>NC_084460.1:68587500-69212500 GCF_027409185.1 Cynocephalus volans
TACAATAGCCAAGAGTTAACCAGCCTAAATGCCCATTAGATGAGTGGATAAGGAAAATGTGATATATCTACACAATGGAATACTACTTTGCTAACAAAAAAAAAAAAGAAAGAAAGAAAGAAAAAGAAATACTATCATTCACAGCAACACTGATGGACTTAGAGAAAATTATATTAAGTGAAATAAGCCAGGAACAGAAAGAAAAATACCACATGTTCTTGCTTATCTGTGGGAGCTAATAAAAATAAATATTTAAATCTGTAAATGAACGGGGAGGGGGAAAAGACAAAACAATCACAACAATTCCTTGAACTTGTTAAGACAAGTGAACAGATATGATGTTGATGGGGGGGAAGTGGGGAGACGGAGGGAGGAAAAGGAGAAATTGCTAAAGGGACATAAAAATCAACTACATTGTATATTGATAAATTAAAATTTTTTAAAAAATTGATTAAAACATAAAATGTGAAAAAATAAATATATTGAATGTATTTTAAACTATTTTTATGAGAAAACTTTACATATAGCTAAAGCCAGAAGAATTTTCAACAATAGTGCTATCATTTATTAATTAATTTATTCATCCATTCATTCATTCAAAATATACCTACGGTGTGAATTAAATGCATATATACCATCTTTTTCATCATATGAAATATTAAACGTCCTATATTAACACATAATTTTGATAAAGATATATGTCATAGTTTGGATAACTAATTATATGGACATTTTCTTGTAAACAAAGTTACTAAAAATAGATATAGGAGTGATTCTCATTATTCCTGGAGAGCCAGATAGGGGTTTATAAAAGGTTGTATAGGACTTTCTTAGGAAAAGGTGATTAAAAAGGCAGAAAAGTCTCCCAAACAGAGCAAAAAGGAAAAGAAAATGAGAGAAACTGTTAAAAGTGTTCTCTGCCTGCAGAGTGGAAGAGCGTAGTTTGTGGAGCTGGAGAGTGTGCGTGTGGAGAGAGAGCTGAGAAGCTGTTCTGAGAATGGGACCAGTCACAAGAGAACCTCACGGTCCATCTGTGGAGTTTGTATTCTATAACGTATTCAAGATTTGAGGCAGAGAGGAAGGAAAATTAGGATGGATGGAAAATTAAGTTTGTATCTTAGAAAGAAATATTTCATGACAGCATTTCATGATACAAAACACTGTTACAGAAACAAAACAGGTTTTCACAAAATCAATATATAAAAACTTAAAATGTGTCCTCCAGGAGTTATTGGACTTCTCAAATGAGGTACTTATAATGATTGCAGTAAACATATCTAGTGCACATAAGCTTACGATTTCAGAATAATCACGAGTTTGTGAAGATAAATAAAGACTGATGGAAAAAAATAAGAACTTTCCAAGTATCACCTAAACTATCCAGTGTAGAAAAAAAGCAACTATTCCTGTGCTATATAATTCTTCACTATAAAATAAGAGTTTTCTGTACAGATGAGAGTATTAAATAGTAGAAAATAGTGATATAAATTTATTGTATCAGAGATGCACACACTGTACTAAAATTTATGTTCTGAATTATATATGTAATAAAATATATACAATAAAAAATGCTATAGTGTTGTTGAGAAATGGTTTTACAAGATTTACAACATAAATTTTCTCCTTTGTTCGAACATTGAATGGCTTAGAAAGATAACCAAGTATTTGATTTCTACATATTCTACCTTTTATTCTTTCTGTTTGTAGACAATTAACTTTTTCTTAAAAAAAAAATCTTATTAGAATTTGTAATGGATGCCTTTGTTTGTTTGCTTTGTTTTATCATTCCACAATGTAAACATTTTTTGTGGCCCTTTTATCAGTTTCTTCTTAATTCTCCCTTCCATTTTGATTCACTCAAGGAAAATAGTGCCACGCTGTCCACAGGAATATATGCTATGGTGGGTCAGCCTAGAACTACCTGCTCTGACTGAGGCGTAGATGCAGAATTCTGTCACTGAAGAGAACAAATCTAAAATTTTGGTAAAGTAAGTTTATTGTGGATTCTTTGTCCATTAGAAGGTCATTATTTTTTGGCCATTTGTAAAAACTGGAAAATGTGAACAAAATTCCAATGCTTATATCCAGATAGTAGAAGCAAGGTGATTTTTACTTTATACTTTTATCTGCCCTGAGTTTTCTATAATGAGCATGTATAACATTTATTTTAAAAAATAAAGTTCTGTTTTTCGCAGAACTTCATCTCTAAGTAAGTACATGTGTGGACAGACCGACGCCGGCTAATAAACTGTAACTTGTTCTTGTTGCCCCACCCTCCCCAGCTGTCACTCATGGCCGGGAGCATGGGGAATCTGGGGCACCTGCGCCCATCCAACTCGTGTCCTCTGAGCCACACTCCTCCTCGTGCTTCTGCAGCCTCCTGCACCATCAGTATTGCTACACTTTGTCACATTCTCATATTATGCTTATTTTTGTTTCTGCACTAACCTCTAAGCTCCTCGCGGTTGGGGACACTACATACTTCATCTTTATATCTCCAGTTCCTATTACAGTGTCTAACACATGAGTAATTACTCAAGAAATATTTGCTGAATGAATATAGAGATGAAGATTTCTGTGCAAAAGTTCTATCTAGTGCACTAATAGTGAGTTTTTTTAGCACTTTGTACAGATTACATTATTATTTGTTTTCTTTTCGTGTCCTCTATTTTTGTTTCCCTGTTCTTCCTTTCCTGCCAATTTCATGAAATGTTCAATTTTTTTTTTTAGAATTTCATTTTAATTAATTTATTGGTCTTTAAACTATATTTTTGCAGTATTTCTTTGGTGTTTACTCTAGAAATCACAATAAACATCCAAAACTTTTCAGTCTTCTTAAGTAAACATTAATTATATCACTTTAAAAAAAATGCATTTTAAAAAAGCCAATTTATAGATCCATTTACCCCACCTCCTTTTTTTATTTTTCCGCTATGGTTATCATATGGGGGTACTTCAAAAAGCTAATGAAAAGATTTGTGTTATCTTTTAATTTTATTTTTCTTCAAACTTTTCGAAGTACCTGCATATATATCACAATTACATGCATTTCAAATCCACAAAATCAATGCTGTAATTCTTGCTTTAAAAGTCTTATGTACTTTAAAGGAACCAAGAGAAGAAAAGATTTTCTTTTACTCAAAATATTTATCATTTATAATTCTCTCCATTCTTCATTAAAAATCCGTTTCCACCTCATATTATTTCCCTTATGCCTAAACAATGTATTGTAGCATTTCATATAACACAGATCTGCCAGTGACAGAGGCTCATATTTTTCTCTCATTTTCTTTATATTTTGCCCTCATTCTTGAAGGATGTTTTCATGTGATATACATGTCTGAGTTAACAGTTATTAATTTATTTATTTTTTGTTTTGTTTTCTTTTGCTTTGCTTTCAGTGCTTTAATGATGTTGTTCCACATAAATGGCCTCCATGTTTTTTGATGTAAAATAAGCAATAATTTAAATTGTTAGGCTCTGCATGTGATGTGTTGTTTTTCTCTGGTTGCTTTCAAGGTATTTTCTCTGTCTCTTTGGACAGAAGTTCAGCTGTGATATATACATAGGTAGGTTTCTTTGTAACTATCCTTCAGTTCACTGAACTGCTTGAATTTCTAAAAAAAAAAATTTTTGTCCAAATTTGGAAAATTTCTTATTACATCAAAGATACTCTCTGCCTCATTCTGTCTCTCTTCTCCTTCTGGAATTCCAACTATACTTGTATTGCACATTCAATGTTGCCTCACAGGACCCTGATGCTCTGTTTACTACTATTTTTTCATTCTTGTTTTCTCTTTGTTCTTCAGATTAGGTCATTTCTATTGTTCTAACTTCAGGTTCACTGACTGTTTTCTCAGTCTCATTCTACTATGCCTTCCCAGTCAATTTAATTACTATTATTTTTTTAAATTTTCAGGTATTCTTCAATATTTGAATTTTCTTCTGGTTCTGATCATATGGTCCCTATTTCTCTGCTGGGTTCTCTGATTTTTCCATCAAGAGTGTTGCTTCCTTTACTCTTTAAGCATAGTTAAAGCAGCTGTTTTAAAATCCTTGTCAGCAAATTTCAACGAGTCATAACAAGCTTGGATTAAATTATCTCTTTTTTTAACTGTATTAAAACTAGCTTTGGTTCCCTCCTTAAAACAATATGTTGGGTGATTTGTCCTTTTCTGTGGAACTGTAGGTGCTTTTTTTTTAGAGATTCTGGATTCTGTTATATTCTTTCAGAAAGTGTCGATGCATTTTTTTCTTTGGTCATTTCATTTTGTATTTTGGGATTATACACACACACACACACACACACACACACACACACACACACACACACACACGATTAACAGGCAGTTAAGTTGGTTGCATTTAAACTGAAAACTCTGCTTTTTGGGGAAGACCAGTTCAGTTTTTATATATTTCGTCCTGTCTTGAGTCTGCTTTGAATATGCACATTTCAAGAGCTGGTCGAAATCTTGGGCAGAATCTTAGAACCACCATGTGGGGCTTCCCATTCTGGATCTCTCCTTCCTGAATTGCTCCCTCATTTTTTAGTGACCATGTTCCTCTGACTCCGGAACAATGAGGATGTAATGCTAGAGTTTTCCTTCTCTTTCATAGCACTGACTTCAGCATGTCCTTAGACTAAAAGCCATGAAAAATGGGTGATTCACCACATGTTGTTTAACTCCTCCTGGATCTGTCTGCTTTTTTATTTCACTCTCCAGTGCTATCAGTTTGTGGGTTTTCCCCCATATTTTCCATATTTATTTTTATATTTTATCTATAGTTGCAATTACAGAAGGGTCAGGTCCAACAGAAATTTATATAAAATTGCATTTTTAAGAAAAAATATTTTGCTTTGACCTCAGGATATATTTTCTATACCCGACACAAATATACAAATATTAATTTTCAAGAAAAGCTAGCTATTTTGGTTTTGCATTCTGAGTGCCAAGTATGTTACATTATTAAATTATTTTAATTTTTATTACTTTTGGAACTAGGTTTCATTATTTTGAATTTGTAGTGAGGAAAATTGAGACTATATTCCTCAAATATTTTTATATCATGTCCCATGCATATTTTCTTATGTATAAGAAATACAAGAATGCATGGGTTTATGTGTTTGTGTTTGACATGTTTATGTTTGAGGAATTAAATTCATATGATTAAGGAAGGCTTTTTTTATTCCTGTGGGTGTCCTAGAATGAATGATTCCAACACTATGAATTGAGAATACAGGGACCAACTAGGTGTCTGGAACTTTTACGTTCCTTGTGGCAATTTCTTGTGAACTTTCTCTGCACGTAAGGCTTTGCACCCAGGGAATTTCTCAAAGTAAGAAACCTGTAGGGTTACAGGCAGCCTAAAAACCCTACTATACTCCACAATAATTTATAAGGTTAAGAATAAACCCAAATTCTTTCATAGTAAAGAATTTTAAATCAGCACAAACTTGGTTTTACTGTCACTTAGTATATTCCTTTAAGAGTCTTGTTAATTTTACTTGTGACGTTAGGTAATGATTTGAATTACACAATATATTCTATATAAAAATAACAAACATGTTATTACTATAAGTGTAGTATAGAAATATACTCAAGATTCACTCTTGCTTTCTGTTTATGATCCACTATGCCTTGTTTCCTGTTACCATCAATATTCTGGAAATTGGTACATGATGAACATTTTATTGTTTTCACTTCTAGAATAAGTTGAGATTGAACACTTCAAAGAAAGCTTGTGACAACTGCTATTAAAAAAAAAAAAAGCAGTAAGTACATTAAATAATGAGAATGTAAAAATAGGCCAAAATTAGACTTGAAATAAGAGAGTCAGGAAATTTGGCTGAAGAAATACAAATTGAAGGGTAGTGAAAATTGACAGTTCTCAGTCACACCAGAGCAAGGTCATACTTAATGAAGCAAAAAAGAGCAAATTTAGAAGAAGCTGAGGGGAAATGTGGGACTACTTGCTATTCTGTGTGGCTATCTTCCTTAGATGCTATTTTCTCCTCATTTTCTGGCTGTTCTTATCCAATATTCTTCCAGAGGACCCAGTATGTGCCTTAGAGGCAAATGGCATAAAAATAACCACACGATTAATCCTACAGTTTGAGGGATACAAGTATACACTTTTCAGTATTCAAATAAATAAAGTGAGATGAATTGAATTTTAATAAATTTATTCTGGGGAAAAAAATCTCTGAAGTATAGTTATATTTAGATCACTTCTAAGTAACTTACTAGCATGCAAATATTGACTTGTATATACAACAGCCTTATTTTCCATTTCAGCAATTTATACACTTGAAAATGAACAAATTTTAAAAATTGCTAAATTATTTATCCCATTATTAATTGGTTTCAAATTTCTTTGTTAATAATTGGTATTTTAAAACAGCTTAAATTCTGTAATACAGTCAACAAGAAATCTATATCTAAACAAATATTTGAAGTAGTCTTAATCTATAAGAAATGCTTTTGATGATTGCCTCCTCTGACAAATCACTGCATTAAAATATTTGCTATTGGCTTTGGAAAGCTTTAAGGACATCAGAGAAAGGGACATTTATAGTTACTACTTTTGCATGTTTTGTTTTGTTATAGTACTGATATGTCATGGAAGAATTTTATAATGTAGTTTATTAAGTCAGCTTAAATGAATTTTAACTTAATCATGGCCACGGTATACAAATATAAATATAATTTATACCTTATATGACCCAATTATTTCATGTCACTTTATTAGATTATAAACAAACCATATCTTTTTTTGCCCTCAGAAAGCAAAATGAAATGATTTATTAAAGAAAGCCTTAAATGGACCCTCCAAACTATCAAAGAAAATAAAAAATACACATTAACAAAATTGGCATCTGAGTATAAAAAGCATTATTTAGTCAGTAGACCACAGCAAAATTTTCAATTTTGGCTATCCCATCAAGAGTGAATATGTTTTGCACATGATTATTTACCTTCTGGAAAAGCATTTGTACAACAATCTGTTCCTGTTTCATTACACAAATCCAAAATTTGGTAGTTTATACAATGTGATATTTGAGGACATGATATAAACATTCCTGTGGGAAGCTAAAGGATCTGATATAAATTCTTCAACTATAAATCGTTTCAAACTGCTATGCTACATAGGAGTAAAACGCAATTTTAGTATGATAATATTAGTCTCTTTCATTGACAGTGGTAGGTTAAAATTATTTAGAGAAACGAGACATAGAGATCAATTTAATTTCACTGATTAAAAGAAAGAACATTTCTTTCAAAGGAACTCTTTGTGGTTATAATTTGGTATGTGGCCATCTGCCTGACTTTTTTTTCTAGGTAAAAAAAAGTCATTTAGCTTTCATTTCTACCCGCTAAGATGCACTCTTTAATGTTCTAATAGTGACAGTAGTTTCTCTTTATCACACTCTCAAATTATGTGTGTTTTTGTGTGACAATTTAAGTCTGTCTTTCCTAACAGGCTATCAGCTCTACAGAAGGTGAAAATGCCTGCTTTTACTCACTATACTAACCCCAACATGAATGCTTAGTGAACAATTCCATTACAGTAAATTGATGATGTTTTCAGAATTCTTAGATACACAACTCAGTTGTATATTCTAAGAATGGGAAAGGTAAGATAAAATAAAAAAGGATAAAATTTTGCTACACTAAAAATCTTTCCCTGTAGCACATTAAAAAATTATAAATAATATTTAATTCTATTATTTATAGTTTAAAGATTTAGAATAATCTAACAAACACAATAAAGTGTTATAATAGCCCTACAAAATAAAGATAAATTGCTAATATATGTATTTTGTAAATACAAGATATAGATATGGAAGTTTCTTAATAGATGAAGTGCTAAATGTCATTTTTATGCTAAAGAACAGATGAAAAGTAAAATTTTTATTATTCTAATAACAAATAAGTTTTATAGCTGCTAACATTTACTAGTCCTAATAGTTTGTGCCAAAATCTCTTGTTGTAGGTAAAATAAAGTGATAAATGAATTTAGTAGAACATGATAACTGAAAATGTCATATATCCCCTTGGAGAATATATGTAACTGGTAAAATATTAATCAGTGATTCATTTATTCCTCATTCTGCATAGTGGAGTTAATCTTTTGTTATAACATAACTCACATGGTGTTAGAGAAATTGCCTTGATTTATGAGACATTTTAAAGCACTGTGTTTGTAAAATTGTCAGTGTAGAAATGGTTTGCATGTTCTCAGTTTTTCTACATCTTTCTGAGTGTTTCCAGCTTGTCTGGTTTTCTTAGGAGTTTGTGAGGAGCAGAATAGTCCTTTGATTGTTCCCAGGGTGAATAGGCAGGAGACCTATTCCCAGACAGTCACGAGTGAATTATCCATTATCCAGTTCATGTCTTTCCTGGTTCATAAACTTAGAATTGGGTTTTTCCCCAGTATATTGGTACTTTATGTGTTCTAAGAAAATAGTACAGTATTCTTTCATTCTAAAATCATAAAGTGTATAATTGTTTCCTCCTCTGGATGGGTAGAAGGGGGCTATTTTAATTCCAATAATACTATGGAAAGATAGGCATAGATTTTCTCAGGTTTGTTAAAGACTGTGATTTTAATAGTGGCAAGATATAATGTTTTTGAATCAATTATTAGAAATTTAAGTATATATGAATGCATGGAGTCAAAAAGGAATCCGCCAAAAACAAATAGCTAAAAAATAAGTAAAAGGAGGAATCATCTCTTCATGCTTAAACATTTATGGGTGCCTGTTCCCTATATTAGACTGACTATTCCCCAACAAGGCTTTATTCAGCCTGCTCCAAACAAAATTTTTACCATAGCTTGTATTTTACTGCTTCCCTCCTCTTGCTCTCCAATCCCCCCTCAACCTAGGGGGTGCGCTGCTGTCTCATATGTGACCACAGCCACATGCAAACATGCCATTGCCTTCGCTTTTCCCTCCAACTTAGGTCGGGCTGCTCTTCTCTCATTTTCTCTGACGTTATCTCATCAGAGTTGTAGATCTACTGAAATGTCAACTATCCAATTCTGAACTATAAGTGAGATAAAAGGTGTGTGTATGTGTGTGTAACTTTTTGGCTCCATTCAGTGAAAAATCTCAACACGGATGACAGCTTCCCCCAAATTATAACATCACAATAGAGAATCGATCCCAGCTAACAGTAGGGTAAATTGCAGCTCAAGATAATTCTTTACTATGCAGTATATAGCACTTAGTCTCAACATAAATTATTTTTAAATTAATTTATTTTTATCCGATTTATTTATTTTTTTATTGATTATACATATTCATGGGGCCCAGAGCTGACGATCAGCACCTATGCCCCAGGTGTGGTGAGAAGATCAATACTATTTGTGTGCCCCACTGCAGATTGCAATTATTCCGTGTCCTCCATCCAACCTCTCCCTAATCCCCCTCCCCCACCCCTATTTCAGCAACCCTATGTATGCTCTCTCCCTCTGCAAGTCCTACCCACCACTGTGGTCTTTCTTTCCTTCCTTCTTTCTCTCTTAGCTTCCACTTATGAGTGATAACACGGGGCATTTTTCTTCTGTTCCTTGCTTATTTCACTCAACATAATTTTCTCCAAGCTCATCCATGTTGCTGCAAATGGCAGAATTTCACTCTTGTTTATGGCTGAGTAGTATTCCATTGTGTATGTTTACTACATTTTCCTTATCCAGTCATCCACTGATGGACATTTAGGTTGATTCCATATCTTGGCTATTGTAAATAAAGCTGAAATGAACATGGGAGTGCAGATATCACTTCAACATGATGATTTCCATTCCTTTAAATAAGATATGTATTTTAAGCCACCATTTCATTTTAATGATGAGTACAATGAAGTCCAGAAAACTAAATAATGTGTCTAATTGTGTACAGTGTGTAGCAACTGGCACCTAGAGAAAAGTCTCCAAACCCAGGATAGAGCTCTGTGGGTTTCATCTTCTCATTCCAATTTTATACTGGCACTTTCCAGTATAAAATCCTATTCATCACCTCCCATATAGATCTGATATAATTTATATTATTTTAATCAGAAGTACCTTTTAATGGTTCCTGAGTCTTAATAATAAGCAGAAATATCTGTCAATTAAATTTGGTATCCTACACTTATGATTCTGAAATGTGTATATTGAGACTCGATCTCCCACCAACAGTTAACTTGCACAGTTTAACTTTCTCATCACCACATCAAAGTCCTCCTGGTCAAAACGAAACAAGTATCCCCATCTACACCACTGCGATGCTCCTCAAGTTCCTCCTGTTCTGCTAGGGGACTGCTGATCATTCAGGGCATCTGAGTGACACAATGAAATTCTATTTGACCTTTTCATGTCTTTATTTTTCAGTCACAAAGTTTAATTCTTGTTTCTCACCATCCACACATTTGTTCTTTATTCTCTGTTCTCAGTGCCGCAACCCTGTGATAAACATTTTTCAACTCATTTCAAAAATTATCCTTACTCTGTTCCATGGGAGCTTTCAGAGACATAAACCAAATTGAGACTAAATGTGCCTCTTTCCCATTTCTGATTGGTAATTGACTCCTAATATAGCCATGCCCTTCCAGAAGACATTGCCATCGTCACCAATCTTTCACACAGTCGTCATCACCCTGCATGTGTGTCCCTAGGTCCCCGATTCCTCTTTCATCTCTCAGTTGGAAAAAAATTAGTGCTATTTCAAGAAATGCAGTCCGCCAGCAGAGAGCAGGAAAAAGATATATTTGTAAGAAATGCCTCCATACCAAAGAGAGAAATCTTCAAATAATATTCATGGAAAACACTATAATGATTTTAAAATCAGCTTACATGTTTCTAATGGCAATCCAGTTGAATATTTTTAACTTTCAGTTAGCTCAATTTTTTCTACTTAAAAAAAATTATTTTCTTACACATTTTAACATATACATAATTGAACAGAAAAATGATAATCCAGCTCTAACTCTGCCATAATAATGATTTTGATCTCAAACTTTTTAACATAAAAATCTTGTGTGCAATAAAGTATTTTTGCTTATAGATAATATTTTAAAATTATTTGTGCTTGCTAGATTGCTTTGGAACAAAGCACTACAAATGTTTACATTTCAGGGAGTTAAAAACTTCAGTATCTTCACTTGACTTTCTTCCAGAACATTCTATCAACAGTATCATTATGCCATACATCTCATTGCTGGTGATAATATCACTCAGGAGTGAGACTGGCACACTCACTTTCGAGGGTTAGTTCAAACAACATGGAATTTGAGGCAATTTATATTCAGCTACTGGATCTTTTGAAAAAGAGAAAGGAAAATTGTTAATTAAATATCAGCTGATGCTTTAGGCTATAGAAACATGCTCATTTATTAGTGGGAAACAACTGAATAAATAGGTACAGCCTGTGGGAAGTGACGTATAGGATTTTATTAAGTACCGTCCCATAGGCAGACAAACAAAATGTGAGCAGGCAGTGCCTGCATCCACTGGATTAAAATATATTTCCATAGTTATGTAATCAAGCGTTCTATTCAGTTTTGTGATGCCTATTTTAACTCTGGCTCAAACACCATGAGGCAGTTTCATTCTTCTGAGTGCCGTCATCGTAACAACAGGCAAATTATTATTGTGGCTATCTAAACAATGAAACCATCTGCAAGTCTGATGCCAAAAAACTGAAGATATTTATTGATGTATTTTAATTTTAAATTAAATACACTTTATTAGGGAAAGCATTAAAGATTTCCTTTCTGGGAATTAGCTAAATTGATACACAGACACAATTGTTCCAGCTTGCTTGCGGGTTCACATTAGTTTATTCCTATAATAACCTTATTTGCTTTCCACAGTACTAATAGCCCAATGGATATTTTTGTAATAATAAAATGTAGCTAATGCAATTAATAACCCATGTTCTCTTTTTATCAGTTCACTAGCAGACAGCAACACCATGAAGAAAACTGGTGACCAGAAGCAATGTAGAATTTTAAACTACGATTTTAGTACTGAATTCATAGATTAGTGCCTAGGACCATGTTTTTCCTTCTGCTACCACTTTGCCAGGTGTCACCTTATAGCATTTTATAGAATAAAAAATAAATAAATAAATATTAAGAAAATTAGATTTGGACATTTGGGGTTTTTCCAGATATCACAAGGCTGGTAAGTGGTCAAGCTAGAAGTAATCCACCACTAATCCAATCTCATTTTCTGTCTCCATGTTTATTGTCTTCACTCCCCCCAAGCATACACACCCTCTAGACACACATGCACAGTCTGTCGTCCCCAAACAAGCCAGGGACTTCCCTAAAGCCCTGCTCTGGTTCATTCCATTCCCTCAGCAGTAATGGTTGCCTCTTCTTCTCAACTCATCATTACCCACTTTTAAATAACTACTTTTATTTCGCAGGCATTGTTCTCCACGGTTAGAGAGTATGTAAGAGTAAAACGTGTCCCACCTTTGAATCCATCATGAGCTAAAGATGAAGAGGGATCTAGACAAACAAGGCTCAGAATTGTACATATTGATGTCTAAAATGTATCAAAGAGTAATCACATCATTACATAGAGATCACCCACATGCCTATAATCAATGAAGTCTTCTTATGATCCTCATTTTGTAAGGAAGGGACCCGAAGAACAGAGAGGTTAGGAAACATCTAAGGTCATGTGAAAAAGAAGTAGATGACCCCAAGTTTAAATCAATGTCTGCTCAAAAGCTGTGCTTTTTCCACATAAGGCTTTTACCTGAAAGAATGCAAGGGGACTGTCATGGATCTTACATGCAGATGAGCAAAGCAGCTCAAAGGAGAAGCCAACCAGTTTTTCTTGGAGCTTTAGGGCAGCTTTTAAGGGAAGGTAATATTTAAATAAAATATTGAGGAATAAACGGCATTTACAAGGAAAAAGAAAGGAAAGAGAGTATATGAGGCAGAGGAAATGATGTTCATTTCTTTCCAAAGTAATTGCAAGGAGATACAATTTAAGTCATGTAAGAAAAATAGTGAATGCCTGAACTAGGAAGAGTTGGTTTAATCTCCTGAAGAATTTGTCATGTCTAAAAATTTACACCTTTTTTATGGGCTCTTTATCATCACAGGTTGTTAGCAGGGTAACTACAATTGCATTTACCTTTTAGTCTTTGCCATAACTCACCTCTTTTCCACTTAGCATACATCACTCGTATCTCAATATTTGTTTAGCATTTTATTTATGCATACACTGTGGGGCTTATTTCTTTTTGCTTTGTCATCAAAGTTAGTCACTTTGTTGTTGAGCTTTTTAATTTTTTTAAAAGCAACTTGAGGGCTAAGCCAATACCTTATTTTCTACGAATGTTAAGTATTTTACATACTGCAAAGGACTGGCCACTTTTATGCTCAAAGGATAGATATTCCCTTGGAGAATTGTTTTACAGGAGCTTGGCTTAGAAAATAGCTCTGACCCTGATCTTGAGTGAGGTGGATTCAGCTCTTTTCAATAAACAATTATTAATCATCCTCTATCTTATGAAAGCTGAAATTCTCCAATAGTTGCCAGGGTTCTTTTAAAAGAAGATAGCAAATACTAAAAGTTTTTCACTCCAAAATTTAAGTAATATCCAAGAAGATTAGTAATTCACAACTATCATGGATATTACTTAAAAATTGGATGGCTCCTCCTTTGAGGATTAGATGTTGCTTACATGTTGCTTGCTTTCATGTAGTAGAAAGAATGCTGCCTTCACAGCCAAACTGTAAGCTTAACCTCCAGCCATAACATTTGTTGTTGGAAACCCATGCTAAAGTCACAACTATAGGAAGTTCCAGGTTCACCATGGTAGAAAAAGAATAAGAAAACTTACAAAGAATATTTCTGTCACAAATTGTGAAAATGTAACTTCTCATTCGTGGCCTACCTTTTCTTCAGTCAAATGGACTTTCTGTGGTCTCCTTATTCCCTATTTGATGGCTAATATAAAACTAGACACCAATGTCTGTTGCTCAAAATGGCAAGATATTATCAATTTTTAAAATAATATTATAAATCATTGGAATTATTAAGAAAAATAGTATAGTTTTTATTCAAATATATTTCTTGTAGTATTAGAATGTAGAAATTGTTTTGCCTGATAGTTTGTCCATAGGAAGTGACTCATGATATCAGTCAACCTCCTCTCCCTGTAAGCCTGCCCTGGTTAGGTGACTAGTAATTGGTCCACGTTCATTAATTAGGACACAGTTCAATTTGAGTTCTTAAGTGGGCTCTTGACCCTTGTTTATTTTATCTGTTAAATTATATGATCCCTATCAATCCTGACCTCTACTGAAAGTGACCAATTTTTAAAAAGTGTTTTCACTTGCTATGCAGGGACTGGCATAATGTGGTCAGGAATATCAAGCATAGTATGCTATATATACCGTAAAGAATTTGATTTATAAAGACTTAACAAAGTATGTCTTTGCTATCAGCATTTGTTTTCCTTAGAACTAACGGTCCTGTGAAAATTCAGACAACCCCAGATAATATTTCACAGAATTGTATGCATGCAATCCATCCACCTGTTTTTGCATTTGGCAATGGTCTTTCCATGCATTATTTACAAAGATAAGTGCCAGATATGCTAATTTGCTAATAGAACAAAAGTACAAAAAAATAGAACCATAAAGACTAGAATGCTCATATGACCTGGGGTGGGTGAAGGGCAGTGAGGAGCATCCTGTGGGGGTTGTAATAGCTGTGATAAAAAAATCCTGGGATAGTATGCACAGCATTGAAACTCACAAAATTTCAGGGGGTACATCCTAGCTCCTCAACATGCCACTTAAGGGACTTTTGCAAACTGCCTAAATAATCTGTGCAGTATTGTATGTATCATTCACAATAACCTCTAAAATAACAGTAACTAAGTCAAGGTTTTGAATAGCTAAGTGTCTTGCTCATGTGGGCACAGCTAGTCAGGACAAAATGACACTTGCCAGCTCTGAACCCTGTACACCGTGGTGTGATTGATTCAGAAGATCAGTTCCCCGCACTACTCTGGGCAGCTCTCCACCAGCATCGCTCTATCTGAAACATTTATTGTGATGGATATTTTAAAAATCCTGAAATTTTATTTTGATAAAAGGGGCCAAAATTTGATTTGAATCTTTAATAGGTGAGCTAGGTTTATGGCACAATACACAAAAAGCTAGGTAAACTAAATATAAGAAATAGATGTTCATTTCTTAACTTTGAACACAACAAATCTTGCACATGTGATATTTTTCCTGTTCCTGAATTTCAAGGTGACTCTTTCATAGAATAAGCATGGCCTCTCACATTCCAGGAAGATATGTTCCCCCGTAAGTCCCAAATAACCTGATTTGTTGCAGGCCTTGTCTTTCTAGAGAGCTTTTTGGTACACATGTCTGAAAAAGCTAACCTGCTTTTAAAAACAGTTAAAAATAATAATAATAATAATAAATTAGGCAGGAGAAATCCTCAATCTGCCCATAGTGATATGACAGAGAAGAGAAGGTTTTATGATCCTTGGTAATCACAGCAACTGTTTATTGCAATATAGGCTTTTCATTTATTGAAGAGCTTACCAGGTGAAAGGAAACATCTCTGGAGAGAGGCGGGTGCTGTGAATTCATTATTCACCAGGCTATTCAAAGCAGTTGTGAGGCCGGGTAGGTTATAGAAGAGAATACTAGAGGATGTCTTAGGTTCAGCTCATACAAGCTGGCAATAATACATTTCAAACCATAATGTATGCTACTTCAGTTCCTCCAGGAGAGTGTTTCTGTACCACGCTTCAGGATGATTTGTGACAGGTGCAAGACAAGGTTTCAATATGGTGGATCAGCAGTTTCTAAATGAAACTCATGGCAGTCCTTCAAATAATTCATTCTTTCTGTCTTGAATTAAAAATTTTGAAACACTGCTCACCTTTTGTTTATTTGCTCAAAAAGATTTTTAGAAAGTCTAACAATTGATACAATCTAGAATGGAATCATTCACAATTAATGTGTGTTCTCTGCAAAAAGAGCTCCAAATTTCCTAGTGCAGAAACTATGGGGAAAGGCCAGAAATATTCCATCTGACAATTAAATACAATTTATAACTTCTACAGATAGATGTTCTGTATGTTGTGTCCCAGGTGCCCAATTATATTTATTCACATCTAAAAATACATCTACAAAGGAATAAAAATTAAAATAATGGCTATTTTATGAAGATGATGCTCTCACACCTCAACTGGCACACCATTTCAATACTTTGAGAAATCTTCTAAATATAGTAACATATTCATTTGAATTTTTAAAATCCCTCTCCTTGTATATTTGGCTGTGTGGTGTAAAATATATCTGGATTAGTGTCGGAAATCTGAGACTTGAGTTCTAATACTGTTGCTCATTAATTCCATGACTTCAATGTCTTAAGCTCTCTAGCTTTTAAGTATCTTATCTGTAAAAAAAGAAAAGGATAAAAACTGTTCTGTCCTAAGAGATAGGTTTCTCAGAAAGATAAAATTGCATTTGTAAGCCCTGAAGTGCTATACTTATGATGTCATAATTATTGTATTTCTTCCTGGAGTTTAGGACCTAACTTTTATCAGTTTTTTGGGGACTGTTTTAGAGAGTCTATAGAAATGGAGGTGACAAAATCACTGAAAATGGCCAATTCCTCTGTGAAGACTATTCTTTCATTTATGCCACATGATAGAAAAATAATGTTTCATTTTAATATAAAAGAATGACATTAAGGTATAATATGATACACATTTAAACAGTAAGTTACCACACTCCTCTCTAAGTGTTTGACAAGATAACTAGACAAAAATGCAGTGGAAACTTTGCTATTGTTCGCCTGTTCGTGCTACTGCAGAATTCATGCTGGAAGCAAAGGCACAATTGGCAGCATTAAGAGGCAGGGCCTTTAGTAGGTGATTAGGCTGTTAGGGCTCCACCCTCATGAATGGAATCAATGCCCTTATAAAAGAGACTTCACACAGCAGTCATTCCCTTTTGGCCTTTCATCTCTTCTGCCATTTGAGGACACAGTGTTTGTCTGCTCTGGAGAACACAGCCACAAGGTACCATATTGGAAACAGAGAGACTGAACCTTTGCCAGACGCTGAACTGCTGGCACTTTGATCTTGGACTTTACAGCCTCCAGAATTGTGAAAAATAAATGTCTGCTATTTATAAATTACCTAGTCTGTGGTATTTTGTTACAGCAGCAGGAACGAACTAAGACAGGTATTGTAGTAGCTAGTCTTCAAGATATGTCCCATCATGCTTGTCTCCTAGCACAGAGGCCTTGTGTGCCCCCCCCCCTCCACACACACATACATGAATGGTCTGATCTGGTTAAACAACAGGGTGTTGTGTGGATGGCGGAGTGTGATTTCTGAATTTAGATTATACAGACTCTGTAACACTGTCCTAGCTCTGTTGGATTCTCCTTCTGGGGAATCAGCTGTTGTATCACGAGAACACTCAAGCAGCCCTACAGAGGTGCATGTGACAAAGAACTGAAGCCTCCTGCTAACAACCAGAAGGAACTACAGCTTTTTCTCAATAACCACACAGGTGAGTCATCTGAGAAATTTGTCCTCTAGTCCTACGTCACATCAAGATGATGCAGTCCTAGCCAACTACTTCAGTGCAACTTCATCAAAAACTCTTAGCCATGATCAGCAAGCTAAGCCACTCCTGAGCTCAGAACTCATGGAAACTGCACAAGAGGATGATTTTACTAGTGTTTTCACCTGTAAGTTCCCATGCAGCAATAGCTAGCTAATAATGACATAAAAATTCTGAACAATGCTGTGATCATAGTGACCTAACTGACACAAAACACCATATTCAAGAGCTGCAAAATACACACTCATTTCAAGGACACATGGAAATAGTAAAATAGATAACATGCTAGGCTGTGAAACAACTCTCAATAAAATTCAAAAGACGTTCTAGAGAGCTTTTTGGTACACATGTCTGAAAAAGCTAACCTGCTTTAAAAAACAGTAAAAAATAAATAAATAAAATAAAATAAAATAATAAATTAGGCAGGAGAAATCCTCAATCTGCCAATAGTGATGTGACAGAGAAGAGAAGGTTTTATGATCCTTGGTAATCACAGCAACTGTTTATTGCAATATAGGCTTTTCATTTATTGAAGAGCTTATCCAGGTGAAAGGAAACAATTAGGAATCAATGACAACAGTACATTTAGAAGGGCCTCAAGTATATGGAAATTACACAGAACTCTATTAAATGCACAACAAATCAAAGAAACGACTACAAGGAAAGCAAGAAAAAAATTTTACTGAATGATTGTGAAATTACAATATACCAAAATTTGCGGAACTCAGCTAAAGCAGTGCTTATGAGGAAGTGTATAGCTTTAAATACTTATGTTATAGAAGGAAAAATTTATAAAATCAATTACATAAGATTCTGCCTCAGGAAGTTAATAGAAAAACAGCAAAATTAAGCCCAAAATAAGGAAATGGATGAAAATAATAAACATATGTTCAGAAATTAAATTTTTGAAAGGAAAATAATGGAGAAAACTATCAGAGCCATAAGGTGTTTCTCTGGGAACATCAATAATAAAATATTAGTTTGATTGATCAAGAAAAAAAGAGAGACACACAGTAACAGTATTAGAAATAAAAGACAGGATATCTCTTCAGATTCAAAGGACATTAAACGAGCATAAGAAATGTTGTGAATAACTTTTTGCCAGAAATTATGATAGCTTAGATGAAATGAACAAAACCCTAGAAAATTACAACTACTAAAACTGACAGATGAAAGGGAATATCTGAGCAAATCTATATATGTGAGAGAAATTGAATGTTTGTTATTTTAAAAATTTTCTGGTGGGTCCAGATTGTTTCACTAGAAAATTCTGTCAATCCATCATGATGAAACGAGGAAAAGTATACAGGACCTGAAAGAGGAAATGTACAAGGAAATTAATGCCCTGAAAGAAAAATGTAGCAGAACTTGCCAAACTGAAGAAGTTATTCAGCGAAATAAAAAACACACCGGAGAGTTTAACCAGCAGGCTTGTCGAACTTGAAGAGAGAACCTCTGAACTTGAAGATGGGCTGTTTGAAATAACACAAGCAGACAAAAAGAAAGAAAAAAGAATCAAGGACATTGAAGAAAATCTGAGAGAGATATCAGACAACCTTAAGCGCTCAAATATCCGAGTCATGGGTATTCCAGAAGGGGAGGAAAATGGAGATTCCATTGAAAACATATTCAACAAAATAGTGGCAGAAAACTTCCCAGGTATAGGAAAAGTCACAGATCTTCAGATCCAGGAAGCTCAACGATCTCCAAACGTATTCAACCCAAAAAGGCCTTCTCCAAGACATGTCATAGTCAAATTGGGAAAACTCAGAGACAAAGAGAGAATCTTAAAAGCTGCAAGAGAGAAGCGTCAAATCACCTACAAGGGAGCCCCAATCAGGCTAACATCAGACTTTTCATCATAAACCCTAAAAGCTACAAAGGAATGGGATGATATATTCAAAATACTAAAAGACAAAGATTGCCAGCCAAGAATACTCTACCCTGCAAGGCTATCCTTCCGAAATAAAGGGCAAATAGTATATTTCTCAGACAAACAAAAACTGCGAGAGTTCACTACCACATGACCACCCTTACAAGAAATCCTCAAGGGAGTACTGGGATTGGTTCCTGAAAAATAACTACCACTGCCATAAAAACCCAAGAAAAATCTAACCCCAGTAGTATAACAAAAATGGCATTCATGAAGAGAAAACAAACAAACAAAAATGCTATCTACAACCTAAGGAACCAACAAACACAGAAACCAAACAGTAAATCAGAAAGCAAGGAACAAAAGACACCTAAGACAACCAAACAACCAATAAAGTGCTAGGAATAAATCAACAACTTTCAATAACAACTCTTAATGTAAAAGGCTTAAATTCCCCAATCAAAAGACACAGACTGGCTGACTGGATCAAAAAGGAGGACCCAACTATATGCTGCCTACAAGAGACCCACCTCACCCATAAAGATTCACACAGACTAAGAGTGAAAGGATGGAAAAAGATTTACCATGCAAACAAAAAAGAAAAACGAGCTGGAGTAGCTATTCTTATATCTGACAAAATAGACTTTAAACTAAGAACCATAAAAAGAGACAATGAGGGACACTACTTAATGATAAAAGGACTGATCCATCAAGAAGACATAACAATCATAAATATGTATGCACCCAATGTTGGAGCAGCCAGATTTATAAAACAAACTCTATTAGACCTAAAGAAGGAAATAGACACTAATACCATAATAGCAGGGGACCTGAACACCCCACTGTCAATATTAGACAGATCATCTAGGCAAAGAATCAGTAGAGAAACACAAGATCAAAACAAGACTCTAGACCAATTGGAATTGGCCGATATCTACAGAACATTCCATCCAACAACCTCAGAATATTCATTCTTCTCATCAACACATGGATCATTCTCCAGGATAGATCACATATTAGGTCACAAATCAAGTCTCAATAAATTCAAAAAAATTGGAATTATCCCATGTATTTTCTCAGACCACAATGGATTAAAACTAGAAATTAATAACAAATGAAACTCTGGAAACTATACAAACACAAGGAAATTAAACAGCATTCTACTTAATGACATATGGGTCCAAGAAGCAATCAAGCAGGAAATCAAAAAATTTATTGAACCTAATGAAAATAATGATACATCATACCAAAACCTGTGGGATACTGCAAAAGCAGTATTAAGGGAGAAATTTATTGCACTAAATGCTCACCTCAGAAGAATGGAAAGATGGCAAGTGAACAACCTAACACTTCACATTAAAGAACTAGAAAAACAAGAACATCCAAACCTAAAGTTAGCAGACGGAAAGAAATCATTAAGATCAGAGCAGAACTGAATGAAATTGAAACCCAAAAACCAATACAAAAGATCAATGAATCAAAAAGTTGGTTTTTTGAAAAGATAAATAAAATTGACAAACCATTAGCATGGCTAACAAAAGAAAGAAGAGAGAAGATTCAAATAACAAAAATTAGAAATGAAAAAGGTGATATTACAACTGATTCATCTGAAATACAAGGAATCATTCAAGACTACTATAAACAACTATACACCAATAAATTTGAAAATCTGGAGGAAATGGATAAATTTCTGGACACACACACAAGCTCCCAAAACTGAACCGTGAAGATGTAGAAAATCTGAACAGACGAATAACAACAAAGGAGATTGAAGCTGTTATCAGAAGGCTCCCAACAAAGAAAAGCCCAGGACCAGATGGATTCACAGCAGAATTTTACCAAACATTTAAAGAGGAATTGACACCAATTCTTTACAAACTATTCCAAACGATTGAAATGGACGCAGATCTCCCAAACTCATTCTATGAAGCAAACATCCTGATACCAAAACCAGGTAAAGATATAACCAAAAAAGAAAACTACAGGCCGATATCCTTGATGAATATAGATGCAAAAATCCTCACTAAAACACTAGCAAACAGAATACAGCAACACATACGAAAAATTATTCACCACGATCAAGTGGGATTCATCCCAAGGATGCAAGGTTGGTTCAACATACACAAATCAATAAATGTGATACACCATATTAATAAAGTCAAACGCAAGGACCATATGATCATCTCTATAGATGCTGAAAAAGCATTTGATAAAGTTCAGCACTCATTCATGACAAAGACCCTCTATAACTTAGATATAGAGGGAAACTGTCTCAACATAATTAAAGCCATATATGACAAACCCACTGCCAATATCATCCTGAATGGGGAAATGCTGAAAGCTTTTCCTTTAAGAACAGGAACTAGACAAGGAGGCCCACTCTCACCACTCCTATTCAACATAGTGTTGGAAGTACTGGCCAGAGCAATCAGAGAAGAGAAGGAAATAAAGGGCATCCAGATTGGAAAAGATGAAGTCAAACTGTCGCAGTTGCAGATGACATGATCCTATATATCGAACAGCCTAAAACCTCTACAAAAAAATTCTTGGAATTGATAAATGATTTCAGCACAGTATCAGGATACAAAATCAACACACAAAAATCAGTAGCATTTCTTTTCTCCAATAGTGAACATGCAGAAAGAGAAATGAAGAAAGCCTGCCCATTTACAATAGCCACCAAAAAAATAAAATACTTAGGAATGAAGTTAACCAAGGATGTGAAAAATCTCTATAATGAGAACTACAAACCACTGCTGAGAGAAATTAGAGAGGATACAAGAAGATGGAAAGATATCCCATGCTCTTGGATTGGGAGAATCAACATAGTGAAAATGTCCATACTACCCAAAGTGATATACAAATTCAATGCAATCCCCATCAAAATTCCAAGGCCTTTTTTCTCATAAATGGAAAGAACTATCCAGACATTTATATGGAATAATAAAAGACCACGTGTAGCCAAAGCAATGCTGAGCCAAGAAAATAAAGCTGGAGGCATAACACTACCTGACTTTAAGCTATACTACAAAGCTATAATAACCAAAACAGTATGGTACTGGCATAAAAACAGACACACTGATCAATGGAATAGAATAGAGAATCCAGAAATCAACCCACACACTTACTGCCATCTGATCTTTGACAAAGGCACCAAGCCTATTCACTGGGGAAGGGACTGCCTCTTCAGCAAATGGTGCTGGGATAACTGGATATCCATATGCAGGAGAATGAAACTAGACCCATACCTCTCACCATATACTAAAACCAATTCAAAATGGATTAAGGATTTAAATATACACCCTGAAACAATAAAACTTCTTAAAGAAAACATAGGAGAAACACTTCAGGAAATAGGACTGGGCACAGACTTCATGAATACGACCCCAAAAGCACGGGCAACCAAAGGAAAAATAAACAAATGGGATTATATCAAACTAAAAAGCTTCTGCACAGCAAAAGAAACAATTAACAGAGTTAAAAGACAACCAACAGAGTTGGAGAAAATATTTGCAAAATATACATCTGACAAAGGATTAATATCCAGAATACATAAGGAACTCAAACAACTTTACAAGAAAAAAACAAGCAACCCAATTAAAAAATGGGCAAAAGAGCTAAGTAGGCATTTCTCTAAGGAAGATATACAAATGGGCAACAGACATATGAAAAAAATGCTCAACATCACTCAGCATCTGGGAAATGCAAATCAAAACCACACTGAGATACCATCTAACCCCAGTTAGGATGGCTAAAATCTAAAAGACTCTGAACGATAAATGCTGGCGAGGTTGCGGAGAAAAAGGAACTCTCATACATTGTTGGTGGGACTGCAAAATGGTGCAGCCTCTATGGAAAATGGTATGGAGGTTCCTCAAACAATTGCAGATAGATCTACCATACGACCCAGCTATCCCACTGCTGGGAATATAGCCAGAGGAATGGAAATCATCAAGTCGAAGGTATACCTGTTCCCCAATGTTCATCGCAGCACTCTTTACAATAGCCAAGAGTTGGAACCAGCCCAAATGTCCATCATTGGATGAGTGGATATGGAAAATGTGGTACATCTACACAATGGAATACTACTCAGCTATAAAAACGAATGAAATACTGCCATTTGCAACAACATGGATGGACCTTGAGAGAATTATATTAAGTGAAACGAGACAGGCACAGAAAGAGAAATACCACATGTTCTCACTTATTGATGGGAGCTAAAAATTAATATATAAATTCACACACACACACACACACAAAAAAAAAAAACGGGGGGGGGTGAGAAGATATAACAACCACAATTATAACAACCACAATTACTTGAAGTTGATATGACAAGCAAACAGAAAGGACATTGTTGGGGGGGAGGGAGGAGAGGGAGGAGGGAGGAAGGTTTTTGTAAGGGGCAACAGTAATCAACCACAATGTATATAGACAAAATAAAATTTAAAAAAAAAGAAAATTCTGTCAATCATTTAAGAACAAAAAACCACAACTCTTTTCCAAAATATTTTAGAAATTAGACAAGGGGCAAAGATTGTCCAACTGGTTTTATGAGGCTAACACAATTTTGATAACCAAACCTAACAATCAACTTATGAGGTAGGTGTTATTGCTATATTCAAACAACAGATGAAAATATGATGATAAAGTGTCGTTTACCCAAATAATATAACTTTAAAGCTGCAAAGTGTTGCACCAATTCTCTGGTACATTTTTATGAACAGATGTTATAATACAGATCCCCTAGAGGGTGTGACTTGCTCTGGGTCACACAGTTATAGCAAAATTTCGATGTCCCTTTTATTATGCCGTGATGCTCTATGGCTTAAACCTAAAACTTGAAAGCAAAATAAAATTTCAAGGTAAGCATGCCTCTCAATCACTTTAGAAATCATATTTTCTCAGGATGCTATTATTGCGACACCCTAATTCCTTCTGACTTTACCATGGCATGGAATTCGGACTCATCACCAATCTGATTGGTCATCTCCAAATTTGTCAAGCTCTTCAAATATGGACCTCAGAATTAAATCCAATCTCCTCTATCAGTGCAGTTTAGCTCTGAGTAAAGTATGATACAGATTCTAGGCTTTTCTTAATGCACCCAAAAATTGCATTCTTTCTCATTTATCCATCAAATACTTACCAAACATACAAAAGCCTATAGAACCTGAACTTCTTCAGGTATCCAGGTAGCTAGATCACACCATCAAATCTTACTGAGTTTGTGGTCGATTAATTCCTGTATCTTTTTCAACTGAACAGATAAACTTGTGCAACAAATTTCATAATATAAAATTAAAACTTTGTATTCATCCTTGTCAAATGTCATCAAATTTCTCATGGCATAAAGGTATAATAATGCAAGGAAATTTTGGCAGCAATCAAACTTGGTGCTGAAGCTTTTTAAGACCAATCACCAGAGGTGAGGTTGTGTGAATTACCTGATTGCTCTGAGCTTCTGTTTCCTCATTTACAAAATGGAGATAATGATAAGTACATCACAGAATTGAGTTCCTCCACAGGAACCGCCTTTGGCTGGCCCTCCCAGAGCTGCATCCTCCAAGGTCGTCCCCTCAGTCTCTGGTGGATGGGGGTCCAGCATAAGGCCTTCTCCTTCTGCCTCACTTGAGGATATCTTAGCACATACCTGGCAGCCACCTAGCACTGAGCTCCTGAGGCATCACTAAGGCATGCATTACAACCTCTTCACAGTCTTGCTTTCTTCTCTTTTCTGCAGATAATTTTCCAGGGACCACTCACACTCCCCAGTGAACCACCTGCATTCAAACCTCTGAGTCTCAATCTGCGTCTCAAAGAACACAACCTAAGACATATATGGCTTCTCTGTCATCCTGAGCAGGTGCTGTAGCCCTTTAATTATAACAGAAAGTGGAAATTATCAAAAGTCTGTCCCTTTTCATTTTAACTTATCTATATCCAAACCCATTAGTTTCGCCTTCTCTACTGTAGCTTTCTCTGGCTGTAACCTCTGCACCTGCACACTGGATTCCATCTTCTCACTCGTTCTCTGTCTCGTGTTTTCCTGTCTCGGTTCTCCACTGCTCTCCTGTGCTCACCCCTTCTCATCGCCTACAGTCCTGCCTTCATGCGCTCCCCAACATTTGTTCCCTCCTGTCCTTTCTCTCAGGATCCTCGACCCCTCACTCTCCTGAGTGTGTCCTTTCATCCCCTCTGCCACCCTCTTTCACTCTCTTCCCATATGACACCTTTGATATTCCCTCAGCTTAATTTTATTTATTTCAGTGTTTTCTTTCCATTTTTTCCTATTTTCTTCACTTTACTTCACTTGCTCCATCTCTCTGTCTCTCTCTGTCCCCTCTCCCCATCATCATCTCCCATTATTGATTATCCACCTTCTTATTTATCTCTATTTTCTTAAGCACTCTAGCTAAGAAGCAAAATTAAATCTCTCAGACCTTAAATGCAAATGATTTTCTCTGACACTCTTCCTCACACACCTGCTGCACTAACTCTGCTCCCCGCCCATCCAAGTGTGTTGAAAGTAACACCTAAGCTTGTTACCTCCATGGTGTCACTTTTGGCTCATCCTTCAATGCGTTGCCACCTGCTCTGACCGCACAGCTCCACTGAGGCCACTCTCTCGGAGGTGAGATCCCACCGTCATTAAATCCAGTCATTGCAGCTCCCCCCCCTCCCAGACCACAGATGTCACCACCCTTGGTATGTTCACTTGTCTCTCACTCTGGAGTCATTGTCTGGCTTCCAGGACACCACTCTGTTCTGCCCACAATCTGACATCCTCCTCCTTATCCTTATATTCTCTTAAAAATGGTTTTCCCCCAAGGTCTTTTCTGACTTCCAGGATG
The DNA here is from genome assembly GCF_027409185.1 of Cynocephalus volans. Classification (NCBI taxonomy): domain Eukaryota; kingdom Metazoa; phylum Chordata; class Mammalia; order Dermoptera; family Cynocephalidae; genus Cynocephalus; species Cynocephalus volans. The sequence continues at coordinate 68,613,846 of NC_084460.1, forward strand.
GGCTCATGTGCCCTGCTCTGTGTTTCCTTACACACCAGTCCCCAAACCTTAGTGCAATCATGATGCCTGGAGTTCTTTCTGAGAATGAAGATTCCCTGGTCTGGCCACCAGAGCTTTTGATTAGATATTAACAGGCAGGATCCAGCAAACCTAACCTTAACACAGGCCTCTCAGGGACTTTAGTGGAGCGGTAGTCAGAACCCACTGGAGGAAACACTACTGGAGTAGCAGCCCCGCTCTCGACGGTGACTTCCAACTGTCTGGCCACTCATCTGTCCCATTACCTGTCACTCCAAAAGGACATGGATCATGAAATTAGTGGAGTGCCTGCCAAATTGCAGGTGTTTCTCAGGAGTTCATTGAATGGACAAATGAGTAAAGACAGTTTGGGGCGGGGTAGAGTGTGGACTTTCACGGAGAGCTTTCATCAGAGCTCCTGTGAAAAGGAGACGAGTAAGTGGCACAGAGCTAGTGTTCAGTGTCACTGTTTTCCAGCACTTCTACATCTCCTTCACATCAATCAAAGTTTCAGGAAAAGATGACAAACCACAGAAACTCGTGATACATTTCAGATGCCCAAGCCTTATAGCATTTGATTTAATACAGTTTGAATTCTGACCTTCATTAGCTAGTTATTATGCCTCATACCTGCTCTCTCAAAAATTAAATGGGGATAATAAAGCATACTTTACAACTATGAGGAATAACTGAGAAAATGTTTTCCAATGGGTTTAGTAAAGGGCTTAACACTTAACACTTTGTACAATGTATCAGTAAAGGGGGCTGCCTCGATAATTGTGATTATTATTGATAGGGCATCATTCATTATTTTGGGGGTATTTTTATTAATTGTAGTAGTGCCACCCAGTCTACTTTTTAAACCTTTTTCTTTAGAGGAATAGCTCATGCACTGCCGTTCAATAATTGCTGAATTTCAGATAGACTACATCTGTAACATTAACCTTCACTACCAACCTCCTTTGAGGAGAAATGACATTTGACATTGATTTATAATAGAACATGGAGATTTTAAAATGAGCAAAGCTAAACTGAAATTTGTATTTTCGTGTTGTTTTGTTTAACTCTGGAAACTCATTATTAATAGAGCACAAGCATAATAGATGATACTATTTTGACTGTAACTTCTACTTTTGACTGAGTTACAAAGTAGCCGATTACCTTGAAATGTATTGCAGACTTATTTGGAAAAGATATCACTTAAGCCCTACTGTCAAGCAGTCCACATTCTAATTAGGGAAACTTTAAGCAACTAGGTAATGCTGCTTATAAATAAAAACATCAAATATAAGTCATATCTGTTATGCATTAAAAATAAATTGGTAAGTGTCAGATTTTCCCCTTCTTCTCATGTTAAATAAATACCTGAGTCTTGATTGGATGTGTTTATATTTTTCAAGAACAAAAATGGAAGGCTTTGATATATAAAACAAACAAAAGGCTGTAAATAACTCAAATTGCCTCATGGAAAGCTTTGGAAACTATTCAGTTCTTGGATTACCTTTATTTTATAATACAAACTAAAAACTTTGGGGATATAAACCTGGAGTTCAGGTCTAATATACAAATTCCCAGAATCCTAAAGAGGGTCCCTGAACTTCATGGTTATTGCAAGAAACTAGACTAAGAAGAAAGTGCACAATTTTTTCATTTTATCTCTGATAGTATCTAGTAAAGTTTTACATAGATTTTTCTTTAAAAATTAAAACATTAAAACAACACATTTAAAAAAGCATAAAGTAGTGGATTATAAGCCATTGCTTTATGCTGGCTGTTTAACGAACATATATTCTTTAAGTAGAACAGTGAACTAGAAGTACGAGGGTACTTGAAAAAGTTTGTGGAAAAAATTGAATTAAAAGATAATATGAATCCTTCTCCCTTGTATTTGGAGAAGGAATGTCATAACTATTTGCTAACAATACTATTTACGCTACTTAGCATAATGACGAACAATCTTAAGAATAGTTCATGAGGCTGCAAATTAGAAAAAAAGCTACAAAAAAAAAGAAAAAAATTAAAATTTAACAGAGTATACAATCCATTTCTGATTCAATAAATGTTTTTTGTTTTTTGTTTTTTGTTTTTTTGTAGCTAGAATGCTCCCATCATTGATTTTGAAAAGTGTTCATGGAAGAAGTTAATAAATATAAAACAAATTCATTTTTAATGCACTTCTGAATTTTTATTTTCATTTATTTGCATTTTTGCTCCATTTTACAAAAACAAAACAGAGGGTTTTTAAGAAGCATTTGATATATTCTGTAGTACTGGAAGATGATTATGTTAACACTGGTGCCAGATATTCCAAATTTGGGGAATTGCTGTTCCCTATCAATGGATAGCATCATTGTACAAGATACACATCCCACACAAAGTAGTGAGAAAAATATTCCAGTGATGAACTCCACGGTGGGTTCTTTAAGAGTCAATACTTAGTCACTGACATCTGTACACACTTACAAAAGCTGATAAAGGTGTAGACCTCTCTTGGTGTTCTGATAAGCATAGATGTACTCTATATGTTTAATATATAGATGTTTAATTTTTGATACTTTTACTTGCAATTAATTACAAGACGGACAAAAACACTGGAAGAGGCCTTATCCTCAAAATGGAGTACATGGCAATGGAGAAATGAATAATAAATAGAATTTTAACAAAATTAATCTCTGCATTGTAAGAGCTATATTGGTTTTAAAATATACATTGTTCCTATCCCCAGTCCTCCATTTAAAAATGACATCCAGGAAAAGGAATGTATGTAAACTCTGCTAGACATTTTGTGTATCTAAAAAAAGCTAAGCTACATTTATATAATAATATTCAGCATATTTCTCAGAGCAAGGAATACTTTTTTACCACTTTTTGTACTTATGAGCTTAAGATTGAAATGATTCCAATTCTGAGAGAAAAATTTTTCCTTAAGAGAGGATTATATAAATTCTACCAAAGTGGACAATTTCATAATCTATTACAAATTAGTAGACATTTCTTTATAACTGTCCAAGGTCATTCTAGAAAAGAAGGGAAAACAGGAAAAGTTCATTAATTTGTTCCAATTAACTAAGCATGCCAAGTTCAAGGGAAACATCCTTTCTTGGTTTCCTTCTATTGTGTTTCTGTTATTTGCTGGGAGATCTTGAGATGACACTTCAGCCGACCTGGGATCACTCAGCTTTCTACACTAAACTCAATGAATTTAGTATTTCCTTCACTAGATTATTACATAGAAGAAAATTAAATCCCATGTTTTTCACTAACACTTATTGTTTGTAAATTGATAACTAAACACATAGGTATTTAAGTTTTAGTAATTATATTAAATAAATAAATACAAGGATTTTGGAAAACTATTTTAATGAAATGTGATTATCTTTCTTAAGGCTGCCAATAATTAGCATAACATTTTAAGCTATTACAGGAAGATGAATTGGATATAGACTGTCTTGAATTCTTTTTTAAAATCCAAACATAAATCACTAGGTACTTTATGTAGTGAATATTTTTCCTTATTCTGTTTTTGAAAATAATTTTGACAACTTTTTTAACTTTCATGTTTTCCTTAAAGATTTTTTCCCCTTTCATTAATTATTTCATGGATTTTTTTTAATAGACCACTCTTTTTAATTTGTTTTGACCAAATCAGTTTGGTAGTTGGTTACTTATTTTAAGTGGCCTTTAAATTATTACTTCTAGACTTTCCAAAACACACTTTTTCTCTATCCATATTCTTCCTCATTCTTTTTTCTCTTTCCCCACGTTTCTGTCTCTGTGTGAGGAATAGCTTGTAGAGAGGGTGAATTTATTCACGGTAAAGACTGCTTGGAAATGCTGCAAACAATTTCACATTTATGTGACTTTTTGGATGTTGCATAGTTTGAATTAAGTTCTGTTTTGAATATTTTAACCACATAATTAACACAAATACTCTTGTGCCTAAAATCCCCAGCCATAAATTATGCAAGCCATATTGACTGTTTCTAGGTTTACATTAACAAGTAAACAGAAAATTTTAAATTCTACATTATGTAAATATTTAAAGTATAATTTACATATATTTACATAATATTTTGCTAATTAAACTTAAATCACATTTACATGAAAAAAATAGTTATTTATCCTATACAATTTAAATTAACCAGCTTTTAATTTTCATGAGGGAAACACAAATGTAAGAGGATAAGGAACGTTAAGTTTTATACTTAACTCAAATGTTTAGAAAGACAAATTAGTTATTTAAATTAACAGATGTATACCACTTTTATGTAATCTATTTGAACCTGAATTGAGATAGTAAATAGAAGTTACATAGATTTTATGCTGGGTGATGATTCAGAGGATTACACAGTAACATTAAGTATGTTATTAGAGTTTTCCATTTCATATAAAAAATGTCAAATTAAAAAACTACAGCAAAATATAGGTGTGCTTATTTTCCCTTTAAAAATGGAATTTAAGTCAATATGAGCAAGAGTAGAAAGGAGAGGTTCGTAAGAAAGTCACAAAACCAGTGAGAAAAAGAAGAAAAATAAATGCCCCCACTGATATTAAAGAAAAGATGCATTTTTTTAATTATTGAGAATAAATGAATTTGGGTGAGTCAAAGAGACCTGAAGAACAAAAATAATGTGCGTGTGTAAAGGGCCTATGTCAAAAAAAGGGAAAACATTCCCGGCCCTCATGCGGAGGACAGCGTGGGACAGTCCTGGGTTGAGGAGGGGCGACCTCCCTACTTGAAAGGAGTCCTCTGCAGTTAGAAACGCAGCCCCCACAGGCCTGGGGCGGCATTCTCTTCGCAGACAAACCTGAGTTTGAGTCCAGGCCGCTCTCTAGTTGCCATGTGAACCTGGATGAGGTAACTATTTGTACGTCGGGGCAGTGTATTGGGGGTGACAGTAGTGAAAGAGGAGACAGATGGGATCAGCAGCTGCTGCAGTAACCCAGGCCAGAGCTGGCTGTGAAGGGGGCTCCGTGGGTGGCGGGGAAGGGGAGGGGAAGGGCATGGCTGGTTTTGAGACCCATGATCGGGGTACAAATAGGTGCATGGATTTGCTGTGGGGAGCGAGACAAAGGCAGACATCAAAGCTGATGTCCGGATTATGGCTCGAGCAACACTGGAGGGTGGGAGAATCAAAATTTCAGGATCAGATATCTTAACTTCGAAATCCTTGTGAGACACCCACATGGAGAATACCAATGAAGCACTGTGCTATTCAAGTGCACTTCTGAGGAGAGGTCTGTATCCGGGGACACATTTCCAAAGTAGTCACCGTAACACAGATGCATTTCGAAGCACAGGGTGAAGCTTCTTTTTCCAGCCAGAAAAGTAGCATAAGTGAGATGCGGATCTAAAACCGTGTGCCGAGTCTGGATACCTCAGACTGCTGTATACGCGTGTTGAAAGTTTATGCAGGGAAATAAATGTGAAGACTACTTGGGAATGTGTTCAGGGGCATATTATAGGGCATGTTCAAGCACCTATTGAAGAATATACTGTACAGACAAGGAGTTATTAAAGGGTTTGAGCTGAGTTTGAGGAGATGACAAATAAAATATTTAATGTTACAATAATACACAGATGGACTGGAAGAGAGGCCACAGGAACAAAGATCTTTAGAAAGTCATTGTAATAGTCCAGATGCGAGTTAGTGAGAGCTTGGATTAACGTAATTGCAGAGGAAAACAGAGCACTGGCAGATGTGGAAAGTAGGAGAAAGGGAGAGGGGCAGGACATGATGGTAAACTGACAGCCAGGGAGAGGCGCAGCTAACGGACCTGATTTGGACACAGCTTGGCTCCTGTCTCTTGACTCAGGCCGATGTCATATGCCCCAAGAGTTTTCTCTCAGGATACCAATTCTGTTATAACCTGCTATAATATTTTTACCACAGGTGCTGCCTCCTGCACTGGCTGGTTGCATGTGGCTGATATAGAAAAGTAAAATAAACAAGCACACAAATAAAAACTCAAAGTAGTACAAGTAGGGACGACGGTCCTCATTTTCAATGTGAATACGTCATATATGTTTTGTTTGCTTTCTATTTTCTAAAATTAGAAGATAAAAAGTGCCCTGACTGACATTAAAGAAAAGATGCATCTTTTTAATTATTGAGGATAAATGAATTTGGGAGAGTCAAAGAAACCTGAAGAACAAAAATAATGTGCATATGCAAAGTGCCTGTGTTTAAAAAAGGGAAAACACCTGCTTTCAACAACTGCAGGGCCCTCTCAAAATTAAAAGGCAATCCGAACTGTGAGGAGGAGCATCCGTGCTTTGATTTTCCAGGTCACGTACTTGCAGTTCTCTAAAGAGGAAGTCCTGTGATGAGAATTCAGTTACAAGTCTATGTACACCTGTTTGTTTATTTGTTAGTTTGTTTTTGCACGGGGACCTATTTAAAAGTAAAAAGTGTTGAAAACCAGACCATGGACAATAAGAGTAGAAAACTTAAAACACATTCTTTGTTTTGAGAATTTGAATTTATAATTACTAAAATATGTCATGCATAAAAGAAGAAAAGCAAAACATTTCTCAACCAAAAATCGAAGGCTGTCAGAGACATGGTGAATGATAATAAAATAACCAGTGGTTCCTCAGTGTGTCCAGGGTCCTGGCTGTCTTGTAATAGGTGAAGGCTGGATGACTCAGAAATTGATTTTTTCTCTTCAAAATGGAACCAATGAGATGAAGCTCTAAATAAAGAAAAGCCCTAACTCTCCCCGATTGCTCTTCAGGCAGTTGCAGTGAGAGAGAGCAGGTCCTTGGGGATGTCATTTTGTGTCAGTCACCACATTTGCCTGCAGAGTGGGTCATCCCAAGAAGAGATCAGGCCTGGATTTCCCTGTGGAGCTTCCAGACTTGGCCTTCCTGGAAAATGGCTTTCATCCAAACACAGCGAAAACAGGAGAAAAAGGCATACCAGACCAGCCCAGTCTAAAATGTAATAGTCTTCGAGGAAATACAGATAGGCTCCCATTTTATGAATGTCAGTGATTAAAAAAGAAAATCTAGAATTTTAAAATCCTTTATTAAGGGGTGCATTTATACCATAAAAGGATAACTTTTTTTATGTTTATACTGTGCAATTTGATCATTTAACCTTAAAGATATTTTCTAAATCTTGATTAAGATGTTTAGGTAAGAACATAAGTCAACCAATAAAGGTCCCAAAACATAGTCACTGATTACTCCATATTTAATCTTCTGAGAAAATGAGACGAATAATGCATGGGTTTTTCTACCTCTGACCCAGAAGGCAGTTCTGAGTTGCATTCTGATGTTGCCTTGTGACTGATCATTCCTGACATGTTTAATAGAGGTGTGTCTCAGGTAAAGGATCACACAAAGCCATCTGGCAGTTCTGAACTTCTGTTATTTCAGCTCTATCCGTAATTGCATAGAAAGTGCCTCAACACTGAAAATTATGTAGATGCATGAGCCAGTGGGTGAATCTTAAAAAATGGGCAGAGATGAAATATTTGGTAATTATTTTCCCACCCCCATCTTTTTCTTAAGTAGTCAAGTGAAACACCATTCATGAATTTGCACGTTTTAGTGAGTACAAAAAGAAGCAAGGCTGTACCTTCCCCTCTGTGAGCTCTAAGTTGTAATGGTCTGTTCACTTATTTCTTTCTAGGGTGTTTACCATTGTATCCCAGTAGGTAGTCTAGGCTTGATAAACAATTGCTGATTAAATGAATCAACTATCTTGAAAAATGATTTCTCTATTGTAGTGCACAGAACTTGAAATCAGAGAACTGGATTACAGTCTAAGCTCTACCTTTTAAAAAGGGGAATTCTGGAATACTTATATTTGCTTCAGTTGATTCATTTATAAAATGAGGCAAAGAATAATGCTTACCTCACACTGTTTCTACAAGAACTAAACATACCATATTTGAAAAGATGTATAAATAAATTCCTGGTAAAGCAGCTCTTATTACATAGAAGTAGTTGTAATAATTCATACCGACTAAGAAAGATTCAGATTCCCTCTACACAGCTTATTGCTTCTGTTGCAGTCAAATTCAAACTTCAAGACAAAGAAAACTAGATTATATTCAATGCAATATGATCCCAGTAACACCCAGATTAATTTACTTATTTTAGAGAAGAGTTGTCTTAAACACAAAAGAAATTAAAAGATACTCCTGCTTAATAAAGGAACATTTAGCCCTTGAAGTGAAACAGTAACATTCAACATAGGTTAATATTTGAAAAAAATTCAAAGTTGTTGTCAAATTCTGGTAAATAGAAACATTAGTTTCAGCAGAACTAAAAATCCGGGGGTCAGGCACATATTGCTTTATACAAACAGTGTGCCTGTCATTAGACTGGTACATGACTCCATCCCTGTCCCACACAGATTATTAATTTAAAGTTTGGGAGAAAAGGAGCATAATTTGAGGATAAAATTTAACTGCAGTTAAAACATAACTTTTTTTGGACAATTTGTAAATCAGATGGAACTGAACTCTGTAAAGAATGATTCCCATGAGCCCACCTAATTTTTGTTCAGGCACATAAAGTTCTGGTTAAAGGAAAGATCTCAGCAATAAAGGCTAAATTAACATTCTCTTCCAGTAATCAGATTTTGTATAAAACCCTTATAAATTAGAATAATGTGTTTTCCAGCTTCAGAATGAAGCTAATTTCAACACAATTCCATATACATACTTTGAATAGACTCTAATTATATGACAATAAATACAATGTGTTTCTGATGTAATGGCATTTCAGAATAAAATGCAAGAAATTCTGAACTAACAAGTTCTTCATAAAGAATTACACTAAGAAATAACACATCTTGAAATACTGTTAATCTTAACTCTTCTTCTGTAAAATTTAACTTTCCATAAACTGGTTTGTCATTTTTGTTTAGGGTCCTATGATATACATCATACATGTATTGCTGTGTATTGAAAGTTTAGTCTCTGTGCTTGATGTTTAGGGCTGTTGCCCAGCTATGAAGTCAGCCACAAAGACCTGAGAAAGTGGACTCAAGAATCAGTGTATTGGAGTTTAGAGACTGGGAACTCAACATTTTGTCTAAGAAAGGGTCAAAGAAATGAAGGTAGTAACATACCCAGTCTCTCTATACGTGTCTATATGTGTCCAGTCTCTTAATTTTCCTCTTCTTTTACAGCATATTCCAGTTTTCAACTCTGTTGTCATTCCCCTAAACGACACTTATGTCATGAAAAACATCTCATTTCTAAGGATATAACATCAGTTTAACATATATCCATCCTCTTATTCACATCCAAGAATTCATGAGAAAAGCAACTATGGTTCAGAACCTGTATTATTAGGCTGGGGCCTAATAAGCAAAAAAAGTTAAACCGCTTTACACTTTTCAGAGAATATGCAGATGAGCTCTATTCAACTCATTAAACACTTAAGGAATCATTGATCCATATCAAGAACAGGTAAGTGCTAGGGATGCAAAGATACTTGGGAATATAATCATAATAATATATAAGTGCAAAAATAGAGATGTATCCTAAGTATAATATCAGGAAGAATGAATAAAATTGATTGGGGACCTATAGATGGTGTCTTGGAATGAGTGACCCAGAACCTATAGATTAGTGCCAAATGAAGTTTTCCAAGTTAGCAAAATGGAGAATGACAATCTGCACAAATGAAGTAGCTTAAGCAAGAATATGGATTCGTGTCACAGGTCTCTTTCTTCCTGTTCATGCTAGACTATTTCCTTCAGTTTTCCTCTTCAGCAATCACTGACACCACTGCCTTCTTTCTTTCAGCCTCAAAACATGCACAAGTCTTATTTATACACTCACAAGTGTGCTCACACACATACACACACACAAACACATATGCAACACAGACAGATATGTACAATCAACTATGTTCCAATAAAAATACATAATAATAATAAAATTAAATATAAAAATTAAATTAAACACACACACACGCACGCACACAGTCTCAAAATCCTTCCCTGTACTGGCTTCGCTCTTTCTTCGTTCTTTTACCACCTCTCTCTGTGTTACATGAAGGAGCTGTACCCACTGCCCCACTTCGTCAACTCTATTCACTCTCAACACCAGGCATGGAGCTGCACCTCCTGCACTTACCTGAAGCTGCCTTTTCCTGCAGTGCTGTGTGAGACCGCCTGTCCTTCAGTCACCACACCTAATGCGCCACCAGTCCTCCTCCCCTTTGCTCTTTTCCATCTTCAGTGCCATTCACTATAACTGGCAGCTTTGTGAGTTTCTTTGTAAACAAACAAGTATATTTTGAAATAAGGCAAAGTCAATTTGTTCTTCAAAACCAACCCCTCAACTTTTTTTGATACTTCCCTGGGTTCGGAAAAATCCAGTGCAGTCTGCTTATTAAAAAACAAAAACCACCACCAACACTACCAGCTCTCTTGCTTTGTCCCAGGCCTTATTCACTCTCTCGTCTTTCTAAACGTAGAAGGTCTTCTGGGGTTAAACTCTCAGCCTTTCTCCTTGCTGTGTTACAACAGCGAAGATCACTTTGAATCCCTGCTTGTCCTCACACCTTACTCACTTAGAACATCATTTTTCGCCATCTGTTCAGGTTCTACTTATACTTTGAGAACCAATTCAGGTGTGATTCTATTCATGAAAATGTTTTTGACAAAAAACAGTGTATGAGGGAAGTTCTCGAACTCTTGTTACATTTACCTAGGCTATGTCATTCGCGTATTTGTATTCTTGCTTCATCACTGTATAACATGAATAATAGAGTGAGCACGCACTTTAGAATCAGAGAGATTTGGGTTGATCCGGACTCCCACTTACTGGCTTTCTGACTCCGGGAAAATTACGTTTCCCACCCCTTGGTTCTTGCACGTGTGAACAGAGGCATACTAACCACTGCCTGGGGTAAGGGAAGGATTAAGTGAGGAGATGGATAGTGCCAAGCACACTGATAGGACTTGGTGGGCATGCAGTTTCTATGCATTTTCTTAGTATTTCTCTCTCGGTATCTCTCTCTCCTTTACCTGTTCTGTATCTTCTTAGTATCTTTCACCAAAGGAAATATTTTCTAAAGGAAGGCCTTGCCACTCCTATATTCCAGCATGGTTCTTCCGCCACACATCTCCTCCTACCCACCCATGGTCCCGTTCAGCCAGCTGCGCTGTGGCCCCCACACACAAGCAGCCAGTTCACCAGCCTTTGACCTTCCTGACATGACTTGCTAAGCTTCAGTCTCCACAACATAAAGTGGATTAAAAATGTTTGTCTCAGAATTACTTAAGGATCAAACGAGAGAATTCATAAAGAGAATAACAGTCTGGCAGGTAGTAAAAGTTAAAAATAGTTTCCATGCTGGTGATGGGATGATGGTGGTAAAGATATTCACTCTTCTGATGATAGAGAAATGACACTTAAAGCTGTTGTTCACAGTGAAGGATGGTTTTTTCCTAACAAAATCCCACATGGCTGTCCCAGAGAGATGTAGGGGACTACACAAAGGTAAGTCATCCCACATTTAGAGTATGGTGCCGAGAAAAAAAATAAAGTAAAAACAAGTATAAATTGGAAGAACAGGAGTCTCAGATTAAAAAAATATATAGAAAGTGTCCACTTATACCAGAGAGCTGCACACTGGGAACAGAAAGTAGTAAATTTGAGGATGAAAATACTAAAAGCTCACAGTGTTCACTACAATTATCTATGGGCACAACATCCAAATCTGAACATCTCAAAGTCTCCAGAAAGTTTCTGGATCCCGAGTAAAGTCTGTAGTTGCAGAACGACACAGAGGCAGACACAGCAAGAGAGGGTGCTGGAGCAGGAAACGGCACCTGTCTACTCCAGACTTACCTATTGACCAATGAATACTCTATTTTAAAACACTTATTGGTGAACATAAGAACCACACTATGTTCTTTCTATAAATCAGTCTTTATAAATCCATGTGCCTACATACATGTGTGATTTCTTTTTTTCTTTTTCTTTGTTTTTTTCAGGTTTAACCAACTCATCTCTTTGGTGTTCCTCCAAAGTCCCACGTTAAAGAGTTTTACTTGTACAATTAAAGAAGGACAGCTGAACCAGGCAAGCCTCATCAACATTGCAGGTGGTCTGGTGCCCTGACCCACTGATCCTGCTTGGATCTGTCAAGTGGTTGCACATTTTACCTACAGCATGATTATCACTTCATTGCTCCAACACTGTTAGAACAAAAGTTCTCCATTCTTCAGTTCTTTTGTTCTGCAGTAACTGAACACACAGACTAGGAATAAATCTAAAAGTTAATAGATAATTAGAGAGTTGCTTAATTTTATAAAAGTACATTTAAAAACATTCCAGCCCAGAATGTAGGAAGACCTTCTAAAGTGCCTTGAATCATTTTAAAAGTCCTTCCAAATGCGATTCTAAACATCTGAAAGAGATGGGATCCTAATGACTGAGTCATCAATCCACACTCCAGAGGAGAAAAGCAACACAGACTAATGACAAAGGAAAGCTTTTGCTTCGGACAGCAGTCACTGAATGCAACAGTCTGTAAGTTCAAAGTGGATGGAGAATTACTCACTCTGCACATATTTTGAATTGAATCTGAAAATCACAATTGCTATTGCACATCATCTTGTCAACAGACACTGTCTTTCCTGGTAGCATACAGCACTTTCCTCAAGAACTGACTTGTAGCTGTTCTAATGGAGGAGAGAAGACTTGAATCTCATTGGGTTGAGTTCTGGGATCAACTTTGCCCTGAGCCTCTTTGGCAGCAGCTCTGTCATTGCTGTTTCCAGATAGGCAGAAATTCCAGGATAGCCTCCGACCTTAGAAAGTTTTACCTATGCTCTATGTTTTTCTTAAGTAGAGCTCTTAAAAAAAAATAAGTAATTAAAAAATCAATACCAAACTCAGATCATGTAAATGGCCTCTTGGTTTTATTTTTCTGTGTTTTATTTCTCTCCTGTTAAATTTAGGACTGATGCCCCCCATCTTTTTGTGATCTTTTACTTTCATATATATTATAATTTGCACATGAAAAGGAATATCAGTGAAATCATAGCATTAGATTTTTCTATTAGTTTTAAACAAAAATACAGATATACTGGATTTTTTTTTTTTTTTTTTTTTTACTACAACAGAAACTTGACATTGGTAATTTCATGAGGTTAACCCCTCTGGAGAATGTTCTCCCTGATTCTGTCATAATACATTTAAGAAAGTCCTTGATCAGTTTCAGGTAGCTATCAAATCTGTCACTTGAGGGACAGAAGTCTTTGAAAACTCAGTGACAGTGAGGAGGCTTATGATCACTGAAATGTCAGCTTCTCACAACAGGCTGACCACGATGCCTGACAGAACTCAATCTATTGTAACTCGTGTCCACTCAAATGCCTCCCGTTCTTTGCCTTTCTTTCTTTTATTAAAATTCAGGACATTTACAGTATTTTAAAAAGGATATTGTGAGGCAGACCTTTTGGATTCTGATTACTCTGTGACAGCAACGGAAGATGAGTTTCCTCCTCCAGTGTCTATATCTGCTGCCTCTTTCATAGCCTGCTTGATACCGAAAAGGAAAAGAAGGCATCCAGCTCAAGATTCAGTGTCCTTGACTCTGCATCCTGAAGGTCATAGCAAAGTGCTGGCTGGAGTAACTAACTTATTTTAAAAATAAATTACAAATTCCGTGGTGATTTTAACAGATTTGTGGCCAGAAAACATGAATGTTTGTATTCTAAACTTTTTATTCTTTTAGACTGTCAGTTGCCTCAGCTGGTTAAAAAGATTCCATGGGATCATGCCCGAGTGGTCTGAGCTCCAGTCAGGTCTATAAAGTGGATTCTGCCTCCAGTCACAAGAAAACAGTTATTTTGTAGAGTAGATGAGATTCTGTGAGTCAGTAAGCACAGAACCAAGTAACAAGAACATTTCAAACCAAAAAAAAATTAAAACATATATGTATATATATACACGTATACACACACACACACACACACACACACATACACACACACACACATATCTAGATCATCTGTATTCTCTAGAGTGGTTTTGAATTCCAGTTCTCCAAAGACTGTCAGGCAACTGTTGGTGAAATTCTTTACCTTTTTAACTTCAGGTTCTTCCTCTGTATGAGGAAGAATCATAACACCTTCTGTATGACTATCAAGAAAATAGTTAAATATTATAAATGTAAAACTTCTGTACCAATAAGTGCTTGAAATATTGGATTAAAATTTATTTACATTTATTTTTACATATTTTAATTTAAACATATGCATAGTCTTAAAGATTTTTCAATTTCATTAGGCATCTGATACTTCAAATTCTTAAAACATGATCAGAAACTGAAGTAAATGTCCAATAAAAAATCACAATGAGAGTTTCTTAATCCCAGGTTTGATGGTAAAAAAAGCCAAAGCTTACCATGTTCAAAAGTTACTTGCTTTCAAAGAGAATGACCAGAAGGATAAATTCCATGATTATTTCTTCATAAATGATCTAACTCGCTGGTGGTAGTATCTGGTGCTAGATCTCCTATAATTAATGCCTAATTAATGCCTGTTTTCTCCATGTTCACAATGGCAAATAGCTTTACAACATTCACTCCTTAGACCCTGTGCCCCAGCCAACAGGAGCACGTGCTGCTCTGAGAACTTCCATGCTCTGTGTTTGCACAGACCAGTCCCGAAGCCCAGTCTGGCGCTCTGCCCATTCTACAACTACTGCAATATACTTCTCATCTAAGACACACAGACCAAAAATTATCTCCTTAGTAAAGGCTGACTTGACCCACATAGTCAGAATTCATTGATTCAGCTCCTCAGCTTCAGCAACTTTCACCCATGATTTTATTTGGCATTTAGTTTCTAATTCACTCTATTAGGTCATCATATGTGTGTGTGCGTGCGCACATATGTATACATGTATCTTACCATCTTTCCATCTTTCTTTTTGGATTCTAAGCACCTACGTGCCAGGGTTGGTGTTTATCAATTTCTGTTTTCTTAGACTAGGTGCCTATTACAGCAGAATGCTCACGCTGATACCCCATTCCCTTACCACAATGAAAAAAAAAAAAGAAAAGAGGACAGTCTCTTTTCCCTGTCTTCTGTCCTCTCCAGCCATTTTTGGACCAGCTTGGTTCACAGCTGTTCTCTTCAAAGATGTGAATTATGTGGATAACAAACATTTTCCAACCCTCTTCAGAGGCATCATCAGTCTCAGCATATAAATCATATTTTTAGTGGGGAGTCCCTCTAGTATCTACAGGGTGATCAAAACACACAAACACACACAGTATAGGCCTTCTATACATTAAACGTGTCCCCCCAAAATGCATGTTTTGGAAACTTGAACCCCATTGTAACAGTGTTAAGAGGGTGAAAAATCCAATTGTAGTATTTGAAAGGTGGGGCCTTTAAGAGGTGATTACACTGTAAGGCCTGTGTACTCTATTGAATGAATTGATCTATTTATGGTCATGGTTCGAACGGCTTTATAAGGAGAGCAAGTGAGAAACTTAGCTCTCTCTTGCTCAGCCCACTCTCACCATGTGACACCCTTGTCACCAAGGGACCATGTAGAGAGTTTCCAGCCAGAAGAAGGCCCTTACCAGATATGTTCCTTGGACTTTGGACTTCCCAGCCTCCAAAAGTATAAGAAATAAATTTCACTTCTTTATATATTACTCAGTTTCAGGTATTCTGTAATAAGAATAGAAGTGAACTAATACAATGTTCATTAAATTTATTTGACTCTATTTAGTTCTATTTGCTTTCATGGGAGTCCCCACCATATCACGCCCTGACCTTGAAATTTTTTTAAGAAGCCACTTTGCCATTGAATTGTTAATATGTGAATTAATCAAATAATTGCACAAAAACATTTTGAATTAGAGCATATGGTATGAAACCTGTTGGCCATACATAGGAAAGAGTTGAGCCAAGAATAGTAAATAAGCAACATTTCTAGTCGCCTTCAAGCAATAGCCAGTAACAGCCCCAAGAGTAACTAAGTAGGAAGAGGAGGAAAAGTGTTATCTGGCTTTCAGATTCCTGGGAACCGTTGGCTGTTTGATGATATTTTATAAAAAAAAAAAATGTCTTTAAACGTTTCATTGAGATCAAAGCCTTGGAGTGCTTAGACTTAACATTTTTAGGTATGCTTCTTCTTTTGCGTCTTTTAAATTCAATCCCACAGTGAGTGAGAATTATGGAGCAGTAGTTTAAACATGTTTGAGCATAGCTGCTGTGATCCAGCCAATTCGATCATAACAGAACACTTTCACATGGGAAAAAAAAAAGCAATTCAATTAAAAACTACATTACAGAAATGCCAAGGGCCTAATTTCAGCTAAGGATGGCAATGAAATTTAAAGTAAAGACAGCAAGTGCGTGGTTTAATGTGCTCTTAGCACCCCAGATATAATACACAATTTCTGATAATGTATGAGTGCAAATCAGATATTCACTGTGTGGGTAAGACATATGTTCTAAGTTATGTGCTCAGGGCAAAGAAAGCTTACATAATGTCAAGGGGAACCCTGCATATCGATCAAGGACCAAATTCAATTATAAGACTAGAATTTCAACTTTAATTTAATTTCATTGCTTTTGTGACTTTAATCCTGCAATAATTTTGAAATGTTTTTTTTTTCAGTGAGTTTACATGTACTTTAAGAGTAAAACTGCAAATGAGAAAGTTTTTTAGAAAAGCATTTTTGGGAAAGAGCATGGACATTGGTTGAACTTGTAATTTATGTATTCATTCATTCACTCAATAAATACTTACCGAGCACTTCTATGTACCAGAGGTGGTATTAGCTCTCATGAAGCTTACTTTCTAGTGGGAGCAGGCAGACCATTAAAAAAGTGATAAATAAGTAAATTTATAGTGTTTTAGCAGGTGATGAGGGCTATCAAATAACACAGAGCAGGATAAGGGCATTGGGACAGCAAGGGGAACGTGGTTGCTAATCCTTTGGCAGATTTACCTGTCACCTAGCCAAGGCTAGACTAGCCTGTGGCAAAATCGTCCACAGCTTTCTGGGTCTTAGTACAACAAAACTTCTTTTCACTCAAGCTACCTCTCTGAAACATTGAAGTGTTTCTGTGTGCAGAGTTAGGTAGGTGCCCCTTGTGTTGAATCCACAATACCTTACTTACGGCATAAACCTCTGGACTCCCTGGGGCACCATACCAGGCATGAGGCAGCTACAAGGCCCTGGGCTGGCTTCTCTAGGCTTCAGCCCTGAAGGGACAAGCTTTACTCTGCCTTCAACCCCTGACCTGAAGTAGCCACAAGACCCTGATCAACTGCAAGGAAATGTGAAGAGCACATTGCATTTTGGGGTGTGCCACTGTTTCTACTGCATCAAGACAAGCCATGATTTAGAGGTGCCAGGCAAGTATAAAAGCTCATGAAAAGTCTCTGAGGCAGACTGTGCCTGTGGGATTGAGAAAAAAGGAGGATCCAATTTATTACTTATATCTCTGGAGAAGGAAGACCTCCATCTGTGCTCCATGGATGCTCTGGGCTTTTTCAGTAGACTCCAGGATTGGAAGATTGATCCACAAACTTCTGAACAGGAAAACCAGTATTTTAATGTGTGTATGTTTTGTTGATGGAGAAAAGATATTAGAGCTTTCCCAAAATTCTAAAAGGATGAATCCACTAAACCTAAAACTTTAAAAAAATATATAAAACATTAGATTAGACTGCAGCACAATTGCTCTGGTTAATATTATACAAGTAGTTTCTACATTAAATTCTATAGAATTTAACAAACAAAACATGCAGTTAGCCTCAGTCTTTCTATGTTGCCCTCAGCTAACCCTATCCAATAGAAATAGAAGGTGAGCTTCTTATGAAATTCTAAATTTTAGAGAAGCTGCATTAAAAACTAAAAAGATGAAATCGATTTTAATTATATATTTTATTTGCCTGAATATATGCAAAATATTATGTTGACAGGTATTCACTATAAAAATAATCGATAATAAATAAAATATTCTTTTCTTCATACTGAGTCTTCAAGGTCTGGTATGTGTTTCCTGCATATAGAACCTCTCAGGTTTGACCACCCGCATATCTCCTTATGGATAACCACATTGGCTAAAGTCTACCACCCTGGAGAGCTCAGTTCTAGGACACATGCACCATCCACAGTCAGAGGGATCAGAAAATCCTCCATGTCTTCAGTTCAACCTATCACAAATATCTAAAAACTGTGGGTAAACCAAAACAGGCCGTGCTTCTGCTTCTCAGTTTTATATGAACAGCTGTAGGTCAGAGATTGTCAGCATAAGGGCTTCCTCTAAAAATTACAAGAGCAGCAATGTTGTTACAACAGCACATGCCACCCGAAACCTCTACATCCATGTAGATTACAATATGAAATATCAATAATGACAATAAAAGTAATGAATAACAAGCAAGTGTGTAGCAGGTTACACACAATCTCAATCGCAGTGCCCTATATTGTCCTCAATTTACAGGAAAGAAATGCAACAAAAGGCAGAGCATAAGCAACTTATGCACTGTTAGAAGCTCAAAGTTACTGGCACCGAGATGTGAACCCAGTTCTGGTGGATTTGAAGTACTTGATTTTTCAGTGTGCTGCACTGCTTTACTTACAATTTCCTAAAATCAAGAGGATTTTCATTCAAGAAGAAAGCTCCTTATAATCACCTGTAGTGGATAAAGTCCTCTCTGTGCAAAAATCACTCACTGCACAGTAGAAAATGCTTCAATACACATCTTATTGTTAAAAATTTGTTTAAAGCACTGGATAATGATTACAAGTGAAATGGATACTTCAAACACCTAAAAATTCCATGTGTATAGTACTGATCAATATCTGAGCTAATTTTTAAGCTACAAAGTAGCACCTGCTGACTTCTAATTATAAGGAAGTGTTTTATGAATAGCTGACAGTATCATAGACTCAAACTGCACGTACAGTGAGCACCCACCGAAAGCTCATTAGAAGGAGCAATTTATCATCCAACAAGACAGGGAAACTGGGCAGCACGCACACTCTGTGTCAGATGCTGTCATTAAAGTGACAGGAAACCAAGCCTTGTCACATGACTGCACATGGCTCTCCAACACCTGCTGTTAATAACTGACATGCAATCTGATCCTGGCTAACAAAAATAAGGAGATAAAGCCCACATGCTCTCAAATGGAAATACAAGTAATTATTCACTCTTTTGTCTTCCTAAGCATGAACTTAAAAGAATAAAATTTTCGTTAAATTTCTGCATTACAGGGACTGAAAATTGCAGCAAAAGCAGTGGCATTGATCAAGGAAATCCCAGAAAAGGAGATAGTGTGAGAAAGGCAGAAGGATCCAGAGGAAAGGAGAGATGGGGGGGGGAGAGATCGATTTTCTATGAAGTTATATCAGACTCCATGGAAATCAGTCAAATTCGCTTAAAATCGCCAGTTCAGATTCATGATTCAGTTGTTGTGCATTCAGTTCCTTCAAATACTGTCTGTTGCGTTACCTCTGGGAAGTCTGTGAACTCGTGTTTATAAAAATGAGGTGTTGCCTGATGGTTCTACTGGTATGCAAGATCTCCTTAGGATATTCTTATCCAGAATTTCTGGTGACCTTTCACAGCATATAACAAAGTGACTGCTGTGTTGTTCACAATGAAACACGAAGGGCTCCCCTTTAGTTTAGCTAAATTAGTGGCAAGCAGTTGCTATTATAAATGTAGTTTTAACTTGATAATAACCTATTTTCAACCCCAACTGCTTTTCCCACAGCTCATCATCCACTTCCCAGTCATCCCTTTAGATTTCCACTAGGGCAGCAGCTTCGGAATCCAACCTGGAAGTCTCATAGTAGCTGTTTGGAATGTTGCCTGACATGTTTTTGCCAAATTCTGTTTTCATCCTTTAGAAGAATTAGGTAGAGAATATATGAAAGAAATGAAATACAGCCATATGACGCTTAACAACAGGGATGCATTCTACGAAATGTGTACTCAGGCAGTTTCCTCACTGTTGGAACATCACAGAGTAAACCTGCACAGACTTGGACAGTGCCACCTGCTACACCCTGAAGTTCTGTGGTAGAGCCTACTGCTCCAGCCACAAACCTGCACAGCAAGGTACTGTACTGAATGTTGTAGGCAATTGTTTCACAATGGTAAGTGTTGGTGTATCTAAACATATCTAAACGTAGAAAAGGTACAGTAAAAATAAGTTGTTATCCTCTTATAAGACCACCGTCATATATGCAGTCTGTCATGGATTGAAACATTGTCATGCCGGGCATGACTATATATGCATATGCAACTTCTGCTACATGCAGTTTCTAGGCAGCTCATTAAGATCTGGGATGTCTTGATTCCAAGAGCTGCATAGCCCATAATACTAACCTATTTGTAAAAGTTTATCACTTTAATGGAAATAGCCTGAAGTCATTAAAAAAAAGTAGCAAAAGGAATTCCACCACCTTTAGAAATTGCTCATTTATGCATAATTTAGAAAATATTTTATATAAATTCCTCAAGCTATCATTTTCATAAATGAAATGTTGTTTGACAGTTCTACTGGGCACATTACATCATAACAGGAAAAGACAAAGAAAAAACCACGGTCATGATCAAAGTTTCATCTACCTGGGAATTTAGCATTGCACCAGTAAATATGTAATTCTCCTTTTCAGTCCTGAGTGTGGTGTCCATGACTAAGTGGAAATGTTGGCAGTGGTCACTGTATTCAGTCATCAGACAAAATTCACCTTAGTTTCCCAGTCAGTGTTGGTCTATCCAGGAGCATTTGTCTTTAGAGGTTGTTAAGATTAAAAGCTCTAGACATTATGTTATAAACGTTTGTTTCCTAATATCATCGAATACTTTTCAAGATACTCCCAAGAACAGGGTGCTAAGAAAAGAATTAAAACGATTTTTGTCCTTTTTTATGGTAAAGTTTCATATAACATGAGACAGGTTGATTTCTGTTTTCATGGACTGATGGAATAAACTTAATGGGTTTTAATATAACTATTTAAAACAAAGTAGGCTAAAAAAAGGGGGGGTGGGGAGTTATTTTTTGTTTGATATCTACCTCATTTTCATCATTATAAATTCCATTTCCAGGCAATCTGATCACAAAATAATGAAAGTAAATCAAGATAATTTGGGGGGTGATACTCTATAGAAAATTCCACCAAGAACAAAATAAAATTGTTCCTGTTTAAAATGGAATGGTTTTTATAAACTGTGTCCAGGTTATACTAAATTTGAAGTCACCCAATGGTCACATGGAGCAATATACTTTCTTCCAGCATGGGAATGAGGGTGCAGTTGGAAAGTATCTTAGAATAATAAAGTTTGAACATGTAAATGTGCAGTTTCTTCTGGATCACTTAGCTGAAGAATAAAACTTATGATCCAGATAGGATAATCATAAAATAAAATAAAACAAGAGTAAAAGTTGGGTAACCAAATAAGAACAAGACACTATCCAGTGATCAGTAATTTTTTTAAAAAAAAATATTTATTTTAGTTGACACATTGTACTTGTATGCATTTATCGGGTATAAGCTGGTGTTTTGATAATAATGTAGGTTGCATAATGATCAAGTTGGGATAGTTCCATCAACTCATGCTTTTATCATGTCTTTGTGGCAAGAACATTCAAAAGACTCTCCTCTAGCTCTTATGTAATATACAAAACCTAACTATTAACTATAATCCTCCTTCGTGCAATAGAACACCAGAAATTGTTCCTCCTATTTTATTGTAATTTTGTACCATTGGCCAACCTTCCTGTCCCCCTTTTTCCAGTCTCTGGTTACCTGTAATAAGTAATTTTAATTTATTTATTGACCATTTTCCAAGAATTGTGGATATTTCTACTTGTAACTTTACCCTATAGAAGTGACTCTTTTGGGAGAACTCAGATAGCAGAAAGAAAACAAAATATTTGGGGGATTTACATTTTGATCATTTTCTCCTTAAGCCTAATCCTTCTTACACATACTCCAAGAAATCTTAACTTATCAAAGATCTGTCATTTCTCTCCAGCTTTTGCAGTTTAAGATTTTGATTTATGTCAAATATTTAAACATGGCCCTAGTCAGAAAACTCTGAAAATTATATGAAAGCGTTGCACTTTCTTCCTAAAAAAAAATGTATGTATAAAGTTACATAAAAATGTTGCTGACAGTTTCAGGTGGTTCGTGATAGTTTATTCCACTATCTCCTGCCCCCAACCCTCCCATGGTTCACAAATTTAGGGTTGAAACATTGATATAAGAGATACCTTCAAAAAAACATTTTTAAAATGTTTTACTTCTACGTTAATTTCCCTTTGTTAAAGACATCAGAGACATTTATTTTCTTAGAGAATACTGGCATTTTATTTACTTGTTTTGTTATGTTAAAAGATGTAATGTAAGGCAACAAAGTTCTAAAACTTCTCAATTGATAAATTACTCAGGATTGTAGTATCTTTCTTAGATGGAATCTGTAGTTGGAATAGGCTCATTAAGCAATGGGATTGTCCCAGGGCTTCATGGCAAAATGGGATAACTTATACTCAGTGAACCTTGCACCACTTGGAGCAATCTGGTAGAAATCCAGTATGACTTCTCACCTCGAGTTTTATGACATATGATGGTAATTGACATAAGTAAAATCTTTCAAAGATTTTTTCAAACATTTTTGCTTTGCTCTGGTTGGGTTGTGCATTCTGAGGACTCCAGACAGAAAGCTCTCCCTGTTGCTGAGGTTGTTTATGTCTCATGTCTGTATCTACGAGTTGATTATGTGTTTGCTTTTCTGTTAGCATCACTTGGTTTGTTTTTAGTACAGATTGGTGAAATTTTATGAACAAGAGATTCTGATGGGTGGAGAAGGCATTTAGTTGTGTGAAAAAAAACTTTGGGAATAGTTTCTTGATGCAGTACACACGGAGACAAACAGTATTAGAAATAAGGCAGAGCAAAAGCTTAGTCTCCTTGATTTTGTATATATGGCTTTCTGTTGTGTTATTTTGCTTACCAAGTGTTTCAAATTAAGCAAAATTTATGAAAATCCCCTAACCCTATGCAATTTATTCTGAGAGCTACTCTTGAAACAAACAAAAAAGGAATCACATGAGCCCACAAGATCGGTTGTACTTTGAAAGTGCTAGAGAGCCAGAATTATCCAACTGTTTAGCCACAATTATCAAGAACCAGCACCAAATCCTTCAGAGGCACACATCTAATCTCCACATTTTTTCAGAAATGTTTACAAATGTCTCTGAAGTGCCCTTTTTGCCTGCTCCTGCACAGTTTCACAGAGTGCACCCTAGTGATGACCAAATTTCGGTAGTTGAGTGGATAAATAGATTGTGGTACCTTCCAGACAATGGGATATTATTCAGTGCAAAAAAAAAAAAAAAAAAAAAAAGAGCTTTCAGGCTATGAATAGTTATGGAGGAAACTTAAATGCATATTACTAAGTAAAAGAAGCCAATCTGAAGAGGCTACACACTGCATGATTCTAACTGTGTGACATTCTGTGAAAGGGAAAACCATGGAAACAGTAAAAGGATCAGTGGTTGTCAGGGTCTTGTGGAAAGAGGGGTCAATAGGTGGAGCACAGAGGATTTTGATACTACATTGGTAGATACACATCATTAATTTTTGTCCAAACTCATAGAATGTACGACACCAAGAACGAACCTTAATGTAAAATGTGGACTCTGGGTAATAATGATGTGTCAGTGTAGGTTCATTGATTATAACAACTGTATCATTCTGGTGTGGGATGTTGACAGTGGGGAGGCTGTGGGGGGGCAGGGGTATATGGGAAATCTCTGTAACTTCCTCTCAATTTGGATGTGAACCTAACACTTCTCTACAAAATAAAGTCTATCCAAAAAAACAGACACTTCTGAAAGTTCAACGTATTGTTGTGGTCTTTCTTTCTTACTTTTTTTTCCTTTCTTTCTTTCTGACTTTCTTTCCTTCCTTCTTCCTTAGCACCTAGTTATGAGTGAGAACGTGTGGTATTTCTCTTTCCTTGTGTGGCTTGTTTCACTTAACATAATAAAGGAGAGAACAACCCTAAGGTTGCTAGAGATGGGGGGGAGGAGGGAGAGGTCAGGTAAAGGGCATAAAAAAACCATGATTTGTAATAATGAATATGATAATGATAATAATAATAATAAACCCTACACTTACAGTATGATTTGCCTGAAAGAGATAAGCCTTCAGAAATCAGAAAGTGAATTACTGTAGACACCTAACATACTTTGTCTCTCCAATGAAATCTAAGAATCAGGCTGAGAGTATTATTTAGCTAGTGACTGTGTTTAGAAAGACACACTGGAGCTTAACACTTTTCCCTTTACAATTTGGAAATATCCTGCAATTCACCAGAATAAATCTAGGCTCTTTCCAATCGTCTTCCCACTGTGCTTTGTTTCTCTTGCCACCAAATTCAAGCACAGGAGAAAAGACAAAAAACTCCCTCAGATTTTCTGAACATTACTCATGTGAATTGTTGCTGGAGTTGTTTCAGCTCCTTTCCTCTCATGGAAGTTTCTGTCTGGTTTCCTTTCACTTCTGTAATCAGAGGTACTCATTTGAAGTGACTTGCTTAGCGGGCTGGTGAGTCTTTCTTACACATCACTCTCTACTGTGACAACACTGTCGCCTCCTCATGTTTCAAGGCACCAGGAAAGTAAACGAGAGCTCCCAAGGTGAATCTCTGTTTGCCACAAGGTGAAGGAAAGCAGGACAGCGGCAGTAGTTTCAGTGTTATGATAGTCTTAACAAATGATGCACTTGGTGTGTTATAAATCATCTCCCTAAGACCTACTCTCTCAGCAGCCTATTATAATAATCAGTGATTGTGGCAGCTAATAGCAGCTACCATAAAAGATGGCAATGATTATTTTTTACAAAGAACTTCTAGTTAGAGAAGAAGTTTTAAAATGCTGAAGGCTTCAACCTTCAGGGACCGAATACAGTCCATGTTCCTGACACTGACCTTCTCTAGTCCGATAACTTTTCACACATCTTTGAAGGAGTAAGTACAGATGCCAAATACTTATTTAGAGCAGGTCAGGCCTGTGCACAGAATATTGGGCTCAGAATGTATCTTAGAGAACACCCAATGAAAACATCTCATTTTCCAGATAAAAGGAGGAGGCTCAGAGACATGTCAAAGATCACAAAAGAAAATAGAGGCAGATCATTTAAGATTAGAGAAAAAGGTTTTCCCAGAAAAGCCAGGACATCAGAATCCAACAGAAAAAAGAAATGGGTGAGGGGTAAGAGCAGACACGGGAGAAACACACTAGGAATCAGCGAAGAAACAAGGGTGTAAAGTTAGCTGTAGCACTGAGCAAACGGGGACGCCGGTGTGTACGGGAGGGTGCAGCATTGTGGGGAAGCAGCCTGTGCAGACTCCGTGGGACTGCAGAGGGGTGTGTTGGTGCATTTATGCTGGCAATTGTAATAATATACAAAATTAGAATCGTAGCACATGCTTTGTTCCAGCAGCCACACTTGTAGAACATGCCCTGAAGACATGCTTACTCGTGAGGACCCATGGGTGTCCCCTGCAGCAGTCTTAATAAGAGAGAAACTGGACACACCTAAATTTGGATATCTACAGCAAAATCGTTAATCAATTTTTGGTACATCCACACCAAGAAATACTAAGTAGGAACATTTTTTTCTTTAAATAGGTTGGTCAACCGCCAGTTAAAATGTGAAAACTATATGTTTTATTGTTTGAGTGAGAAAAACGAGTCACCTGATAACACACATCTGTTAAGGACTGAATGTCTGTGTGCCCCCAAAACTCACATGGTGAACCCCTAACTCTCAGTGTCTTGGTTTTAGGAGTTGGGACCTTTGTGGGGTGATTAAGTTTAGATGAGGTCATGAGGATGGAGTCCCCATAATGGATTACTGTCCTTATAAGAAAAGGAAGAGAGCAGAGTGCTGTTTCTCTCTCTGCCATGTGAAGGACCAGTGAAAAAGCAGCCTTCTGCAAGCCAGGGGGAGAGTCCTCACCAGAACTCTCCATACTGACACTCTGATCTCAGACTGCAGCCTCCACAACTTTGAGAAATAAATGTTTGTTGATTAAGTCACCAGCCTATAGTATGCTGTTCCCACAAGCCCGAGCAGACTAATACCACATCCTATAATGCAATTCATGATTTTTAAAAGTCCTATACATTTCTGTGTATGTGTGTGTAGAGAAATGTCTGGAAGGATCCACAATAAATGGCAGACAATGATGACTTCTGGGTGAGTAGTGAGGGTTTACCGTGGAGAAAGGGTTTACCGTGGAGAAAGGTTTTACCTCTTATTCTGTATTCTTATGTGTTATTTCAATTTTACTTTTTACATAATTACTAGACACAATTATTTTAATCAGCAGATTCTCCATTCAATCGACATGTTGGCTGTCCACATATCCAGTTGTTTATCCACACTTTTGCTCCTGCTCCTCCTCCTGTAAGGCTCAACACTTCTCATTAACCCTCACATACATAGCAGAGGAAGACACAGGAAATCAATTGCTTCCAAATCAGCATATCCTCTAGCCAAAGGGATTCCCACTGCTGGCAAACATGAAGCTTTCAAATGGCCTGTGCTTTTATTTAGAAATCTTATCTCTGTTTGCCCCAAAATGTGTGTAGTACTTCTCACAAGTGGTCATACACAAACTGTGCATGAAATGTGAGCCTTTTTGTTTGTTGGTTTCTTAAATGCACTAGTTTAATAATGCAGGAACACAGCAGAGTTTCATTCCTGACTGGGTCTGTGTGTCAACATATTTCTAATTATAAAATTCACATGCCCACCATACTGGCCACAGGTTTCTATGCTGTATCTGCTATATCTGGTTCTAGTCGCACTCCTACTTGTCAGTATGTAGTAAGTAATTATAACCATTACAGATTTGATAAGAGAAATGAAGCCATCATCTAAAATGCTTCAATTTTTTAGGCTTTTTCCAAAACAGAACTAAATAATGTGTGCCTAAATACCTAGTTGGAAAAAAAAGGGGAGGGGGGTATTCTGAAGAAAACGAAGCCAAGATTTTCTACTTTCAAAATAGAAGAAGGTTTTTATCATTTTGACACAGTTCAGCCTAGAATTAAATTGCAGCAAGTATAAAGCTGCATTAATTTGAATAAAAATATAATGCTATAGTACATCAGTTATTTTCTAATTTTAATTTAATTGCAGTCCTTTGAAGAAAAAAAAAGAAAACCTTATTTATCTGTAATTCTTTTGATACCCAGGTAATTTAAACTATCAAGACAGCCCTCAAATACAAACTCATGAATCACACCACCTAATTTTATATTAAGATATTAGTTGAATTTAAAATTGAATTTAATAATGCCTATATATTGACCTATTAAAATATACATTTAATCATTAGAAAAATTTCAAATGTATGTGCCTCTAAGTTATTGTGGGTATAAGTGTTTCTTTCAAAATGATTTCGTAAAAGTAGATACTTACAAATAGACAGATATTGATATAGATATAATATTTTGCAATATAGGATAGCAGGTATATCTGTTCTATAATCTCACTAATTCAGTCATTTTCCTGAAAGAGAGACTTAATGAAATGCATAGTGACTCCAATATCTTGTTTAAGATTCTGTCTTTTCAGTATTGCAAGGGAATGTATGTTGGTTTGACTTCCTATGTTGCTTGAGATCTGGTTATTTGTAGATTTACTTGTCATAAGACAGTATTGATGATCAAAAATTATGAGATTTTTAATGCAAGAAGGAGAGAGAGAGGAATGACTATTTACTGAGTACCTACGATCTGCCAGGCTGTACACCTAATAATTATTGTAATAACAGTCCTAAATATATATAGTAGCTAGCAATAGTTCCAATGTAGAAATAAAGAAACTGAGGCACAGACAGATTATGTGAACTGTTTAAAATAGAACCAGAGAGCACCAACCAGGTTACAAATATCTGTCAGTTGTCTTGTTCCGTCCAAACGTTCTGACAACATAGATGCCTCATAAAATCAGGGCTTTGTAGACAAATCTTGTCTGCAAAGATGTGGCTACTGAGCCTTGAATCACCAAAGCAAACTGTGAGAGGCAGTGAGCAGTGGCCCAGAGGGGCTGCAGGGGACACAGCTGGATGATGCGATCAAGGGATTTTCATAGAAGTGGCATTTCCCGTGAAATGGGGAAACTTCTGGTTGGTATAAGTGAAAGTCACTGTCTTTCATTAAAAAGCCTAACAATTTAAACTCCTCCTATATCTGTAACAGGGTTCACACAGAACAGAAACTTCATAGAAATAAAGACAATTCCTGAAGAAACTAAGAGCTATAAACCCTACTACTGAAAGAAATCTCTATTAAGTTCTAGCATTCCACAAACCCTTACTGTGGCTAGAACTAGAGTTATAATCAGCAATGACTTGCCAATGAGCTATGAACTTGGAGGAATTACAGAGATTGAATTTTTTCTGTACTTAATTATTAAAAGTCTTGATACATTTGTAATGCAAGTGAGATTGGAAAACAGAAAAGTGACACAAAATAGAAGGAGGAAAAAAGAACATTTGAGCAGTCCACGCTGAGACATTTTTCTTACTTTGCTATCCATAGAAATGTTTATGAACATTTTAGAGAGGAGTTCAGAGTTAATCCCAGGAATACACAGTAAATCATAGAAAGTTTGTAGCTTTTAGAATACATTAAGTTAAACGTTTTGCAGATACTGTTACAGTTTAATACCTGGAGCAGATGCATTTCAATTAATAGATTCTGAAATTTTGGTGCCAAAAAATAAAAAAATTTAAAAAAGAAGAAGAAAAGACCAGATGAGCATTACCCATCCCATAATTCCTCTAATATTTGATTCTTTTCTGGGTGTGCTACATATTTTATTAGACATACTTTCTTGAATATATTTGTCTTTTATATACAATAGCATTATTTTGGGTAAATCAATGCAGTTAAATTGTTTTAGAAGATCAAGACTTTTTTTTTCTTTGATTAACAGTGGAAGTGTGAACATGTAACACTTTTAAAGTTGGAAAATCCTATTTTAATTTCTGTTTTTATCACCTTTGAAAAATGTAATGTCACTGACTTAATTTAATATGTATATCCTGTGACATTCTGTGTTTACTCATTGAAGATGAACTTATAAAGAATAGAAATAAAATATAACAGAAAACTAAGTTCAAGTGAGAAACTATAGAGTATCATGAGCATATTCAATTTTCAAAGAAATAGACATAACTGGATTGTTCGTGAACGCTGAAAATAAAGGTTTTATCATCTCTTAAAGAGAAGTTTCTTATTTGTCAAGTATACCTCAAAAAAGCTGGAGAAGAAAAGAAAAGTTTCTGGTTTACACACAAAGATTAATAATTAAAATATTATTGGACCTATGTCTTCATTTTTTCTACATCGTGCCGCAGGACGAGATGCACAACACACACACTTCAATATACAGAACAACCAAGAAAGAAAGGAAAGGGGGTGGAAACCACTTTCTGCAAGAAGCGTTGTGATGGGTGTTGTTCTGAAGCAGTTCTGCAGGGCCGCGGGCCGGTGAAACCGGGGGTGCCCGGAGGTCGTGGGCAGGGCCCGGGGTCTGCCAGACTGAAGTCTTATCCATTTTAAAGGCTGTGATTCTGCAGGAATCCTCTAGTCAGCTGTGTTCAAAACAAGAAAATTTCCTTCATCTGGATGTGGAATGTTCCACCTCATACCAAAAAGAGCAGAGAGGCTGGCAGATGAGCTCAGTAAGTCAGAAAGCAGCCTTATAACACGCCTTATAACACCAAGGTCACGGCTTCAGATCCCCAAACCTGCCAGCCGCCAAAACAGGGGGGGGGGGAAGGGTGGGGGGCGAGGGGTATGCGATTAGTCTGTAATTCTTTCCCCTTTGTGCAGGAAAGAAGAGACAGACCCATGAGTCGCCTGGCCATTGAGGATTTAAACGCATGCGGGAAATTAAAAGCCCCCTGAAGGTATCTTCAAATTCTCGCAGGCTCCTGTGCCTGGTCATGGTGGAGACCTTCGCGGGGCTCCCTGGGCTTGGGCTGCAGCACACCGGGCCAGACCTCTCTGACAATGCCCAGAACATTGCTGAAAAGGCAGCAAAGGCCAGCGCCCCTGCTGGGGTGATGTGTGCGCTTCTCCCACTTGCCCTGTGCATCCCCCTGCTGAGCCCCTCCGCCCCTGGACCCCCCTGGTATGCCCCTGGAAGGGTGAGGTCTCCGGTTGACCGTCAGTGCTGGAGTGACTGTGGAGACCGGGAAATAGTTCCCTTCTCCTGTTCTCATTCATTAATTTCCTTTGCAGGAATCCTTCGAGTTTTTGTATTTTGTTTCCTCCTCTTACTAGATTTTAGGTGTTTGTTTATCATCCATCAAATACTTCATTCTCCTGGAGGCTGCTCCTTTTCCTTTGAAAATCAACATACAAACAAACATAACATCTTTTCTCATGGGAATAATCAATACTTCGCATCCTTCAACACTTGGTGCATGGAATGTGCCTTGACCTGTTAGGAGATGTTCATATCAAGAGAGCCTTAAAGAAGACATTGGCAAACAGTAGTCCCAAGACCAGCTGCATCAGCATCTTCTGGGACCATGTGCAAATTCTGGGGCTTGCCCCCACCTACTGGAAGAGAAGCTCTGGAGGTGGGTCCCCCTACTTACGTTTTCACACCAGGATACGATACACGCTCAAGTTTGAGAACCACTGGCTTAAACATGTATATATCACTTGACCTCAGAAATTAGAGCTCAAGTTTTAGGTAACACTCAGTGAATCTCTTGTTATTTTTAATAGACTTAATTATATGATACACCCAGAGAGATGTTTCCGTGACCCAGAGAATCTTTAAAGTTCCTGGTGTCCCTGGGGTGGCTGCCCTGCCTGGCCAGGGATCAAACACACAGCCTCAGGGAAGGTTCCTACCCGCCCACCCCGCATCAGCTCTCCTGGCTATTTTCATGTCCTTGCCTACTTCTTTAGATTTTGAGTTTTAGATTTCATTCACTCTCGCTAGTACAACTCCCTTCCTCCTTTGTCTTTCAGCCTCACCCACCCACCTGGAAAAAAGTCTCCAATCTGGAAAATGTAACCAAACACCTTTTCTGAAAGAACACTTAGCTTTCCAAGCACTGTTGAAAATAAGTTATAAAACTAACGTCAATTGAAACCTTATTTTCCCCCCAGAAACCCTTCAGCTTTTCTAGCAGCTTTTCCATCTTCCCCACAGTAGTTGTTTCAAATCTTCTCCGCTTTTTCACACTATATTTCCTATCATACATGACTGTATAAGTATAGCCATGTGTCGCTTAATAACGGGGCTACGTTCTGAGAAATGTGTCATCAGGCAATTTCATCCTTGTGTGGAAGTGCATTGGGAAAGGGAAGAGCAATGAATTATCTGATCGTCTACACTGGGCACTAGTTGCATGCGTGTGGTCCTCTAATTATGTTATTAAGTCTTTCTGTGCCTCACTTTCCTCATCTGTTAAGTGGGAATTAGAATAATACCACCCCCACGAAGTTAGAAAAATTAAATTACAGGTAGGGATTGTGCCTGGCACTCAGCAAGCACAGTGAGTGCTGGCTAACTGTTATTAGCTGTTATTTTGCAATGGGGATGGGTGGGAACCATTTCAAAATGCAAGAATTCTAAAGTATATAACAACCTTTTCAAATGGAGTCAGACCAAATGTGCCAAACGCTTGGCCCTCTATCTTTAAGGTTTGAGCTACCTTTGGGAGGTTCACCTCTTGGGTAAGCGAGGCACTCCCTCTCAACGTATTTCGGAGTAGGTTTGTTTGCACCAGCATCATCACAATCCCCTGAGTAATGTCTTGTGCTATGATGCTGTAATGGCTGCTATGTCAGTAGGTAATAGGAATTTTCCAGCTCCATTATGATCTCATGGCACCGTCATCCTTTATGCATTATGTCATTGACCAAAACCTCATTATGTGGTGCACGACTGTGCCTTTCTTACCCTTTATTGATAGTGACTTTAATAAGATATATTAAGCATTTACTATGTGCCACCTGCTAAGTCTTCACATGTATTATCTCATTTAATCTTCATTACAACCCTAAGAAGTAGATGGTGCTATTATTATTATTGTTGTTGCTGTTATTCCTATTTTACAGATGAAAAAATAAAGACATTTTCAGAAAATGGTAGAGGCAGGATTTGAATTCAGGCAGTCTGACTCCAGAGCCTGCATAATTAAACACTATCCTATCCTGAAAAGCTTTGTGACATTAGTAATGCTACAGCTGGGAAAGGACCAGGCAGGCATGCTATGTCACTTGAGCAAGTACTAATTTTTGAGCAAGTAATCATTCTTCAGATGATTTATAATGTTTCAAGAATAGTGGACAATCCTTGAGTGTTTCCTCAAGAGTCCTCAGTGCATCCTCACACCCCATAAGATGTGCACCTGAACTCCAGGCTGGAGAGAAGCTAGAAGTCTGTGGGCATCTTGGTCCTGGGAGCCCTGGAGGAGACATGTCTGGAGAAAACAGCAGCCCTTTCTCCAGTGTCAAGGCTGTTTCTTCTCAGGGAACAGAGGTGGCCATGGAGAAATACTTTGGGAGGACTAATCTGAAAAAATTTGTCAGTCATTTAAAAATTAGGGTCAGTCTTCTACAAAGAAAAAAATATTAACAAATGCTTATGTTGATGCTAAACAATATCTTAAATTTTTAACTAAGACATTAAGTGTGATTCTATTTAGGAAAGAGTCACAAGATAAATCTTAAAGCACATGTCATTCCACATGTTACATAAGGTTTAAAATTTGTTTCTTTTTTTAAAAAGTCCCTATCTATACCCGGCTAATTTAACTTAACATAATTTTCTATATGCTCATCCATGTTGTTGTGAATGGCAGTATTTCATTCTTTTTTATGGCAGAGTAGTATTCTATGGTGTAGATATACCACGTCTTCCTTATCCACTCATCTGATGATGGGCATTTAGGATGGTTCCAACTCTTGGCTATTGTAAATAGGGCTGCAAAAAATATGGGAGGCCACGAGGATCAATTGCATTGTGTAATGATAGATGTTCTGATTGTCCTGATTTGAACATAGCATGTTGCACACTGGTATCAATGTTCAATTCTCTACCCCACAGATACGTACAATTAAAAAAAAAGTCCCTTATTCAATCCCCTCCCATATTACATTCTCAAAGAACAAATTCGATGTCTTTTAGTTGCTTCTCTGCAGTGTTTATTTCCGGACCTTCAAAGACCATAGTTATAAGGCCACTGCTTGGTTTTTCCACTGGAAGCATTAGCTCTCTACATGAAAAATGATAATTTCACTCTGGACAACACATCCAAATCCCACACCTCGGACACACACCATGTCCACTCATCCTCCCTGGATACTTATATTGCAACACCAGTTGGGTCACTTTCAGGGCTGATGTTATCATTGGTAAACATTACTCACACCATGTATGTGCTGTAATAAACATATGTCTTTCTTGTGCAACTCACTGTTTCTGTAGACGTAATCAGTGTTATTTTTTGCTCTAGCTGCTTCCTTTGTCACTAATTTATCACCAAACTCTTCTTGCATTTTTGAGATCTCCTCTTATTATGTTCAAATTCATCAGGTTCCCATCAATTCCATCTTCTGGGAGTGTCTCCTGGAGCCTTCTGACCTGCTCCAAAGAAGACTAACACATACTCTTTTTTCGCACCCTCTTTACCCTGACCTGGGAATTTCATTCCTCTACGTTCTTGAATTGATTCTCAGTTTCCTGGGTCCCATATGTTCCCTTCTTCGGTCACCCCCTCTTTTAGGTGGACATCCTGAGAAAGGTTCAGGAGAGGTACAGATTTTGAAACTTTGTACTGCAAAGAAGTCTAAATAAATATATATAATATTTTTTCCTGGGCATAGAAATCTGATTCAGAAATCATATTTCATCAGGATCTTTAGGGCATGCCTTTACCTTATTTTACCTTTCTTTCTTATTTCTGATCTTTCTCTTGAGATGAAAATTCTTCTGTCCCAGTATTCTGAGATTTCCTACTGATAAATTGTTACATGAGTCTCCTTCCATTCATTATTCAGAGCTCTCAATTGCCCTTTCAATCTGGGAACTTTTTTTTCTATTCTGGAAATTTTCTTTGATTATATATTTGTTAATTTTCTCACTCTGTTTCTTCAGCTTTATTTTCTAATCCTTTCTTTGAGTGGTCCTAAGTTTTTATTTATTATAATCCTGTTTTTAATGTCCCAGACACCTTTTCTATCCATAGTTTCTCTTTTTTTATAGCATTCTATTCTTGTTTTGTGGATAGGATATGCCCTATTTTTTCTCAGATAATATTAACAATCATATATTTGAGTTCTTTTTTTTTTTATAATTTTTGACGTCTTCCTAGTTGCTTCACTGTCTTTGATTATTGTGGATTTTGGATTTCTTTTAGGGGATTTCTTTGGCAATCTGATCGTTTTCGAAGAGGATGGGTGGAACTTCTGAGCATGTGTGAGTGTGTGAGTGTGTGAGTGTGCGTGTGTGTGTGTGCATGTGTGTGTGTGTGGTGGAGAGGATGCTTGATCACCATGGGTTCACTTTTGGGCAATCAATCTAGTTCCTTTCACCGAAAAAGGACCCATATCTTTTCCTTAGTTTTTTTTCTCTTAAGTTGGTTAAAGTCTCTCACTTCTTGCTTGAAGCTCTAATCTTTGAACTAGGACAGCCTGGGCTTTCTACATTCATGTAAACTTTTCTTGATTTCCCTATTTTTATTCTGATATAGTCTCCAAATGTGCCTGGAGTCTTCTATTCTAAAGACTCTTGATTTTACATTCCCCAAAAAACAAACCAAAGCCTTCTTTCAAGGTGGAGGAGAGGCAGTCCTCGGGCTGGTTGGAGTGGGGGAGGAAATTTGATTCTAATTCCCTGTGAAATGGATTATTAATCAACTCTTTTATTCCTCTTAACCTCCAACCACACTTCAGAAGTTGCTAGCTGCCAATTTCTGAAGCTTTTGAGAGTTCTGTGGGGCAAATCAGTTTGTTTCTTGGCTTTCTCAACTATTAGATTAAGATTCTGCTTTCCCGGTTCCTCTAAATAGATTACTTTTGACCTTGTGTTTTCTAATCTGTGAAATCTAATCTGGAAAATTGCACTCTTCTCTTTTCACTTTTTCTTTTTCTATTTTTTTTGGGGGGGGGATTTTTTTGTGGATTTTCAACTTTTAAATAATCCTTTTATGATTTCTATTGTAATCTTAGGGGGATTTGGGAGGGGGCTAGGTAGAGATGGGTGAATTTTTTCCATCCACTCAAACCAGAACTTATGATGCAGTTATTTTTTTCCTTGTATTCAAACATGCCAATGTTTTCATATTTTATACGTGTATACATTTATATATATATAATATATATAGTCTGTATACTATAGAATATCTATTATTATTTCACTTAGAAAGAGTGTTCATGTTCTGTAGTAGGTAGAATGATGGAGTATGAATTAATTAGTTAATAACTCAGGCATTCTGAATCTTAGGTCTAATCTGTAAAATGAAAAACATCGTATTTTAGTCTTAAAAGCATCTACCTGTTTTAATTCCTGAACCTTTTGGAAGTGCTCTGGGACAAATCAGTTTGTTTCTTGTATTTTTCAGCTATTATAGGATTCTGCTTTCCTAGCATATTATTCCGTTCCTGTTGCTTATAACAAAATACCTGAAACTGGGTGATTTATAAAGAAAATGAAATTTATTGCTTACAGTTTCTGAGGCTGATAAGTCCAAAGTCCATCTGGTGGTGGAGACAGTGACCCAGGGGTCTCACATTGCAAGATGGTGGAAGCAGAAGGAGCAGAGAGAGAGAAAGACAGACTCTCTTCTTCTTTTAAAGCCCTCGGAACCACGCCCCTGACCACCATTTTTAATCCATTCACTACTGCATGGTCCTACAATACATCTCTTTAAGGCTCCACCTTTCAATTAGCACAATAGGAGTTCCCACCCTGTTAACAGTCATGGTGGGGGCTAAGTTTCTAATACATAAAACTTGGGGGATACAATTGAAGCTTCATGGAGTTTTGGAGGGATATAATTCAGTCCACTACACCTGGTTCTTCTAAATAAATTACCTGTGACCTTATGTTCCCTTTAATGATGACATTGGCTATGGAGCTACTGGACTTGTCCTAGTCTTTGGAAATTTAAGAAAAGCTTTCTAGAAGGGTGATATCTAAATGTTATTAAAATGAGAACCAATTCTTATTAATTTCAAAATTTTAAGAGTTAGAACATTACAGACAAATGGCAGGGGGTGAGAGGGGGGCAGGTCATATATCAGAAGCCTTAGACGTGAGATAGAAGGGAAGTTTGTGGAAGTATGTAGAATTTGGTATGGCTGAGCATGAAAAGGTAGGGGACAAAATGCAGGACTTGCAGGGTCTGGATCTGTAAAGAGCTGCCTCTGCTATGATGTCTTCATTTTCTGCCAGTGACTCCTACGTGTCCTTCAAAGCAGTGTTCTAACAGCATTGCCATGCTTTCTTTGTGCCAGTTGCCCATCTTACTTTCAACTGCTCCTGAGCTCGAGTGCACAATTTTTAAACCAAGGATCTATTTTTAAGAAAAATTTAAAACCAAGTATTTTCAGCTTTGGATAGTTACTACACGTCATTTTAATGTTAATGTATTTCTTCATTTGGACTGTAGGAAATAATTTTCCTCATGGGTTGATAGAATTGTAATGGTCAGTTTTGCAATGAGAGTAGCTACAACTTTACAATCAGTTCTCTACGCAAATAAAATTTTAAATAATATGTGAGGAGATAGGCCTCAATTTTCATTCACTGCATTTACTGCTGTGTTTGTGTGTGTGTGTGTGTGTGTGTGTGTGTGGATATATTCAGAACTAACAATGCAGTTGTAAAAAGAATAAATTATCACACAACTGTGACCATTTCAATCAGAATCCCTCTTTGATGGCACAAAAGGTGGAGAAGCAAAGCATTAGACTCCTTAAAACTAGATAAAGAATCACATATGGATCCCCAAAGTCTGTTTTGACACTCAGCACACCATTTCTATAGATCACCCATGGTCTGTGTGTTTATGTAGCTAAAATTTGTCATGGATTCCTTGCACAGGGCAGTAATACCCCTTTCTGACATGTAGAACTGCTGGATTATGGAAATTGCATCCACAGGCAATATTTATTCTTTGAAGCCAAAATCAGATTGAGCAAGGAGAATATAAATGACCTTTTTGTATTTCTTGCAAAATAAGTCTGTTCTTCATGCCTATTCTTTAGCACAGTGTCTGAAAAGGATGTTTATCCATAGAAACTATCATTATTAAAAGAAGCAAAATACCATTAATTCATTTGCACTTTAATGGGAACATGGGTAGTATGATACATTTCATTGTGTATTTGTCCATTCATAGATATAATTCTTAAATGCAAAGGAGGCAATTAATAAGGCCCATTGTGTTGCAGCATATATCATTGATGGCTTGTAACTCATTCTAGCAAAGTTTCTGGCATTCATCCTAAGCTAAACAAATATTACAGGTTTATAACTCATGACGAACCTGATCCCAATTGGACTTGTACCTTCCATATTCATCTGTTGTCATTTTTGAATCAAAATGTTAACGGCAATGATGTTGATGTTCTGTACTACTGATTCAGAAAGACTCAAAATAAAGTGTACATAAGTGTGAAGAAGTAATCGATATAAATATAGATGATAGATATATAGATGCTAAATAAATTGATAGTTAACAAACATACATGAAATATGTATTCTAATAATACTTTTTATAAAGACTGTATCTGAGTCACAAAAATTGCAGATTATGGAGAATGTCTAACAGTAGTATTTTTTTTTTTTTTTTCTGTGAGGCATTGATTTAATTACTTTATTTTTTTATTTTTTTTATTTTTTTTAAATTTTATTTTGTCGATATACATTGTAGCTGATTATTGCTCCCAATCACCAAAACCTCCCTCCCTTCTCCCTCCCCCCCTCCCCCCCAACAATGTCCTTTCTGTTTGCTTGTTGTATCAACTTCAAATAATTGTGGTTGTTATATCTTCTTCCCCCCCCCCAGTTTGTGTGTGTGTGTGTGTATGTGTGTGTGTGAATTTATATATTAATTTTTAGCTCCCTCCAATAAGTGAGAACATGTGGTATTTCTCTTTCTGTGCCTGACTTGTTTCACTTAATATAATTCTCTCAAGGTCCATCCATGTTGTTGCAAATGGCAGCATTTCATTCGTTTTTATAGCTGAGTAGTATTCCATTGTGTAGATGTACCACATTTTCCGTATCCACTCATCTGATGATGGGCATTTGGGCTGGTTCCAACTCTTGGCTATTGTAAAGAGTGCTGCGATGAACATTGGGGAACAGGTATACCTTCTACTTGATGATTTCCATTCCTCTGGGTATATTCCCAACAGTGGGATGGCTGGGTCGTATGGTAGATCTATTTGCAATTGTTTAAGGAACCTCCATACCATTTTCCATAGAGGCTGCACCATTTTGCAGTCCCACCAACAATGTATGAGAGTTCCTTTTTCTCCGCAGCCTCACCAGCATTTATCGTTCAGAGTCTTTTGGATTTTAGCCATCCTAACTGGGGTTAGATGGTATCTCAATGTGGTTTTGATTTGCATTTCCCGGATGCTGAGTGATGTTGAGCATTTTTTCATATGTCTGTTGGCCATTTGGATATCTTCCTTAGAGAAATGCCTACTTAGCTCTTTTGCCCATTTTTTAATTGGGTTGCTTGTTTTCTTGTTGTAAGGTTGTTTGAGTTCCTTATATATTCTGGATATTAATCCTTTGTCAGATGTATATTTTGCAAATATTTTCTCCCACTCTGTTGGTTGTCTTTTAACTCTTTTAATTGTTTCTTTTGCTGTGCAGAAGCTTTTTAGTTTGATATAATCCCATTTGTTTATTTTTCCTTTGGTTGCCCGTGCTTTTGGGGTCGTATTCATGAAGTCTGTGCCCAGTCCTATTTCCTGAAGTGTTTCTCCTATGTTTTCTTTAAGAAGTTTTATTGTCTCAGGGTGTATATTTAAATCCTTAATCCATTTTGAGTTGATTTTAGTATACGGTGAGAGGTATGGATCTAGTTTCATTCTCCTGCATATCGATATCCAGTTATCCCAGCACCACTTGCTGAAGAGGCAGTCCCTTCCCCAGTGAATAGGCTTGGTGCCTTTGTCAAAGATCAGCTGACAGTAAGTGTGTGGGTTGACTTCTGGATTCTCTATTCTATTCCATTGGTCAGTGTGTCTGTTTTTATGCCAGTACCATACTGTTTTGGTTATTATAGCTTTGTAGTATAGCTTAAAGTCAGGTAGTGTTATGCCTCCAGCTTTATTTTTTTTGCTCAGCATTGCTTTGGCTATTCGTGGTCTTTTATTGTTCCATATAAATGTCTGAATAGTTTTTTCCATTTCTGAGAAAAATGTC
The DNA here is from genome assembly GCF_027409185.1 of Cynocephalus volans. Taxonomy (NCBI): domain Eukaryota; kingdom Metazoa; phylum Chordata; class Mammalia; order Dermoptera; family Cynocephalidae; genus Cynocephalus; species Cynocephalus volans. The sequence continues at coordinate 68,653,345 of NC_084460.1, forward strand.
TTTGGAATTTTGATGGGGATTGCATTGAATTTGTATATCACTTTGGGTAGTATGGACATTTTCACTATGTTGATTCTTCCAATCCAAGAGCATTGAATATCTTTCCATCTTCTTGTATCCTCTCTAATTTCTCTCAGCAGTGGTTTGTAGTTCTCATTATAGAGATTTTTCACCTCCTTGGTTAACTCAATTCCTAAGTATTTTATTTTTTTGGTGGCTATTGTAAATGGGCAGGCTTTCTTGATTTCTCCTTCTGCATGTTCACTATTGGAGAAAAGAAATGCTACTGATTTTTGTGTGTTGATTTTGTATCCTGCTACTATGCTGAAATCATTTATCAATTCCAACAGTTTTTTTGTAGAGGTTTTAGGCTGTTCGATATATAGGATCATGTCATCTGCAAACAGGGACAGTTTGACTTCATCTTTTCCAATCTGGATGCCCTTTATTTCCTTCTCTTCTCTGATTGCTCTGGCTAGTACTTCCAACACTATGTTGAATAGGAGTGGTGAGAGTGGGCATCCTTGTCTAGTGCCTGTTCTTAAAGGAAAAGCTTTCAGCTTTTCCCCATTCAGGATGATATTGGCAGTGGGTTTGGCATATATGGCTTTAATTATGTTAACAGTAGTATTAAGAAAAGACTTTGACAGAAATTATTTGCTTAAAAAGTCTAAGCTTATACTGGAATGAGAACAAATAATGACAGGCCTACAGCACAGAGAGCACTTCATATAACTCAATGAAGTAACGCTTTACAGCATAAATAACCTTTCCCTGAGTTCCTAGACATGAATTCTACGTAAGTGTTAAAATGTCACCACATAAGTATTTTTCCCCAAATCAGCTAGTGCAGAAGAGAAGCCTGTCCTGCTGTCATTGCTCATTTCTCCTCTTCCTCCTCCTCATCATGGAGTGAGGGATCTGGTAGTAAAGCCACACAGCAGCAGTGATATGTGTAACAAATGAATTTTTTGTGCCAAGCTCTCTGCTACGGATGCAAAGAAAAAAACTCTAAAATCTCCCAGGAGGTGTAGAACTAAATATATAAAAAGATTGTTACATCCCTATATGTTAATTGCAATATTCAGTACTATTTAAGTAGCATGGGATATTTTTTAGAACTAGAAATATTTCTCCTATAATTTGAATGGAATAAATATCAGCTTTATAATCAGTATTACACATAAAAATAGCCAATTTTATCACAAGAAATCTTGACAACATAGAACTCCAGAAAAATAAAATAAAATCTTGAACTTTACTTCTTCTGGTTATGGAACCATGAGCAAGTTACTTAATATTTTTAAATTTCACTTTGCTTATCCATAAAATAAAAGAAATAATTTTAAGCATAATTTTTTAGAGATTTAAATGAGATTATTTTTTAATAAAGATTAACTGCTATTATAAAGATGATATTATTGCTACCATCATCATTATTGCTATTCATGTAAGAACATCAAGTCTGCATTTATAGCTTAATAAATTTACAAACTCATTATATGTACATTAGTTTTATTTTTTTCTACATAGTTGAAGGAAGGTCACTTCTCTTATGGACTGAATTGTATCCCCCCAAACTTATATGCTGAAGTCAAGCAATCCCACTGCTGGGTATACATCCAAAGGAATGGAAATCATCATGCTGAAGGGATACCTGCATTCTCGTGTTCATCACAGCTCTATTCACAATAGCCAAGATATGGAACCAACCTAAATGTCCATCGATGGATGACTGTATACAGAAAGTGTGGTATATATACTCAGCCATAAAAAAGAATGAAATTCTGCTACTTGCAGTAACATGGATGAGTTTGGAGAAAATTATGTTAGGTGAGATCATGCAGGCACAGAAAGTGAAACACTGCATGTCCTCACTCATAATTGGGAGCTAAGAAACAAAGAAAGAAAGACAGACCATAATGAAACGTTGAACTTTCAGGGGAGAACAGACCTATAGTTATACCAGAGGTGGGAAAGGGGGATGTGGGTGGGGATAGGGAGTAACAGGGTAAGGAACACAAAAAGTAATTATGATTTGTAATGATGAACATGCTAATATATTGATTTGATCATCACATACTGATAGTCAACTCTGCACCCCATAAACATGTGTAAATAAAAATAACAAAAATTTTTCAAATGCCCCAAAATCCAGTGGCTTATAATTAACAACAACCCAAATAAAAACAAAACAACAGATTTATATGCTGAGGTCCTAATCCCCATGGCCTCAGAAGATGACTGTATTTGAAAACAAAGCTTCAAAGAGGTGATTAAGATATAATGAGATCATTAGGGTGGGTCCCAATACAATATGACTGGTGTTCTTATAAGAACTAATTTGTACACAAACATGCACAAGAACAGACAAAAGATCAGGTGAAGAGGCAGCAAGAAGACAAGCATCTACAAGCCAAGGAGACAGGTCTAAGAGAAACCAAAGCCACTGACACATTGATCTGAGACTTCCACCCTCCACATGGTGACAATATAATTGTTTGCTGTTCAAGCCCCCTAATCTGTGGCATTTTGTCATGAAAGGTCTAAGAAACTAATACATATTCCAAGAAATAAACCTATATACTTGCCACCCAATTTTCTGCTGCTACTTTTAAAATATATCAAAAATCAGTCAACTTTTCTATCCCGACTTCCTTTCATTACTCTAAGCCACCAGCACTTTTTTCCTAGAGCCGTGCAGGAGTCTTCTCACTGACATTCCTGCCTCTAACACACTCCTTGCCAGCCATTCTAAACATGGCAGTCTGAGTGACTTATCTTAGCATAAGCTTTATCCTTGTCCTTGACTGCTCTACATCCTTTGATAGTTTCCAATTACTCCCAGGATAAAGTTACTCAAATAGCTTGGAAGGCTTTTAATGATCTGGCTACTGCTCAATACAATTATCTTGTGTCCTATTCTAGACATGCTCAGCTTAGAGTCTACAAATACACCGAGATCATATCCTCTCCTGTCTCTTGCATTTATTGGAACTATTTTGTGTGAGAATAGGTCATTTTCTCAGTTCTTAGCATAGTGGCATCACATAGTGCACACACAAAATAATGGTTTTATAATTACCAATTGCATAAATGTTTTTGACTTCCACACAGTATTTTCATACTTTGATACAATACTGCTAAAAAATTGATCAGAACCAGAAGGGAAGACATGCTCAGTATTCATGATCTTCCTTATCACTTCAGGACCAGCATTGTTGAGAATTAAGTTCCTATGGGAATATGTTTCTTCCGTTATTGTTAAACCATTAGAGCTTATAAGTTAACAACTAAAAAATGGAAGAAAGGAAAGAAGGAAGGAAGGAAGAGAGGAAGCAAGCAGGTAAAAGTAGGAGGGAAGGAGGGAAGTTATCAGAAGCAAAATAAACATAGCTCACACACAAAAAAATTTCCAAACACAAAAGCAAAACTTTAGGAAAGGCCAAGAAAAAACACTTAACAATATTCTAAATTAGAAAGAAATTTCAATATGAAGAAATGAGCTTTGATTGTTGAGATGTTGATAGGGAAATTTAGTTTGCACTGGCAATAGTTTGGAGATCTTTCAGTTGATCTATGAAGAAGAAATCCAAATATTTTGAAATTTTATTAGAAAGGATAATAATATAATTTCCTTATCAGGTTATCATTTAACAGTAGCTATTTACACTAGAAAGGGGAACTGGAATGATAGTAATCAAACTATATTCAATAATCAATTTTATACAGTATACCAACTAGTATACCAGTAACTAGAGATTATCACATTTAAAAAAAATAATAATAAGGGAAGTACTCATAGAAATTGGAACCACTTCAGATGTTTTGTAACAAGAACTTGAAAATGTATTTGTCTCTCCTACATTAGACTTTTTTAACTTATGGTTCTCAATCAAATATTGTGGGAGCCATAGCAATTTTCCTCAAGGATTCAATGTATATCTTTAAAATTCTTGGTCGAAACCAAACCAGAATTTTAAATGGCTCTTTGCAGAAACAGGAAGCATTGAATTGATTGACCAAAAGTACAATAAAAGATCTTCAAAGATCTCTCAGAAAGAAAGGCTATAACTATTATTTTCTTAGAAAAGATATAATATGCACAGAAAAGCTATGTAAATGCAAAAATTGGTCAAAAATATAAAGATGAGCTATTGAACAGGATTTGTCAAATAATTTGAAAACATTCAGAGACACATAAAGATTGTTTTTTTAGTTTCCATTTCTTATCAGAATCTTGATCTGTTAATGATGATAAAAATGTCATGACTGAGGAGAAACGAAACGATCTATGAGTTGACTGAAGAATCACTTGAAATAAATACCATGAAATTGGTTCCCAGCAAACATCCCCTTTAAAACATGCCTGTGTATATTAGCAAGCCAAGTAAGTACAGCAGCCCCTCCTTATCCACGGTTTTGCTTTCTGCGGCTTCAGTTACCCACAGTCAACTGCAGTCTAAAAATATTAAATAGAAAATTCCAGAAATAAACAATTCATATATTTAAAATTGAGTAGCGTGATGAAATCTCAGCCCTGTCCTGCTCCATCCCCTCGGGATGTGAGTTACACCTTTGTCCAGTGGAACCATGCAGTATCTGCTCTTCTCCAGTTCATCACTTAGTAGCCTCTTGGTTATCAGAGCGACTGTTGCAGAATGCAGTGCTTGTTTTCACATAACCCTTATTTTACTTCATAATGGCACCAAAGCACAAGAGTAGCGATGCTGGCTATTGTGATAATTGTTATATTTTATTCTTAGTAATTGCTAATCTCTTACTATGCCTAATTTACACATTAAACTTTATCATAGGTGTGTGTGTATACGATAGCATACATAGGGTTTGGTACTATCTGAGGTTTCAAGCATCCACTCGGAATCTGGGGACATATCCCTTAGACAGAGAGGGGCTACGCCAGACACAACAGCAAACATGGTCTTACTAAAGCAACAGCAAACATGGTCTCACATGACTCTCAGCAAAAGTTTTAATATTAATAATTTAAATTAAGTTGCCCTTAATGTACAATATTTCAGAAGATGTAGTTCATGCAAGGCAAATGTAGTTCCATGAAAATTGTGAGGCAGCATTTTTCTTGTTCACTCTCATTCTCTCTCAAGCGTCTGGCAAGCTTTTAGAGACTACATAAAACCTTACATAGCCATTACTCTGATAGCTATTGAAATGTGTGCATGTGAATTCTTTGAGTTTTATAATTATTAGATTGCAGTACTAATTTTTAAGATTGTAAAGAGGTTCTTACACCAAAAAAATTTAATAAACACTGAACTTAACTTGTGATTATTTATCAATTTTGCAGAAGAAAGATTTACAAAGAGAATGGTCATGACCATTCTCTCTCCCTAAATACTGAATTAAAGCACGGATCAAAACCAACATTCAGACTATGTCAATAAATCAAGAATAAATGAGACTGTAGTGATAAACCAATCAGCCGTGCTGCTTTTGCACCACGCTATGAATGTAATTAATTAGTTGCCCTTTGGGGCTTTGACTTGCCATGCTACTACCCTTAGTCATCTGCTTATGTTGAAATAATTCTAAAAATGTGGAACAGAAAATAGTTCACCCATCACAGATGCTAGAATAGGTTATACATTTCCTCCTACCTAATAGCATTAGCCTAATTTTGTCTGGATAGAGGCACCTTTAATTAATTCTCTGTGATGCTTCTATTCTGGCTAGGTATGCAAAACTATAAAAGATACGTGGTCTAATTTTAATGAAAATAAGACATGTCGATGACACTTAGACTAACCCTTCATGCTAATTCAGACATGTTTAAAAGAGAATGACAGGCTTCTCATGCTAAATAGATCCATGAAGAATAGAAAAGGTATCAAAAGTTATTCATTGTGTTTAATGATGAAATAAAATATGTTATCAAAATAGGTATTGTATGAAAGGTAATTATGAGGAAAGAATATAACATTTTTTTCTTTTAAAATTTTATGGTAGTATACCATAATTCATTTGTATTAGTTTTTCTTTGGTGGATACAGATTGGATGCTAATGGAATTGGTTAGAATGTAAGGAACAAAATGAAATAGAGAAAACATTAGAAATCACATATTTTTATAACTTCCTTCAGTTTAAGTTCACCCTGAGGATAAAGTAACTCATAGAACTGTAAGATTATTGATCACACTGATAAAGATACTGTACTGCATGATTTTGTATTTTATGTGAAAGTAATTCTTTTCTAAATTTCCCAAGGATAATCTAAGCCCTATAATCAAAATTCCTATCCTCTTTACATTATGTTACTTTTTGGATGTCTTAAATTGTTATTGATTTTTTAAATCTCTGAACGATTGGCCTGTGTTTTACTCCTGCCTCTGCTAACAGTCAAATGACAACCAACATGTTTAAGAACCATAGACTTTATGGCTGATAGTCATACAGTCAACTCATGGCAATGTTAATACTGGGAACCAGTATCTTAATCCCTGGTCTTTCACTCTGCCTCCTAACATCCAGTTCTGAGATCTGACTCTTTATAATGCATTCTACTAAAATAATTTTTTTTTTTTAATATTAAGGCCATGTGATACCCTTCTGTTACTGAAGTCACCACCAAAGAAAGCCTTCACCAGATGTGTTCCTTGGATACTTTGGACTTCCTAGCCTCTGAAACTAACTAAACCAGCACATACACCTATAAGGATAAGAACAATGACTGGAAGGAAACGCAGGAGATTCCTCCCTTCCCTTAAAACTCGTAAATTCAGATATAGAAGAATCAAGATAGCAGAATCGGCGGTCCCCAGCATTACCCTCTCCCACAATTGACCAATTTACCACTCTTAAAAAAGCAATGACTGCCAAGTGGGGGGCCACTAGAGCTCAAGGGAAGAGGAGGAGAGACCTACATGGTTCATAAAGGTGGGAGAATCTGTGATGGCAGAAAGAAAGGACTGCTCCAACTGTTTCGTGTCCTGGCCATTTCAAGTCTGGCCCTGGTGAGTGCACACAGCAAGAGCTGGCAAAAGCCACAGCTGTGCCCTTTGTATGAATTTGCTTGGAGGCTGCAGGGGAGAAGAGGACCTTAGTGGCCCCCAGGCCAGCGGGACCACTAACAGGGTTCCCAAGGACCCACATAGGAGCAAGGAGCCAGAACAACTGGAAAAAGGAGCCACTCAGAGGCCAGTGAGTCATTGTAGGGGACCAGCGCATGTCCTGTCCCATGGGAAGTGTTTGGATTGTGGGAGATGGGGGAGATGGGCCCACCAAGGTAACACTGGGGCACAGCATAGAGAGCTGATCTGCCCCCCAATCAGCACAGAACCACTCAGAGGAGACTGGTCAGGAATATAGAACTGCAGGGGATACAGTTTGCTGAAAAGACTCAGGCCCAGACGAGAGATTCCACACAACTCAGGTGAACCGGAACTCACAAGACCCAGGAGTGCCTAGAAGGTCAACAATTAAACCCTGAGCTGCACAAAAAGCCTTCCCCAGAGAGTCAGCAGCAAAGCAGCCATTTAGCTCAACCACAGGGCTCAAGTGCTGGTCCCCACAGGAAGTTCCCCCATTTTAGAAGTAAGCAAAGGACGACAAATTAGCTCCAGTGCAGAGTTTAAGTGGTGGGAATAGTAAATAATCCCACACAGAAATAAAAGAAAAAACAAAAAACCCACAGATCAAAGACAAAGTTCTGATATTAACCAGTAAAATTCTAACACCACCAAAGGACACCTATAAAACCTAGGTGGACCAGAAGCACACAGGGCCCCCAAGCTGGATGGGGGGTGAGGGTCTTAGCCAAATCCTCCAATGTTCACATCCAGCTCAGTGATAACAGAGCCACCACCAGAAACCCTCCAGGTCCCGAGCTGGAGCGGTTGCCCCTCAGGCCTCAGACACGCCCCCTTGCCCTCTGCAACCAGGCCAGAATAGGAACTAGCTGGGGACCAGCCCTGTCCCACTATCCCCACCGCCGTCCCCCACCTTCCTTCCTCTTCCTCCTCCCTCTGCTCTGCAACATCTTAGAATGTAAAAATAATAATAATAATAAATAAATTTTTAAAAATAAAAAATAATAATATTGAAGGAACATACATCTTTGTGTTCTTCTATTCCATAGTATAAAAATGCATAAAATATTAAGATACATATTTTAGGAAATCAATGGCTGTCTGAGAAAGAATTCCCCTAGATCAGATCCCAGACTTTTAAAAATTAAAGGAAAAATTTTAAAAAGCCAAACCTCTAAGGTTGACTTTTTAAATGATTCTTTATGTTTTCCCAAACCAAAATTATAGTGAACTGCCTATTTCTTTGTTTTAAGCACCAAGTAAAATAAAGGAAAAATAATAAACCAACTGGTTTTAATAATTATCAGAATGCACTATAAATATTGGCTCTTGTTTAACTGGATATTTGCCCATGAGGCAAATCCTACAGAGAGGAAAGTTAATATATTATGAATTATTAGTTATTTAATAGAAAGGATTTAATCCAGTCCAATAAGCCTTCATTTAATTAAAATTTTAATGAATATTTTTGAATGCTTGATATGAACCTCTACTGTGCTGTGGGTAAATTATATTGTCATGTACAAAAAGCCATGGACTGTACAGTTTAGTGTACAAAACAGACAGTGAGAGAACAACCAAACACAAAGCAACAGTGATTCTTACACACCAAAAACACAGCTATAAGACAAAGGACTGCTGGGATTTAATTCCTGGATCCATTGCCTACTAGTTGTATCATGTAAAACAAGTTACTTAAATTCTCTGTGCTGCAACATCCTCGCAGAAAATAATAGAGCCGCAGTGGTTCTTGGAAGACTAATTTAGTTGACAAATGTAAATTAGTGCACCAGAAGCATCCTCTGCCTCAGCTATTATTTTATTTGCAAATTTGCTATGAATGAAATGAAAATTTGTTGACAAGGTAGGGTGGTGTCACAGTATTTTTGAGCACCTTTCAAGTAAAAGTTACTGTGGTAAGCACTGGAGGTAAAGAAATAACACGACAGGATGCCTCCACTGGAGGAGTTGACAGCTGGTGAGGAAGACGGCTTAAATGGGTCATGTGTGTCAGGTGATGTGGGATCACAGAGGACTGGCGACTGTCCTGCATTAGGATTCACAGACAGCTCACTGAGCTGCATATTCAACGTGAGTGTGTACCAAGGAGGGGGAGAGTGCTGGAAGGGCATTTGTCCCTCGACCAGCCAGAGCACAGGCAGGGGGGTGTGGTGCAGTGGGATGGGCGAGCTGTCCAATGGTGAGTTTGGTGGGAAGCCCCGGGCGGCACTCAAGCAGGTTAGTGAGAACAAAGGACTCAGCAGGACGGGGTCCCTTAGACTGCTGAAGGCCCCGCTGGTGTTCTGTAGGCTTATTGGACATCCCAGAGAGGCACTTTGGGCAGAGGCAGGGAGTGGTCAGATATGAATTTTAGATAGGTGTATTATCAAAAACACAGATGGAAGGTTTGTTTTACCTGGAGGGACATCTACCTCTGAGGGCAGAGGGAAGGAGCTGTGGAGGGCAGAACATGTGGCTGAAGGAATGTTTATGTGGGCAGGTGGGAGACGGAGCTAATTGGCTCTCCTTGACCTCAGTTTGCCTGGTAGAGTAGGAGACAAGTCGACTCATAAGAATGAGAGAATGGGGTTTCAGTAAGAGGCTTCCAGACAGACTACAGTAACTAGAATTTTTTTTTTTTTTTTTTTTTTTTTTTGAGCTGAATAGAAGAAGTTGCTGGTCAGGGAAGAACACAAATGTTTGGCCTCATGGAGGACAAATTAGAAATTGGAGACAATTAATTGATAGTTATATCAAATTGCAAAGCCTTTTTACCATGCTTTACTTTACAAGGTAACATATTTCCAGGTTCCAGGTATTAGGATGTGGGCATCTTTGTGGGACCATTTTTCCGACTACCACGAATGCAAAGGCACACATTTGTACAGTAAGTTGCGTGAGTTCTATTTCTGTGATATACTGGCATATTGTAGGAGGTAGATGGGCAAAACCATTACAGTACACATCAAAACATGCACAGATATGATGGTGTGAACCACATGCTGTGGAAAAGCAAGCATGCAGCATCTCAGCCTGCCCTGGTGTGTCTGTGAAGACCAAACCTGACAAGTCTTTGCATTGGCATCCCTGCTATAAATCTTCCACTGCCGTTTCAGGGGACAAACGCAGACGCAGCGGCTCTCCAAACACCTCTCACTTGACAGCTCTTTCCTGCTCCTGTGCTCGCCTGTCGTCCAGGCAGCTCAAGCGGAAGTTCCAGGACGTAAACTAGAAGCCTGACCTCTGAACAGTCAGTGACCAGACAGACGTGAGCACACAACCCGTATGTCACTGGCTCCTCTCCTTCTGCCTCTCAGCTGGGGACTTTAGCACAGGTCTTATGCTGTTTCACTCGTCTTCCCTTCCTCCTTCCTCCCTTCCATTGCTCACAGTCCCCTTGTTCTTCTCTCTTTTTTATATTTTTTCTTTCTTTTGTTAAACCAGCCTTCTCTCTCCCTTCTTTCCTTCCCTCTTTCCTTCTCTCCCTCCTTTCTTATTTCCTCCCTTCATTTATCTTTCTCTCTCTCTTGCCTTTCTTTCTTCCCAAACATTTACTCTGAACTTAATTCTGAACTATACTGTTAAAAATCTAACACTCAAAAAGCTTTAGAAACAGAAGGAAGAGACCTTCATAAAAGTTGCTATGAGTGAACATACAGTCTCTGAGCAATACTGGAAAGATTCCCCATCCATTATTCTACCTCCTATGTCTCATTACTTGGAATTCTTTTATTCCCTCTCTTGTAAAATTCAGAAAAATAAAACATCTACCTCTTTAGGAACCTACACTCAGAGTGAGTGACATTGTGATTTTCATTTATGTGTTCATGTAATAAATATTTTTTGAATGCCTCGTAGGAGCTAGACTGAGGCCTTGAATCTAGACATGACTCAATGGTGAGCAGTTATTACCTTTAAAAGCTTACAGTCAGTGGATAGAATCAGTTATAAACAGATGAAAGAGAACGTAGACTTTAAGTGCCTGGAGGTGAAAGTGCATCATGCTATGAGCATTTATAGCAGTGGGACCTGTGGACCTCAACTCTTTGAGCAAAATACTTAAGCAAAGATGTGATGAATGATAAGGAAGCAACTAACCAAAGTGGGGGTGGAAGGAGGGGCTGAGCCTGGATAATGCTCAGGCCACAGGAACAGCGTCAGCAGTGGTTCTGGAGATTGGTGTAAGATGATAATGGAGAGAAAGGCAAGAATTAATTTATGCAAGGTCTCCCAGGGTAAGTTAAAGATTTGGATTTTGGGGCTGATAATCATGAAAAGCCATTGAATGATTCTACACACAGCTATGATGTGATAATATTGGAGTTTTGAAATTATCAGCTGTCAGCAGATGGACAACGGAGTGCAGAAAAGCAAGGTTCTGTGCTGGGGACTCGTTAGTAAGGCTATCGCAACAGTCAGTGAAGGAGGAAACAGAAGTTTGAAGCAATTGGACATGTGGTACTAGAATTCTGTGCTTAAAGGGGAGAATGTTATTAATGCCATTGAATTCATGGGCTTAAAAGAACATTTCTGTAGAAATTGTATAGAGAAAAAAAAAAAAAAAGCCAAGGATTGACCCAAGGAATTAGTAAGTAGAAAATTATCTTGAGATGATATTAGTTAGTTGGAGAGATAAGATGAATTTAATGTCATTTAATATTTTGAAAACAAATTTTAAACACATATATTATATATGTATAATATAATATAATATATATACACACATATATATACATATATGTGTGTGTGTGTGTATATATATGATAGAGAAAGATCAAGACTGTCATACGTTGCCAAAGGTCAGTCAAGTAATAAGAAGACCGAGAGGTGTCACTGGTCTCCCCTGGACCCCACACTGACTCCTTGCAGCCGGGCACCCCGGGCTCTCTCAGCTACCTCTGGCCCAGCCTGCCTGACTCAGTTCAAGCACCCCTCTTTATCCCCACCCACTCCAGCTGGGCAGAGCTGGGTGCCCCTCTGACCTCCGAAACATTCGTGCACAGCTTGCTTCAGGCCTGACCCCACAGACAGACATTATTTGGAAATGACTGTAGCTTTCCCCACAATAAATTGTGACTTCATCGACAGTGGGAACTTTTGCTTTCTTATTATTATTTTTTTTTTTTGAATTTCCATGACTCATTACCTGGTAGGATAGGAGCTTAATCAGCGTTTGCTGAAAGGAAGGTAAGCGAGGAGGACAAAGAAAGGGAGGAAATGGAGCAGGTGGGAAGGAGTGAAGGAAAGCAGGAGCAAGGCGAAGAGACAAAGGAGGGAAAGCGGGGGAGGAAAGCATGACTACAGATGAGAATGATGCTCTTCAAAATACAGAGATAGGCAAGGCTGGAGCCATGCCTAAGCCCCTCTCCTAAGCCCCTTCTCGTCCCCTCCCCTCCAACCACACTCCTCCTCACTGGGATTGCTTTCCTCTGCCTGCTAGGGCACTGGATGCCCTCACCCCAAGTGTCTGCTTGGATCTCTACCCAAGGGGGCACTGGGGACTTGCAAGGGGGACCCGCACACATGCTTGGTAGAGTTGGCTCCTTAGCAAAATCTTATAAGAAAAAGAATACTGATATCTCAACATTGGGAAAATAAAATAATTTAATCAGGACCCCTTGCCCTAGGCCCAGTTGGGGTGGTGTGGCACATTCTTAGTAAGCAAATTGTGTGTGGGTGGGTGGGTGGAGTTAGTGCGCATGCAAGGTGCCCTGGCTTGGCTGGTGACTGCCTCGGGCATCCGCTCTGCTTGGCCATGCTCTCAAACCTACAGCTCCAAGGACCTGTTTGCTGGTTACCTAGTTCATAGACCTGCATGTGAGGGATCTGATAACCCAGCCTGGTGTGTGAAGGGATTGTGACCCAGTCTGGACAACACACATGAGGGGTCTGTGAACTCCAGGCCTACCCCTACCTTGACAATTGGCCCAGTTGGCAGGATTACCGGCAGGTAAAAGAGCATCACACTCAATAAATGGGAAGGAAAAGTAAAAGGTTTAGACAGAAAGATTTATGTAATATTCCTTACAAACATTGCCTTCCATCTATTTCGTTCTAACAATTAACAAATATCTCCAGCAACTGAGGAACTTGGCATTTTCCAATTTCATAGATCTCACTTAGCTATGTTTTCTCTGATTTAGTCCCAGTGTGTGCCTTGACATGTTTCTCAGTTTCAAAAATTATTTCTAGACTTGTGATCTAATCAAACAAGACTGGGAAGCTCCACATGTATGAGATATTGAAGGATAATCTTGATTCCAAAATTCCAGAGGTCTCCAGAAAGTGGGCAATCCATAAATCCAAAGATGCATAGGAGGGAGAAAGGAAGTTAATTGTTTTACAGAGTGGTAAGTTTATGAAGCGATATCCTCCAAGAAGACTGAGAAACCAGAGAAAGAGTCAGCTAAACAAAGGAAACACAGGGCCGGCCCCCTGGCGTACTCGGGAGAGTGCAGCGCTTCAGAGCGCAGCGGCACCGGGTTTGGATCCTATATAGGAATGGCCAGTGCACTCACTGGCTGAGCGCAGTGCGGGCGACACCACGCCAAGGGTTGCGATCCCCTTACTGGTCACAAAAAGACAAAAAGACAAAAAAAAAAAAAAAAACCAAAGGAAACACGATGTCACTCATTCACACAGCGTTTCACAGTTTAGAAATCGCTCTTGTGTATCATATGCCATTTTCTCCTCACAGTAATCCTGTGAGTTATTGTCTGCATTTTCACAGATGTACAAATGAAGCAGTTAAGAGACTTGTAAGCAATTCTAGTAAGAAATAGCATTGAAATTACTCCTTCACTGTGTTTTTACCTTATTTTATAAGTTTTTTTTTACATCCCACAAATCTTTAAACTCCAGAAATTGCTTAAAAGTGAATTTTAGATAGCAGGCAATTCTGACTTTATGATCCTTCAATTAAAAACAGATATAACAATTTAGTCCATACTGTTAACAATATATATGAATGAAATGTATTATAAACTCTATTTTACTAAGCCTAACTTAACATATAATTTGGCATTTATAGTGATCAAAAGAATCATTTAGGTATAGACAGTATTAAATCTACAAAGAGGATAAAAAACATTATTAGAACTTTATAGATATTTATATGCTATTCAAAATAAAAACATGATGATAATTGGTTCATAAGTTAGTTCATTAAGCTTTTCTCAACTTATATATCCAAAGATTTACAGTACAGAAAACAAAAATAACTTCAGTCTGGAACATTCTCTAAGGATTGAAGCAACATTTGTTAGCAGATATCCACATAGGCAAACATACATAAAGAAAAAAGACAGATAGTGACAAATATTATCATAACAATTCAAGATAATCACCAGATGAATACAATTATATTTTTATAATTAGTCACGTTATAATGATACTTAATTTACTTATGAAACAGGGTTTTTATTTCACGTTTGGTATAAGGCAGTGTTTTATGATCCCAAATACTTTACTATCTTTATCTACCTTGATATTCTACTCTATGAGGTTATGACATTCATCTGTACGCAAATATCAGAGGCCTCAGAGAGAGAACAGTTTTCTCTAGGTCGATATTTCTGTCTACTGCCATATCAGAACAAGTTTCTCTTTATTCCTCTGAGATTAATCTACCTTGTTATTTGCTAAATTCACAAGGTAGTGGAGGAAAAAAAAAAACCTGTTCTAGATGGATTCCAAGTTCAGCAACATTTTCAGACAGTAAAATTACTATTTTTATTCTAAGGTAGAAAAGCATGTTTTCCAATAACTATCTTAAGGGCACTGGCTCTGCAGTCAACTCCAAATGAGGGACAGAACACAGTAGCTGATTCTGGCAGTGGCTCTTTTGCACTTAATTGGATAGCTGGGGTTTAGGTCATTCCCGGTGGTCAGACCTGCTACCCTGTAAGATTACCCTGACATGCCAATCACTTAAATAATGCAAAAGGAGCTTACACAAAGTATTATGTTTATTGTAGCACATCTAACATAGAACGAGTTATTTTTTTAATTGCTATGTTGTTTCTAATACCATCATTTGCTAATACAACTAGTAGCTGATGAATCACAAAAAGTGATGGAAGAAATAATTTTGAGGTTATATGTTAAAGTGTTCTCATCATGGACAGAAAAATATCAGATACTTAAACATTCTTAAAGTGATTGGAATAAAGCTCTCAAATAAGGAGCTAGTGTCAAATTCCACTTCAATTACAAATAAAATAAATACATTGAAGCAGGTTTAGCCCTATAATATCTTCATCTACCAGCTGAGACCACAGGGAAAAGTAGCATGTTTAGAGAAATAAATGCATTGGGAAGATGTGCATGTTCAAAACACCCAAGTGCCAAGTGCATTGATCTATGGAACACTGCAGTTGGAACCACTCTGTAGTTAAGTCTTTTCCCACCTGGCCTCAGTGGAATTTTTCTTCAGGTCATGCCAGTAGCTTCACTTTGTAGTAGTACTAGTTATCATTTCTAGTGCTTCAAGCTTGATGCATGGACTGCTGAAAACAGATGATCTTACATTTCTTTTTTGTTACAGACTAGGTTAATAAGGTGGAAGTCAGGCTGAAGTGTAGGACACTTTTGGTAAATTTGCTTTATCATAAAAACATGATAGAACATATCGTTCATAGTTAAAGCTGGTTAAACTGATCAAGAAGATATGATATCTATATGAAGTCTAAATTTTATAGCCATAAAGTTTGAGCATAACCTATAATTCTCAGCACCCTTAAACCGTTGCTATATCTATGGGATTCTGAGACTACACCCAGCCCCACAGAAAAATACACTTGCATTTATTACACTGACTTCTCCTTTTTGTTCTGTCACTTTTTGATAATTGTATGCTTTTATAAATTAATTTCATGACCTTTATAACTTCATTTCTCTGTTCTATTTTGCCAGTAAAAATCTCAAGCTAAGAGTAACATTTCCTTAGTTTCAACTGGTACATGAACTAATAGTTTTCTTTAAATATATATTGACTCATGGGCTCTGCTTTAAATATACCACCACATTATTTCTCCCCTTGAAAGTCTGGTTAGATTGTCCAAATTGCTATTTGCATCACTGCCAGTTGTTCACTGTTAAGTAATAAAAGAGGTGAAGAAAAGCTTTTCCTTGCTATTCTGAAGCTTCTTTCTGTCATGAGCTATCACAAGTGTGCCCTGACTCTTTGGAATTCTACATAGTAGGTAAGGACTCGATGACCTCTTCATTGACCTTTTCTAACTGTTCTAGAGACTCTTAAGTATATGAGAACAAGGAGAGACAGATTTGGCAAGTTGTTAGTAAGAGTAGTATCACTGAAAAACAGCACTGGCAAATGTCCACAGCACAGGGGGTGGTGTTCAGTCAAGTCATGTTTGGGGGTAACTGCAGCACTGGTGAAGTTTAAATAGGAAGCAAAAATTAGGCTTTTAGACTATGTCAAATAGATGTTTTTCATCAGAAGCCGTTAAGTGGGATTCAAGATAAGAATATTCAAGATAATAATAGTTTACCACATACATCACAGTCTGCAACATATTTAGTAATACATGGCTTACATCGCTTAATATTTCCCAAAGAAGACCTGAGTATATAATTTGTGGAAAATTTTTTCCACTCTCTCTTACAACTTGGAGCACTTTCTTCCCCCCAAAATATGGCATCTTCCCATGGCAGATAATTCAACACTATTTTCTATAGGTTTCTGATCCAGCCCTCATCACATAGAGTTTTTCTCTACAAATGGCACAAAGGGTTTTAACACTTCAAGAAAACAGAGGAGTTCAAAGTAGCTTTGAGTTTGTTAACTGACTCCTCAAAATAATTTCTTCCTCTCTCTCCACCCCTTGGTACACCATTTTCCCAGTTCTTTGTGGGATTTACTACATTTGCTTGCTAGTACAGCTTTTCTTTTTCAGACAGGGCTTGTGTTTGCCTTGACCAGTGCTGTGCCTTGTAGCAACTATAATCCACAAACATTTGTTGGATGAGTGAGCTCTCAGCCAAACAGTCCACACCTGAGGGAGCCACTTCTGTTGATCTGAAGTCCCCACACCAATATAATGACAGCAATAGATGAATTCAGAGACTATTTATGATAGACTGCATATAAATTAGCCTAGTACTCTACCAGCAGTTTCAATTTTGAAAAGAAGAATCAAATTGTTTGGAAACATGAAAACTTAGTAAACCTCTTTCAGGAGCCAAATGCACAAAGGGGCTGCCAAATGTAGGAGCAGCAAGACCCAGGTTACAGTCGTCCCAGTCCCGTTACTTCTTCTTCTTTGTGTCTGATAGGTACAGAGCATGTCCATGCTGATAAGCTACAGCCCAAAGTCATCTTGCAGTGCTGGCAGTTGGGGCTGACTGTTAATGTGGAACACTGAAATCCAAAGAACTTTATCTAGCATGTAGCTCAGTAGAAAGTGTACAGATATAACATTTAAAATGCTGTTTACACAGTTTTTCAGAGGTTGTGATGAACATTATATGTGCTATCAAGTTCAATCACCACAGCTCCAGTGAAGTAACATTACTATTTTTCTAAATTTTTATATGAAGTCATTAAGTTTTCAAGAAGTTAAGTCACTTGTACAGCATCAAGCATGTCATTTGCATGAGAGCTCTGCCAGCACCACCTGCCCCTCCATGCGGAGGCCACTGCAAGCCAGAGACCAGGAGCTTTCCTGCGTCTTTCCTTCTCCTTCACCCCCTAACTACATCCCTCCTAGCTCCTATCAGTTCTGCTGTTTAAAACCAACCCTTCCTATCCAATCTCTTCCTAAATCGCCCCTAACGTGTTTCTAATTTCAATCTCAGCCCCCAAACTCTCAGGCAATTACCAAAAAAAAAAAAAAAAAATTGAATATTATTTTGCTGCTACTCTAAGTAAAATTTCCCAATGGTTCCTCATTACCTGCATAATTCAATAAAAATTCTCAGTAAGGCAAGCTAAGCCTCTGCCCCGTCTACCTCTCACCATCCCCTCCATGATCATTACCCTTATGCTTCAGTAGTAGCTGTGATTGTCCCCTCACAGCTGCCTTCACTTTTGTTGCTCTCCCTGCCTGGAATGTCTTTTCTACTTTCTTCTGGAAAATTCTACTCCTCATTTCGGTGTCTTACATTATTGCCATTTTATAGCTACAACAATCTGTGCCTGTTTGCATTATAGCCCTCCTCCTCAGACATTTTAATTAGTTATTTATAAACCTATTTCTGAATAACTATAATGACAATAATAACTAATATTGGTTAATTTAGCCTTTCCTATGATAGGCAGCATGTGCACTGCTAGCTCAGTGGAAATGCCATTATTTTTCTGAGACATTTAGCATCAACATTGCTAAACATTTTTTTAGATATTGAAGCCCACAGAGGTTGATGACTTGGGAAAGTCATGGATTTGGTATGTGAGAGTCAGGCCCTCACCTAAACGTACTGACTCCACAGCCAGATATGTTAACACAATACCTAGCAGATTTCTCTGACCTAGAGATTGTAACCCAGGCTGCTTGGAATCAGGGGTTATGCACAATTTTTACTGTCACCTCAGTAGCTCAGGGAGCACATACCCTGGTAACACCGGGATGACCTGGCAAAGCCCTACATAGAAAATAGGATTTAGAACCATCGATGCTGTGATGTCTCCCATTACTCTTTTCTGTGACCTTTATGATAAGGATCCACACAAGCAGTTGGGGCCCACTGGGCTTTTCTCTGGAGAAAATAACACAGATGGCATCTTTGACATGTTGTGACGTACTCTAGTGATTCACAAGTTAAAATGAATGATAGTACCTGAATTAATCAGTTAGGGCTGCTGTAAAAAATCACCATAGACTGGGTGGTTTAAACTACACACATTCATTTCTTGCATTTCTGGAGGTTGGAAAGTGTGAGATGAAGGCACTAGTGGATCCAGTGTCTCCTTTAGGGGGCTCACTTCCTTATTTGTGGACGGTGCCTTCTCCTGGAGTCCTCACATAGTGGAGAGCAGAGAGGGAGAGGAAGCAACACTCGTTCCTGTCCTTGTGAGGGCACTAATCCCATTACACTCCACCCTTGTGACCTGATCACCTCTGAAAGCCCTCACCTTCTGATACCACCTCACTGTGGTTAGAATTTCAACACATGAATTTGGGGGAACAGCAATATCCAGTCCATAACAATACTTTTGTCCTGTGTCATAGAGGAGAAATATGTCACATGACATGGGGACATTACATACATTCCATTTCTAAATTTAATTCACTATTGTTTGAACTCTTCATACGACCTATGTTGTTGCCCTGTATTAAAGATTTTATTTTACATTAGCTTTTTATATTCCTAAAAGAAAACATAAAGACAAGTTTTCACAAATTCACTGAGAGATTTAAAAATATCAGTGCAGTTTATATCTCTACAATGGTACAATTTGGTCTAATAAAATAATATGCCTTACGTGACCACTTCAACAACTCTGAGCAAAGGTAGAATAACATTTCTGTACAAATGCAAAGGAAAAAATGTCTTTACATATTTTTGAAATGGTTACTCTATCTGGAATCTTGACTGCAAATCCTCGAGCAACTAACTAACATTTTACTAGTAGCAAAAAAAATTTTTTTAGCACTCCCTAGGTCCAAATCAAATCGGAAGTAGATACATGCCAAAAGGAAAATGAGCTCTACACCAAGAAGACAGGACAAAAACCGCGACAGCACAAAGGCAGAAACATCACGTGACGCTGAGTTCAATAGAAACTAAACTGCCTGAAGCAAGAGACCCCCACCTAGCCAGCCTGGCCTTGCCGACTGCTCTTAGCGACTTCAGGGAAGGTCAACTGAGAATTTGCTATTAAAATGCCCGTTTAATTGATTCACTCTCTTTATAAATTAGAAGTGGCACAATTGGTTTTTAATCTGACCCAGGTCCACTCTAATGATCAGTAATCTACCTCTTGGTGTTTTGTGAAATTGCAAACAATGGGAAGTTCTGTGATGTAGTACACAAAGTCCAGGCCCATCAGAGAGAAGTCAGAAGGGCTAACGCATCAGTGTAAAATGTCCTCAGTGCTGTGTTTAAAAGTCGTGTGCTGCTGTGGGTGAAAAAGTTAAGTAAATTAACTTTCCTTTTTTTTTTTTAAGTAAATTAACTTTTCTTTTTTTTTTTTTAAGGGCGTGCATTTTGAAGACTGTGTATCCCAAGGAAGAAAGCAGTACCTGGGGCTGAAGGATAAGCCAGGAGTGCTCCAAGGTGTGTGTTAAGTAACACACAGGAGGGTCACAGGATGGGCCCCTGTAAATAGGGGCATTTCTGGCATTTCTGTCCTTGCTGTCCGCACCCCCCCCGCCCCATGCCCAGACCCATTGCCCCAGCTATGGAAGTCCCCAAGCTCCCTTACTTCCCTGTTAGGAAGAGCATCTCTGAAATCCCCAGTTGGTGACTTTCTGACTCAGTGTCTACAGCTGTCATCCCTGTCTGAGTGCTTTTGAGAGAAATAGAACAACTTGAGCAATATGGTTCATAATAGTGAAAAATGACCTGTTATGAGAAATGCCTAATAAATTAAAGCAAGAGCAATGTTTAACATTGTTCCTCTCCTGTGCTTTCGTTACACTCTGCTACTTACAAATTTTCAATGAAAATCTTCTAGATGCAGACCTTAGTTAGAGACTATTTTGAAGAAATGATGTGGAGAAGTTGTGCCCCATATGGGGAGCAGTAAAATGGTGGGGGAGCCTCCAACTAAGGCTGGGGGTGTCACATGGAAGAAGGTTGAAGAATGCAGTCCTTACTCAGAGCAGATTCCAGAATACCTGCTTGCCCAAATGTGCTATAGGATTTCACCTCTGAAATCCTTCCTCTTACAGTAACCTCCTCCTGTAATATCCAACATAAATACTGCAAAGCTTACTGTGAAGGCTAAAATATTCCAACTACTTTGGACCACACACGTTTAAACCACACACATTTAAGCCATCTGCCTTGGTATAGATCCTACTATTGATGCTACAAGAGGTAAATCACTTATTGACAGTAAAAAATTAACTGCAATTAGGTGGCTAGATCATGGTGACCAGGAAAATATTCTTAAAGATAAATATATGAATACAAAATTTTGAGACATTTATAATAGCAATAAGATATTGAACCATTTATTATCTAGTTTAGCAAACACCTTATGATTCATGTTACAGACGAATGGAAGATAGTGGCAGTTAAAGTTCATCGTGCAGTTCCACCATGCCATCAAATTAGCATGGGGAATTAAGACATTATGCTTGTAAGATGCTCGTCTCAGCTTCTCATCCAATTTGACATTTAATTTCACAGAGTTGTTATCATGACTCTATGGCACTATTATTATTTTCTGCATTTTATAGATGAAGAAAATCTAAGTGTTTTGCCCACAATCCCAAGCTAAATTAGTGGCAAAACTGTCTTTAACGTGATTTCCTCCAAAAATGCTTATTTTCCATGCAGTAATATCATTTGAAATGCTAACTATCTATCTAGACATAACACGAATCAGCTATGTTTTCAAGTGTTTTCTATATTGTAGACATACGTTAAGCTTTAGAAGGCAGGAAACCCCTTCTATCAGCAGAGATAGGTTTAGCCTACATAAAGTTGATTAGAGATAGAAGCACTTTGAATTGTTTCTGCTTGTGGCTTGCTAGGTAGTCATTGTAATGTAATCAATGCACTTAGCTTGGTCACTTTATTATACTTTGCTTTATATTTCTGTTTCTAATAGGAACTTTTTCAATGTCAATATTAGTATGGTCAATATGTTGAAATTTTTATAAAAGAAATCTTTAATAATTGTTTGCAATTTGTTAACTTATAAAGTGGTAACTAAGATAGGTTTTACTGCTTTAGAGAATAAGACACACTGTATGCTTTCAAGATTATTCCCACTTTAAAGGATGAATACTCTATAATATCAATCAGTAAACAGCATAGTCAAGGAAACAGTCTATTTCCAGTTATAACTGAATATTTATAGGAGTCATGTAGACATATAAACAAGAATGCTATGTACTAATCTTTTTAAAATTCCTTCAAATATATATACATATATATATACACATTCAAAATATATACACACATTTTAATGGATATATACTTATCCTTATATACACATATAGCAAGAAAGTAGATAGTGTATGTAAGTATATATATGTATATATGTATATATATTTAGAGAGAGAGAGAGAAATTAATATCAAATTAGATTTAAGATTTTCCTTAAAACCTTCATGAAAAGTTCATATTGCATCATTTTTTCACAGTATGATATTTATCTTCATTTTCCAGATATGATGAAGTGAATAATATCATTGTAGCAGGTATAACACCTATTACAACCTTAAAATGACTTGTAACATCTCACCAGTACTTTTTGAAGTCAGCACAATTCCCTTTCAAGTGTATATTAACAAGAATTAGCCCTAAAGGACAATAACATTACATTGAATCCTGACTGTGAGAATCAGAGTGGAATAAGAGTAAGCCCAGTCCCTTTTTTTTTTTGTCACTAGCTCACCACATCACCAGAGGGAAGCTACATAATGTGCCCGAGTTTTAATTTTATCTCATATCTGTGTATGTCCATATCTATATCGATATATCAGTATACTGAGAGAGAGAGAGAGATGGGCCCAGTGGATCTCTGGGCTGTTCTCCAGTCTAACATTGCTCATTTCTGTGAAATTCTCTCTGTCATACCTTGCTCTGGTCCCCTATGCTCTGTCATCTGTGACTGGTGTTTGCCAGGCTGGCCAGTGGTTATGGCTCTGCAGCTTTGCTTCCATCATCCCTCTCATTTTTGCTCAGATTTTTTTTTTTTTTTTTTTTTTTTTTCGTGACCGGCACTCAGCCAGTGAGTGCACCGGTCAGTCCTGTATAGGATCCGAACCCGCGGCGGGAGCGTCGCCGCGCTCCCAGCGCAGCACTCTACCAAGTGCGCCACGGGCTCGGCCCTTTGCTCAGATTTGTTGAACTGTACAGCACCGTCTGGTCTCTTCTCTGCTGGGGCCACCGTGCAATCATGGGTAATGCTGCACCCCTTCACAGTGTGCCCTGTGATGTCCTTGCTCTGTTTCCTCTCTTCACCTTGCAAGGCAGCTGACATCCTTTATTTTGTCATAAAGCAATTGCCTGGAGTTCCTGTTTCCATCAATCTAGTAGTCTCACACATAGAAGAAACTATGCACTGAGCAGAGTTTCAGAGTGATGACCCTGTACTCTTAAAACTTTTGCTGAGAGAATCTCTGTTTTTATATTTGTGCCTCTAAGAGTAAAACAGACAATGTCAGATGCAAGGTATGACCATGGATATAGAGATTTCCTTACTCGTAGTAATACACTGTCACCTCAAATTCCATCATCTTACACTGCAAAGGACATACCTTTGATGCTGTTTTGGAGTGTTTTGTGAATCATTTGATGGCAAATTACTGAGAAAGCAAAATTCAGCAAAATTCAGCAAAATTCATGATAGTTTTCCATCATGAATCCGCAACATATTTTCAACATATTTTTTTCTAAGCAGGTAATAAATAAATTGGAAAAAACACTGAAAATACAGCCAGGAGCCAGGAGTCTGGCTACCCAGTTTGCTACTGCTGAGGGTGAGACATATAAATTTACACCAGTGATATGAGATCTATAACCTCAGATTCCACATCTGTTCAGTGAGAATAATATCAAGGTTAGTGTAAGTATATAGTGAAATATTATAATGTCTCTGGAAAACAATAATGCTAAAAAAAAAAAAAAAGCTGTTTCTATTCCCAGTTTCTTATTTGGGAGGACAAAGTACAGGAGTAGTCCACATTTTGTGACATATATTTTTAATCTATTGTATAAAGTTAGATAAAAGCAGTTAGCATATGTCAGTTTATTGCCTCAAAGAGCTTAAAGTTAAGGGGTATCTATGGAATGAGAATGGTTTTCCAGAAGTTCAAAGCCATGTGCAGACAAGGGCCCCTACAGTGATGGAGAGGAAAAGACAACACAAAGCTTCTAATGCTATTGGCTAGGCTATGAGGACAGATCTTTGATAATATGACTGCATGAGCCCACAAAGGGTTTAAGTCAAAAATCTCATAATTGTGTTCTGTCTGTTACCTAATAAATTGATAACCTGAGGGTTCTCCATTTATAAAGCGTAAAAGAGAAAATGAATGTAGATCTACATTATATAATTGTAAGAATAATACACATCTAAGACATCAATATCACTGTTTTCATAGAGAAAAGAAGAGGGAGCTTGAAAGACGGTCAAAGGGGCACAATATTAGGTTAGGGAAAGGTTTCTGATTTGTTGAAACTTGTCAGATATACTGTAGTCCACAAATTTTTGTTAGAGTAATGCATTTTCCTAAATTCCAAGTCTATTTAAGATAATATAAAATTTGATATTGGAAATTAAGTGGAGTGTAAAATTCTACTCTGGAAACAACTGAAAGTTCCTATAGCAACAAACTTAACAATAAACCTACAGAATTTGCAATATTCTAGACTCTCTTAGAAATGCTTTTTAACTCATTCGCAAGAGCTGCATGAAATAAATTTACTATTGTCCCTGCTACAGTTCGAATGTCCCCCCAAGACTCATATTGAAACTTAATCCCCAGTATGGCAGTATTGAGAGGTGGGGACTTTAGGAGGTAATTGGATCATGAAGGCACTGTCCTTATAAATGGATTAATCCATTTGTGGATTAATGTGTTAATGGATAAATAGTTTATCACAGAAGAGGCACTGGTGGCATTATAAGGAGAGCAAGTGAACCCATTAGCACATGCTACACGCTCTAGCCCTGTCGCCATGTTATCCCCTGCACTGCCTTGGGACTCTGCAGAGAGTCTCCTCCAGGAAGAAGACCCTAACCAGATGCACCCCTTCAACCTTGGACTTAACCAGCCTCCCAAACTGTAAGAAATAAATTCCATTTCTTTATAGATTACCCAGTCTCAGATATTCTGTTGTATGTGACAGAAAATGGACTGATACGGCCCCCATGTTATGGATGAGATGACAGAGGCACTGTCTGCTTAAATAATTTGTGGAGCACTGTCCTTTGAGCGGTTTGTAATGGAGCCAGAAAATTGGATCAGGCAGAGGATGAAGAAATGATGACAGAGCATGTATGGAGCAGGATCTGGGCACAGACCTCAGCAGCCAGAATGGCCTCTGGGTCTTGCACTGCCATCAGCCTGCCTGACTCCCACACAGGCGGGCAGACCCGCCGCCTCTAGCCCTTTGCTGCAGATCCCATTGTTTCCAACTGTTTCATTATAACTCGCCTGTCTGGTGGGAAACTGGTTTGAGAAATAAAAATATGATTAATATGTATTTTCTTCTATTTAAGAGGGGGAAAGTATTGGTCTTAATGCAAAATTTAAACAGCTAAGAAAAATTAAACCTTAAACTATGTCTTATAATGCATGTTCTTGTCTTTTTATTAGGAGGCATTTAGTAGATAAAGACATGATTTAACTTTGTAATGCTCTTGGCTAGATAATTTAATAATGCACATTCAAAATAACATAAAGGATTATAAGCACATTTCTAATCAAGAGCATTCTAATTCATCAAATCACAACAGAAACATCCCTTTGCGTCAGCTTTTGTCTATGAGCACACAGATCTCTCTACTAAATTATGTGTTAAGAACCGAAAAGGATAACAAGCCTTCACAGTAAATAGAATCCTCTTACACAGAACAAAACCAAACATTTTTTTAAAAAGCACCATACTATAACCCAATAACTGCAGGAATGAGCTTTTGAAAAATGCACAACCTAGGTGCTCTGGAATAGCACATTTTAATCTTTGAGCCACCACAGTCTGCTGATAATCATCAAAGAAGCTTAATGGAGTCAGGAACCCAGTGGCCCACTTACTTGGACGAGCTCCAGAGATTCCTCCTGAATGGAATTGGAATCAGGCTGCCTAAAACTTATCAGAGCACGATGACCACCTGACCCTCACATTAGCATTCCCTGTGGTTCACACCATCCAGAGGCAATCCACTGTGTGAGGGCTGGGAGGAATGTTTCATATCTGTTCTAGGATCATTGTGGTACTCCTGAAATGACAGCAAAACCTTTGTTTTTACTAGAAATTTAATTAAGACTAAAGACATGATGGGTTTTGAAAATGCTTTCTCCTTTCCCATGAAGGCTCTCAATGGCTTTGCAAAGTTTGTGCTCTCTCCAGTTATGATAAAATGTGAATGAATACAAAAGCCAATAAGCACATAAAATTTCTCAATGACTATATCAATTTTTGAGAAAGGACAAAAATAATATTTACACTAACTCTTCTATTGGCCATTTTGATCCAATTCAAATTCTTTATCTTCTCTATGTGTAATTAAGCAAATGGTTTATCATTAGACTTATTAATTTTAAAGTTACAGAATTACTTCCATCAGTACACTCAAAAGCATTAACTTAGTGACAAGTCTTAGAAGTAACAGGAAATAGAAGTTCTGTTTGCTTCTCGATGATACCTTGAGCACCCCTGCATGAGATGAAGACAACTTTCTGTGCTGTGCACTAAGGGCCCCTGGCACAGACCTGTGCAGTTTGCATTGGGGCCAGACAACTGAGGCAGCTTTGGAAAGTAAAAGAAAATAGAGTGGACCCTGAAGAAGAGCCCAAGTTATGGCAGAAGCAGCAGTACCACGAGTAGAACCATGGGGACATTTTCAACTTATCTCAGCTCAAGTCTCCTCATCTCTCAAATGGAGTTGATTTTTCTTACCTCTTTGAACTTTTGTGAGGATTATGGAATTTTATCTATCAGAGCATCTGCAACTTCTTGGCACATGATAGGTATATTCCAGACAACATTAACTAGGGGAGGGGCCAGCCATGAGGGACACGTCCACAAGGACCTCTAGTCTAGAGTGGGGTCACAAACTACTGCCAGTGGGGCTGATCCCACTGCCCATCTGTGTACAAATCCTAACAGTGGTTTACACTTTTAAACGGTTGAAGAAGAATCAGGAGAAGAGTATTTTGTGACAAGTGAATATATACAAAGTTAAAATTCATGTTGATACATTCAGTTCAATTGAAGCACAGCATGCCCATTTGTCTACATCTCTTTTGTGCCACGTTGGTGCCACAACTGCAGAGCTGAGGACAGTGTTCTCCCCTTATCTGTGGGGGATACGGTCCAAGACCCCCATTGGATGCGTGGATCCTCAGATAGGAGACCAATTAACAATCTGAAGAACAGATAATGACCATAGCTTGTACAGTCAGTGAATACCTGTTGTGTGCCAACATCTATACCAGGCGCTGTGCTAGTTTTCTTGATATATTATTATTATTGTTGTTCAGTTCTTATTGTGCCTAATTTGTAAGTTAAACTTTTTCATAAGCATGAATGTATAGGAAAGTACTATCTGTGGTTTCAGGCATCCCCTGGGGGTCTTGGAACATGTCCCCAGTAGATGGGGGGCGGGGGGGGGGACTCTACATCTATTTATTGAGGCACAGAACTAAAGGGATTTAATCATTGGGATAGGGTTTACTGTATACTTAATTTGTACCTAAAAGACTTAAAAAGCTAAATTAATGTCCATTATTACTATTCTAATAGAGGAACTATTTTTAATTGAATTCAGTAATTCCAACTTTTAAACTTCCAAGATTATGATTTAATTAAAATTAAAATTTTAGGGCGAAAAAAGATGATCTATTTTTTCTGTAGCACAAATTTGAATAACTGTTTTTCTAAAATCTATTGTTCTTACAAATAACAGAAAATACACCCAGCAACACATATACAAATTTAGTAGTAGCTGGAAATTTAGATGTGTAAAAACAAAGGAGCCAGCTTTGAAACTTTGAGGTTAAAGTGACCTAAAACACAAAAGTTGGAATTCAAAAAAAGAGGTCAGAATAAACAATATACTTACACAAGAAAAAAAGTGAAGGACACGTGTTTTCATCAGGCCCCAAGCATTAATTAAAAATAAGAAAGCATTTTGCCTTTGCAAGGTAAAAGGTTTTTTAAGACTGATTTAAATATCCACGTTCCTTATTTTGCATAGGCAAAAGCCTTCATTTACATGATCTGGATATTTCAGCTTAGTTTTAGCCATTCAGAGGTATTTGTGCTTATACACAGATAGAGATACACACAACCCCTGCATTCAAACTCTTGACCTTTTGGTGAGTTGCAATTAATTTGTATAACATGATACTGAATTTAATCAGTCTCGTTTTGATAAAAGTATCATTTTACCTCTGATAGCAGTATAGTCTAAACATCAGAAAAGAAGAATAACAGAAACTTATTTCAAATACCATTTTAAATAGAAGCTGTAAAAATATCACATTGCAGTTGTTCTCTGCTAAAGAAATGGTTTAATAGCACTTGATGCCATTACATACATCATCAGATGCATTTATAAGATATTGTAAACTATTCTTTGTAAATATCAAGAAAATAAGTATTTGATGTTTCTTGAAATGTATCACCTTTGTCTTTCTTCTTCTTTCCACTAAATCACAGCATTTCTTGAAACCTGAGTAGTTCCAGGTGCCAAAGAAATGGAAATAAAGTGAAAGATAACCTTTTGAGTCATATGATAAGAGTTCAGAGAAGTGAAGTAATGGGAATGTGTTACTTCCCATATCTCATTTAATTCCATCAACAGTCCTATTATGTAGACACTACTATTATCTGAATTTAGAGCTGAGCCTTGAACACATTACATAACATGCCAAGTACACATAACTGATATGTAACAGTAAGTGACAGAATGAGGACTTAAATTCAGGTTTCTTTGACTATAAAAATGTAGGCTTTTCAGCCACAGAATTGGAAGGAATCTTAGAGGTAACCTTGTCACTCCTCCTTAATTTTTCAGAATAGAAAATTGAAACTGAAGAAAAGTTAAATGGCTTGTTCAAGGTCACACAGTTGTTAAAATAAAAGAAAAAGGACGAAACTCAAGACGAATAATCTTAGTCTGGCATGCTTGCTGTTACTCTACTTTGCCTCCAGTAGAGATCTGCAAATGGTGAATTTTAATCTGTACCTCTTAAAAACCTAAATTTAAGATGTTAAAACATTTAACATTTCTTCCAACATAAACAATAGCAGTAAGATTATTACAATGTACCAGAAAAATCTGCTGTGTACCATAAGGAAACCACTGCTGCCGTCAGCTTTGATGATACTGCAATCAGTTTCAAACAATCGACCTAGACAATTTTGAACTGTGTAAAGTAGTGAAGTTTTATTTATTTTTATGTATCTCTTATAAGATGTATCACTGCATTTTTTTTTTCCATAAAATTTAATCCTCTCACCTTCACTTTAGAAGATTTTGTAATGGTTCCCTAAGTCAAGATTTCATCAGTTTATATCCATTTCATTTAAAATTTCAGTAAGTATAGTACACAACATGCCTTTAAAAGTAATTTCTCTGTGGTATCATTGTGCATTTCGACTAACCATTATATATTTGCATACGACTTTGCTTAACTAAGCAGTTTTCTTTAATGTCAACCCTGATGAACAAGCAAGCATTAAGGCAACATTTAAACACTAAAGTAATACATGGTTAAATGAATCTAAATAAACTAAACCACTGAAGACATCATAATTAGTCTCAGTGCCTGCTTTGAGTAAACTTTCTTTCCAAAATTCCATATGGGTTTTTTAATTGTGACTTTATCAGTATTCATCTAAGAAACATTCAGCAATTAAATGTAGAAGATTTTCCAGTAATAAAGTTTGCCAAATAAATAAAACTCAGCAGAGTTTAATGAATATACAACATGAAATTTTGATCTGAAAATGTTTTCAGTGTTATTGTGAAAGTGAATCTTTGAGGATGCAGTGTAATTAATGAAACATTAATAAATGAAATAAAGGTGAATTCAATTCTTACAAAAAATTTAACCCAGCTTGATAAAGAGTTTTGATACTTAAAATTTAACAAAATTGCCAGAA
Organism: Cynocephalus volans; assembly: GCF_027409185.1. Taxonomy (NCBI): domain Eukaryota; kingdom Metazoa; phylum Chordata; class Mammalia; order Dermoptera; family Cynocephalidae; genus Cynocephalus; species Cynocephalus volans. Next base: position 68,683,390 of record NC_084460.1, read on the forward strand.
CACTGTATTTGAATATTTTAAACTTATTTTAGCTGTTACTTTGATTTTTTTTAATATACATCATTTTTTAGAGCAGAACAATTGAGGGAAGTTACAAAGACCTACCTGCCTCACTCACAAGGCATAACTTCCTCCACTATCAACATCCCCCACCTGAGAGGTGCATTTGTTACAATCAATGAACCTACATTGATGGATCATCATCCAAAGTCCGTAGTTTTGATGTTCTACAATTTTGGGGTTTAGACAAATGCATAGCAACATGCATCCACCATTATAGTATCATACAGAGTAATTTCAATTACTACAAAATCCTCTGTGCTCCTCAAGTCATCCCTCCCTTTACCCATCCCCCAGAGCTCTTCCAAGGAATGAACCTCTGACCTCATCATATGCAACCCCCACTAATCTTTGCAATGCCCCTAAGCTAAAAGCCAGATACAGGCTGATGCATAATCAACCAAGCCTAAAAGAAAATCTTCTTGGAGGCTTTCAGGACAGTAATTCCTTTAGGTTGCTTTTTGGCTTCTATACCTCTGTACTTATTTGTCTTTTATTTTTTAAAAAACACAATTTATTTTTGAGAATATAAAATGTTGAAATGTTGGTGAGGTAGAGAAAAGACAGGTCCAAATATTACGTGTATTTAGGAGCTATGATATTTTTAAAGTACAGTATGGTAATAGCCTTGAAAAACAGGTTTCATCACCTGTTTAAATTGAGCAGTGGAAAATTTCTATAGGCTTTCTGAAGTTTTGTACATTTGTGAATGTTTTTACCCATAACACCTGATGTGAGTATAGGTGAGTGTGTGGAAAAACTAAGAATTCATGTGCCTGCGATGCTGTGCGTGTGTGCCAGTTAGGTATCAACATTTCAGTCTCAGCTTTCTAATACTACACCTTCCCTTTGCTGCCTCAAGTTTAGCTGCACTCATAAGAAGAACGTGGGAGTCTGCTGGAGCAGAATTACAGCTGTTGATTCACCCGGCTAAACAGCATCGTGCCTGTTCTCTCAGCTGTAGAAGTGCAAATATGAAGCGTCCCAAAAATTCTTTAGGGAAACCTTACTCTACAACAAATCTTACTAAAAGATAGAAGATTTATACATAACATTAGTGTCATTTTTCTTGGAGGTTTATTCTCTAGGCATTTCATCACTTCTGCAGGTCACATGGTGAGACATGAGCTCTAGTGTCTGTCCAGAGGCCAGCTACACTTCCTCATTGTCATACCCTGTGCTCAGCACAGTGGCTGGTACAGATGCTGGCACACAACAAACACTCACTGGGTGTATGTACTGTATCATTATCTATTCTTCCAATTGTTGAGAAGTAATGATAATTGAAACAAAGTTCACAATTCCATCACTACACATCTCTTTATATCCATTGTCTCTACCGTATTTATTTGATTATACTTTACTAACTAGATTCCAAAACTTTGATGAATTACCTTCTTAGCGATGAGGTCATAGAGCAGTGCTGTCTAACGGAAATGTGAACCCCATAACATTATTTTAAATTTTTAGTAGTCTCATTAAAAAGCAAATGTAAAAAAAGTAAACTGAATGTCTATGATATGTTTTAGTTAACCCAATATATCCAGAATATTACTATTTCAACATATAGTCAATATAAAAAATTGTTAATGAGATATTTTACATTTGCTTTTTCATAGTAGGTCTTTAAAACACCATATGTATTATATACCTACTGCACATCTTATTTGGATGCTAAATTTTCAACCAATAAAGTAAAATCTAGTCCTAGTATGATAATAAAATGGTGTTTAATGACAAAATATTTTACACTGCTCCTTTTGTTTTAATTTAAATTCATTTTAATTAAAAATAGAATTAAACTCAGTCATACTAACCTCATTTCAAGTGCTCAGTAGCCACGTGAGACAGTGGCTACCGTATTGAACAGCATATTCTAGAGCAGCCTTTCTACCTGCACCTGTAGGTAGGTATTTATGCAAGTTTTTTGCATTTCCCAGGCAAAAGGCAGGAGATTGTTAGAAAATAGCAATAAAGGGGAAAGAGAAAAATGACTGTTAAAAATATTTATATGCAAATGTAAAACACTTAAGTTCATACTCATATGTAAACCAAAGATGCTGCTCATGTAACATTTTGTCTTCCAAGTAATCCTAAAGTAGAGGCATAAAATAATTTTTTCAGAGGACCTGTGTTTTGAATTGCACAATCTATTATTTTAGGAAAATGTTTACTTTGAATTGGAGAAATGTGGTTTTCTTTGGCAGTTTGGAAAACCAGTATCTGTAACAGCCTTTTATGTAAGTTAGAGGTATCTAAGTAAATCTTACCAAAGTTTGCCCAGTAATGCTTCAATATTAATAAGAAACTACCTTAAAGCACCATAGGTCAAAGTGTTCATGTAAAGGAAATGGTGGTAGTAATTTTAAGAAAAATACTGGAATGAACAAAAAATGATGATTGAGAGGCTATACTAGGAAAAGTAAGTATATAAAATTTTCTGAGACTTACGTATGTAAGTCTCATTTATATAAAATCCTGTTTGCTGCAGAAACTACCAAATTATTCAGCCATGTAAAGATATGTGAATGGTAGAAAAAGGGATCTCCAGCGACAGAGAAATCATCAACTTGCTTGGAAGATGTAGGTAAGCTAAACAAAAAGGTATTAGGTTATATAACCAGTTTAAAATGACAAATAACCTTGATTCTGAAGATTGAATATAATTTATAGTACTTTGTATATTTTTTATACTTCAGTAATCTTAAAATTTAACACATTTTAAGTAAAGTTGTGTAGTGAAGCGGGAAAGAGCTTTAGTGTGTAAGACTCTTGAAATAAGTTACAGGCGCGGAACATGATGGGCAAATCAGAAGCGCGAGAGCAGAGGGACAGGCACCCGCAGCCCACGTGGCCGCCTTCTGCCTCAGCTGCTCTCCTCTCTAGCGCATCGTTCCCATAATATTTTTAAAATGCTGTTATTTACCCCATCTCAAAACAAAAACAAATAAGCAAAAATGTTCTTTTCCTCCTGGACAAAACTCTAGGTCTCCCTTTCATTTCCTCTTGAACTCTCGTCACCCAAGCTTGCTTTCACCTCACAACTCCATCTCGGCTGCTTTGGTCAAGGTGACTGATGACGACACCACTGCTTATCCTGTAGTCGATTTCAATCTGTTTTTATTCTGTTTGCCCTTGACCTTTGACATAACTGGTCACTATTGCTATCACCATGCCATCGTTCTCATTTCCCTCCTGTTTCCATCAGCACTTCGTTTTACTCTTCTTTGCTGGTTTCTTCTTTTCTTTTCAACCTCTTAATGCTGTAGTGCTCTTGGCTTGAACCTCTTCTCTTTGCTACCTAAACTCACTCGGTGAACTTGCCAGTCTCTTGGATAAATGCTGTCTACACAGTGGCAGGCCCCTAACATTGTGTATCTAGCAGAGACCTCTCCCCTGAACAAAGTCCAGCTGCATTCTCGACATCTGCACCTAGTGTCTCGTGGCCTCTCAAACATACTGTGTTCAAAATGCAGCCCCGATCTCTTCCTCCAAGTCTGCTCTTATGTCTTCTCCCATGTAGATAAATGGCAACTACATTTCTACACTTTCTCGGGCCAGAAACGTTGCTTCATAATCGATACCACCCTATTCCTCATGTCCCACCTTCAGTCATTTGGCAAACCCTTTTGGTTTCTTTCAAAACATATCCCAGTTAGAACCACCTCTGAGCACCTACAGCTCTGCAGTTTTCTCATTTCCCTCATTTAGAGGAAACAGTGGGCTCTACACGCCTCTTCCTGCCTCTGCCCATACTGTGCTGTTCCCAGCATAGCTATTAGATGAAGCCTATTAAATGCAAGACCGGCTGACTGCACTGCTCCCTGCCTGCTTCCTGTCTCACCGAGCCCTCCACATGGGGCACCTGCTACTCCTCTTCCTGTGTGACCTGCTCTCCCACGAGCTCTGTCACGGGCTTCTCCTGCCACTCCAGCCTCAGCACTGTGCCCTGAAGTCTCGTCCTCCTGCGTGTGGCTTTCTCCCTCAATTCACTCTTATTTTTGCTCAAATGCCACCTTCTCAGTGAGGTTTTCCATGGCACGTCTATTTAAATATAAAAATACCTTCCTTCTACCGTGGGTACTTTCTGTCTACCTTCCCTGACCCATTTCCATAGCTTACATCACCTTTTAGGATACTACACAGTTTACTTGCATTTTTTTATGAGTATCTCTTTTCTCTTGCTACAATATAAGCTATGAGGAATTACTAGAATATAAGCCATAAAGGATTTTTACATGTGCATGTGTGTTTTCCCCAATATTGCATCTTCTGTGCATACAAGAGATATACAGCCTAAAAGAGTGTGGAATGAATGAAAGAGTAAATAAGAATCTAAATACTCAAGAACATCTATGCATGGCATTGTGGATGAATCAAAGATTAAGAGTACATATCGCTAATATGCTTTCTCCCTCAAAAAGTTTTTCTGGCCAACGTTACCAAAACCTCCTGATTGGTAATAGAGAAGGACCTTTCACAATCTATCTGCTCCTCTCTGCAGCATTAGATGTTACCTTTATTTATTTATATATTTATTCATTTATTTTGAACCACTCTCTTGCCTTGGCTAGAGCCTATGCAATTTGCATTTCAATTATATAAAAAGAAATAAATTCTGTCTCAATTCACGCAGTTCAGCATATTAAGAGAATTTATGATAAATGGAATTAAAATTCAAGCTAAGAAAATAATATTCCTTTATATCTTGAATTTGAAATGTTAAAATACATTCCTGCTTTCCTAAATCTATAGATGTCTCCACTTGTTTCTCACTGAAATGAGATTAATAAGATTAACAGAATGCTGTCACGGTCACGGAGACATGAGGCCAGCAGTCTGAGGAGAAGAATATGGAACAGGAACAACGTATTGCAGCCTTGACAGTCCATTCTCAAATTGTGTTTCTGTGAATTCAAGTCCTTGGTGAAAGATATTTGTTTTAACACATTCACTTAAGAGAAGTAAAATAAGAAAGAGGAGTTGCAGTTCAGGTAAAAGTAAATTAATGTCTCTAGTTTGTATTTATTCCTCATTAATACTGCTAAGGTAAAGATACTCAGGGGACGAAGAGTTTCAAGTAAGTGATTCTGTTCTAGAATGACATATGCATTCCTCATATTATTTTCGTATTTATAACACCACTCAAATTCCTGCAGCTTTATTTTTTTTTTTCCAAAGTGCATTCATATCACTTTTCTCATTCACATATTTTACTGCCTGTATAAGCTGTTAGGCAAATGTCATTATCCCAACATTATAAATAATGAGCTGAGATTTTAGCATGGCATGATGACACCTCCTGTGTCATCACCTGCCTTTCCATCCTCATATGTTACTGTTGCCCTCTGTGTTGTCTACTGGAGTCCAGCTGTGCCCCTTCCTCTTCTGCATACAAAGCCAAGGTTTCTGCTCTCCTTGTTAGCACCCATGCTGCTGGCTTCATCTGAGTCATATGTCTATCACTTTCACAGACCTGTGTCAGATCTACCCTCTAAGGCCCAACTCAACTGTGTTTTTCTAAGAAGATTTCCTAACTCACTCATTCATCTAGCATGAATTCTAGACTCTAGATAGAACAGCAAATTCTATGCCAGGCTCTTTTTTCCAGTACAGGGATTACAGTATTGAAAACAACTTCATGCTCTCCTCAAACTTATTTTCTCTCCAAAGACCTATAGTATACAGTACAAAGATTTTACCTACTAATACCTTTTTACTTTGTAATATAACGATTTTATACATGACTTATCTGCACTTCTGAACTAGGAGATGGATAGGAACAGATGCATATCTGATCAATCTTTGTGCCCCACGTTACCTTACCTGGCACGTAGCAAATGTTCAACAAATACTGGATACATTATATATTAGTAATACATTACCAATAATCACGTAATTACTTAGAAGAAGATTCCCAACAGATTTCATTAAACCAAACCCAAACTTGCCTATTCTTGTCTATGCAGATGAATTGGTAGAATATTTACAAAGTCCATTTATTCTGATATTTAGGTGCCAAGCTTTTGAAATTTCCATCTCTGTATTTTATCTTTTTTTTGTTTGTTTTTGCTTACAATTCAAATTGCTTGAGTAACTTCATTCATAAAACAAATCAACTAAATCTCAGTTTAATAAAAAATGCCCATTACGTGTGATTCTCTCATTACTTACATCAAATATTTGAATGCAACTGTCTGCATGTTTTTACATAAATTATGCTTCTTGAAATACACTAGATGTTGTGTTCTTTTCAGTATAATGTAATAATCAGCATCCTTCATTTGAATATCATAGTCTAATACTACCAAAGAAGTAGATAATATTTTCAAATAAAAGGAAATACAATGTGCATTGCTTAAAGTACCTCGTTCTTGGGAAAAGCCTTATCAAGGACAGTTTATCATGTAAATCATTTTAGTAGATGGATGACTACTAAGAAGTGAAAAGATGAACATAAGAAATGTGTATGTGCCTTTTAGTAAGAAAAATGATGCTCCATCAAAAATAAAACACTGAACCAAGCTAATAGAGTCAAGATTTCCACTGTCCAAAAGAATATTCAAAATGTTCTTACCTGTTCTCTGCAATACAGTTACCACTGGGCATGTGTGACTATTGAGCACTTGAAATATGACTAGTATTGAGAAAATGAATTTTAAATATGACTTAATATAAAATAAATTAAATTTTAATCTAAATAACCAATTTGTCACATAGCTTCTCTATTGGACAGCACAATCAGGATAAATCTGACACCATGTTAAATATACATTATCTCATTTATATGGTAAAAAGGCTTAAGAATCAACAGTATTCCTTAGATATTTCTGCTCTGGCTGCAGTGGAAAGTGAAGATCTACAAAACTAGAGCCCCCAGTTTGGTAAGAAGCATCTGTGGTGACCCCATGCATCCCCACCTCCTGGTATCATGACCTCTGTAATCCTCTTTCCTTGAAGGTAGGCTGGACCCAGTGCCTCACTTCTATTAAGTAGAATATGGCCAAAGTGATAGGATACCACTTTTGAGATTAGATTATAAAAAGGCTGTGACTTCCACCTCTCTCTTGGGTCATTTGCCCTGGGAGAAGCCAACTCCCATGTCTAATGCAGCCCTTTGCAGATGATCATGTTGTCAGGAAGACCACCAAGAGCATGTGAGGGATCATGGAGGCAGAGCCCCTCCCATTCCACAACTTGAGATTCGGTCCCATTGACAGATTAACTGAAACTTCCAAAGGGATCTGAGGCCAGGGACAGCCACCTAAGCCACCTCAGATTCCTCACCCACAGAAACTATATATATTTATGTGCCCACTCTGGGACCAGTCACTGTGGACAAGGGAATGCCCTGAGCTCATTGGCTTAGGCCTGGACCACTTGCCCAGTCATGAGCCAATCAGCATCATGGGGAAAGGGTGGAGGGTGGGGCAAACCTGCAAGTGGAGGCCCACTCCACTGAAGGCACATGGCTGGTCTGCAGCAAAGAATGATACAACTGACCAGCAGAAAATGCTCAAGCATCAACTACAGAGGACACATCGGGATACAGCTTCAAGGGCCATGCGGAAACGTTCTATCTTGAAAGCAAAGTGCTAACAAGGAAACAAATCTTAAGCAGGAATCTGGGCTAAACATTTCATAGTTTTTATATCTTATCCACCACAGACCAAAGTATTGTTGTTCCTGTTTTACAGGTAAAATGGAGTCTCTGAGGGAGTGAGTCACTTGTGCAAGGACTCATACCTTTAAATCGGGAAAAAAGAGATTATACTTCACGTGTCAATAATATCCTGACCATGGATTTCCTCTTCTATGGATAATAGGTTTAGACAGTTATTAAATATTGAGAAACTGTACATATGTATCATAAATTACCTCACACACTCACACACACACGCATCAAAAAGATATTCTTATATGTACTACATAAGGTCTGGCCGGGTTACAGAATTCTTGAAATCCCTTTTTATAATAATGAAGACTAACTCCAGGAGGCGAGGCTGTAGGAATGGTAGAAAACAGGCCCATGCTAAAATGAATGAAAAGAGTGGGGTGAGCCAGGACAGTGAGCAGACTGAGAGAGAGAGGGAGCGGGGGAGAGGAGAGTGTCAGAACAGTGTTTGTGCTGGACACATCACAAGACCCCCAAAAAGCAAGTTAAGTATTGACGATACTGAGCACTAGACATCTCAGTCACATTATGACATTTTTAGAAAACTGATGTCAATTCCTTAATTTAATATTGAATGCCATTAAATTACTATTGATGGCTCTTTGCAATACCTATTGAATTGGAATCTCTTATCTCACTCTTCTCCACTTTAAGTATATTATATTCCTTTTAAAGTGAACCCTGGGTGTCTTTCACTGACTTTTACTTTGAACTTTCATAGACAAATTCTGCCAAGAATAATATTATCTGAGGAATAGTGTAAGACCTTGACCATCAAAAAAGATCATTGTTGAAAAGTGATTTTTAATTACTTCTTACTGGGGAAAATTGAGCTCAAGTCACTAAGGTGATATCACAATGTCAGCCAATTAAATAAAACCATTTATATTTGATTACCTCCTCTGCTGGGTTACATCCTTAGGTGAGTGAATCTTCTATTCTTTAGGTTAAAATTATCTTTGCCACTTTTTCCTGATTCCCTTTTAAAGTGCCAGTCTTGACTCTGATGTTCTTTCTTACTTTTTCAATAAAATATGTTTAATCAATTGACACCTATCACAAGGTAACAAAAGGCATCTAAAATTGCAAATGTAGAAACTCATGAATAAATATGAGCACTTATATTTGTTTGGAAGTTGTACTGGGAGGGTAAATATTATGAAGTCTTATAGTAATTATCGCAGCATTATTTATGATCAAAAGTATGAAGTTGGACAAGTTTAATAATAAAGAAATTCTCCTAAACTTAGTACTTTAACCAAGGGAAAATTTTATAACCAAAGACGATGTTATGTAGAAAAAATAATTGCGAAATAACATCATTAAGTAAACAGTATGCAAAATATTTGATATCATGATTATCATGATAAAACAACAGGATTTTTTTTTTTTTTTTAACTGGGCATTGTGGGGGGAAAAAAAACCTGGAAAGAAGGAGGCCAAAACGTTACCTAGAAAATAATGGAAGGCCAGGTGATTTTTATTTTTAATTATTTCCACTCTTCTCTGGGCTGCCTGTGCAGCTGTGGCCATCTGGCATCACCTGAGGATGGATGACTTAAGACAGTGGTTCTCAAAGAGTCTCCCTGGGCCCACAGTATTAGTATCACCTAGGAAATGCACATTTTTACACCCCACATCAAACCAACTAAATGTGGCCCCCCTGTGTTTAAACCAACCCCACATTTGATTCTGAGGCATGCTAACATTCGAGAGCCACAGTCTCAGGAAATCTCACCCGCGTGTATCGTGGTTGGTGATGGAGGAAAGCTGGGCTTCTCTCTCTCTGTGTATTCTCTTGTGCTCCAGAAGGCTAGCCCAGGTTTCTCGCCATAGAAGTTTCAGGCTTTCCAAGCAACAGGAGCAGAAAAATATTTCTTAAACTTGAACTCTCAGAAGCACTTCTGCTATTTTCTTTCAAGCGCAGTTCAAATTCATGAGAGTGGGAAAGAGACTTTATCTATTGAAGGGAAGCCCTATATAGCCACATCCAAAAGGATGCGTATACACTGTGGGGAGAAATCTATTGTCATTTTTTGCAATCTGCTACACCGAATGTGTGTATCTATCTATCTATCTATCTATCTATCTATCTATATATCTATCTGTCTATCTATCTATCTATCTAGATTCTATGGAAATGTCAATCTAGTTATCCATATTGTTTGCTGACTTCGCCATTTTGAAATGGAAATAAATAAGTACAGTGACCATCTGCACTCTCATGCCTCCTTTTCCCAGTTTTAATTTTATCTCATTTGACATTGTTTTTACCTTAGAAGATTTCCTTTCCTTCTGATTATTTTACCATTCTTGCACCATCTTGCCTCCTTGCTCACTGTTACTTCTGTACCTTCACTGTGATGTTTAAATCACCACTTCGATTCTGATTTCCTCTCTGCTCAAGCAAAAGCAGTGCCCTGGAGCAGAAGGAATGTAAGATTAAGTTCTACTCTTGCACCTGCCAGCAATGACACTGCAGAAAGTGAGACTTCATGGGTTGTCAATAAACTTGCCTTAGTAAAATGGAATCATCGCACTGACTACTATTTTGAAATCCCGTTATATCTAAAATTACATTAATCTAATAGCTGTATGCCTTTGATAAGGGACTCCAAAAGCCCAACCAACTAAAACAACTACCATCATTATTACGATGAAAAGCACATAAAACTCACTTTTTAACTCATAATCACCATTTATTTGTATATTTATTTATAAGTTTCCAAGTTTCCAGATTTGAACTACCTTATTTATTAAAGAGAAAATGATGCAATGATAATAGCTTGCCATAGACAACACAATAAGGTAAAAATCAAAAAAGATGAGCTAAAAAGCAACACCAAAAACAAGAGTCTCCAAATACTAAAGTAGAACTTTAGATGTGCTAAACATTCCAAAACATGATTGTCTAGCTAATCTGACGTGCTGAATAACAGCCATTTATTTGGTATATCTTCTTTTGAAATAAATGAGAAAGCACTAAACATTAAATAGACTTCCAGGAACCCCTGCTAATTTGAATTTGATATTTATTATAAGTCAATAACAATCTTATGCTATACAATAATGTAGCTGTATAGAAATGCAGTGATATAGTTTATTATTTTAAGTGCATAAAGTTAATACTTAAAGTTAATTTCTATTTACATTCTATTGACTGTAAAAGAAGTTATATATTACTACAGTAATATTGACACAATATAATCTTTTTCCAAATAATTTTTTAAAGTAAACAAATTGTATCTTTTATTGAAATAATAAGCAATAACTATTTTGTCAACTAATTGATTATTTAGTAAATGCAGTGTTTATATGTATTGGCACAAATAAAAATGATCAAGTTTCCTGTGCCACAAGTGATTATAACATGATATAACAGGCAGGACAAGTATTTTACTAGGTGATTCTACTTGCATGTGTGTGTGTGTGTGTATGCATCAGATTTATATTTATAAATACATACAAACTCTACATACTCATGTAGAAGTATACACATATATGAGGCATCTTCAAAAATTTCACGAAAAATGTGCATTATGAAAAAACTACGCGTTGATTTTTAAAAGTGTTTTGCACCAAAATAAACTCATATTCACTTGTTATAACATGTCTGAACAGATCTAGTTTGAGGCACTAAGAAGGATAAGACATCAGTTTGAAAAGAGCACCTACCCAAGCAACACAAATTCTGCTAAAATTGAAGCAAGAACAAACATCAAATTTATGATGAAGCTTGGGCGGAAGAATAATAAAGACATTGGTGAGTTGCAAAAATTTAATTGAGACAATTTCCCAAAGAAATCAGCAGTTTACAAATGGACAACTCATTTTAAGAAGGGACACAGAAATGTTGAAGGTGAAGCCCCCAGTGGCAGACCATCCACATCAATTTACAAGAAAAAAAATCTCATTCATGCCCTATTTGAATAGAACCAACAGTACCAGCAGAAACAAGAGCCAACACCACAGACACCTCAATTCGTTCAGCTGACACAATTCTGACTGAAAAATTATAGTTTAGAAAACTTTCCACTCGATGAATGCCAAAACTGTTGCACCCACATCAGTTGCAGACAAGAACAACTTCCAATGGAAATTTTAAATAAGTGGGATTGAGATTCTAAAGCACTGCTTTGAGAAATTGTAACAGGAGATGAAACATCCCAGTGTGGTCCTGAAGACAAAGCACAATCAAAGCCATGCCTACAAGATGTGGATGTGGTCCAGTCAAAGCAAAAGTGGACAGTCAAGGGCAAAGGTTATGTCAACAGATTTTTGGGGATGCTCAAAGCATTTTGTTTGTTGACTTTCTGGGGGCCAAAGAATGATAACAGCAGCTTATTATGAGAGTGTTTTGAGTCAAAGCTTTAGCAGAAAAACACCTGGGAAAGTTTCACTAGATAGTCCTTTTCCACCAGGACCATGTTTCTGCTCATTCCTCTAATCAAACAAGAGTAGTTTTGCAAGAGTTTTAATGGAAAATCATTAGGCATCCACCTTCCTGTTCTAATTTGGCACCTTCTGACTTATTTTTGTTTTCTAATTAAGATAATGACATAGAAGCAACAAAACAGACATATCAGTTGCCTAATATTAATTAGGTTCTGCATCTCAATCTCAGTTTACTTTTAAACTGATTATAGCTAAGAAAAACACAAAAGGAACATATCAGATTACTGTTTTCATTGTTTGTTAAGAGGCATAGAGTTCTATGCTTGCACTTGGTTTTAGTAAATTTATTCTTATAATCTCCAAAGGACCTAACACGTTCCTACCCCAATGTACATAAACTTTATATACTTACTGAAGGTTCTAATAAGTACTGAGTCTCCTTAACCCACTTATATAATGTGCTAATGAAATATATGCCTCCAAACATTGCTTTAATAATAACATTATTAGCACAGTGTCTGAAAGGCTATATATGGTTAATAAATGCTTGCTCCTTTTAAAATCAAGACATGACCACAGAAAAGGAAGGAGCATTTTATTTCAAGGAAATTTTATGCATAAAAGTGATTCTCATTTATATTCACTTTCCATAAGTTAACCCTAAATAGATAGTTGAAACATAAAAATTATGAATGCCCTATTATTTTGAAGCTGTAAATTAGAAAGAAACGAAACAGCTATATAAATAACAGAACTTTTTTTTTTCAGTAGTAGTACAGTCTTATAGTTAAATTAAGTAAGGCAAACATAGTCAAGTTAAAACATGCAAATATGAATGTCATTCTAATTATTGAAATAGTAATTAATATAATCAAACTCAGAGTCCAGAGCTGTGTGTTTGAACGGGGAAATATAATTGAAGATAGCTAATGGAATCTCAATTAGCAGATGAAGCCATGGGCTTGTAAAGAGATGAGTAAAGCAAGAATCCAAGTCTTTCAAACAAAGAGCAGTCACACCCGATGAGCCGATGAGCATGCACTTGATTGTATCACACTTATTTTGAAACCACCGAGAATGTCACACTCAGATCACAAACACACTCCATATTTAGGAAATCACCTTTAAAAAGATAAAGGTAAGTTTATTTTATTTAAAAATTCCTTATTAATACATAGGTGCAATACAACCCTGGGATGGATTTAAGAAATAAAAGGGATATATAGCATTTAGAAAATGCAGAACATCAACTCTAAGACAATTTGCAATGAATTAAAAATTTGATTCAGTAAAGAAAAATAGTATTATAATGGAAAGTTAGGAGTTAAAAATATATAAAATGATTTATTCAGGATCAATGATTACTTCTGAAGTAATCTAAAAAGCAACTTTGCTCTTTCAGTGAGCAATATAATGGAAAAGCATCTCAATAAAACATGTTGCTGTGTGTGGCTAATGCTAATGTCTGGAATCATGCTCACAGAGCCAATTGTGTAGCTCTTAATCCTGTTTGTGATGCCATTTGTAAAGCGAGGTGACCACTCCAGTTGTCAGGCTCTTGTACCTGCCAGTAATCCTGTACTGACTGGGCTGATGGTTGAGCTAGGGCTGGGTTTGGAGCCCCCAGACCCCTCAAGCCCATTCACAGCCTGGGTCACAAACCCTTCATAAGCCAGGCTGGGTCACCAGACCCTTACATGCAGGTCTATGAGCTAGGTAACTGGCCAAAAGGTCCTTGGAAGCCATAGGTTGGAAAGCATAGCTGTGCTGGGTGGACACACAGGGCAGACGCCTGCCTGCCTGCTTTACTAAAACTAACTCTCTCTCTCTCTCTGAAGAACACAAGAATAGCATCAAAACTAAAAAGATACATTGGCGCACATGCTCACTAACTCCACACACACATAATTTACTTACAATGGATGAGCTAAACCACACCCAACTGGGCCCGAGGCAAGGGCTCTGACCAAACTATTCTATTTTCCCAACATGTGGGTTGTGGCTTATCAGTGATTTTTAGCCCCTGAAAGACATGTTCTTCAGCTGGTGGTAGAAACACTTTGCTTTTTCTCTTCTCTGATGCTCAGACATTCCTCATGATATGCTGGCGCCCAGCACTTCCTTAAGTCTAAATCTACAAGAGAAGTAAAATTCCATTTGATATTTATCTCTTTCCCAATTTTGTAACTGTAATAATCACAATTTAAAATTTTTCTACAGCTATTTAATATTTTGTTGTGAGAAGAGAAATTTTACATTCTACATTCTACATTTTATTCTACATTTATGCTCTATGTTTAAAAATATTAGCTATAATATCTAAAAATTGAGTAAAAATATATGAATCAAAGAAACAATATAATAACCTGTGGAAATGCTATATTATATTAAATCTATGTCAGTGTGAACCTAAGAGTATAATTATAAGCAGAGATAATATATTAAAGATTAGTAAATTAATTTAGTATTCAACATGGCCAATGTGCCCATTTAAAGTCTACTCTGTGATATTCAAGATTTAATGTCTAAATCTCAGATGCTAGGTTTAGCCCAGTAGTTGTCATGAACATTTGAATACTTGCTATATAAAAACAAGGTCTGTCCATCTTTAATAATATGGAGCATATCAGGAGGAATAGGGAAAAAACAAAAAACAAAAAAAACAAAACAATCACAGGTAGAGCAGCTGCTTGAAATCTGTGTGATCCTGGGCAAATTATTTAACTTCTCTGCCTCAAGCTCCCCATCTTAAAATGGGATAACAATAGTGTCACAGACTTACTATAAAGATTAAATGGTACAATGCTTGTAACGTACGTACAATGCTTGTAGCGTACTTACAATGGTGGTCCATAAGCAGTAAATATAAAGTGTGTGCTTGATAAAGGATAATTTTAAAAATAGCATATGCTATAGAGTTTCAAGAACACAGGATCCATTTTGGGAATCAGAAAATACTCCTTTTGTTAACATAAATTGGAATAAAGAGAAACACACACGTTAATTGTTTTACTTACAAATTGATCAGCGGTATTCCATCTACCAAGTCAATGTGCTGATTTTATGATACTGCAGCACTTACTAATTAAATTAATTGCCAATATAAAAAGTTACACAGATTTTAACGTAAAGAAACATAAGTTACCAATGAATGACTAATTTGAAAGTGAATGCTTGCTTTTAAAATAAATTCAAGTCTTTGGTGTAGTTATCATTTTGAGATAAAGTAGACCCTACCAGTGGAAATCCTTAAAATGAGTGGGAGGCACAGAACTAGGAGTCAGAAGGTGCCCCAAACAACCTCTTAATGAGCAGTGACTGTCCCTGCAATACTGGAATTCTAAGATCATGGCTTCATTATTTGTAAAATATTAAATAATTAAGTTGGGTTAGCAGCCCTGCAGCACTTCAAGCTTCAGATCTAGAGTAGAATTCACAACTCATCTTTAAGAGTTGCAAATATATTTTAATATAATTTTATAAATAAAAATTTATAGGCATACTCTGCCCAGGTGTACTTGGAGTCTCCAGGTGCAGAGTACAACCGTGACAAAGAGATGCCCTCTTTGAAGGGGTGGAGCCAGGCTGTCACCAACATGGTGACCTCCGAAAACTCCCAGAGCATTTGAGAAGCTGTCAAGGCGCCCTGAGGACCGAACATTCTGGAGCACTGTAAGCTCGGGTGGTCTAGCTGACTTGCTGTACTCACTGGAGCAGAGAGGAAATTGTAAAGTTGCAAGAGAGGGAGGCCCATGTTGAAGGTTTCTGGTGCTCGGGTTTTCCATCTAGGATTCCTCAGAGCCCCACCCGTGGCTGATTCCAAACATTGTGTTAAACGCAGTCAGTGCTAACCCCAGGACGCTCCCCCATCCTTGTTAGACTGGGAGCAAGTTCTCGGAGCACAGGCTTCCCATTTGTAAAATGGGGATGCATTGACTTTGTGGTTGCCATAACCCTTCCTCACGTATGTTGATATACACATGGTATTGTGTTAGTTGATGAGTTTTTCAAATACAACAACGTCCATGTGCTCTTGAATAAGTAGACTTCAACATCTGAGTGTAGTGAGCCAAATTTCTATATTCCCCATGGGCAGACCCTTCTACTGATGCTCTGAACCCTTATTTACAATGGAATGTATTACACTGGAATAAGTAAGTGTTTGAAGTAATTTCTTCATTCATACCTCAATGAATACTTTTAACATTAAAGAAAAATATTGTGATAAATCATGAAAATTAAATTGGCACATAAAGAAACATTTTATCATGTTGTGAGGTATTAGGAAGGATTAATTCAATGAGCACAGCTTTCTATAATATTAAAGTTTATTTGGTACATGAGATATAGCCTTGAATCTGTTCTAAACCATTGAAATCCTACAATTACAAGAAATATTTGCATATTTTTTTCTTTAACAAAAGACAGCATAGTATAGTGACTGACAACAGGAGAATCTGGGGATGGTCGAGCTTTATCTGAATCTAGGCTGTATCATTAAGCTTAGTGGCAGATTAACTTTTGTGGGCCTCAGTTTTCTCACCTATAAAATAGCAACTTCTCATTAATGTGAATTGCTTAAGATAATTAGAGCCTGACACTTATAAAGCACTATGTAAATCAAGTAAAGCAATTAGAAATAAAAATCAAAAATTCACATAGAGATGCAAACTTTTGTAACTGGAAAGGACTCATGGTGATCTAGTCCCATGTTTATAATGACAGAGAACACAAGTTCATAGAGGTTAAAACATGGCATTAGCTAGAGGTTCACGACAAGAATGAAAGCTTTGGCTACATAACCACAGAGATTTTTTATTTCAGCTTAACAAACATTTGTAGAAAATCATCTGAAATCAACTAGACGAAGACAACTGAAGAACACAGAAATAAAAGCACTGTGCTTCTGTTCTTGCAATACACTATGTGTGGAGAGAGGACTTCTCACGGAAACATGTGTCTTACCTAGGCAACAACTGAAAAATACTTATACTTCATCCAGGAATCAGTGTTCCTCAGCTGTTTAAGCTTTGAATGTTGTAAAAAAAAAAAAAAAAAAAAGCAAAACTACAAGGTAAATTGAAAGAAAATGAAAAGCCGTATGAAAAATTAATCAGGTGGATTTCGGTTCTGTGTGCTGAAAGGTCATTTTTTTTTTTTTTTTTAAATAGCAGTTCAGTTCACTTTGTAGTTAAAGTTGTATTAAGCTACATGTTCTATCAAATGACTTGGGATGTGAATCAGCAAAATCAACAGTTTCCAGACCTCAGCATCATCAAAATTGGACAATGATTCAAAGACGAGCAAAGAAAAGGAACATTAGCGCAGTGCAACTTCCGTAAGCCATCTGTACCCTCAGCCGAAACACCCAAACAGAAGCACGTCCCTAAGGATTTCAGTGGAAATGTGCAAGCTCCCGCTGTTTCCAATTCTCTTGCAGCAGAAGTATTTGTAATTTCATCTCAATACCCATTATATACAAAAGCAAAAACAAAAAAGTTGGTGGGATGAAGATCATCTGCATTTTAAATATGATACTTCTTCACTCTAGTGCATTATAAAGGCTCAACAGATGACTTTAAAAATAGTAGTTAAAATAGCAAAGATGGATAAATGTAATCAAAATGTATTTAGTTATCATTATAAATTATAAAGATGACTGCCTGAATAATAATTTTAACACAGAGTTGTATAAAATACTGAATTAAATTGTCCTGTCAAGTTTCAAGAGCAGGTATGATCAGCAGTTCTGTGATGAATGTTTTAGAGAATCTTCATCTGTTCTCTTTTCTGAATTGTTCCTGGAATATCAGTAGGCCATCATCTGAATCAAACTTCCCACCATGTGACTTCAGATGAATATTAGCAGCATCAGTACCGAGCACTATAAACTGAAAGTCGTTGTGGATAACCCCTGATTTTTCAGCGAGGGGGCTGTTACGCGTTGGCACCAGCTAGGAGGATTTTATTCTTCACCAGCTTTGCCCTGTACTGAGTACATGGCTGGCCACAGTAGAGGGAATATTTGCTTGGGAATCAGCGAGAGGAAGACATTAAACTTGTAGGATTAGATGTAACGCAGTCATCGTAGCCTCTTGGTCACCAGTGTGTCTGATATAAGGGATCATGCATCTATTTGCATTTTAGTGAATTCTACCGTTTGAGTTTTAAAGGACTTCCGTTAGTTTTCAGGATCAAACACACTTCACTCACTCTTTACCAGTGATAGATACTACTAAGCCCAATGGCACTCAGGTTCCTAGAAAATGCCCTTCTAGGAAATTTACTCTGCAAATCACAAATTTAAGGGCATTCTCGTTTTATATAAGAGTATATTCAATATGTAATGTCTCTCCTACTTCCTGAATATTTATTTTGAGAGTTATGCAAACCAAAGGCAGTCACATCTTTAGAACTCAAGACATACCTTAGAATATCTTTAGTTAAGCATTTGTATATTTACCTTATTTGAAATGCTTTTTTTTTTTAGTAGCGACAGATACAAAACGTATCTTTGACACCCCTAGGTATACAGGCCAGATATTTGTACAAGAAAAGTCACCAGTGAGCATGTGCTTTATCTCAGGTGTTTGAAGTCTGAGGCTGGATGGAAAGTTAAGGTTCCTCTGGCACAGCTGGCCCAGATGTGTAGACAGTTAGTGACGAGGTGTTGAGGAGATGTGCGGTGACACGTCTGTGCATGAAACTGGGAATAAAACCACAGAACTAACTAATCCTACAAGTTGACATTGCTCGTGTTGGCATCAGCCATGAAATGATGGACACATTTAATAGCCTGTAAGATATCGAGTGATAAATGGTGACACTGGTCTGAATTAAAATAGTGCCTTGTCACTCCCCTAATGGATAGTGATTATAATGTAAATAGTGCCAAGAAGCATCTAACAACAATTTTTATTACAATTTTAGTGGCAGTAAATAAGAAGTATGCCGCTTGCTTTTGTCTCCCCTTTGGCACTGATTTATTAACAAAGTAGTCATATATCTCCCAGATATTCTTGCGAGGAAAATATGTAAAAGTGTCCTAGGCCACAATGTTATTTATCAAAGTACCTCGAATAATACCTAACAGATTTTATTATTTAAATAAAAATAACTTCTTTAACACAAAGAAACCTATTCTCAAGCATCATGAGACTCTTCGGTTGATATGACTAATGCAAAAAAAGAAAAAAAAAGTTTGTTTCAAGATCTTGCATTTTGTTGTACCTACTTTGGTTGGCTACATAACCAGTTAGAATTGTCAGCTCCAAATCCTCTCTTCTACTGCGGTTTTGATTGAATTAATCAATGCAAGACCATAGTGGAAGAGGGGATTGGTCTCTGGGAAAAAATAAGCATAAGAATTACATATCTAGCTTACTTTCATCTGGAAATTTTCTATCTCTTCAAATTGTAACTTTATTGATTATTTACAATTTTTAAATTGGAAAGCAATTTCCAGATATTAGGCCTGGAATTCTTCCTATGCAAGTAAAAAGCATTATGAAGGAATAATACTATTTCTGTGTCATTTCTTTCCAAACATGTGTAGATCTAGCCTGTTAATAGAAAATAAGTTGAGTAATGTGGGTTACAACATAGATTTCAGGTGGAAATATTTTAAAACATATTTTAATGTTCTCAGTAGGCAATATATATATATATATATATATATATATATATATATATATAACTCTATAGAATAAAATGAATTATGGAATTATCATAACTAATTAACCTTAATATGACATTTAAAAACTTATAAAATCTCTTTTAGGTACTGAAACAGGATTATGTCATGATTTAGTGAAGACCAGTGCTATGGAATGACCTCAATGGGATCCCAGTGATTTCTACCTTTTGGTGTTCACATTTTTGTGTAATCTCCTGCTTTTGAGTGTGAGAAAGACTTGTGATTGCTTTTAACCTACGCTATGTGGTAAAAGTGATGGGGTGTCACTCTTGTAATTACATTGCATGATATAAGACTGTCTTGCCCAGCTGCAGCTACAAATTCTCCTTGTAGGCTTGATGAAGCAAGGACCCTGATGGATAAGCTCGTGTGTCAAGGAACTGTGGGAACAGCCTCGATCTAATAGCCAGCAAGACCCCAGGGCCCTCAGTGGTAACCAGGAGGAAATGAGTTCTGCCAACAACCTGGATGAGCTTGGAAGCAGATTCTTCCCCAGACAAGCCTCCAGATGAGAACACAGCCATACTACAACCTTGACTGCAGTTACCTGAAACACACAGCAGAAGGCCCAGCTAAGCTGTTCCTGAACTCTTACCCCGTGGAAACTGTGAGATAATAAATGCACACTGTTTTAAGTCTCTGTTCGTAGTAATATTTTATGCAGTGTAGTAATTTTCTATTGCTTCCATAAAGAAATTACAGCAAACATAGTGCCTTAGAAGAGTATATATGTATTAAGTTTCAGTTCTGTGGCTCAGATGTCCAACACAGGTCTCAACAGACAAAAATCAAGGTGTTCTCACCTTGAAAATCAAGGTTGTTCTTTCTGGAGGCTCTGGAGGAGAAATAATTTCCTGCTGCTTCAAGATGTTTGTAGAATTTATTTCCTTGCACTTATAGAACCAATGTCCCCATATTCTTGCTGGCTATAAACTAATGGCCACATTCTAGAGTCGGCCACATTCTTTAGGGTCACAGTCCCCTCCCTTCAAGGCCAACAATGGTGGACAGAGACTTCATGTCATTTATCTCTGACTCATTCTTGTACATTCTTCTTCTGCTTTTAAGAGCTCATGTGGTTAGACTAGGCCCACTATAATTGTCCAGGATAATCTCTCTATTTTAAAGTCCTTAATCACATTAGTAGATCCTCTTTTGCCATATAGGGTAACCTTTCACAGGCTCTAGGGATTAGGGCATGGGAATATTTGGGGACTGTGATTGGGCCTGTCACACGCATCCAAAGAAAACATCCAGTGAAAGTTCTAAAATCTTCGTTAAATTTGCTGAGGTTTCTAAGATTTTGTTCATGCTAAAGTGTTTGTTCTTTGCTTCAGTTTTAGTTATTTCAACCTCAACTCCCCCTGCAATATTTATTCTAGGCTTTCAGTTTTTGATTGTGAAGATAGTCATTTTTCTGTTCAATTTAACAATTGTTCACTGAGACCTTTAGCTGTGTTCTATGATAAATGGAAAATGAAGCTGAAGAAAGAACCAAGTATGTCTTCAAGCAGATTCCAACCAAAGTAGGACACGGTTATCAAATGTTCTCCTACAGTCGAGAAACATGTATGGAAGCCCTACCGTTTCCCAGTGAGATTATCACAAATTTTTAGTGATTTCCAGACAGTTCCCACAACCAGATAGTATTTTTAACTGAGACGTATTGGGTGTGCTTGTGTAGTATGTGATGGCTAATGTTATCTGTCAACTCACCTGGGCAATGGGTTGCCAGATATTTGGTCAAACATTATTCTGGGTGTTTCTGTGAGGGTATTTTTGGATGAGATTAACATTTAAATTGGTAGACAATAAAGTAGATTGTCCTGCATGATGCGGGTGGGCCTCATTCAATCAGTTGAAGGCCTTATTAGAAAAAAAGGTTGACTCTCTCGTAAGTAAGAGGAGATTCTCCGGCCTCCTACCTGATGGCCTTCAAACTGGAACATCTAATACAGTCATGCATTGCTTATCAACAAGGATACATTTTAAGAAATGCAGTGTTGGGTGATTTCAATGTTGTGTAGACATCACAGAGGATACTTACACAAACCTAGATGGTGTAGCCTACTACACACCTAGGCTATATGGTGTAACCCATATCCCTTAGGCTATAAACCTATGCAGGATGTTGCTGTACTGAAAACCGTAGGCAATTATAACACAGTGATCAGTATTTGTGTATCTAAACATATTTAAACATAAAGGTACAAAAAAATATGGTTTTATAACCTTATCGGGACTACCATTGTATATGTTGTCTGTCTCTGACCAAAATGTCATTATGAAGCACAAGAAAATATATGTGTGTATGTGTGTGTGTGTGTGTGAGAGAGAGAGAGAGAGAGAGAGAGTGTGTGTGTGTGTGTGTGTGTGTGTGTGTGTGTAGATACTGTTTCTCTGTTTCTATTGGTTCTGTTTCTCTGTAGAACCCAACAAACACAAGAATCATCTGATCTATTCATTCAGTCATTCATCATTCAGTAATTCCATAAACATTTATATTCTTGTCATTGGCTTAACTTTGGGTATAAAGTGATGAATAAAACATACTAGCTGCCCACAAGGACATCTCAGTGTTGGTGACAGACTGTGGCAATGATAAAATATTTATATTCAGGATTTATCAAAGCACAGAGGAAGGGAACTCTGAGAAATGATATTCACAAAAGCCACATTCTGTAAGATGGTTCTTTGAGTTGAGTCTTAAATGATGATTAGCAGTCAAGAAGAATGAGCAGAGAGTCATTCCAAGTAGAGGGGCCAACTTAGAAAATAGAAAGAAGTACAGAGCATGATGTCACATGAAGGTATCCTCAGTTCATTACTGCAGAAGCGTATACTGTGAATTCAGTGTTGACAGCAGAGGTTGTTGAAGCAGATGACGGTACTTCATGGCAGACCTATGTGCCAAAGTGGGACCTCGCACTTTATCCTGTAGGGTGATGGAGAGTCATTGAGTTTTAAGAGCTATCTGGTTGGCATTATAGATAAACCATGCCCGTGGTTAAGTAAAAGAATTTGTGGAATGAGGAAAGCATAACTTTCCTTCTGTTTTGAGAGATGAAACTTTTAGGAAAGTGCATAAGTAATTTTCTCAGCTGCTTCTTAACATAATGAGTCTTTAAGCATATGGTGGAATGGGTAACAACCCATTACTAGTTTACCTGGTTTTTCCGGATGATGGGGTTTGTGGACCCTCAGGAAATGCATGGATACTAGTGTATTTTGATATAATTGGTAACCTTTGCAATCTATACTTTTGGGGTGCATTTTGAAACATTATTCTGAGGAAGAGTTCATAGAATTTACCAAAATGCACAAAAAGTTAAAATAGTATCTCAGAATATACCCACAACAACATCACTTGTTTTCCCCTCCTTTTATTTTAATTAGAATTATTTTCGCCTTACTTTTCTATTCAAGTTTTGTGGATTTCCACATGTATGTGTATCTCTTTTACACAGGGCTGTTGTTCATTTCCTCCTATAATCCTGCCTCATATGAACAAATATGACTTTCAATTGCCAGTTTACAGTGAGTTCTCTTCCGTCAAGTTGAGAGGAAGCTTGTGCGCTGGTAGAGCGTGGAAAGACCATGAGTTTGGGAGCAGGCAGAGCTGGAGCCAGCAACCAACTCTGACACCAATTTGTAGTGAGAATATAGGAAAGATATTTGACCTCCCTGATCTTTAGTCCTCCTCTGTAAAATTCTCATGTTTGTGTGAGATTGTATGCAGAAAGTATCTAACAAAATATTCAGCATAATCCTACATTCAGACACATTACAGAAAAAATAAAACAATGTTGAAAATCCACTCGAGGTTACTTTTAACCTAATGTTCAACTTAAATTTACATATTTTCTGCTTTAGTTATTGACATGTAAACAGTTATAGGATGATGTTTCATAACTTAATATCTGTATCTGAAGTCTACTCCCAAAGTGCATTGATACTTTAATATAGATGGATAGCATGTTCTGTGGTTTGAATGTCCCCCCAAACTCTTGTTGGAACTTAACCCCCAATATGGTGATAAAATTTGGGGCCCATATGGGGTGACTGGATCATGAGGACTGTGTGTTCATTAAAGAATGTATCCATTCATGGAGTAATGAGTTGGTGGTTTATGGGTTATCATGAGGGTGGTTCTGATGGTTTTATAAGGACAGCAAGTGGGAAGGTTAGCTCTCTCTCTCAAGCCATTCACCATGTGATACCCGGCATTGCTATAGAGTCACCACAAAGAAGGACCTCACCAGATGTGCCCCTCGACCTTAGATTTCCCAGCCTCCAAAACTGTAAGAAGTAAATTTCATTTCTTTTTAAATTACCCAGTTTCATGCATTCTGTTATAAGCAACAGAAAATGGACTAATACCGCACATTATACTGAAGAGAATAATGGATTTGGTGCTGGATTTAATTGTCAAGACATACTATGTCTATTGCATCTCAGTTTTCTGGAAAACATAAATTTAAAAAGCGAACAGGAATTTGTTGTAAAATGTCACTCAAATGTAAAATTGTCATTCAAATCTAGGCTATCATCAGTCTTGAATACTGCCCACTGAACAACAATCTACTGGAGGACAAACAAACCAATTTGTCTTTGATTGTTCCACAAAGCCTCACATTTTACTTTGAATGAATTCAGAGTTCAATCCATGTTCAGTGTATGAAACTGTAGAGGCAGAGCAGTCCAGGTTTAATATGGTTAATCCAGTGCTATTTCTTAGGGATCAGATGCTTGGATCCTTTAAAAATATGTTCACAAATTCAAGACTCAAGTATGACATCTTGCTGTGGATTGATTGAATTGTGCCTCCCAAAGTAGAATTAAAAGATTAATTCCCACTGTACCTGTTGATGGGGGTGCTGGGGGAATCCTGTTATGGTAATTGAAAGGAGAGTCCTTGAAGCAGTGATTAAGTTGATGGTTTAATGATGGTCATGGGCATGGGTTTTAAAAAGAGAGCACAGGAGGAGCGCTCTCTCTCTGTCTCTCTCTCTCTGCTCCACCATATTCTGTCATTAGAGAACCTGCACTGCTGTAAAGCCACCACCCAAGAAAACCCTGACCCGAGGTGTTCCCTGGACTGTGGACTTCCCAGACTCCAAAACTGTCAGCAATAAATTTTGTTTTTTTACAAATCACCCATTTCCAGGTATTTTGTTATAAGCATCAGAAATGGACTAATACACATGCTGTTTGGATGGAAAATTGGATGATTTTTGTAAGAGTGCACTTGAGAAAAACAAGAAAAAATTCCTCCTTTACAGTGGTTTCCTGTGGTGGAATTTAATGCACTCACTGCAAGGAAAAACAAATTTTGTGGCAAGATATGGTTACTATCAGTCTCAACCAGTCTGGGAAAAAATGAGCTGACTGAAAAATAGTGACTATTAAAAGTTCAAGTGCTCTGAACTTCTTAAAAATTGTCTCAAGGTGCCATAAAAATCCTGAACAACTATTAAGACTTTGTACCCACAAATCATCATCTTTATAATTTTTCTGAAAATAATTTACTTGAGGTCATAAGATCTCATTGAGATTTTTTTCCTGTATTGTATTCTGAAACTGCAAATGCTCTTCTTTAACTACCTGAACAAAATAAAAGTTAATATTATACTCATTATGACAAAATTCTGGCTAGAATTTCAAAAAAATTCTTCTACTTAATTCATTGATAATAATTCTCTTTTAGTTACACTTTCTCCTTTTCTTGGTTTGCCATGCTTAGAGTATCATGCAAGAAAGGTAATACATTAAAAAACAAACAAACAAACAACACACAAGTATAAAAACCACAAAAAATTAAAGCAAAATGGAATTAAAAGAAAACCCTACAATTCTCCACTCAACATCCATACAGTTTAAATGAGGAATTTGAGCGTCAGACAGAAATTACTCAGGTAAAAAATTTTCAAATCTTCAAAAATTTATATTAATATGAATACATTTTTCCTATCCTGATATAATTACAGATCTTTAAGAAAAGCTAATCTTGTTTAGAGGTGTTTGCATTCATGTCTTTTCTTATCCCCATAATTAAATTTCAGGAAGTTATTTTATTAATTTACTTTTTCTTCTTGGTGCTCTTTACACCTAGATGCTCAGAGTATAAGGCATCATTATGTACTGCTGTCAGAAATGGAGGAATTCAAATTCCATCCAACATCTTCTACCTACCTGACCGTGGGTCACTGCCTCACCTCTCTAAGAATAAGTGACTTTCCGTATAAATTATAATCCTCCCCAATTGAAATGATTTCTCTAGGCATTAAGTAAAGTTGCATGTACACAGTAGGTGACTCAATACATGGCACAAAAGAAATACTGGTCAGTGTTCTCCTTTTCCTTGGAAGTTAAAGAAATGTAGAACACCATGTGCGACAATTGTAGAATAAAATTAAAATACAAATTATAAGTGAGACTTTATTAGCCCTTAATTATTCATTTCACTTTCATATTTTTTTCAAATTTTACCCCCCCCACATATATATATATATATATATCAAAAAATAAAGGGATAAGAAAAGTAGTTTGAAAAACATGATCGTATACACATACTTTTCAAAATCTCTACACGGTGGTTTATGTACCTAATATCCATTGGGGCCACTGTTCAAATTCTAGAGTGCTTCTGCGAAAAGGCTCTCAATTGTGCCTGATTGTCAGAGGTGGCCATTATACATGCAAATTAAGGGGAAGCCACAACATTCATTTGCCTCGCTCAATAGCATTTATTTAAGCCAATGAAAAAATCTCTGAGACAGAAGAAAAACATTTACTCCCAGCTTGGTGATTGTACCCTGGATAAGAAGAAATGAGGACATATGAATATCCAGCTCCTGCTGTTGACTGGCTCTTAAGGCTTGCCTCTCAATTTAAGTGCAAAATTTGTTTTGTTTTGTGATATTTTTTTTTTCTCTAGAGAAATCATTTTCACCCATTCCTAGGACAGTGGAGTGACCAGCTGTCTTAGCATTATCAGTCTGATAACAGCACAACAAAATGAGATGTGACTGTCCAATGAATTATGTCTTTTCTTCACAATATAGTTAAAGTTTTATTCATTTTACTGAATATGCTTTGGAAAATGAAGCATCTGCCTATTTGCTTTTCAAGAGCTCAGTTACAATATTGCATTTTAATGTCTTACTCTATCTTTCTATGTATTTTTCTTTTTCTTTTGGCATTTCATTCTTAAGCTTTTTCACTAGAAAGGAAGAAGGTAGAAGTTATGGAAAATTATAAAATATTTTATTGAGTGACATTTAACTAGGTCCTCAATAACAAATTTGTATTTTCATACTTAAAGAAATGTAAAACTATTTTTATCAACATATAGTCTTCAGCAAATCACTCATGTGTTCATTCAGAATTGCTTGTTTCTATACTCCCTACTGAATACCACGGTGGGTGTCATAAATTTGCTCTGGAACAAAACAGACACAGTGGCGGCTCTCATGGACTGCACAGCAAATAAGGGAGAGGAGGACTAAACAAGTTAATACTCGGATATTTAGTTCATGTCTGTAACAAATGTTATGAAAGAAAAAAAATGATGGCGATAGAAGAGTAAAAACGAGGACCCAAATATCAGGAAATACCTATGAAAAAGGAACATTTAAACTGAGGCTTGAAATATAAAGCACAGGTAGGCAGAGTGAAGAATGTTCTGGGGAAAGGGAACAGCCCACCTGAACTTGCAGAAGTAGGAGAGAGCTAGGCTTCATACAGGTTCCGGCACTTGTGGTGGGCAGAACAATGCCCTTCACCAAAGAAGTCCACATTTGTAATTTCCAAAACCTGTGAATACGTTACCTTACCTGGACAAAAAGGCTTTACAGATGTGAGAGTTAAGGATTTCGAGTTAGAGAGATTATCCTGGATTATCTGAGTGGGCTCCATATTATCATACGGTTCCTTAAGAGCTGAGAACGTTTCCTGGCTATGATCACAGGAAGATGTAATTAGAGACAATGGTCAGAGAGCTGCAACCTTGCTGACTTTGAAGATGGAGGAAGGCACCAGGAGTGAGGGAAGGAGGGCAGTCTATGGAAGCGGAAGAGACAAGGCAATGGGAAAGGAATGCAGCCTGCCAGGACCCTGGCTCCAGCTCAGTGAGACTGGCTCAGTCTTCTAACCTGCAGAACCATAAGAGGAAAAATCTATGTGTTTTAAGCCATTCAGTTTGTGGTAAATTTGTTACAGCAGCCATGCAAAAACAATATACTTTTCTTTTTTCTACAATAAAGAAAATGTATTCTCAATGACCAAAGAGAAGAATAATCTATCTGCTGTGAATCAAAGTATCTTCTGTTATTAAACAGCTGGGTCTGAATCTGAAAGTCAGTGTAGCAGAAAGACTTGGAATCAAAGAGCAGCTGTACTGCTAGGAATGTGTACAGCTGGGGGTGGACACTTACACACACTAAGATTCAGTTTCATCCTTGCTCTTTGTAAAGTAGGAATATGTGTGTGCATATATATATATCCACACATATACATACGCATACCTATACCTATACATATACCTATATATAGGCTAATGTTAGGTTGAATTAAAACTAAGTAGTATCTGTTAGTATTTAGCATCTACTAAAATTCACTGACTGTGTCCATGCGCTGCTGTGTACCTGAGAAATCGAATTTCAAAACAGTCTTTGACAACATCACTATTCTCTTGTTCCTAATATCCATTTATGCAGTGGTAAGAGAAAAACTTAGTCGATAGGTGTTTGTGTTTGTTTTCCCAAAATTAGAATAGTTTCTTTTTCCAGTTCTAAGTAAGCAAACTGAAGAACATAATTTGATAATCTCTTTTAAAAATTAGTAAAATAGAAATTGTTCTCATAATCTATTTCTAAAACCAGTTTTTCTTCATGAATACCTGAGAATTTGTCAGCACTTTTTAGATTGTAAAATGAACCAAATTAAACTTTTCATGTTACCTTACCTTTTAAATATAGAAAAAATTACGATGCTTTTCTATTCCATACTGAGAGAAAGATTCAATGTCACAAGAACATTTGATGAACATGTATGTAGGTAACAAAAAAATTAAATTATTTATAAAGAATTCTTTCTCATTTATTGTAACAAGAATAATTTGCTCCTAATTTTATTTTTCATGAAAATATTATATAGTATACTAGTAAAAATCCTGAAGTAAATTTGGAAAAGAAAACATGCTTCGACATACATTATTTTATCTCAACTCTTCTGAATAGAATTTTTCTTAGAGTATTTTGTGAATAAATGCCTAATTTAAATAATCTCATTTTATATATCTATTTGGTAAAGTCCTAAGTCAAATATCATTCATAATAATTAATATTTTTGCTGTTCACCTCATTTTGAAAATAGTCCCTTTAAAATGACTCTTTATTCTCATTCAAACATTCTCAAATAAGGATTAAATAATTGAGATAAATTTTGTTAAGCAAAAGATGTAAAAAAAAAATTACTTTAGCCTTGGCACGCACCTCATATCTTTGCAATATCATCAAACACTCATTGTTTATTATGTGCCCATTAATTATTTATTTAATTCATTATTTAATTATAAATACAATTTAGCTCTACAAACAACCCAATGTAGGTAACTATTTTTATTCCATTTTATGGGTGAAGAAACTGCCATTGACAGTTTAAGGAACCCACTGAAGTGACACAGAAAAGAAATGATGAGGATGTGATCAACACCCAAGTGATTTTCATCTAAAACCTACGCACGGATACCTGCACTACTCTCATGTTCATCGCAGCTCTATTTACAATAGCCAAGAGCTGCAGCCAACATACATGTCCATCAAAAGATGACTGGATAAGGAAAATATTGTGTGTATATAGACTATGGAATACTACTGTGCCATCAAAAAGAATGGCATTTTGCCTTTAGCAGCATCATGGATGAACATAGCAAAAATTATGTTAAGTGAAATAAGCCAGGCACAGAAAGAGAAATACCACATGTCTTCATTCATAAACTAAGAAAGAAAGTAAAAAAGGAAGGAAAGAAAGAAGGAAGAAAGACAGAAAGGAAAAACAAAATAATATGCTGAATATTCAGAAGGAGAGAATGGACTGGGGTTACCAGATTTGGGAAACGGAAAGGGGAAGAGGGATTAGAGAGAAATTGGGTAAGGGACACAAAGAATAATTATGATTTGTAATGATGAAAATGCTAATAATATTGATTTGATTATCACATATTGTACACAAATACTGATAGTCAACCCTACATCGCATAAATATGTATAATCAATTATGTTTCAACTGAAAAATAAATTAAAAAAATAAAACCTACACACAGTGTGAACGCCTCTCATTGTAATGGCTGTTATGTCTCTCACAGGGGATATTACAAAGTTTCTTCCCACCAAATAAACACATGTTTAGTTCAGCTCAATTCTTTAGCCAATGTGATGTAAACAGCCATTCCAGCATGGAAGAGATAAACGCCCATGTTAGATAGGTTGGGGGTACAAATTTAAGAACCTTTACCAACAGCATACAAATACAAATAAACATCCAAAGACAGAAAGTGAACTGCCTTTGGTATGACCAACTCTCCAGCAAATCAGTCCTAAATCTTCTTGCAGGCCATGTCATTCTGATTCCTAAGTCACTTAGGGTTTCTTCTTCCCAAGTCTCCATTCTCATGGACAGGCTACTTTTGATATTTTTATTCTCCATTTTCCAAAGAATGTGTAGTCTTTCCCCACCCCAGTCATAAATAGTCTCTGGATTCATGCTATTCTTCTCAAATTGAAGACCAGAGACGTGAGTGACTAGGAGAAATAATGCAGGAACAAAGAAAGGGATAGGCCTACCCATCTTTTCCCCACTATTATTCATAGTAGTGTACATGTAACTATATCAGAAAAATTAAGATTTTGAAATATTTACAAGGAAAAATGACATTTTTTTTAAAAAAAGGTAGACTGTTATTTGTAGGTTGTTCCAGTATTTATGAGTTTTGAGTGATTTTGTACATGATTCTAGAAGCAAATTAGATTGCAATATTGTTTTTCCATATTTCAAAACTAAGTATTTTTTATAATTTAGACTGCCCTCTCTTTTGAAAAAATAAAGGGCATAACATTTTATGTAAGTATGAGCCAAAGCATAAGTTTATAAAGAACAACCTTTAAAAATGCTTTAGTGAATAAATCATGTATACGTCTTTCAATTAATTTTACTTTCTGCACATTTGCGAGAGGTATAATATTAACCTCAGAACACAAAAGTATTTTCTCATTTTTCAAAATGATCTTCAAAATACTACAACTGTTAAAAATAAAATAATTTATATGTGCAGTGTAAACATAAGGTTACAAAATGAGATAGATGCAAAACGAACGTGAAAAGTTAGGTGATGAACAAACATAATTGGCATGACTATTATTTCAAATGACAGAATTAAACTGCAGAATTATGGCTGATACAAACCATGTTAACATTACGTTTCAGTGGCTAGGACTGGCAGTTATCTAACTTGTCAGTAAAGTAGATTAACAGCTTAGGTATTTCTTATACATTCAGGGAACATTTTTAAATGTAAATAATACGTTCTCTTTGACCAACTCTTTTGTAGTTATTTTGGAAACTGAGCTATATCTAAACTTTAAAGTAGCTGACTAGATTTTTTTCTTATTTATTTAAGACTGCTGTCTAACTTTGAATATTTCTTAAACTAAAAACTATTAAAATTTTGGCAATATTTTTATTATTAAAAGGGGACTGTTATATATTGCTCCATAAGTTATTAAGCATTCACATGTTGGTTTTAAATGAACCTTTTTTTTTTTTTACAATTAATGTATTAATAATGAAAAATAATAAACATTTCATAATCTTTTAATATAACAAACCATTAGAATTTATAATACTAAAGGATAAAATAATTATGTTGAAATAGATTGAATCTCAGACCTCATAGTGTTATTGATAATTTGGCTCATATTTATGGAGCAGTTGGTCAGTACAGAGAAGAAACCATAACTATGTTTATACTAATTAGTCTAATCTTTCCACTCCTATGAATTTATCTTTAGATGATATTTATTACAGCATGAAATGCTTAAGCAGAGAAGAGCATAAAATTTAAAAGTCCAACAATAGGGAAAGAGTTAAACATATTATAGTATAGCAGAGCAATTGGATTTTTTTCAGATTACAAGCTTAAAAACGTTTATTATCTACTGAGTGCAATGTCAGAGTACAAAATTCTGCACACATGATAATTTCACCAATGGTGAAATTATCTAAAAATGGGTGGAAAAATGGGTGTAGAATTCGAGGTATTAGAAATGAAAATATCAGCCATCAAAACAAAACAAAATAAAAGAAATGAAAATAGATACAGCAGCAAGGCACAGGTATTTCTTCTTGCTTTTAAAGGTAAATATGCCCATTATAATTGCCTTTTTCAGTCAAAAACACAGAGGACAAGAAAGAAGAGCAGGTGGAAAGGAAAGAGAGAGAAAAAAAGGGTGATTAGATCTTACTTAAATCCTTTCTAGGAGTATCAGAAAAGTATTTTCCCAAGGATTTGAGTTACTGGCCTATTGTGATTACCTTGTTATTAAAACTCTATTATATTTTTTTCACAATTTTTATGGCTATAGAAAGCTGAAAATTGATGTTTCTATTCATTTGCCTTCTGCAGTTTATTAATCTAGGATGAACTACAAGAGAAGGTTATATTTTAAACTCCAATATCAAATGGATTTGACTCACTTCATTTTCTTTTTCTTACTGAAAATAATGTTAAAAATTGAATATAGAGTAATAAAACTAAGGCTATGATATGCAGTAGAATGACATAAAACCAATTACGCAAAAGATTATGATGAGTCAAGAAATTACTAAAAATATACCAGATTTAAGACAATGAACCCCTGAAATGTGCAGAAAACCGTAGTTGTGGAAATTTAGCATCACGGAAGTCAGAAAAAAGAACATCTAGAAAATTGTACTGTTTTACAATCGTTTACTTTCATTTACTAGCATTAAGTATCAAAATACCAGGGAGCATGAAATTTTCTTGAATTTCTTTACCGATGTGTCGTGTATGACAGATGAAAATTCAACCTTAATCCAGTATACAAGAAGGGGCAGAAAAACCCATAAACAATGGCTCATTTATGTTTCCATTACGAACCACACAACGAATCCTACCCTACTCTCTACCAACTCTTTGTGAATTATTCCTTTTTTCTCCTCTCTTCAGACTCGCCTTCTAATGACTTACAGCGTAATCACATGTTCACGTTTTCTTAGAAATAACATCTTCCCTGGAGCCCAAGGATCTTTCCAAATACAAATAAATTTATCTCTCACTTTCCTACCACTTCTGAAAAGATATTTGTCCAAATTGCTAAAATAAAAGGACGTCCAGGTGGTCTCCTTCCGAGGTGTCACGGACTTTGCACCTGCGAGGCGCCACGGACTTTGCACCTGCGAGGCGCCCTCCCTTAACTCCGCCCGCCCGCAGAGGAGCAACCATGCAAGGCGCAGATGGTGCCACAACTCCGTGGCCGACGACTGTCCTGCGCTCCTCCAGCGGGTCGTGAGACAGCTGAGCTCGCGGCCAGCCTCCGGCCTCTCCTAACCTACCCGTGATGAACTTTCCCAAACTCTGTTCCTACCGCCCTCGCCTGACCTCTCTACACCGGTCATCATGAACTGCGTGAACTTCCCGCTTCGTCCTCTGCGGTGCACATGTTTGTCCTGGTAACTTTGCTTGTCCCCAGTCCAAGCCCTGCACCTCAGGACGACACCTGCTTCTTCTTGTACTTCTTAGGGAAAGCACCTCTCCTGTTGCTCCCTGCAGCAGCTGTGTAGCAGCCACGCAGTAGCCGAAGCTGCCACACCTCGCCCCCTCGGTCTCCTGACTCCCCACCAAGCCTGCACGACAGGCGTGGCCTTATGGCAAGACAGAGGTTTGCCGTTTGCTTTTGTTTGTTTAAAGCCTGTATTCTCAACTTCTACTGTCACATTCTATGCTAAGTGTGGAATCCTGGTGTGAAAAGTAAGATTTCTGACATCAGCTTTCAGGCATTCAAACCCATTTTTTCTTATAATTTTATTATGGGAACTTGTGGCTTTTATGAATCTCAGTCATTATAAACAGAAAAAAATAAAGTTTTTCACTTTGAACTGTAAACAGAAAATAAGTGAGATTTTTCTTTAATTATCTCTCAGTGTAAATACAGTTTCATCTTCAAATTTTATGAATGCACGAATAGGAAACCAAATATCTGGCCAATTTTCTAAAAGATTTCAAGTAAAACAAATCGATAACTAATTAAATAATATCTAATTAATTATTTGAGTAGCCCAGAAAAAAAAGTTTATCTGAATAAAGCTAATTTTCCACTTCATTTTGCTCATTTGATTGTAAATTTAATTTATTTGGGTAACTTAAAGCAGTAAAAATCAGCAAATCTTTAACTTATTGAACTGTTAAAGATCTTTCAAGTTCAATTAGTAAACACCCAGGAGCATATCTACAAGATCTCAAGATCATTACCACTATCAGTTGGGCAAAGGCACATGAATCTAATGAAGGAAATGTTTCCCAACAGTATTGCCTTCCTTGCCCTGAAGACAATATCTTCTGCTAGGAATGGTTGACTTAAAAATAAACTGGATTGCCTGAGTCCTGCTTTGGATTCCTCAAACAAAAGAATCTCTTGAGGAAATGAACCAAAAACAAACACACAAAATAAATAAATAAATAAAACTACATTGGAATGAAAGGTTCCAAAAAATTGAAAATATATTTTCTTCCTTAAAAAATTTATGTCTAATTGTAACTTAATTATATGTGGAAAATTTGCTTGCTATTAGATATTCATGAATTGCATATTCTAATCACTAAATAAGTTATAGAAAAATTATTTGTACTTTTTTAATTGACATAAATTAAGCATGTCAGATTAAAAAAAAAAAAAACTAAAAGAAACCCCCCAAATGGACACCATTTCATTTGCTCTTTTCTTTAACCCATTATCATCACATCAAACTCTTAAATTCATTTAATTTTATGTTATTCCATCTTTCTCTGAAGTTATTTTACCTAAATCAATGTCACTAAATTATTGTCATCAAATCACCACATACGTAGCATTTAATGTACAACGGGAAGGTTTCAGCTCCCTTGGAAAATTTCACTGTAAGTTTGAATGTATTTATTTTTAGTTTTATCTTTTGCGTACTTTTGAGCATTCAAAGGAATGTTGAGCCAAATTGGGCAGAGAAAAGCTTTGCTAAATTGGCAAAAAAAAAAAAAAATGCATCTGTAAATTACTCCACAAAAGCATCATCCATCCAGTTACATTAAATTCTCTAAACCTGGCAGTATCTTTAGTTTGAAGCGCAGGTTTTAGACATGTTGAACATTAAACAAACTGACTTTGCAATTGGGAAATTGACAAACAGCCTTACCAACCTATGCCTCCTTCATAGATTATTTCCCCCAAACTACAATTATGTACTTCTGGACTTCCGATGATCATTTTTTCAGTAGGAGTCTTTGAGGGTGAAAAAAACACCAACTCTTAAAATCAAAAAGCTTATCTACAGAAAACATCCTTCCAACATCATCACTGTACTATTAGGAATAAAGGGGAATGAAGTCAACTGTATTCCTATTTTTAGAGAGAGTTCTAGCAAGCAGTGTGTCTTCTGTTTTAAAATAGCAGTTGAAACTTGCATTTTGTGCAGTTGTAATGTGGTAACAGGACTTTGATAAATTTCCATTCAATTATAAGAAAGCACAGGCATTGTGTAATGGACATACAAGTCATGCTTTCAAAGAGTATATACGAGAATGAGTATCCTTTATTATGATCAAAAGCCCATTGGTTACCTACCTACCTATTTACATAGTGTCTCTCTGTCTCTCTGTCTCTCTCTCTGTCTCTCTCTCTCTCTCTCTCTCTCTTCCACTTGCTTTTTCCATTTTTTTATTTATGTATGTTTTATTTTTTTAATGCCTTAAGTGCTTTTGCATCCTTAACTGAGTAACTGACTTAGATGAAATTTTAGAACTTTAGTCAAAACTACAGATTTAGTCTCGAAACACATAACTACAGCTAACTTGTGGAAAGTCCCAAAGAGTTAAGGGACTTGTAAGGTAGAGAATTCCACTAAGATATGGAAGCTGTACATTTCATGTCTTGACTTTAATGTTCCTGATATTCCAGAAAATGATGAAAAATTTACTTAGCATTTGTCCTTTCAGACTGAGAGATGCGTGGGATCTTGGAGCTTATTTAAATTGGAAATTCGAGAAATTTTGGATTACATTTTTGTAATTTTTTTTCCAATATACAGAAAAATAAATCAGGGCCTGACATAGACAGTAGGTAGTAGTTATCTAAATAACGATACCATCTACTGCTGCCATCATTTTACAAAATAAGGACAAAAAAAATCTAAGAACAAAAATAATCATTTAGTTACATGTAATAATACACGAAAATATTGAAAGTTATAAAAAAAATTACTGTATTCACCTTATATTTCTCACAGGCTAGTGAAAAACCTCATGCTAGCCACAGGCCAGTCCACGGACTGGCATCTGGGGGAACATCTTCTAGTCCAATTCTCTCATCCTATAGGAAGCTTAGGACAATAATTTAGTGGCTGAGATGGAAATAGGATATTTCCTTCTGATTCCCAAATAGCATTCTTTTCTTTATACCCAGCTGAAGACCTAGCATTGACTTCTAAGTCATGTTGCCTCTAAGAGTCTTTGTTTTCATATTCTTAAAAAGTGAGCTGTTGACTTAAGACTCAATCTCTCAATCTAGGGGCTGGCCAGCCCCGTGGCTCACTCGGGACAGTGCGGCGCTGGTAACGCTGAGGCCGCCAGTTTGGATCCTATAGAGGGATGGCCGGTGGTGCGCTCACTGGCCGAGCGTGGTGCAGACCACACCATGCCGAGGGTTACGATCCCCTTACCGGTCACACACACACACACAAAAAGACTGAATCTAAAGTGACTTTGAACTCTCTAATGTCTAAAATGGAAGACACCCAGTCAGGCATGCATGGACTCAGAAAAATCTCTCGCTAGGGTATAAACCAAATGGAGAGAGAGAGTTGAAAATGAAGATTATATTTCACTAATGGGTACAAGCTGTCTAGGAACCGTATGGGTTGCTGAGTTGCAGCTGATGCAGGTTCCCTTCAGATCTGCCAGCAGCACCGCTCACACTCGCCTCAGCATCCCAGCCGTGCAACTCGGGAAGTGTCTCCAGGGTCAAGTGCAAAGAAGCTCTTCGTTTGTGATTTACATGTTCAAATCCATCCCAACTGCTGCGAAAGAGACTGCAGCGATAACTACTCCTACATGGGACAGGTGTTTGGATACCATCTGATCGCTAGATGGAGAAGATTCGTTGAATGACATAGGAACAGTGTCTAGAAACAAGACACTTCTGCCTCTCCATTTGCAATTTGGAAGAAAAATCAGACAACAGCTTTCCCTGTTTTGAATGATTTTAAAACTTGGTGTAGGGTGGTGGTTGCTCAGCAACTGAGATGAACGCAGAAACGAGTAGGCGAAGCCCTGCCTGGCATCTGTATGATTTCATAGAGGGGTCAGTGATGGCTGAGATGGGATTCCTGCCAGCTCGTGGGGGAAGGCGGGTTGCTGACTAAATTTGAGTGAGAGAAGTAAAGTACTGTGACAGTTCTTGAACCCCAGGGTTTGGGGCTGAGGATCCGATGAGCTTCACGTAAAGTAATGGAGATACAAAATGGCATAGGAGCCCAGAAGAGACCGTTTTCATCTCTGTGGGAATGTCAGTCCGTCTAAAAGCTTTCCCATGGTGGGGACTTCAGTGCATGGTATCATTGACTGAAGAGAGGACAGAAGAGATGGGGAAGGTCACTCCAGGTGGCAGGAGCAGCATCTGCCAAGCTGAGAATTTCCGCTACCTGAGTGTCCTTTAGAACAAATATGTTTGGAGCCATCTTGTGGCGACGTGTTTTTTATTTGTTTGTTTGTTTGTTTGTTTGTTGACTGGTAAGAGGATCACAACCCTCGGCATGAAGTCGTCTGCACCACTCTCAGCCAGTGAGCACACCGGCCATCCCTATATAGGATAAAAACCCGCAGCCTCGGCACTACCAGTGCTGCACTGTCCTGAGTGAGCCACCGGGCTGACCCGAGAAGTGTTTATTTGTTTTGTTTTGTTTCTCGATTTTTGTTTTTCCTGGGGCTGATGGGTACTCTTTGATATTTCTCAGGCATGATAGTGCCTTTTCCACATTTCAGTCTGAAAATATTACTCTAAAACAATACAGTATAAATTACTCCTCAGTATCTTAAGGCACATTGGCCACTTCTGTTTCTCCCTTTGTTTTATTAATTGATTAATTCAGCTTTTCTGGGGATCTCTTTTCTCTTCACATCTCTTTTACTCTCCCACTATTATCTGGAAATTGAATTGAATATTTTTTTGCACAATGCTCCAAAAAAGAAAACTATATTGCTATGAGAATATGGTATACCATACAATAAAATCTAATATAGAAATTCTACCCATGAAACAAAAAGGATATCCATGATAGTCAGATGCAGACTAAAAACCATAAACTGCATTCACTTAGGGCAGCAAGTACCACATTCCACAGCCTCTATCATTAATTTTCCTTAAAACTAATGACATATATCTGTATCCAAACTTTCTTTTCTGCAACTTTCAGACTTTTTCCTGAAAACTCACCAGCAACAACTATCTTCATTAAAATGCCTAAAGGTTAATCCATCCTCTATTTCCACACAAACTTTTTAAAACCCATATTCAATGCATCCTACACTGAGTTTTTATATAGCATCTACGGTATACCAAATGCTATACTAAGTGTTCTACTAATAGAGTGTAAACAGTATAGAACTGATCTCCGCACTCCTAGGGTTGGTGGAACACACATGTTAAACAGGGAGTTCTAATATGGCTTTTCATCTGCAAGAGAAGTACACGTATCATGAAAATCATTTCTGTACTCACCTAGGACGAGGCTGTGGGTTTAAAAAAGGCTTTGGGATTCAGGCTGCCTGGCAGTTATTCAGCCTAAGACCTGAAGAATGAGGGAATCGAGGGAAGAGTGGGCCAGGGACAGCAGGAGACCAAAAGCCAAGAAAGTAAATGAACTGCCGAATGCTGTAATGAGACGACATGTTTTTGTTTTGTTTTTCTTGTTGCTTGCTTGTTTATTTTAAATACATATGTCATTTAGTATGACATCTTTTTGAGTACAAAACTCTTGAAACCAGGTAATGCATGTTCCAGAAGATCCCAATTTTTGTCCCTCTGTATTTGCCAAATGAATGAATAAATGGATGAGTTCTTATTTAAACAGTAACACAAGACTATGGGACTATAGTGTATCTAATAGTGTCATGCAAGGCACACAAAGAGAAAAGGGAAAAGTTCTGATAATGTAACTATTGATGAACAACAAAGAAAAAATAAAATGATCAATAAATATCTAGCCTATTAAATTATCTAGAATATAGTCTCTAAATTTCATTCCACTTTTTGTCTTTATTTTTTAAATCTCAACTTTTTACTTACCATACCTGCTATAGGTTAAATGTGTCCCCCATAAGAGCATGTTTTGGAAACTTCACCCCCCGTGTAAGAGTGTTAAGAGAGTGAGAAATCCAATTATGGTATTTGAAAAGTGGAGCCTTTAAGAGGTGATTAGATTGTGAGGCCATGCCCTGCTGAGTGGATTGATCCATTCATGGAGTTATGGGTGAGGCTCTGATGGTTTTATAAGGAGAGCTAATGAGAAAGTTAGTTCTCCCTGTTCAGCCCATTTTCCTCATATTGTTGAGAATCACCACGAAGAAAAAAGCCCTTACCAGATGTGTTTTCTGGACTTTGGATTTCCTAGCCTCTGAAACTGTAATAAATTTAATTTCTTTATAAATTACCCAATTTCAGGTATTCTCTGACAAGCAACAGAAACGGACTAATCCAAGACCCTTATGTATGATAGGACTCAGTTGATGGAGATGAAATGAATGGACTAAAATGAAAATAAGCCTTGCTTTTTTTTTTCTTCAGAATTTTAGAAGTAAAGAAAGCCTTATTTCATTAGAATTTTGAACACAAACATTAAGCGTGTCTGTCATGTACATGTATGTGTGTATGCATGTATGGGTGTATTATGTAAGGGCGTGTATGTGTTTGGTGCATGTGTGTGTATGTATAGACTGATATATATGCGGAGTTCATCACTGGGAACTGTATATTCACATACTCCCACATTTGGGCAAATCGATGCAACATACATTTCAAACATAGTATAACCTACACAGAAGCACAAAAATGCAAACAAGTTTTAATGAAAAGCTATAATGACCAGACTTAAATAGGATGATATTTAAAATGTGCTTTTTCATTTAAGTTTCACTACTTTTTCTTTTTTCTTTTTGGCCCACTTGTAATGAACACTAACGAGCATCCTCACATGAGACTCCGGGCACAAGACCTGCTCTGTCAGGATTAGTGGGAAAGTCAAGCGCAATTCTGTTTCACTTTTAATAATCTTTTCCCCGCCAGCTCAGAGGAAGCCACAGGGCCAACAGAGTAACAACAATACCTCTATTCCTAACATGTGAATAGTCTCAGTTCTCAGAGTGCCAACCTAGGGAGATGCAGAGCATCCCAAACAGGCGCTAACAGGGGCCCTGTGTCCGCAGCATAATGGCTAAACCAGCTGTAACCTCTAGGTGGAACCCCTTTCTCAGGAGTTCACTTCTCTCCTGTTAATATTTTCCACCCTATACACTGCCCAATAGTTACACTCGGCCTTTAGATGTCCACAGATGACGTTTTTTCTTGAAAATTTTAGTTAATTTTGAATAATAGTTTCAGGCAAAGGCACTTGTCTGAATCATTATTAATGCAAAAGAGTCAATGCATCTTGAATATTCTATACTGACAGAAGGATTTTGGGTCTGGACAGTTTCCAGGAATATGCAGAGAGTTTTTCCTTCCATCAACATCCTGATGATTATAGATCGTGTTTTTTTTCAAATCTATACATAGGATATGCAAAAAAGTGTTTGATATGCACATAAATTTGGGTCACACTGGTATTGAAAAAAAACTTTTAAATGCTAACTAGATTTTTTCTTTAAATACAGATTTCTCAGGATCTTTAATATGTAAATGTACATTGTGAGTTTTCAAGTGTAACAGTTTCTGTTATTCTTTCTTTAAAATATTTTATTTTTCTTGGTGGCAAACCCATTATTTTTTCTTAGCATTAATGTTTCAAAAAGCATGATTTGGGGAAAGGTCAGAGTGTGTTGATTAATTGCGTGAAGTTGAAAGACAATTTAAGGAAGAAACAAAGGGATATAGATTTGCATAGGACTGACTCATACCAGTTTCTTTTGTTGGGGTTTTTATCCAGATTTGGACTCTGAAAGTGCTGCCCATTTCAGCCGTATAAAGTCAGTGTTCTTAGTTTATACCCATGGCATCTGATAGAAAGGAAGGGAGGTTGATCTGGCCACCACCTGGTGTTTTGTGTGTGACTTCATTTTTCTGCATAACCAGCCGATGACACTCACAGCAGCATCTTCAAACCCTTCTGTCACTTTTGAACTCACCTGGCCTGCACATGCCTTCCTTCCACCTGGAATGCTCCCACCCTCTTCCTCCTTTGCTTGGTCCAGTTTCTCTGTCTGTTGAGATTCACCTACAACACTGCATGGCCCTTTTCCCTTTCCTCGGTACAACCACTTTACCACTGTGGACACACCATCAGAATGGCTTAAATTAGTTTATTTATTTGTTACCTCCTCTGGACCAAGAGTCCTCGAGGTTGAATAACCATGTCCTGGACCTCCTGCCCCTGGTAGAACCTTCCGCATGGTGTGCAGGAACTAAGTAGTAAAGGAATGATTGGAAGACGTAGGAATTTTATTTTGTATCTTAGTAAACTGGGTGGAGAATAAGCCATTTATGTTTAACTTTTACTGCCAAGCCCCAGTTATGGGTGAGTGGTAGGGTTAGTAACCCATTGAAGGGATTTTAAATCTTTTAAAATTACCACTCTCTTTACATGAAAGAGAAAGTCTCCAGATGAAATTGCACATGGGATTTCAATACAAGCAAAAGATAAACAGAGGGATGGGGTCCTTGAACCATGACATCTTGGCAATTTCCTCTTATTTTTTCTTTTCTCACCTAGTCGCAACTCCCAAGACCCCTTTAAAAAGCCCACAACTCCAAGGATCTCTTTTTCAAAATGTCTATTCTAGGATGCATCCCCATTGCTAAGACTGTTTTAACTGGAATCGATTTATTTCTCTTGAAGGATTACATTCTCCAATTCATTAAATCATGCAATATCCTGTATCTGTTACACAATATGGAATACAGTATTAACAATCTAGTGAGACATAGTACAAGTCTACACAGTATTCCTTAGGAAAGACTACAAATAGATATTGGATGCTATTCATGTCTTCGTACATGCATATGTGTAGGTAACAACAATTAGCCTTCTTGATATAAAAATACATCTACTTGGATATGGAGTTTAGAATTTGCAAAAGTCTTTAGTATAAACTGTATATTCATTCAATCTTTGAGTACCTACTGTGTGCAAGGTATTGTCCTGGATGCCAAAAAGTAGTGATATTTCCTCTGGTCTTAAGGAATGTATTTTCATGAAATGTAACTCTAATACAGTGTGGTACATTTTATAATGGAGATAGTAGAGACTTTATGCCATAGCTATACACAAGGAATTAAACACAGGTAAGGGAAAAATCATTTGTCCCTGGCATCAAGAGTAGGGAAAGGGGAAGTGGTAGAAGGGTGGTTGTGAATAGTGAAGGTTTTACTGAGCAGATATTCAAGCCACATTCTGAGGGAGATAACTTGGTCAATAGAAAAGAAGTCATCTTTTCAGTAAGTACTACACAAACAGAACTGTGGAAAGAGTTGACTCTGTCTACATCATTATAAAAAACAAATACAGAAGCTAATTTCAGGAAATGCAACTCTATGACTTTCTCACTCAGTGGGATAATTTGAGCAAGATTGTGGGTACCACATAATATGGAGTGGTATCATCCTCACAAGGAAGACTCAAATGCAAAAAGAAAATGAGAAAAGGTGAACCAAGAAGGGAAACTTAGATGATAAAGTCCAAGGTGAGACCATGTAACGGTAGAGAGGAAGAGTCACCCGGGGACAAAAGAGCATAGAGGGTTCAAGTAATACCTGTGGTAGTTAAAGGGAACCAGGAAAGAAAGAACAACCAATCAACTAAACAAGCTATGTTTTATTCATGGATTTCTGGCCCTGGCTTATCTATTAGTCTTCTTGTATGTTGCTCAGATCTTTTAATTTTATAATGGCTATTTCAGTGATGTAGCAATTTCTCTGAATTACATATGAAAATAAAAACATATCCAAGTTTAGTTTCCTTAGACTGCAAATTCTTAGGCTATCCATTAAGGCAGAATGTACAAACTCTAGATTTTGTTTGGTCATTTGTAATAATTTCCTTTGAATTTCCTCTACCTCAATTTGAAAATGGCTCTTTTGTCATACATCCATTTTTAGGCTGTAATGTTTTATATTTTCCATGAAAGTCTGAATCTCCAATTTTTCTAGCATCTTTTCTTAGTAAATCATTTTTGCATTTCCTTCCCTAAACTGACATGCAAACTTGTTTATTTTCAAGTCAAGAAAACTTGTCTACATTCTCTATAATAATAACGAAATCTACACTTGTGAAATGTTTAATTTCAATGAATAAACAAAATCATGTACTTCCTGTTTTATGCATACAACAATTCAAGTATTGATAGGATAGAGCATTCAGACCTTTAGACTTAGTAATTGGATACATATCCCTTCAAATCAAAGTATCCATTACAATGATGGTAACTAGTTCCAGGTGGTTTTCATCCATTTCTTGTATTGGTCCTGTAATAACAATACACATATTT
Organism: Cynocephalus volans; assembly: GCF_027409185.1. Classification (NCBI taxonomy): domain Eukaryota; kingdom Metazoa; phylum Chordata; class Mammalia; order Dermoptera; family Cynocephalidae; genus Cynocephalus; species Cynocephalus volans. The sequence goes on from NC_084460.1 coordinate 68,727,238, forward strand.
AACCTCTTTCTTCTCAGTGTCAAATTTGTACTGTGACAATTATTTCTCCTAGAATTTTCCTGAGGCATGACTTCCTTTATATTTTAATAGGAAACATCAAATATATGTGCTTTCCACTCCAGATCTGAGCCCTAATGTTCGTTCTCTGCACAGATCCTTCTTCCTTCAGCATGAGCCTGATCAAGTAATCCCCATGTACAGCAATTACACAAATTATTCTCAAATAACACTTTATTGCATCATTTCTCATTAAATGGACATAATTTATAGGTGTATTATCCACTTCATAACTTTATTCATTCCTTTAAAACTCAGGGTAAATGATGAGACCCAATGCTTCCTTTGATCTGTGTCCTTTCTGCAATACTTGGTATTGTGTTCCAGTCTGGTGGTGTGTGTTCTGCAGTATCTCTGCTGAGAAGATTTTTCTTTACCCTCCTTTACCACTCTTCCTCCTAAGTATTATTACCCTTTAACCCAGTGTCGTTATCTCCCTCAGTTCCAACTCTGGTCTCTTTTTTTCTTATGTAATACACATTTCTCAATAATTTCATTCATTGCCATGACTTCAGCTAGAATTTGGCACTGTCCCTGGAACACAGTAAGAGCTCAATAAATATTCATAAAATTAATGAATCAAAGAGCATGTATAGTAATAGTACTATGATCATAATTCATACCCAAACCTTTCTCCTGAACTCTAGTTATACATTTCCTTCAGCCTCTTGGACATTTCTGTCAGGATTTCTCATAAGCACCAAAAATTTGGCTTAAACATTTATGCTTATGTAGAAACATAAATTTAAAATAAAATTATTGGTCTCACTTTCGATGGTTGGCTCCAAGCTACAAAACACTGCATTACTTTGAGCAGTTCTTTGTTCACTCCTGAAAAATAAGGTCACTTGGAGAATGTCACTACACACAAGACAAGACCTGAAAAATTGTTCTTTGGTACTGCCTTTACAACTTATCTTTATTTCTTTTGGTGACTTGTTTTTCTGAAGTTAATCTAGTATTTTCAGTGTCACAAGATGGTCATTGTCTATTCATTAATTTATTTGTTTGTTACTGAATATTTATTGAGAACCAATGATGTGACAGTTACTTTTATTCTAATGGGGAGAAGGATAAAAAAGACAAAACTCAAATCAGTGCCATACAGAAATAATGTAATTCTGATATTACGGAGAATACTACTCATAGGACAATTTAGAAAGACTTGCAAGAGCAGGTCTTTCTGAAAAGGTTATACTTGTGAAGACTTGAAGGATGACAAGATAGTGTGTGAAAGAGCAGGAGGAATGAGCACTTCATAGGATGGAGATGACAGGTGTTGCAATGGGGAGAGGTGACTGTGGCTGACAACTGGAGAGGACCAGAGTGAGCAAGGGAGGAGTGTTTTGGGGCCAATAGATGCGGGTCTTTGGACTGTGGTCAGTATTAATTAGTATATGTCAATGCAATGGTGTTAAAGGGTAGGAAAGTAACAAGATCTAAGGCACATGAGGATACTTCATAAAGTTTATGGAAAAATAGAACTAAAAGATAACAATGATCTTACCATAAAGTTTTTGAAGACCTCTCATATTGATAAAACATTACTTTGTGGAAGGAATATCTAGTTCTAGTGCAAAAATGGAAGCAGAGAAACATATTAGTCAACAATTTCAGTTTTTGTGAGAAATAATGGTGACTTTTCCAAGAGTAATGAGAGCATATGTAGAGAGAACAGATTGGCGGTATATTTTGGAGATGGAATCAACAGAACTTGGATTAGGGGTTAAGGGAAAGGGAAAAATCAAGAATGGTTACCAAGTTTTTGGGTTGAGCAACTCATTATCTGGGATGAGAAGGACAGACAGAGGAACAGGTTAGAAAGTACAGTCTGGTCTGTTCGGCACCCAACTGGAGAGGTTGGGGGTGGTTGGAGCCTAAGGGAGACCATGGGGCTGACTGGGAACTAGGAGAAAGTAGCTGGTGATGTCAAAAAAGATCCAGGACTGAATCCTGACTAAGCAATAAGGAGGCGACATTCTTCGTAGCAGCCCGAGCACGTACAACTCAAACATCATGACTAAGTGCACAGGCCACCAGACACGCTCTTGTGACTGTCTCTTCTGCCAAGCCACGTGCTTTCAGGGATAGGCCAGCAGTGGTTTAGCTTTTTTCATGATGGGGAGACCCAAACTTCAGTCTGGCGAAGATCACTAAATTCAACTAAACAAGTGAGGAATGTAACTCAGAATATAGAGAACAGGGCTTAAAGAGCAGAGTAATAACACTGCAGCTCAGTTTATGATTCTGAATTCTAATCCAGCTTTAGTCTGTGTCCCTTAAATATTTCAAATACAACATGTAGAAAATGGAATTTACCAAAACCTGCCCAATTTTCAGTTAAATGTGGAATATTGAACATACTCATGTACTTACCACTTGTATGCAAAATGCTTCAAAGGCATAAAAAAAGTCCTTCTCCACAAAGACAGAGAGAAAAAGAGACACATCGACAGCAACAAATTTTAGAAGCCACTAGGTTAACAGAAAAGGGAAACTGACCTAGCATAACTGATAAAGCTGAAATCTAAATGGGTGATTTGGGAATTCCAGAAGTGAGCCGATTTGAACCACAAAATCTCAAAAAGGCTCACGAGTGGGAAGCCTCAGATGTGTCTGAAAATGTGTGAAAACAGGGCCTCAAAGAGGAAGACCTCTGACAATGTGAGAATACCATAAGGCAAACTTGTATCCCCAGACACCATCTGCTACCTATCTGGAGAAGAGTTGCCATTCCACACTCAGCAAAAGACTGGAGGCCTTCTCCCCAGAGATGCTGAATTAGACTTGGGGTCAGTGGACATGACTAGACTGTGATTAAGAGAAAATTTACATTACTTCCTCAAAGGTGAGACTCCAAGCCACCTTCTACTTGGCTCTTAGAATTCTCGTAGGGAGTCTTTTTACACCCAGGAAGAATATTAGTGAATTCTTTGCTGAGAAAATTCACCAGGCTGGAGAAAATGCCTAGATGCTGAGAGTAAGGGGACCAGTAACAATGCCGCCCAGCACATTCTCCCACAATGGACAAAGCCGTCCACACGACGATCTCCACATAGACACCTGTCAATAATTTAGTTCTCTCTCTCTCTTGAATATGAAAAGATAACCAAGAATCATTACAAAAGCTAATCAATTACAAAAGCCATCAGTTGAAGAAAGATCAGAGGAATGAACACAGAGAAGTAAGTCTGAGGAAACCTGCACCTACTCCTACCACCATTGCATACAGCCTCCAGTGTTTGTCAAGCTCTCTTTACTCCTCTGATCAAGATTTCTGCAACACTGCAAAAAGTCTGCAGAAAGTCATGATGGGCCAGTTGAGAAGATAATTTTCTGTTATGATTTTCACATTTATTGTTTTTATTCATTTTTATTTTGGGGGGGCATAAAACAAGTCTTAGTACATTTAAAAAGGCTAAGATCATAGAAGATATGTTCTCTGACCACAATACAGAAAGAAATTTAGAAAATTAACAAGTGTGTGGAAATTAAACAGCACTCTCCTAAATAAACAATGGGTGAAAAGAAAAAGCACAGGAAATTAGGCAGTATTTTGAGATAAAAATCAAAGTCCAACTTACTGAAATTTATAGAATGCAGGGCTAATGCAATGCTTAGAGAAAAATTTATACTTGTAAACATATATTTAAAAATAAGAAAAATCTCAAATCAGTACTGTAAACTTCTACCTTAAAAAAATAGAAAGAGACGAGCAAACTAAACCAAAAGAAAATATAAGTAGGAAATAGCAAAGATTACAATAGTAAGTTTGAAATAGGGAATTAAAAAACAGCAAAACCCAAAGTTGATTCTTTAAAAAGATCAATGAAATTTGCAAACCTTCATCTAGATTGATCAAGGGAAAAAGAGAGAAGACCTAAATTACTGAAATAAGAAATAAAGCAGAGGCATTATTACATTGTCATTATGGATTTTTTTGTGGTGGTAAGATTGTTTCTTTCTCTTTCTCATTTGCATTTTTGTTCTATCAGTAAGCATGGTATTGATTATTGTTTTTCATATTCCAGATGCAGGACTTCCCTCAGGATTTCTTGTAGGGTTGATTGAGTGGTGGTGAACTCCAGCACTTTTTATTTGTCTGGAAAATACATTATTTTTTCCCTTTTTTCTGAAGAATAGTCTTGCTGGGTGTAATATTCTTGATTCACAATTGTTTTCTTTCGTTATTTTGAATATATCATTCCATTTTCTTCTAGCCTGTATGGTTTCTTTGAGAATTCTGCTGTTAGTCTGATAAGTGCTCCCTTCACGGGTGACTTGACACTTCTCTCTTGCTTCATTTAAGATTCTCTCTGTCATTGCGCTTTACCAGTTTGACTATAATATGTCTTGGTAAGATTCTCTTTGGGTTGAATCTGTTTGGGGATCTTTGAGCCTCCTGGATCTGAAGGTCCACGTCTCTCCCTACATCTGGAAAGTTTCTCATTATTATTTCATTGAATAGGTTTCCCATGCCTTTTCCTTTCTCCTCCCATTCTTGAACATTCATGATTTGAATGTTTGTGCACTTAAGGTTGTCTGCTAGCTCTCTAAGATTTTCTTCATTTTTAAAAAATTCTTTTTTTTTTTCCTTTTTTTTTTTTTTTTGTCTGCCTGGGTTATTTCAAAAAGACTATCTTCAAGATCAGAAATTCTTCTCTTGTTCTAGCCTGCTGCTGAAGCTAACGGTTGTGGTGAGGAGTTTTTTGTTTGTTTGTTTGTTTTTTAATTTCATTGAGTGAATCTTTCAATCTTTCAGTTCCATAAGATCTGATACATTCTTTTTTATGGTATTAATCTCCCTGTAAATGTCTTCCTTCATATCCTGGATTTTTTTTCTTATTTCATTAGGTAGTCTGAGTCTTCTCATATCTCAGCAAGTTTCCTCAAGATTGTTGCTTGAAACTCCTTTTCAGTCATTTCAGGGATTTCCCATTCTATACAGTCTGGTATGTGAGAACTACTGAATTCTTTTGGTGATGGCATATTTTCTTGGGATTTCAGATTTCTAGTATCTCTTTGTTGATGTCTGGTAATCTAGTAGAGCAGTTCCTTCTTCTATTACTCTGGAGTAGGATTTGAGGAGAGAGACATCCTCTTCTTTTCCAGTCTCCACTGGTGTCACTCCTCATGCCAATACAGTCGAGTGTCTGATGGGCCACCTGAACAGTAGCTGTGGCTATTGCTGTTCTGTTGAGCTGCTTTTGTAGCAGCCATGGCTGTGGTGGGCCACCTGTGCAGAAGTGGTGTTTTTGGCATGCTTCTTACCTGCTTCTAGGTGGGGGATGCTGCCCTTGGCTCCTGTCTAGGACCCCGGGTATGCTCTGTTTTTCCCATTTATTGTTTTTTAATTTCTAAACTATGTGTAAAACTTGGGTCAGATAGCCAACATCACTGTTTTATCATGAACAGAAGCCTCAATCTTATTCTGTAAAATGAAATTGTTGTGCTTAATTTAATTCCTGCCCTTCATACATTCTTAGTAAATAAATAAATAATATTGTTATTACTAATAACCAAGAAAACATAAAAATCATAGAAATGTAGAAAGAAGTTAAGGGTTATTACTTAAAACCTGCTTGCTCAGTTCCTGACTGCACTGGCACTCACAAAGACCTGTCACTTTTAATTCTTAATCATTGTGACAACAGATGGTGAATTCAGCAACACAACTATTTAATTGTTATGAATCTATTTTGCTAGGTTCTGTAGGTGATAAAAGATAATCAAATACTCTTTCTGCCTGGAGGGAGGTTATATTTCAGTCCACTGAGTCACCATTAAGGGACGGTTGAACTGTCGTAATGTTTTTGCCAGGCTGATAGTCTTTGAAAATACCACGAGGACACTCTTTCCTTCTGCTCAATAGATATCTCCATAAAACTATGGACAAGTGAAATTTATGTACAACAATTTATGTACAAAGCCCCAAGTCTAAAAGGGGCTTTCTTTTTGTTTGTTTGTTTGTTTCTTTCTTTCTTTCTTTCTTTTTAATAATTTGGGCTTTGAGAAGTTGAAGTTAAATTAGGACGAATAAATAGCCAAAAAAACCCAAAAAGAACTGTCAGCAGGCTTTGTGCATTGGACTTTTAACACTGTGCATCTGATTACACAGCTGGTTCCTGTCCCTGCCTTAGGCCATGAACATTTGCAAAAGCAGGTGGTTCATGAAGGCATGGAGTAAGGTTGCTGCGCCACCCAGAGGAGCCTCAGTGAGTGAATAAACGTCACCTTTCCACACCGAAAAAAATAAAATTTTTGTCTCTTGGACATTTATCTTTCTCTCTTGACTGACATTCTGGGCATCCATTCTTTTCACCTCGAAATTCACCTACCAATTGGTGGGGATTCTGAAGGAAAACGGTTGCTTCTGAGCAATTTAAACTCCTCTCTGTAAGTCCATCAATAAAGTGAATTCAGCTGCCCCGAAGGTGAATGGGGAAAAGAGGTCATTGCCAAGAATACATGACAAATAGGCTTGCTGTTAGCACAGATCCTAGCATCACTGTGAAGGACAATTGGTAAAAATGATTGCAAGGTACACTTTCTACCACACAACTGCTCATTAATAACCATCAGGAAAAGTTGGCCTGCTAGGCAGGACCTGTGATGTTTGAACATTTACTATTGCAGTAACATGCTACTGAGTGACTGTGGGAAGGATTTCTGATGGAGTGCCAAGGCGCACCAGTTCAAACCCTCCGCTGGGTGTGCCTCTTGACAAGTCACTCAACCCCTACTGTCCTCCTTTTTTTTTTATTCCTTATTTAGAAAATGGATTCAATACACATAACTCTGTTGAGATTAATAATGAATATTTAAAGGTCCCTAAAAGTCCTGCATGGAAAATGAAAATGCTTATCACTGTTTCACAAAGAGAACACATCACTACAGAACGCATTTCATTTCCCTCCATACACTGACTGCTAGTGGCCCAGTGTGCTCCAATACACCAGTCCAACCACTTTAGAAATCATTTCCAGTAAAATTCTGTATACCCAAATTATAACCCCAAGGGGACTCATTTAACAAAAGATCTTACATAACTGTACTCAATCAAGCTTCCCTGTACAGGCTGCCACACATTTTTTTTTTTTTATTGTTGTGGTAAAATATACACAACATTAAACTAAATGTACATTTCAGTAGCATTAAGAACATTTAATGGTTGGGTGCTAGCACACATTTTGATGCCAATTCAACTTCAGAAATTCACGTATAAAAAAAATTGAATAAAGGCTTCTTGAGGTAACTTGAAGGTTATTCTCAGAGGCCGTGCTAAGAAACAACTAGTAAGCACCTTTCAGCGCCTTGTGTCAGTGTCTGCTGTGTGTTCCCAAAATCCAAGTCACTGGGCTAGATGCTCAAGAGAAAAGAAGCCCTCATGGTCCTCTAGTAACTCACTCACTTCAGAGGGATATTACTTCAGACTGGATTCTCATTCATAGTGAGCAGGCATAGAATTAGGTATAATTCCCACCCCTCAATTTCCAATGCGTGGGATGAATTACTAATATAGCTTCTTCCTTTTTTTCTCTAGTAGCTATTTGCACATTCTACTCATAAAGTTATCCTGTAGTACTCAAAACTCCTTGAAAATATTAAGATGTGTGTAAAGATATTCCTAATTATAGGAGGATATATTTGTTGATTATAAGAATCGACCCCCAAATTCATTTTGCGTTCATGTCAGGGGAACTCTGTTGTACTAGTTAAGGATACGTAGTATTTCAGGGCACACCACTATAAAACAAGTGAGGTAAGGTAATGTAGAGAGGAAACCAAAGGCAAACCCTAATTTTGTGTGAAATAAGAACAACTCATTATTTAATCATGTTTTAAACATTTTTTCCTGATTCATCAACAGAGGGTTTTTGATTATATTTTAAAATTCCACCTAAAGGATGTAACATACTTAATATACATTATGCTGCTTATAAATTTCTGATTTTAAGCTCCTAGATAGGGCCATTTTCACATATTATTGTGAATAGTATTTGTCTAAAAATAATAATAAAACACAAAATGCTTAAAGCTTATACAAATAACTCATCACATTTTTAGTTACTCTTTTTTTTGACTCTACTTTAGCACACAGTGCATGGTCGCTCAGAGCCCAGATAAATCACATTTTTATTTTGGGGGAAATACATGCCATTATACATTTGCTTGTCTGTTCTGTGTCATAATCAGATAAGTTAAAAAGGAGAAAGTGGTAACGCCCTAGGAAATTGTCACCAGGCAAGAATGCTATCTTGACAGACTGCCACGAGATGGCGGTTTCTCAGAGAAGGTTTAAACTGAACAGATGTGTGCCTGTTCAAATCTATGTAGAGTGAAACTGGGCTTCTGTTGCATGACGTTCTTATATGTAAAGCAGCACAATATGAACAGGCAAAATAAAAAGTTTACCTGTGCATATACTTGTATTTTTTGATTATAATTATAATTATAATTGTCTAGGGATTTCTTTTTTGGTAGAAGTTACTTAAATTTGAATTTCTTACTGAATTATTTGATGGGTTAAAGCTCCAGAGACACGTTACAATAAATTCCTCGTGAATATTTATTTTCTACCTACTCAGGTCATCTAGAGGGTTATAGATGAAGGACACAAACACACACACACACACACACACACACACACACACACAGACACACATACATTTGCTAGCATGACATTTTTACTATTCCATCACTTGGCATCTCAGTCTTAGCAACTTAAAGGAGATAATTCTACCATCCCTTCCCCACTATGCAAGAATCTCAACAAAAACAAAAATCAAAGTACAAGAGCGAATTAGCACATTTAAATGTATTTAGGTATTTGTATAAAACAGTCATCAACATTCAAAAGAGAATCAGAGACCACTAAATATTTTGTTTAAAAGTGTGTTTCTCTGTCTCTGTATATATTTTACATATATAATTCCAACTCTTTCTAAGAAGAGGCACACACATAAAAATATACAAAATTAATTTAGCACACAAACACGGCAGATAATAGAAATACTTATAATCTAGAAATTGTATAGGGCACTATAGTAACAGAACCTATAATGAGTCAAAACAATTTGCTTTTTCATTGATCCTCTAAAATGAAAAAACTAGTGCCTTATCAGAAGGGTTGCATTTTTCTATGTTCATATCCTATGTTGTTAATTGCTTCATTAAACAAAAGAATAACACCATAATCATAGAAACCAGAAAATTTAGTTCTTTAAAATTTTAAGTGTCTAGTATTTGATAAACATGGCACTGGGCTTTAAAACGAATTTTAAGAATCTCTCCCCCTTTAGTGCTACTAGTAGAGTTGGGTTGTTTGAATGCAGAATCCATAAAGCCTTCCCCTGTCTCCAGTTTGCAGATAAGAAATAAGTACTATTTGAATTTAAAGGGTTTTTTTTGTTTGTTTTGGTTTGTTTTGGTTTGGTTTTTGTTTTACAATGAGGCTTCACAGTTTAGTTTGGAGAAGCTCAGTTCTGAAAATTGTAGGGCACAGATAATGTCATTCTCTCTGCAGGTGAGGTAAGCCTGGGTCTACCCTGGGACTGAATAGTCCCGAGGGTGAAATGATAAATGAAACAGGCTGAGGAAGGTTTTGAGACGAAAATCATTCCAGGAGAAGAGTGTTTTAGCACACAGGGCTGATCCAGCACAGAAAACACTCAGGTTGTCTCCTGGCCCATCTCATGGTTTCTGAGGGAGGTCCAAGTCACACTGAAAGAGCTGAGTGACCACGTAAGAACTTCAACTGCATAACAACCTAGACGTGCACGATGTCAGTGGTGACTAGCAGTCTCCATCAGTTTGCCTCTGACACGCTTTCATGGCCCACACTCATGGCTCTCCCAACACCCATTCCCCGTTTCCCCTCCACATGAGAACCTGCCTCTGCCAAGCCAGTCCCTAATGCTTACATGCAGAATTCAAAAAGTCTCTGAAGGATTCTGTGCCCTTGAGGCAGGAAGAGTTTAATAAACCCAAACATAAAAGAGTTAAATGAGAAATAGCAGTGCTGGACAGCATAACCACTTCCAGTAGGTGACTTTGGAATGGAAAAGTAGAAGCTAAAACAGAGCAGATGGGCAGATGAGATGCTCTAGAGAGTACAGGTCAAGAGAGAAAGGGTAAGGAGAAAAAATGAAATACAAGAGTATTGTCACTTAAGAGACTCAACTAATAAGTAAATGCTTTAATTTTATTTTGACTGTTTAACTGGTATTCTGGCTTCTCACAGCTTCAATGAGTTCAGGACTGTTTGAATACAGTCTCCAAATAAATCAGGAGCCTGAGGCAGCACTACTTTAAGTCCCACAGATCTCAGGATTCCCTCTTCCTCAGTCAAGGAATCATTTTAATTCCAGTAGTTTGAGGCCCAGAGACCTCTGGAGAGTATAGTATAAATGTGGCCTACTGGGGTATCTGCAAGGTATAGCTTCAGCAGCACCACAGAATTAGGAGAACAGAGCACTAGATACAGTAGAAAGTGTTGGCATTGTGAGGAGGTGATCTTACGTGATCCTCCTGACACGATCTTTCATGATGGCCTCCCAGATTGGATCTCAGCAGAAGACCATGTAGAGTAAGAGCAGAAGAAGGATCAAAATTAAATACTCTGGTAGGAGCAAGGAATAATGGTTTGTATAAAACACTCAGGGGAATCTGAGAAATAATTATTGAAAGTTTAATAAAATACTATGTTCTCATTGCTAGGATACTGTGTACTAGGAAACATGGTTATCCATCTACCCATAACCCAACCATCTATCAATCCATCCATCCAACTATCCGTTCATCTAATCATCAATCCATTTAACCTTACACCCACCCCTCCATACAGTTAAACAACCATGGGTTTATCCATCCATGCATTCAATCATCCACCCATTCATCCATCCTTGCACTTATCAATCCATCTATTCACCTACACATCCAATCAACCATCCATCATACATTCATCCATCTATCCATCCATTCATCTATCCAATCATCAACTCATCTAATCTATTTTATATATATTTATATTATGGTGAATGCAAGTGTGCTTTTAGTTCTGGCAGTGAATATTTCCCTAGTCCTTTCAAAGTCCTACTCTCCCCAAATTACTAACACATCCTTCTTTGCCACTCACTTTAGTTGGCAACCTTGCTGCCTATTTCACTGACAAAATGAAATCATTCAGAAGCGAAGTTCCACAGCTGTCATGTCTCACAGCTTGTCTGCACACTTAGTCACACACTCTGCCTCCTTTCCTGTCACTCACTGTTGTGCTCCTACCTGTAGACACACTATCCACAGTGCAAAAAATCCCACATCATTGTTTCCTTTTCTACTGTTATCATTCCTGTCACTGTAACAATATGTGCTGTCATGCCATATATCTTAAAAATGAAACAAAAACTTCACTACAAATGCTTGTGCTATCACAGGTCCATGGGGCTACCCTTCCTCACAGTGAAACTCTTTGAAATAAGTATTTTATTCTCTGTCGCTATTTCTTCTTCTCTACTTTTCTTTCAAGTTTTCACCTCCAGCACTGCTCTGAAACTGCTCTTGTCAAGACTGTCTATCATCTATGTTTTGCTAAATCTAAGGAGAAGCTTCTGCATCCTTGTGTGAGCTAAAGCAGCATCTGGCACAGTTGACCACTCCTCCTGAAACACTTTCTCCACTTGCCTTCCAGTCAGCATTGCCTCTTAGTTCTTATATAGCCCATGGCTGCTCCTTTTTAATACCCTTTGCTGCTTTTCTTTTCACTGTCCTCATTTCTCAAGAACTCAGTCCTTGGATCTCTTTTTTCTCTACCCTCACTTCCCAGGTAACCTTTTCCAGTCTCATCTATATGCTAATGACTCTCAAGTTTAGAACTACAGCCTGGACTTCTCCCTTGAAATTGAGACAAGTGTACCCAACTGCCTGCTCCACCTCTCTGGATATGAGACTCAGCATTCCCAAAACCTGACCCCTGATCTTCCCTCAACTCTGCTTCTACCCACAGTCTTCTCCAGCTTGCTACAGAGTAAGTTTCTCTTGCCAGCTGGGCAAGCCAAAAACCACGGGTCAACTTTTATTCCTCTCTTACTCTGGAACACAACGAAATCAGTGAAACCAACACAGCAGCCAATTCTGCCAGTCCTATTCAAGACACTCAGATGCGGGCCAGGTCTCACCACCTCCACTGTTCTGTGGCCTGAGCCACCACCATCTCTCACCTGAATTAATCAATAGATTTCTCTTGTGTCTCCTTATGTGCTACAATCAACAAGACAGACAGAAGGTCCTCTTACATATCCGCTCAGAGCCTCCTATTATCTTCCCATCTGACTTAGAGTAAAAACCTCACAATCTTCAACAAGCACCCACCATAGAAAAATTAAAATGGCACCCTCAGGCCACCCTCTTACCTGCTGTAGTGCTCCCTCCCCTTGTTTCCTTCTTGCTGAGCACTCCTCATCCTCAGCTCCTGGCAGTAGCTGTTCCTGCTGCCTGGAAGGCTCTTTCCCATGTCCTTGTAGCTCACTCCTCTCCTCCTTCAGTTCTGCTTAAATGCCACCTTTTTAGGGATTTTTTTTTCTCACCATATGATGTAAAATGTCACCACCCCCCTTCCCCTGCCTCTGCCAGCAGCATGCTCTGCTATTTTGTTTCTACACAGCACTCACCCCACTGTGACCCACTGCATATTTATTTACTCAGGAACTTCTTCCTTCTTCCCTCCCAAGGATGTAAATTCCAAGACAGCAGAGCCTTTGTTTTTTTAGTCTGAAAATGGCAGTGAAAATGGTGCATGGTTTATAGTGTCCCTTGATACATAGTTGTTGACTGAGTTAATATCTCGCATTTTAATAAAAAGGAACTTTTAAATCCTAAAGTCTACATTGCAATAACACTGAAGTCTATAATATGTTCATGTAATTATCTTATGGTAGTCATTTCATACATTAGAACATGGTATGTGTGTGTACATGCACTCATGCATATATAATCTTATTTCCTCTATGATATAATAAACTTTATGAAAGTAGAGGTTCCCTTTTTTAAAAGTCAGTTACAGCATCTACAACAGTGACTGCTGAAACTCTTAACCAAATTAAGATACAAGTGTTTCTTGTAATTTTCATGAATGTGTTGGTTGCTGTACAATTGATTTTTATTAGCACATGTAATCCTTAAAGCCACACAAAGAGCTAGATAGCTAGGTATTAATCTATCCATTGCATAGATAAGCAAAACTAAGCCCAGTAAATTCAAGTGAACTACCCGAGATCAGACAACTAAGAAATAAAAGATCTAGCATACAATCCAAGGTTTGAAACTTATGACAAAATATCTATTAAATTATGTACTTATCAATAATTATTAAAATTAAACTCTGTCCAAAGTGGATATAATGTTTAGTGTACTTTTTTACATATATGATTTATTACGCTGTTTGCTCAATTATGTTGGACAATAAAATCTATACCATAAAACAGGTCCTTATTATTCATGGAAATTATGTCTCAAGATGTTTTTAAATCTCCGAATTTGTGATTATCAGATAGGTCATAATTTTCTCCATAAATGTTATAAATTATTACTGAGAAAATCCAGTAACTTCTCTTGATCTTTAATGATTCTATAAATTTAGCAATAAAACCAATTAAAAAGCTATTGAAAAAATTGTATCTTTTTAAACTTTTGCTTAATTTCTACCTCTCACCCTGAGCAATTTTTGCATTGTCACAATTTATCTTTTATATTTAGTAACAGTAGATCATAGATTTATTAATGGTATCAAATTAAGCCACCACCACGTTCAATATTATATTCTATGATTCTCTGACCTTCTTATATTCTACTAGTTAAAAAACACTTGCTTAGATTGTTTCATTTTCAACACCACTGTTTGCATGTAGCTTTCATTAAACACACATCCACAGAGCAGCAGGTATCTAATCCATCATCTGAAAAAAAAAGAAAAACAAAAAAGGAAAGCCTTTTGTTAAGGCTTATCCTAAATTAAATATTCCCCCATTAAGGATGTATTTTTAACCATAGAAGAGTAATATGAAGTCTAAGGCGTTAATATACCTATAAGTGAAATGCTTCAAGTATACATTAACTGTTCATTGCAATCTGTCAAAGGCATTGTCTTCTTTCCCTTTGAGATTACTGCCACTGTGACTGGAAAAGCCGTCTGTTACCAGAGGCAGTGATGTGAAAAGAATCACAGGTCCGTCCTCACATATGACCTCAATAAACCACCTAGCATTTCAGGCTAATTTTCTTCCTCTGAGAGAAGGGGATCCTACTGGTATTACAAAGTTGTTACACACATTATACAAGTAACAGGTGTGGGGGTCAGACATGGGACAGTGAGCTCTCCTAGTGTTGTTTCTCTCTTCAGTTGAAAGTCAGTTCCTTCAAAGACTAGAAACCAGAAGAAAAGTCTGTACTTTTTGTTAAAGGCCAAGCAAACCAAACATTCTGTGTATTACTATTATCATTCTTGTTATTATAAATTTGCACACAACCCTCCTCCGTATGTTGAACCAGGTTTCCCCCTTTCCTGTAGACCCTTGCAGCTAAGTGGTCTTAGGACTACAAGCCAGTGTTTGTAGGCCAGTGTTTGCAAGCCGGACAGTATTAAGTATATAATTGATAGTAATGGACTGTAGCAAAAGGAACTAGCATTTGTTGGCTCAGCCATAGACTCAGCCCAAATAGAGAGGGTTCTACCTAGTCAATCTGCCAGTCTAGGAAAAGCGCCCAGCACATCTAGAGTTATATTTGATAAAGGATCAAACATCAACTTCAAATATCTGTGTTCTACTAAACTTTGCAAAAATCGTGTACAAAATATATGTGCTCCTTTCTTCCTTCCTTCTTTTCTTTTTCCTTCCGTCCTTCTTTTATTCTTTCCTTCCTTTTTCCCCTTCCTCCCTCCTTCCCTCCCAACTCACTCTATTCTCTCTTCCTTCCTTCCTTCCTTCCTTCCTTCCTTCCTTCCTTCCTTCCTTCCTTCCTTCCTTCCTTCCTTTCCTTCCTTCCTTCCTTACTTCCTCCCTCCCTCCCTCCTTCCTCCTTCCTTCCTTCCTTCCTTCCTCCTTCCTTCCTTCCTTCCTCCTTCCTTCCTTCCTTCCTTCCTTCCTTCCTTCCTTTCTTTTTTTCTTTCTTTCCTTCCTTCCTCCTTCCTTCCTTCCTTCCTTCCTCCTTCCTTCCTTCCTTCCTTTCTTTCTTCCTTCCTTCCTTCCTTCCTTCCTCCTTCCTTCCTTCCTCCTTCCTTCCTTCCTTCCTTCCTTCCTTCCTTCCTTTCTTTCTTTCCTTCCTTCCTTCCTCCTTCCTTCCTTCCTTCCTCCTTCCTTCCTTCCTTCCTTTCTTTTTTTCTTTCTTTCCTTCCTTCCTCCTTCCTTCCTTCCTTCCTTTCTCCTTCCTTCCTTCCTTCCTTCCTTCCTTTCTTTCTTCCTTCCTTCCTTCCTCCTTCCTTCCTTCCTTCCTCCTTCCTTCCTTCCTTCCTTCCTTTCTTTTTTTCTTTCTTTCCTTCCTTCCTCCTTCCTTCCTTCCTTCCTTCCTCCTTCCTTCCTTCCTTTCTTTCTTCCTTCCTTCCTTCCTCCTTCCTTCCTCCTTCCTTCCTTCCTTCCTTCCTTCCTTCCTTCCTTCCTTCCTTTCTTTCTTTCCTTCCTTCCTCCTTCCTTCCTTCCTTCCTTTCTTTCTTTCCTTCCTTCCTCCTTCCTTCCTTCCTTCCTTCCTTCCTTCCTTCCTTCCTTCCTTCCTCCTTCCTCCTTCCTCCTTCCTTCCTTCCTTCCTTCCTTCCCTCCTTCCTTCCTTCCTTACTTCCTTCCTTCCTCCTTCCTTTCTCCTTCCTTCCTTCCCTTCTTTCCTTCTTTCCTTCTTTCTTTCCTTCTCACTTACTTTCCTTCATGAATGGTTAATGAATTCATAAAGCAAAGCTATCCACATATAACCTTGTTATAAAACAATATTTTGGCCTGATGTCATAAGATATTAAAAGAAAGAAAGGGGTAGTAATTATTCCACACTCATATTCATGTTTCTTGATATTTTTAAGATTTCCACTAATATTTGGTTGTTGTTTTATTTCTGAATTTTTTCATTTTTCACTTTTAAACTTCAAAATCTGATTGTATTGAGAAATCTGTGTTCTCTAAATAATATACTATCTACAAAGAATAATTGATTTGGCTTTTATCTATTGAAAAATGGAAAATCTAGGTGACTCTTATAGTTCTATTATAGATTCATGTCTTGAAGGAAGTAAGATTCAGGATATTTAATCACTAAATCTTACTTTCTTGCATGAAATTCTCACCCCAAACTGAAGAAGACATTGTTTAAAATTGCGCCCTACATTCAGAATCAGTACTGAGATAAGGACTGAAAAATTCAAGCATGATTTAATGGTAACAAGATTTACTTAACCTATTGCTATCATGTAAAAGGCCCAGTTTGAGTCTGGGAATGAATTGAATTCCAGGTACCTTCAAATCTAAGAGACAGACATTATTCCATTCCTATTTTTTTCTTTAAGAGGAAGATTCTCGGATGAGGGTGAACGTGAGGAGCAGGATATTGAAGTTCACAGCAATTCTTTGTTCCAAGAAGTTTTCTGTAGTCAAACATAATTTTGTTATTCATAAGAAAAGAAGGAAACAGGAAGAGAATAAAAGTTTTGTTATGTCTAGATGCACCTGCAGATCAAAACCAAATGGATGTGTCGCACTAGGTTTATTAAAGCTTATTGTTCTGTAGATTGGCACTGAACTACACAGTTGGAAAATGTTATCACTAATCTACAATGTTCCAGCCTCAGGAACAATGACATGCATTTTAATAGGAACTGCAACAACATTCATATGGAAAACATATCATTCTCCCAGTTTTTTTTTTCTTTTTCTCTTTGAAGTTAACACTGCTATAATAGGGAAGATTGGTTATGAGTAGTCAGTTCTTGCCATCTATCTAAGAGCCACATCTTGGATATGCATTTTAAAAGCCTTGCTTCTTTATCTTTTCCACTAGTTCAATGTTTCTACCATTAGAGTCTCTTAGTGATTAAGTACTATGGTCTGAATGTTTGTCACTCCAAAATTCAAATGTTGAAATTTTAACCCCCGTGGTGATGGTTTTAGGAGGTGAGACCTTTAGGAGATGATTAGGTCATAAGGATAAAGCTCTCACAAGTGGGATCAGCTGACTTATAAAAGAGGCCCCAGAGAGCTCTTCTGCTTCTTCCACCATGTGAAGATGCAGCAAGAAGGTGCTATCTGTGAACCAGAAAGTGGGGTCCTCACCAGACTCCTAATCTGCCAGCACCTTGATCTTGGACTTCCCAGCCTCTAGAACTGTGAGAAATAGATTTCTGTTCTTTCTAAGCCACCCAGTTTGTGGAATTTTGTTATAGTAGCACACACAGACAAACACATTAAGAAAATAAAGACATTTAATAAGATCTCTGTTGAAATGCACAAATAATATCTTAGAAGAAGTAGAATACCCTTACTATGCCCTTGACATTTCCTTAGTTTGTGTTGGCTAATGAGCTATTATTTTGCTATATATAAAAAACCTACTCCCAGAGGATTTCAAGTGGAAGCCATATCCAATAAATGTTGGTATCTGCATGAACCCATATCAAACTAAAGTGCCCTAATCTGGTGAGACTGATGTACTGAGGTTAAAACTTGGGGGATGCATTGCTGGACAATGGGCTTTACAGGTGAGGGGGCTTGAAGGTAGGTGTCACACATAAGCTTTGTCTCAAGAAGAGGTAGTTCAAACCACTGAGAACCTACTACATATGGGTCTCCAGGAACCTGTGGGTGAGAAGGCTGTGGTCCCTATGTCTGAGGAGTTCTGGCATCTAGTCAGACAGAGTCTAGTGTCAGCCAGAGAAACAGATAAGTCAACGATTAGCCATGGAATAAATACTAACCTGGACGAGCATATGAGGTGATACAGGAGTTTCATGAAAAGAAGGATTATTTTTCATAGGACTACACATAGATTCCAAGGAGATAACCATCAACTTAGACCAGGAAGGATGAATAGAAAGGACTCCACTAAGTGAAGGCAGCAGCCAGACTGAGGCATGAAGGTGTGAGGTTGTGAGTGAACAAGACTTCCAGAGAGTGGTTGATAGGACCCATCTATAAGGGACAGAATGGCAGACAGAAATCCAGAAATTACATTTTGCTCCTTCAGGGTACAAGGGTCCTCTGCACAACTCGAAGTCTGTGTTGCAACCACTGAGACTCCTAAATGCCTCACTCTGCTCTTACCCAGATACCACCATCATGGCCAAGACCATCATTCATCTCCACAAGGGGCTGGCTAAGACCTACTTTTCCTTGGGGTCTCAACTCAGATAGCGGTCTACATTAGATGCCACTTCTGAGTGCTCCCCTAGAATCTTTTCTGTGCTCCTTTCATCCAATTTTGTACTTCATTTTTACTGAGTTCTGTGTTGTGTTGATTTTTGTATTTCCATCTCATCCACCATTGTCTTCTACAGCATGTAAGATAAGACCTGACAAAAAGATGCCAGGTGCTAAGTAGATACCTATTGAGTGAATGGATGGATGGCTGGCTTGGTCTACAGCCACACAGCATTGCTGCTCCTGGAAACTGAAGTTCTAGCCACTCCCAGAAGGGAAGATCTGTGCTAACATGCACACAGGCCACTGCAAGGTGACGGTTGGAGAGCAAGGGCAGTTTCTTCCTTGCAAGGGCCACTGAAGGCCTCAGAACTCACCACCATCCCTGCTCAGGAGCTTCAGACGAGGGGACGTGGTTTCTTTTATTCTCTATCATCTCCTGCTTCTGGAGTCCTGCCTCCCCAATGTGACCTCAGATCAGTGAAAATACAAGAACATTCTCCTTAAGATGCAAGGTGACTGGTGGATTTTGTGGTTTAGTCAGAGGTTTACAACCTCAGCCACGTGCTGAGCTGAGAACAGCCTCTGCGTTATAGTTGCCCAGTCAGCTTGGGCCACTATAACAACATATCATGGACTGGGCAGCTTAAACAACAAAAATTTATTTCTCACAGTTCTGGAGGCTGAAAGTCCAAGATCAAGATGCCAGCATATGGGGTTACTAGTGAGATCCTGCTTCCTGGCTTGCAGACAGCCACCTTCTTGCTGTGATCTCACATCACCTTTATTAGTCTTCACAAAGAGCTTAACATAAGCACAGCCACGCTGACTACTTCCTCACCCTGTCCTCTTATGCCTTCTCTTTCCCTCAAGGCTACTGCATTCCAATAAGAACATCTTGTACAAAAGAGGAAAACTGCAAAGCTGTTACAGAATGCTGAGTGTTCAGAATATTTCCCAGCCCCTTCCAAAACAAACCCTATAAAACCTCTGCTAGTCTGTATGGGGACAGAACACTGATCTTTCAGTCTCCCCTCCAGGTTCACTGGAGTAAACTCTCTTGCATAAAAACATTTGTCTCGGAGTCCTTTAATCCCTTTCTTTCAGCAACCTAAGAGCTGTTCTGTTCCCTGGTGTGTGCAGAGAGAGAAGTGGAGCTCTCTGTTGTCTGTTCTTATAAGGACATTAATTCTATCCTGAGGGCAGGACCCCAATGAGGTCATTAACCCTAATTACCTCCCAGAAGCTTCATCTTCAAATACATCATATTGGTAGGGGGGTAAGTCTTTATCACATATATTTTAGGGGCACACAGACACTTGGTTCATAACAATCTCTCTCCAAGGGACTTCAAGAACAGATAGATTTTCTCATTCTATCCAGGCCTAACAGTCCTTCTATACTCAGCCCCAGTGTGCATGATGCATCTTTTAGATGCATATCTCTCCTTGTGCAAACTCTAGAATGGACCAAGTTTCAATAGAGGAAATTACTTTGTCAAAATCCACAGGAAACATTATAAAGCCCACAGACAAAAATGCATTGAAAAAAAGAAAGTCATTTCTTCTTTACATAGCCATTCACACTCATTTTTCAAAAATATGCATCACTTTTTTTTTGTTTTAGATGATTTATTATATGTACATGTAGGTACAACATTGATTTTCAATAATTGTATATAGTGTGTGGTGGTTAGATCAGTATAGTTTGCTTATTCATCCTTACAATATGCAATCATTCTTTGTGTCTATGGACCAATTACTCATTAGTCCTCCTTCCCATTCCCCTTCCCTCCCCTTTTCCACCTCTAGTGCTCTGGGTACTTAGCACACCTGATGCCCCAAATCCCATCTAGTATGTTCAGTCTCAAACATATAAGGTAAGGTTTATTTGGAAACCTAATCCACTTGCTTGTTTTTTAGAAAAAAAAAAATTCTAAATAATTGTACATAGATAAATCTACTACAAATGGTCAGAATAATATTTTCTCATTTTTTATAAATAGGTCCATCTATTCTTTCCTTTCAGGATTTACTCGTGGTGGCACTGGACTGATGGACACGCCATGCACATGAAATGCTCAAGGCCCTATTCCCATGTTGTCCTATGAGACATTTTAATTATTCTCGTAATATTTGCATTCTAAAATGCAAGTATGATGAGGGGCAAATAATGCACCCCACCTCCAGCCCCTGTATTGTTTTTGTTTTTGTTTTTGTTTTGTAACTTGAGAACACTCAGAGGAGACAAAGAAGTCATAAATGCTGCCATCTTTTTTTCTGATGGCCAGCTGAACAGCCTGACAGACGGAGAAGCTCAGCAGTAGGCTTCATCCAACAAGCCATTTGTGTTTACAGCAGAATTAACCTAGTTGCCAAAATGCAAAGCAAAATGAAAAGCAACCTAGCAACTGATTGGCAATAATGACTCTGAGCAAAGAGGTTAATGGATATTGTTTTTGTTTGTAATTTCTTTTTTTCTTGCAGGTGTCCTGTAGGCCCAGCACATGACCTGAAATGGTGGCACTTGATAAGAAACACCATATGTTATCAGTAAGCTCTTTCATCAGGAACCGAAACACCACAGTCAAAACATGATGTACATGTGCTGGCATTCATATTTTTACAACCCATCCCATTACCTTTCTTCCTGAGGAACTTTATTGTAATTCGCACAGTGATCTGAATTCTTACAGAAACCAGTGGAGGAAACAGAGTATAGTAGTTTAGTGTGCAAGTTAGACAAATTTAAGTTCTAATCCCTACTCTAGGAAAAGGGTGGGGGATGAGACTGAGTACCCATGGTACAGCCAGTGAGAATTTCTCCCCTACACCCCAGCAAACATTGTGACGTCTGAAAACAAAATAAAACTGGCTGTATATGTGGGCTAAACTAGGTATCTGAGATAATTTGGTCAAAACAGTTAAGGTCACATGTGATTTATAAAACTCAGTTATGTGGTTTATGAAACTCAATGTGATAGAAAAAATTCAAAATTAAATGTGCTTACAAATTTAATCTCAGGGTCTAAAACTCCTTATGAAAATAATTATCCCAAATTAATATTAAATTAATGAATTAGATGTGCTTGTTAAAACTCTTCAAGCTTTCACTTCTTTGTTTGTAAAATGGTAACAATTGTGCCTGCAGAGACTGCTGGATTAAAAGTGCTTATCTCAGTACCTTTTACAAGGTGGACATTTACTAAAATTTAGCCCAAATTATTAAGTCTATGTTGCTTTTTCAGTATATAATTCACTGAATATAAGGGAGGAGACACATTATAGCTTAGAACAGGCAATGGTATAAATGAAAATTCCAGGTCTTTCAGCTAAAATCTTATTGAGAAACAAGTTCAAGTTCTGTTTCCTCTTGAAACAGTTACATTGTAGACCAATTATTTTCCCACACATACACTGTCTTAAGTTGCTACACACCAGTTTCATGGATGTGTGTGTTACCCTGGAGAGATTATAACCTCCTTGAGATCGAAGCCATATCTTTTATTTTTCACTCTCCTCGATCAACAAGCAGCTCCTGAAGAAATTCTTACTGGTTGTATGCCAATCAATTCCCCACTCCTATCGACATCTGCACCAACTTTGCAAATCAATTGCTTAATTATTTCAAAAATAGACATTCTGCTCCATTGGTCCTGAAGAGATTCAGGGTGAGTGTGTTTATATGAAAGGGACGAATACTTCAATGGGATGCATTATCTCTGAGACTGTTTCCTTTTGTATAAAACAGGGTAATGACATATACCCAGGAGGTTTATTGTGAGGATTAAATATGTATACTCTCCCTAAACAGTAAGCTCTTTGATGTCAGAAACAATGCCCAGCTTAATATTTTTGTATTTCATCGGGATGCTGGAAAATTAATAATAGCAAGAACTATTGAGAGCTTACTATTAGACAGGCATTGCATTAAATGTAAATGCTTGTTTAATCTTCAAAATAGTCCTGTGAGGAAGGGGCTGTTATTGTACCTGTTTTACAAAGAACCTTAATATAATGGAATTAAGTAATCAGCCCAAGGCCTACCCAGTCGATAAGTGACAGAGTAGAAACTAAACTGATGTGATATGGCTCAATGGTTTCCACTCTTAAACATGCTTATACACTGCATTTGATAATAATCAAAGGGCAGCTTTCCATAGTAAATGATTTTTTCGGACAGTACCTTGATGTCCTTTAGTTAAGAGTCTATGTGTGCATCAGGAAATTCCCAGTGTGCAGCTCAATACTAATAATGCCAGAGTTCTTTCCACTGTCACTTGGAGAGAAGTAGATGTCTCCATGAGTTGTCCCTAGGCTGGTTCCGAGTGATAGAGGGTATGCACACACCTCCTGAGGCTGGACAAACAGCACTGCATTCATATCTCCACAGCATGTTGCTCATTTCTCTTACCCTGGGAGGCCTCAAGAGACTGTAACAGTTTTAAGATTGAGACAAAGTTTTTCAGTCACATTCATTCACTCCTGGTCTAAAAATGTCTTGAAACTCTAGTTCTGAACCCCCAGGGATATTTTAAAATGCCAAGCATGTGGATATTAATGCACTCACACTCTAAAAAAGGCTGATGTCTTCTGTGTGCCAGGCCCTGGGCTTATTTCAATATGTAATAAAAAAAGAATGGAATGTGCTGCCTGTGTTCCAGATCACTCTCCCCCAGCATGTGCCTGGGAAAAGAGGATAGAAAGTGACCAACACATGAGAAGTGTGCTGAGAGTGTGGTCTTAGTGCTCTCAGGCCGCCAGGGATGCTTAGAGCAGCCCAAGGCACACCCTGCCTTCTCCATTGTGAGAGCATGTGGCTTGCCCAAGAGTTACAAATCAATAGTGTGATTTCCGTGATGACAGAGATGAGCACACACTGCTATAGTTTAGTGAGGCACATTTGGAGGTAATTTGAGCATGGACCTTCCTGTCAGCCAGGTTTAGGATTGATTGTGGCGGTGACTAGTTGAGTGATGTCTGCACGTCATTTACCTCTCCAGAGGAATTCAGTCTTCTCATTTATAAAATTCAGAGAATTAAACCAATGAGATCGTTCATACATCATAAAGCCTAAAGTGTTTGGTGTATCAAACTATATATATGGAAAGTGTTTGGGGCAACTAAATAATGTCCTCCTCCTGTGTCCAATCAAAGTTTTCATTTGCATTATATTTCCAGTTTTGTAAAGAAGATTTAGGCCATAACTTATATAAGTGCTTTGGTCCACAGTCAAAGCCACATGGATGAGTAAAATAGAAAAATCGACAGCAAGTGCATTTTTGAGCTTCTAGATGATTAAATTCATCAAAAGTCCTACACATAGTTTGCCATACAGGTCTGTAGAGAGAGACAGTTAAGAATATCCTTTCCCTACCTCCCATCAATATGGCTAACAGGATTAGGTGAAATTTCATATCGGTGGTTCTAAAATCTGGTTTTGCGGTTTCAAGATGGCGGTGGCTGCGGCGGTTGGCGCGGAGTAGCTGAGGTGGAAAAGGTGGCCACTGGGCCTCAGGCAGCCGGGAAACTTGTGGACCTTCCTCTTGCCATCTCTTAAGGGAGGACCGCTGCTGGTGGCCGGTCGTGGGGGGTGATCGCCACTTTGCCCTCGGCAGGAGAGGCTGCATCACTTACAGGCAACAGCTTGGAAGTGTGGAGCAGGAAAAGAACTGTTTCTTAGCTGCAAAAGTGAGTCTCTAAACAGGGAACACGGCGCCAGGGCTGCTGTGGATGCAGCCAGGACCCCGGAGGCCGGGTCCGCGCTGAAGGCGGCCAGCTGCCCTATTCAGGATTCGAGGTTTCAGGCCGGCATTAAAGAAAATTCCTGGGAGCACCCGAGCCGCGCCACGACTGAACAGCTCGAGGTGGCAGCCACTGAGAACGGGGAAGGCCGCAAACCAGAGGCAGAGAGTGAGCGCCAGACCTGGCACAACCCTGTGAGTGACCCCTGGACCAGCCCTGTTTGGGGGGCTGACGCCCACATGGCTCCCGCCTGCATCACCAGGCCACTCACCGCCCCAGGGCTGCCTCCATTTTCCCAGGTGCTACCAGCTCCGCCTGGCTCAGCCATCACTGAGCCTTCCCACTTGCTTGGCCCGGCGCGGGGCTTTCCGGAGCCTGTGGGCCGGCCTCCCCTCCCACTCCCTCCGCGGTTCTCTGGCGGGTTGGTGGCGTGGGGCGTCCCCGGCCAGTGTCGGGAGGGCAAGGAAGTACGGGTAGGCCGACTGTCACTCCACCACACCCTGGACTCCGCCCCCGGTAAACTTCCTGTTACTGGGAGGCAGATACCATCTCTGCGGCCACCAGTTCGGAAAAAAGCCTAACCAAGTTCTGGTTGGGAATAGTGTGGTAGGAGAGTCCCCAGGTCCGCTGGAACCTGCTGGAGAGCAGGCTGCAGGTGGGCGCTAGACTCGGTTTATACCAGGGGGGATACAAAGGTGAACAACTCCCGAGAAAGATCTACACAGTGCTACAAAGGCACCCAGAGCGACCGGTTGTCTGTGCCTAGCAGAAACCTGGTAGACTTCCTGGGCGAGGCGGTGCCGAGCAGGGTCTTGAAGGCCCAGCTGATAGACGAGGGTTGCAGAAGACACGCCCCAGCCCAGCACAGTGCTCACAGAGTGGGGAGACATGCGGCCAGGGAGGTGGAGACTCGACAGAAACCACACACCCTGTGGGGTCGCCACTGCACAATCCAACAGCCTGGGCCAGAGCACAGGAACAGGAAGAAGTCCTGCACAGGAAGTGAAAGCTCAACAGCGATCACACACCCTGTGGTATGTGATCCACCAGCCCAGCAGAGTCCAAGCTGACCAGAAAGGTGGCTCCGCGGAGAAGCCCAAGACCCGAGGCAACCAGACACACAAGGCACTCGAGGCCAACTGAGCAGCCACGGAGGTAGACATATGAAATTGGCAACCACAGCAACATCGAAGTTAGTCATTAGTCCCAAACCGGTGGACTGTGAAACCCCCTGCCACAATGAATAAACATCAAAAAAAAAGATACCAGAAATACAAAAAATCAAGAAAGTACACCACCAAAAGTTAATAAATCTCAAGCTCTAGATCCTATAGAACAAGAAGCCCTTGAAATGACTGACAAGGAATTTCGAGTGATAATTCTAAGGAAACTGAATGAGATACAAGAAAACACAGCTAGACATCATGATGAAATGAGGAAAAGTATACAGGATCTGAAAGAGGAAATGTACAAAGAATTCAATGTCCTGAAAAAAAATGTAGCAGAACTTGCTGAACTGAAGAAGTTATTCAGCGAAATAAAAAACACAACGGAGAGTTTAACCAGCAGGCTTGTCGAAGTTGAAGAGAGAACCTCTGAACTTGAAGATGGGCTGTTTGAAATAACACAAGCAGACAAAAAGAAAGAAAAAAGAATCAAGGACATTGAAGAAAATCTGAGAGAGATATCAGACAACCTTAATCGCTCAAATATCCGAGTCATGGGTATTCCAGAAGGGGAGGAAAATGGAGATTCCATTGAAAACATATTCAAAAAAATAGTGGCAGAAAACTTCCCAGGTATAGGAAAAGTCACAGATCTTCAGATCCAGGAAGCTCAACGATCTCCAAATGTATTCAACCCAAAAAGGCCTTCTCCAAGACATGTCATAGTCAAATTGGCAAAACTCAGAGACAAAGAGAGAATCTTAAAAGCTGCAAGAGAGAAGCATCAAATCACCTATAAGGGAGCCCCAATCAAGCTAACATCAGACTTTTCATCACAAACCCTAAAAGCTAGAAAGGAATGGGATGATATTTTCAAAATACTAAAAGACAAAGATTGCCAGCCAAGAATACTCTACCCTGCAAGGCTATCTTTCTGAAATGAAGGGCAAATAGTATATTTCTCAGACAAACAAAAACTGTGGGAGTTCACTACCACACGACCACCCTTACAAGAAATCCTCAAGGGAGGACTGGGTTTGGTTCCTGAAAAATAACTACCACTGCCATAAAAACCCAAGAAAAATCAATACCCACTAGTATAATAAAAATGGCATTCATGAAGAGAAAACAAGCAAACAAAAACGCTATCTACAACCTAAGGAACCAACAAACAAAGAAACCAAACAGTAAATCAGAAAGCAAGGAACAAAAGACACCTAAGACATCCAAACAACCAATAAAATGCTAGGAACAAATCAACACCTTTGAATAACAACTCTTAATGTAAAAGGCTTAAATTCCCCAATTAAAAGACACAGATTGGCTGACTGGATCAAAAAGGAGGACCCAACTATATGCTGCCCACAAGAGACCCACCTCAACCATAAAGATTCACACAAACTAAGAGTGAAAGGATGGAAAAAGATTTACCATGCAAACAGAAAAGAAAAACAAGCTGAAGTAGCTATTCTTATATCTGACAAAATAGACTTTAAACTAAAAACCATAAAAAGAGATAATGAGGGACACTACTTAATGATAAAAGGACTGATCCATCAAGAAGACATAACAATCATAAATATGTACGCACCCAATGTTGGAGCAGCCAGATTTATAAAACAAACTCTATTAGACCTAAAGAAGGAAATAGACACTAATACCATAATAGCAGGGGACCTGAACACCCCACTGTCAATATTAGACAGATCATCTAGGCAAAGAATCAGTAGAGAAACACAAGATCTAAATAAGACTCTAGACCAATTGGAATTGGCCGATATCTACAGAACATTCCACCCAACAACCTCAGAATATTCATTCTTCTCACCAGCACATGGATCATTCTCCAGGATAGATCACATATTAGGTCACAAATCAAGTCTCAATAAATTCAAAAAAATTGGAATTATCCCATGTATTTTCTCAGACCACAATGGATTAAAACTAGAAATTAATAACAAACGAAACTCTGGAAACTATACAAACACATGGAAATTAAACAGCATTCTACTTAATGACATATGGGTCCAAGAAGAAATCAAACAGGAAGTCAAAAAATTTATTGAAAATAATGAAAACAATGATACATCATACCAAAGCCTGTGGGATACTGCAAAAGCAGTATTGAGGGGGAAATTTATCGCATTAAATGCTCACTTCAGAAGAATAGAAAGATGGCAAGTGAACAACCTAACACTTCACCTTAAAATATTAGAAAAACAAGAACAATCCAAACCTAAAGTTAGCAGATGGAAAGAAATCATTAAGATCAGAGCAGAACTGAATGAAATTGAAAACCAAAAAACAATTCAAAAGATCAACGAATCGAAACGTTGGTTTTTTGAAAAGATAAATAAAATTGACAAACCATTAGCATGGCTAACAAAAAAAAGAAGAGAGAAGACTCAAATAACAAAAATTAGAAATGAAAAAGGTGATATTACAACTGATTCATCTGAAATACAAGGAATCATTCGAGACTACTATAAACAACTATATGCCAACAAATTTGAAAATCTGGAGGAAATGGATAAATTTCTGGGCACACACAAGATCCCAAAACTGAACCATGAAGACATAGAAAATTTGAACAGACCAATAACAATAAAGGAGATTGAAGCTGTTATCAGAAGGCTCCCAACAAAGAAAAGCCCAGGACCAGATGGATTCACAGCAGAATTTTACCAAACATTCAAACAGGAATTGACACCGATTCTTTACAAACTATTCCAAAAAATTGAAACGGACGCAAATCCCCCAAACTCATTCTATGAAGCAAACATCATCCTGATACCAAAACCAGGTAAAGATATAACCAAAAAAGAAAACTACAGGCCGATATCCTTGATGAATATAAATGCAAAAATCCTCACTAAAATACTAGCAAACAGAATACAGTAACACATACGTAAAATTATTCATCACGACCAAGTGGGATTCATCCCAGGGATGCAAGGTTGGTTCAACATACGCAAATCAATAAATGTGATACACCATATTAATAAACTCAAACACAAGGACCATATGATCATCTCTATAGATGCTGAAAAAGCATTTGATAAAGTTCAGCACTGATTCATGACAAAGACCCTCTATAAGTTAGGTATAGAGGGAAAGTATCTCAACATAATTAAAGCCATATATGCCAAACCCACTACCAATATCATCCTGAATGGGGAAAAGCTGAAAGCTTTTCCTTTAAGAACAGGAACTAGACAAGGAGGCCCACTCTCACCACTCCTATTCAACATAGTGTTGGAAGTACTAGCCAGAGCAATCAGAGAAGAGAAGGAAATAAAGGGCATCCAGATTGGAAAAGAGGAAGTCAAATTGTCCCTGTTTGCAGATGACATAATCCTATATATCAAACAGCCTAAAACCTCTACAAAAGAAACAATTAACAGAGTTAAAAGACAACCAACAGAGTGGGAGAAAATATTTGCAAAATATACATCTGACAAAGGATTAATATCCAGAATATATAAGGAACTCAAACAACTTTACAAGAAGAAAACGAGCAACCCAATTAAAAAATGGGCAAAAGAGCTAAGTAGGCATTTCTCTAAGGAAGATATACAAATGGCCAACAGACATATGAAAAAATGCTCAACATCACTCAGCATCCGGGAAATGCAAATCAAAACCACACTGAGATACCACCTAACCCCAGTTAGGATGGCTAAAATCCAAAAGACTCTGAACGATAAATGCTGGCGAGGTTGCGGAGAAAAAGGAACTCTCATACATTGTTGGTGGGACTGCAAAATGGTGCAGCCTCTATGGAAAATGGTATGGAGGTTCCTCAAACAATTGCAGATAGATCTACCATACGACCCAGCTATCCCACTGTTGGGAATATACCCAGAGGAATGGAAATCATCAAGTCGAAGGTATACCTGTTCCCCAATGTTCATCGCAGCACTCTTTACAATAGCCAAGAGTTGGAACCAGCCCAAATGTCCATCATCAGATGAGTGTATACGGATAATGTGGTACATCTACACAATGGAATACTACTCAGCTATAAAAAGGAATGAAATACTGCCATTTGCAACAACATGGATGGACCTTGAGAGAATTATATTAAGTGAAACAAGTCAGGCACAGAAAGAGAAATACCACATGTTCTCACTTATTGGTGGGAGCTAAAAATTAATATATAAATTCACACACACACACACACACACACACACACACACACACACACACACTCACTCACACACACAAAACCGGGGGGGGGAGAAGATATAACAATCACAATTACTTGAAGTTGATATGACAAGCAAACAGAAAGGACATTGTTGGGGGGGAGGGGGGAGGGAGAAGGGAGGGAGGTTTTGGTGATGGGGAGCAATAATCAGCCACAATGTATATCGACAAAATAAAATTAAAAAAATAAATAAATAAAATAAAAAAATAAAATTATAAAATAAAAAAATAAATAATAAAATCTGGTTTTGCTGAAGTATCACACATCCCTAAATAAAATTAATTTTAATTAGTTAAATGTTTAAGCTTATGTCACATAGTATTTCCTTGTGGGGTATTATGTGGGTTAAAATAAATGATTCCACAATTAAAATCATTAAGTTCACCACCAGAAGTTTATGAACTGTATTCTTAAATTAGAGATAGAATTTAGTTTCAGAAACCACGTCTCGCTGAACTCAGAATCCCCTTATAGTGGGCACCGCTGCACTTCAGGGTGTTGGGTGGCACCCCTCCACTTCTGGGTGAGCAGCGTCGATCGCATGTTAGGACATTACTCTCTGCCCTTCAGCCCTGGTGGAGTTGTCGGTGAAGCTGTTTTTTCACATGGCTAGGGTTGGGCTCTGATCCTGACCTGTCCAAACCTCTCTCCTCCAGGACGGTGTGCGGTGAATGTGTCAGTGCAGGGAGGAATGAGCTTCAGTCCACTCGGCAGCTCTCCTCAGCATGCTCTGTCTTTTGTAAGCCTGACTTTCAGTCTTTCCAGCATGTTTGTGCCAACCCATAGCCTTGCAGTCAATCTCCCTTCCACTGGCATGCGTTAGAACGAGTTCCCACCTGAAGAACCCAGGCTTACGTACCCATGTCCACGGGTGGCAGAGCCTTTCTTTATATTAATTCTGGAAAACTGGTTGCTTTAATGTGGGGAGGAGGGTGGTGGGTACTTAATAATGCCAATCCTCTATTATTTATATTTGTCCCCTATACACAGGCAGAGTGAAGACATTTACAACATTTCTGCCTGAATATGTCTATACACATTTTGGGATAAGGAAAGGCCAAGCAAGTAACATGACCCTGTGTAGTGTTACAGTTAGCACAAGTAAAATAGGGTTAAATTAGTAAAGTACAACCAGAAAATATACATTTTTAAATCCAAAAAAACTTTTACCAGTGATTTCTTAATAAGAAATATTAATATTCTATTTCTTTTCAGAAAATGCCAGATATATCTTGACAATAAAATCAATCATTTTATTATCTGAAGAAGTTTTAACAAGAGCTTTTTGTTTAAATAATTATGCATTTTTCTAAAATTAACAAAATTATATAAATCGATTTCTAAGAAAAACAGGTTACTTAGGTTCAATTAACCGGTATTGTTTCTGTTTTTTCACTTTTTTTTTTTTTTTTTTTTTTTTTGCTACAGGACAAAGTTTAATTACAACTTATTTTAAAGTATGCAGATTTTGAAAATTTGCTCAAGAGTATGGCCTGTGCAAAGCTGTCCCAGACAGGCCGGCAGCTTTTTCCCTGGGAAGACTTGGATTGCTTTGACTCTCAGTATCCTGGACAATTTAAACTTTTGGTGTTGCTGAATCTTTGCTAAAAAGAAAGCCACTACATTCTGGCTAGTCCCCGTTCAATAAGCATCAAAGTTTGCACCTCAGCCTGCTCTGTTCCCTTCAGACTTCGAGCTCCACTTGCGAACTTACTTCCACATCTCAGATAACGATCTGAAATGAAATGAAATGACACAAAGCCAGGAGCAAGAATCTGGAAACTGACTTGACTGTAAGATCTTCTTAGAAGTCGCTGCCTCCTGCCTTTTTATTTTATCTTTTAGCACAGAAAGGAACTCCCTTAGTACCAAGGATGGCTATCATTTCCCATTCTCAATACCTTTTAAAAAGTACTTCTCTTACACATTTGTGGCTTAAATCTCTTAATGTAATCCTAATTTACCAATACTTTAAAATTGTAGTTAATTCTAACTTTACTCTTTCCTTTCTTCTATGGTCTTTGTTTTTAATTTTTTCTTATGATAATAGAAAAAAACCAGAAATTATTTATACTATTTTTTTCTGATGTTTGTTGTATGTGTGAGGGTATGAGGAGGTAGCACTTTCTTTTTTTTTTCTTAAAAAACTGTTTTTTATTGTAACATACTTGATTGTACATATCTGTGAGATACAGAGTTGAGTATCAATACCTGTGTTCAATGTGTGATGCTCAAATCAGGATAATCAGTATATTCAACAATATATAATGCAATCATTTTTTGTGTCCCTTTACCAATTCCTACTTTACTCCCCACACATACCTCTGGTAACCACAGTTCTGTTCTCTCCTTTTGAAAGTTCAATGTATTATTATGGATGTTGTATCTTTCTTTCTTTCTTTTTTATTTATTTGTTTATTTTTAGCTCCCACTAATGGGTGAGAACATGCAGTATTTCTCTTTCTGTGCCTGGCTTATTTCACTTAACATGATTTTCTCTAAGTTCATCCATGTTGCTGCAAATGGTAGTATTTCATTCTTTTTTATAGAAGAACAGTATTCCATTGTGTAAATATACCACATTTTCCTTATCCAATTGTCAAACAATGGACATTTAGTTTGGTTCCAACTCTTGGCTATTGTAAATAGAGTTGCGATAAACATGGAACACAGTTATCTCCTTAACATGATGATTTCCATGATTTCCATTCCTTTGGGTATATACCCAGCAGTGGAATTGCTGGATCATATGGCAGTTCTATCTGTATTTGTTTGAGGAAGCTTCATACCATTTTCCATGATGGCTGCACTAATTTACAATCCCCCGACAGTGTAGAAGATTTCCCTTTTCTCCACATCCTTGCCAGCATTTGTTATTCTCTGTCTTTTTTATAACAGCCAGTCTAACTGGGGTGAGATGATATCTAAGTGTGGCTTTAATTTACATTTCCCTGGTGCTAAGTGATGCTGAGCATTTTTTCATGAATCCATTGGGCATTTCTGAATTCTCCTTTGAGAAATGCCTATTCTGCTCCTTTGCCCATTTTTAAATTGGGCTATTTGTTTCTTTGCTGTTAAGTTGTTTGAGTTCCTAAAGACTCTGAAGAATCAAAGCAATCCAGAGCAAAATTAATTAATTAATTAATTAGTTAGTTAATAAAGCCAGTGGTGTAACACCACATGACAACAAACTATAGTACAAAGCTATAGTAACAAAACCTGCATGGTATTGGTATAAAAAATAGAGACACTAACCAATGGAACAGAATAGAGAATCCAGAAATCAACTCACAAACCTACAGCCAACTGATCTTTGACAAGAGCACCAAGAACACACATTGGAGAAATGACTGCCTCTTCAATAAATGGTGTGGGGAAACTGGACATCTACATGTATGAAACTAGACCCATACCACTTGCCATATATCAAAATCAACTCAAAATGGATTGAAGACTCAAATATAAGACCTGAAACTATAAAACTTCTAAGACAAAACATAGGAGAAACACTTCAGGAAGTAAGACTGGCCAAAGACTTTCTTAATATGACCCTCAAAGCCCAGAAAACAAAAGGAAAAGTAAACAAATGGGATTAATCAAACTAAAAAGCTTCTCAAAGCAAAAGAAACAATTGACAGAGTGAAAAGACAACCTACAGAATGGGAAAAATTATTTGCAAACTATGCATCCAAGATTAATATCCAGAATACATAAGGAACTCAAACAACTTAACAGTAAAAAGACAAATAAGTCCATTAAAAAATGGGGGGTGACATTTTCTTATGTTGACTGATATGTTCATTCAAGTTTGTGGTGCTGTTAAGAAAAGTGATAACATAAAATTATTTTATCTATCACTAAATTCTGACAGTTATACCTTCTAAACACATTGTAGGTCTGTTCAATTTTCTCCAGCCAGCATCTCAGTGAAAACTCATCTTGTAGCCTTGCCATTGTTCTCTAACTAGTTTTTTAATCAGTCCATTCCTAGAATTCACTGCTCGCACTACAGTCTGTCTTAAAAGAATAAAGTCCTGACTGAGGGCTTCCTATTTAAACGCTCTAGATGGCGTTCTACTGCAATTAGAATAACGTTTAACACCCTACATTGCATAGACTGCAGGGTTCTAAATAATCTCATTTCAATTTGCTCCCATTGGCTGTTGTCACTCCCTGGAGCTTGCTCCACTCACACTTTTGCTGAACTTATTTTATTTTCAGTTCTCATTATTATATCAAGTACTGAGGAGAACTCTCCTTGCTTCTCTTAATTAATTGATGCCCTTGGTAAACTTACTCCTAGTGCTTTATACTTTCTCCATCCTCATGCAGTCATGATGTCTCTGTGGACATCTGTCCCCCAGAGGGGGGATCTCTAGGTCCCCACTGATACCTGCTCTTAGCCAGGGGATGGAACAAAGCAAACCCCAAATAAACACCTGGAACATATGTTTAGAGATTGTTCTGCAGAGGGGAAATGAGTGAATACTCAAACTCCATTAAAAAATGCTGTTATTACTTCCATCCAGATAAAACACGTGATTTGGGATGATTTTTAAATGGGAAACAAAGAAAGAAAGATAGAGATTAAATGCAATAAATAGACATGCCATTCATTACACAGCATTTCATACTGCCCTGACAATTGACTACATACAATTTAAGTCGTCAAAGGGTTTGAAATGACAAACAGTTCTTTCTAGCAAATGAGATAAATGTGTTTGCCCCTTGTTTTCACACCTTCTGTCTATCTGAAATGAAAAAGGATAAATTGAGTTACATAACCAGGCAGAATTTTTGTATCAATGTGAATTCTCAGAATACTGTAAGAATTATATAGGTCTTATTAACATAAGTCTACCAAATCAGATATACTTCTCAAAATGATTGATTTAAGAAAATCTTAAAGTGAAAGAACTGTGATTTTTCAAGGAAATTAGATAAGAAAATTGCCAGTTTTTATAAACCCCATAATATGTGAATGCTTCAGGGTGAAGGGCAGAATAGAAAATTCATAATAGTGTAATTACAAATGATTAGTAAACATGAAAATGTGCAACCTCCCTGGTAATCAAGAGCTGTAAATTAAACAGGAAAACACTTTCCCCCCCTAGCAAATGAGCAAAGAATAAAATCCATCATAATACTTCAAATTGTAATAAGAACAACTGCAGTGAGCATAAATCAGTGCAGATTTCTGGAGAGCAGTTTTCCAATATTTATTAAACAACTTAAAATATTTTTAACCAGTAGTTTTCCTTCTTTAGAATAAGTTGTCATTAAGAAAGACTCAGAAATTTAAGCAAAAAAAAAAAAAAAATGTATAAACCAAACTGCTGCTAATCTACAAGGCATTCTATGTGATTGAAAATGGAAGCCCTCCTTCCAGTTGAACAGACCCCAACCCAGGGCTACCCATTCAGTGAGTGGAGCCCACACTGCCCACTGGAAGGGGCTCCACTGCAGATCCCTCTCTGAGCACCCCTGGATGGGAAGACAATTAATTGATTCATTCATGGGGCTGAGGGGAGGACTTTCAGTTACAAAATACATGTGAATATTAGTGAAGTGATTAGGTAAATCATAGTAAGGCATTATGATGAAATATTATAGTCATTAAAACTGATGTTTTACAAGCTTTTCTCAAACCCAGGAAAGATGATGAATATTTAATGCTGCATGAAAAGTCAGAATAGACACACACACACACACACACACACACACACAACGTAGTTACTAAGCAAATAGACCAGAATAGCAGAGTTTTTCTCTGAGTAGAAGAGTCAGGAGTGTTTTCTTTTGTTTTTTTCTCTTACACTGAGGTCTGAGACTGGCATCTAGGGCGTGTTCATTGTGGAGATTCAGACGAGTCGCGCCGCTGGGGAGGGACAGAAGTGTGGGGTTTGCAGGAAGGCTTTGCTCATGGCTGAAGAAAGACTGGCAACATTCTTGGCTATTAGGAGAGATGGGGAAGTGGAGACAACAGGCCGGGGTCTTTCCAGGAACTGGGCTTTAGGAAGGAGGTGTAACTCTTGGAGAGGAGGCTGTTGGCTGCATGTGAAGCCACTGTGTGAGCCTTTAACAGCTGTGCAGCGCTGTGGAGGAGCCAAGGAAGCAGAGTTTGACTCAGAGAGCATCGTTCTGCTGGCCCACTTTGTTTCTTTGCCTTCCTTCTAAACCTTACATTCCTCCCTGAATTTGACTCCTAAGCAGTACTACGTACTCAATACAGTAATTTCCTAATTTTAAACAGTGAAATTATATAATGTTTGTAACCAGAGAAAACAAAGGGGGAAAGTACCCCAAATGAATATATGAGTAAATAAAATATTTATGGAGAAATCTCGCTGTGATGGCTTCCTTAGAAAATACAGAAAAATATTATAGTTCCTTAAAGCACACATATGCGTTACATTGCAACATTTAAGTTTTGATTAAATTCCCATCTCATCTGCTGCGGTACATCTGTAGCCTGACTCCATAAACAAAAACACTATCCCACTAGTCTTCATCCTATTCAGTACCTAGGGAGGGAAGGAACAAAGCAAATAACGAGGTCATCCTAAAGTCAGGTAAAGATGAGTAAGAGAGCAGAGAAGGAATTTTGTTTTACTTTGATTTGTGGTGGTGATTTACTCCCATAGACACAGAACGTTAGTGGAGGGTTTGCTCCCCAAAGTGATTTCCTCTGACTAGAAAGATCAGCTGCACTTGAGAACTTGTCAAAAATGCAGAATTCCAGTCCCTGCGGCTGAGTGAGAATCTGCATTTTAATCGGGTCCCAGGTTATTTGCACATTAAAGTTCAGATGGCCCTGTGGAGGCTGCCAGTGCATCGGTGACTCTGCTTACTGTGCAGATGGGCTTCATGCTCTTTGCCGAGTGGACTTGTGGTATAGGTAGCTCTACAAATTTCTGGAAGAACCACTCAGGCTTATTCTAGATAGACCAAGCAATTGCAACATTAACAACTAAGCTGGAAATGTTCAGCTGAGAACAAAGACAGTGAGAGATGGTTGCCCAATGTCTTTGGGAAAGGTGCTAAAAAAAACTAGCTGATCAGCTGCGGTGCCTCACAGGTGCCTGGAGCACCAAGAACTGAGATTCTGAGAGGTAGCAGCAGTTATGAATAGACATTCTTATGTTAATAAAAGGGCATGGAGTTAGCAAAAGAGTAGACATTTACATGCTTGAAAAATACAAAAAAAAAGAAAAGGAAAAAGGAGAAACAAGGATATGGATATATGCATTTGGGTATTTTAAAAGTAGTTCAAAGAGTGTTATCAAGCAAATCAAGGTAATTCTTTGTATTTCGGGTTTAATGAAAAATGCCACACAAATATCAACTCTTGTAGATTGCTTTCCCAGGACACTATACTAAAATCCACACGTGCTCCTTAAAAACGAATTGGAGTTTATGAATGACAGATTTAAATTGTGCTCCTTATTTTCACACATTATTCCTTTATTTCTAGAAAACTTAGGTACCTCGAGGACACCTTTATAAGACTGTAGTTTTATAACTTAAAGAGGGAAAGAGTATGTTTTTGTAATCAGAACTAACTTCCAAGGAATGCCGAATAAGTACTCAAAGAAAGCCTCAAACTCTTCCTTTTGCGGTCATCATGTGTAAATCCCCTAAGGATGCTAAATGCCTGATTGATATGATGTATATATGAAACTTAACTCTTACAATTTGTTGCCACCACTGACAACAGATAAACTTTAGGACAATCAAAAGCCTGGAGTGAAAGAAACTTGATAAACTTTTTAAAAAAATCACATATACATTTAAACTATAAAATCACCATTCTTTACATTAGAAAATTTGTACTATAAGCATTTTGCCCACCTGTCTGGAATAAATCATGACATTCCAAATTTCAAATAGGTACTCCACCTAAAACCTTCAATTTGAATTCGAGGGTTCAGATTCTTGCCCCACCTTTTATTATTGGTGTGAATTTAGACAAGTTACTTAAGTTTGGTTTCCTTAACTGTAAATTGGTTTTAATCAAGCACCTGTATTATTAAATGAATGAATATAACTTTACATAGGTTAATACAATAAATAATTTAGAAGCGTGTGTGTGTGTGTTCACGCATGCACCTGGCATGTTAGTGTCATAGCTAGCTGTTTTGGAAGCTTAACCCTCCCTTTTGACATGGTAAGGGATGGAGAGAGTAAGTAAAGTGGCATCTACTAAAATCACCAGAAACCCAAGTTGACTAGCTGTAATTGGTTAAAAGCCTAAGGTTGGATGTTTCCCAGTTCATGGTCTCTCCATACTGTGATGTCAAATGTTGGGTAGGTTTTGGAAATGTGGCTCACAAACAATTAGCTTATTTCCTCTGGTCGACAACCTGTAATGATTATACCCAAGAAATCCTGAATTCAGATACCCAGTCTATACCCTTTGAACTGTAGACAGAAGTAGCTTAATATTGGAGCAAGGACTCTATTAAGGGTGAGGCTCAGGGAAACAAAGAATGTAGTATCAGTTTATAACTTCTTCAGTTTAAGTTTTAGGCAATGCTGTGGTTTCAATGTGTCCCCCCAAAATTCAAGTGTTGGAAATTTAATCTCCAGTGAGAGAGTGTTGGGAGGTGGGGCATCATGGGAGGTGTTTAGGTCATGAGGGTTCTATCCTCATGGATGGATTAATGCCATTAACAAACGGCATCAAGAAGTAGGCGCTCTCTGCCCTTCTGCCATGTAATGACACAGCGAGAAAGCCCTTGCTAGACACCAGCATCTTACTCTCAGACATCACAGCCTCAGGAACTGTAGGCCAGTAAATTTTTGTTCTTCACAAATGACCAGTCTGTGATATTCTGTTTTAGCAGTTCAAATGGACTAAGACAGGCCAGAAGCACAAAAAAATTCCCCCAATGATATAAATGGCCCAGCCCAGCTTAGGAGTCCAGGTAGAATTGCTCCAGCTGTGCGAGCTATTAGGAGAGAATGTGAGTCCTAACATGACCTTATACGTACAGTCCCCATGGTAGCTAGCTGACTGAGGATTCGAGATTGTAGCCACCTCTTCCTAGGAAACATGAGGTGTTAGGTGGGTCATATTTGGGCCCATATGGCCCAGTATTCTGAATGATGTAATGACTATCTGGTAGAATAACATATATTCCACATGAGGTCAACCCTCAGAAGTTTAGACTGGAAAACCAATTTTCTTTTAATAAACTCATGCAGATTTATAATTCACGGTATCATTTCTAATTTCAAATCTAAGTAAATATTGCCTTTTCAACACAAGTCCCTTCCTTGATCAAATCTAAAAAAAAGTTTGAAAAGATAAAACTGTAAACACATATAAATATGCCAGCAACTCAAAGATTCTTTTTCTCTGTTAAAAGGTTTCATTGTACCGGGTGGAAAAACTCTGTTAGAATATGCCAACACTTTGTCACTATTTACAGGATGTACTCACTACCCTGATGAAAAGAGTACCTCTCAAACAATGAGGTCTTAATCATGGCTAAGCATTTTCTTTAGATGACATCTTTCTCTGAATGTTAGAGGCTGAATTGATTAGACACTGATAGTTCTTAAATCACAGCTAATGACAAGTGTATCTTTAGCTATTGGACACAGATTCCAGACAGCAATATTCAGGTGCTTGTGAGAAGCTGTATTCACAATGTCCCTGCCAGTTTTCTGAAGACTACCTATAAATTAATTTTCAAAAA
The DNA here is from genome assembly GCF_027409185.1 of Cynocephalus volans. Lineage (NCBI taxonomy): Eukaryota > Metazoa > Chordata > Mammalia > Dermoptera > Cynocephalidae > Cynocephalus > Cynocephalus volans. The sequence continues at coordinate 68,766,502 of NC_084460.1, forward strand.
AGAAAAGAATAATGGTTAAAAGGCCAGCAGAAAAGGGAAGGTAATAGGAAAAAAAAGTTAATGAGTTTACAATAAATGAAACATGAAACAGCTAAGAAGAGGTTTTTCTCCCTCAACAGCATGGATATACGGATGGTTTATATTTTATAATTTCTTCTTAAAATATTGTATTACAAGCATATTGTATTATTTACATTATGACTTGTTTATTAAATGTAATATACTATATGAGTTTGGAAGAACTGATTTCATTGTTTTCATGTTCTCTTATATAAAACTCTTGCCTTCCAAGCAGAAACGTTAGAGAAGACCCCAAAGGCAACTAGGCTCCTACCCAACCCCAGTGCTCAAGGAATGGTCCATGGAATCACACAAAGGATGTAATGGCTGTTAAAATAAATATTTTAAGTCGTTCCTAATAAATTCAATCAGGGGAATAATCTGACCCAAAAGTAAGTGAGACAGGTTTTATTGTTCTTGATATCAGAAGTTGGCAGCTGAATCATGACACTTTACTCATTTAATGGTGTGGGGTTAGTGGGGAGTGGGCATTTGGATAGTTAAATGTATGTGCACCTTGTCCTGGTGAGACGTTGAAATTACAAGTATGTATGTGAGAGGGATGGAGAGATGGAGAAAAAGATGCAGAGTGGGAGGGAGGGAGGTGGCGGGAAGGTGGGAGTGGGGAGAGAGAGAGGGAGAGGGCAGACGGAAAGAGATTGAATGGAGGTGAGGAGGTTAGAGAGCATACTGCAGCCACAGAAGACTTTTTAATTTTTTTTACATTTTCCCATTTATTAGAAAGGACATCACAAAGGATGCAGATGAAGAGCTGCACAGGGCAAGGTATGGGGAAAGGGGCTTTGGGCTTCCATGCCCTCCCCAGGCACGTCACTCTCTAGAAACCTCTATGTGTTCAGCTATCTGGACTTAACTCATTTAGAAGTTGTGTTTATGTGAAACTATTTAAGAATGAAAAATTGTGACCAGCAATTAAGTTGGAATTGATGGACATGGGAACAACCTAGAAGGAAGAGGACAACAAAAATACACAATTTTAGGTGTGTTCTGTTCTTTCAGCATATAGAGAAAGCCAGTAGGAAAAAGGATATAGAAGCTTAAAATAAGATAAAAGCAAGCAAACATGGACTTTGCTCTTTCTTTTCCTGGCTTCAGCCTTCCATTTATCACACTTCTCAGTCATCTTATATCAACACAGTTTGTGCATGCACACGTGAACATTTCTGCAGCATGGTGTTTCTATAATGGGGTATATAGGATGCTAGCCTTTGTATTCCATATACTTTGAGGTTATATATGTTCTTTTTACAGTTATTAAAACAAAAACTGAGACTCAGGAAGAAATAAACTCTAATAGACATGAATGAGAAAGTGTACTAGAGACTAAAATCTTTCCAATGCTTTTGACAAGCTCAAAGCATGTCCTGTTTCCTCAAATGCCATAAAATGTTTCTTACAGTTAAACCACATGTCAGAAATTGCTAGTTGCCTATATGATATCCAGTCTCAAAAAACCTCATTAATCACAGAATCCATATATAACTTTGTGAAGTAACGTGCAACTTAAAAACTAAACAGACTCCTATGCGAAGTATATTAGCTAACAAAACACTAATGAATATCTCATTGGTTGGGTGGAGATTATGGAAAAGTTTTTAAATGGGACTCTCATGGCAGACGGACACCATTTTACATTTAACGCTTGTTCTTTTTTGCATTATCTTCAACTCAAGGATGGGTCAAGGATGACAGGAGATGCAGCAACCATTTTGGGACCATGAGGGAAAGGCAGAGAGTTGAAAGTACCTTAGTCGTGATCATTTCAAGTCGCTGGACCCATGACAGCAAGTACCAGCTTCTGAATTACACTTTTGATGGCAGTCAAATAAGCCCAGATGTGTTTAAGCCAACATCAGGTCATTGATACCAGCAGCTGAACAAAAATCTCATGTGCCTGTGTCTTATGATGAGACTGCAAATTCTCAGAGGAAAAAGGCCCTTGTGAAACCTAGCATTACACCTGGAATTTGATAGTTATTGAGTAAATATTTTCTAAGAGGACAAACTAATTAGGAAATGTTTTATCTACCTGACATGTCCTCCCCTTCTCTGAACCCAGTTCATTCCTACTTATTCTTCAAGACCCAGATAAAATGACATCTCTGAAAAACTTTATGTACTCAGTACCTCGAGGCAAAGCTAGTCATTCTCTCTTCAATGTTCTTAGTGTATCTCATATTTTCTCTAATATAAAATTTGTAACTTTACGTTATAACTATGTATTTATATGTATGTCTTTTTTAGAAATTCTTTGAGCCCACGGAGTAGAATTTGTATTTGTTTTTGTTCCCAGAGCACCCAGAGCTGAGCAACATATTAGCACTTAATAAATATTTGTTGAATGAATATTAATTCTTATTATACACCAGGCACTAGGCTGGGTTATGGGATACAGAGGAAGAAAGAAATGGATTGTTATTTAATCTCGGAGTATATTTAGTTGGGATAATTCAAATCAGTAGAATGAGATGAAGAGAAATATCTGCAGGAAAGTAGAAGGCCAAAGAGAGGGGGCTGGATTCACTTAATAGATACAGAGTTGTTTAAAATATTCTTTGGTTCTGACAATGTAACAGGTGCTTAACCATATGCATCAGTTTTCTGGTTCATAAAATTATATACTTAAAAGCCAAAATAATTTTAAAAAATAAGAAAAAATTGCCTCTGTCAATTACCTAGACAAATCACCATCACCACCACCATCACCATCACCAACATTACCATAACCACCATCACCATCACATTATCTTTACCATCATCACCACCACCATCACCCTCACCATCAGCACCAAAAATGGCAATGCTAGAAGAATTACAGACTATGTCAATTAATCTCACAAGCAGCATATTTATTACCAATATTGTTTTAATTTTTATTCCAGTAAGTATGTCCTTTATCACACTCCTAATTTATCAAAGTACTTTGATTTTCATAAACCTAAGGAGGAGAAAGCTGTTGACATATGCAGTCATTGTTCTTAAACCTAGCACCCAGGTAATATGATGGAGCAATAGAATTAATAGGCCACAATATGCAGAAAGCAAAATTGTTGATTTTTCACTTCATTTGAAATAGTAATATAAAAATTATTCTACACAGACTTGCTCATTATATATCCCTCTCATTTTAAATTTAAATTAACAACAAATTAACTAGTTAAAAATAGAAATCACTGTTTTATCTTCTAGATAGGGTTCTTTCTCTGTAAGTCACTTCAAAAGTTTTATGTGCAGTTGATTATATTTGATTTTATCAACAATGAAATCACATTGCATCATTTATTTTGGACTTTGCAAATATTATGAATTACGTTATGGTAAGGTAGTCAAATTGTCTTAGATACTATAAGTTATTTGGGCCAACTCTGAGCATAGACTTAAATGTAAATTTTATAATTAACATATATTTAAATAAAACCCTAAGTTCCATGCCTCCTCAGAGGCACTGGCTGATCTCACCCTTGCCTATCTCTCAATTTCATTTTATAGACCTTCCTTTCTGACTTCCCCACTGAGGGTAAACCCATGAGGGTAGGAACAGTGTTTTGTCTATCGTCTTTTCCCCACAGCCCAGTGTGGTATCCAATAAAGCTTTGTTGATATAAATACATGCAGAGTGGGAAGGGTTTCTTTATAAATACAGCATAGAAAGAATACTACAATTTAGGTGCAAAGATTATATATTTTCCATGGATCGCAGGCATGCTTAGGAGAATTCTGGACTACAAAAACTCTGAACTACAAAATGCTGTTGAGCAACAATGCAGACCACTGAAAAGTTTTCACTTCATTTAGTTCTGACTTGTCATTACTAGAAGTAAGTACGTAATTGCTCAAATCAACCTGCTTTGACTTTCACGATCTGTGTTGAATTACTCTAATGTTGTGGAGTGAAGTGTACAACAATTTTGCAGACAGATTGGCTCTGAATTTCTAGTGCTATTTTGGCCTTAATTGTATGATTTTGCTGAAACTGTTTAACTTTTCTGAGTCCTTATTTATTTCATCCTCTGAAAATAACAGAATTGTGAGGATTAAAAGAGATGATATATAGACATAACTCAACTCACTCCTAGGAAATGGTACACGGTCAGATAGCGTGAAAATGAATAAATAGGAGTAAACAGGGCAATTGAATGTAACAGTAACATTTACTTTCATCTGAAAATCCCTGTGGGTAAGGGGGTTACCCCCACTTTACAGAAAACCACACTTAGAATTAGTGAGACCAATGGAGGTGGTACCCCAGATCGTAGGTGGGTGTTGTGGATGCAGAAGAAAAACAAAAACACACAAGAAACAGGCTGGGCATCGTATGGGGGCAGCTGCCAGGCAGGGGTAGATACTAGGAGGTAAAGGGCAGAGCCCCGCTTTCAAGGAACTTGAAACAAAGCTGAGAAGTTAGGACTTATGAGGAAAGAATAACCTTCACTGTTAGGGCCACAGTCATATAAAGAGGGGCCAATCAGGCTGGTCGAAGGAAGTCAGAAAGAGTTTGCAGAATTAATTTTTCTCCCATTCTCCCTCCATGGTCTGCTGACCTCTAATCACAGGCTGGAGGTATTCGATTTTGAAGAGCTATGTAATTTCCAAATGATGCAAGCTATTGGTACCAAGCCATCTAGGAAATTTGCCTGTATCATCATTTTAAAATTGAATATCTCTTCTTAGAACTTTTTAATACCACGCTCTTCATACTGTATGTGAGTCATACTCACCACATTTGTAACTTAGTGCAAATTACTAAAAGTTTGACCTTGAGTTATAAATTACGGTACTACATTTTTAAGCATGAGAAGTTTTATTGAAAGAGACTAATATCATTCTGCCATGTGTTTTAATTTTATTATACTAGTCTTACTGTACCCTTCCTGTTATGGCTTATTATTTTACAATACAATTTTAAATGATAACTATTTTTAACCATCCATTCAAAGGTTGAATAATTTCCTATTTTAGAAAATTAAATATTACCATTTTTCTTCATCTCATGTATAATCATGGATTTGCACTTTTCTGTATCTTTACATTGATTAATAATTTCTTCTTTAATAGTTTTAAGAATGCATATTTTCTGGTTATTTAATATTTCTTAGAACTTTTTGAATTCAGTTATGCATAAAGTGCTTTCAATTATATTTTTTTAAATTAGGAAATAGAGACATAAAAATCTGTTCCTGCTGGATAAGAAAATTATGTCAAAAGTTTGTCCCATTGTTTAAAGAAATACAGCATTTTGGCTAAAGCTTGGCCTAGGGGTGAAGCAGTCTTGGGTATGAATCCTAATTTAATATTACTATGTACCGTACACAGCTATGCCTCAGTTTTCCATTTACTAAATTGTGGATAATAATAATATTTTCCCCATGGGACTGTCATTAGCATTATATTCGCATGAGATTGCATGCACATAGCAAACATGAAATAAGGATTAGTTGTCATTATTATTATTATTATTCAGCTATGTTGTACTAACCATTCTGCTGCCTTCATTAAGTCTAAATTAGCAACAATCATAGTCACTTTGAAGATAGTAACATTTTTCAAAATCATTAGTGCCCTAGTCTGTTCAGGCTTCCATAACAAAATGCTATAGACTACGTGGGTTAAACAAAAGAAATTTATTTCTTACAGTTCTGGATACTGAAAGTCCAAGATCTGGCCAGCGTGGCTGGGTTCTCGTGAAGTCTCTCCTCCCGTCTTAAAAACCCCATCCTTCTTGCCAAGTGCACGTGTCCAGGAGAAAGAGAGGCAGGGAGCTCTCTGGTGCCTGTTCGTATGCGTACTACCTCCATCAGGGGACCCCACCCTCACAAAGTGATGTAAACATAATCACATTCCAAGGGCTTCACCTCCAAATACCATCACACTGGGGGTTAGAGCTTTACATGCAAATTTTGGGAGGACACAAACATTCTGTTTATAACATTTAGAATGTTTATCCAACTGAAAATTTAAAGGCAACTCTGATAAAGAGTACAATCCTTTATAGAAAAATTTCCATTTCTTCCCGGCATGCCAGGTATTTTATACTTTGTGCTCAAGGACTAAGTAATAGACAAATTTCTTTTACGTACTTAATATGCTAAGAGTTACAAAGCTTTAATATAAATTTAAAGAGATTTCTTAGGGAATATAGGTTAGTTGGAAGTACTGAACTTTAAGAATATATGCAAAGATCCTGGTTGAGCTTCAGCATTGATAATTCCTATGCAGCATTAGCCTCAGAAATGTCATCAGAGCTAATTAGGTATGCCTCCAACATATGCCACCCACGCAGCTTAGCACCGTCCACTCTGCAAGATGCATTCTAGACCACAGCAGAATTCAAAGGACAGTGAGAGTGTGGGATACATTCTAGTTTGATCTAAACACACAGCTCCAGTCCCAGGGTGACGTTTTGAATGAACTGTTTCTTAAGATTGATTTTCTTCCGTCCTGAGGAAAGACATGCCCTAGGTATGGGTAAGCTGGTGGATCTCAAAGAAAGCAGAGGAGCCCCAAATAAGCTTGACCTACTCTACAATTATCCAGGAACCATTGCATGCTATTAGAATGCCTCAAGCTTTTGCTTACAATTTCTTATATATATAAAGTTTATGTGTCTTTTCTTCAAAAAAAATCATTTTTTTGGAAAGCTTTCAATTATTATTATTTTTTAATTAACAAAATAGTACTCTACCAATCCAGGATTGTTTTAAAAATGGGCTTCAAAACATTACAGATATAATCAGAGTCCTCACACAAAACAAGGCCATTCCTCACCCTAGTCCTGAATTTTCTACTCATCATGCAAATGGAAAGTTTCATAATTTTATAACTTATATGTACACACACAAATACAGACAGAGAATAAATTTATATTTTTAAAAATTTATATAAATGACATATGTTTCTATTTTTTTTTGCATGTTAACCTCAATATTATGCATTGAAATTTATCTACATTAAAACATATAGTTCAAGTTTATTAATTTTTTACCACCTCATAGTATTCTATAATACCACAAATTTTTATCCTTTCTCCTATCAAATGGGATTGTTTGTATTTTTTCACTTTTACAAATAGAGCTACAATGTACAACGTACATCACTAAACATATCTTCTTGTACATACTTGACGTGGGCTTTTTTAAAGCACATATATTTGAAACAATAAATAATTTTGTTTCCTTTTTTCAGCGGCTGGCCAGTGCAGCCAGGGATCGAACCCTGGACCTTGGTATTATCAGCACCGTGCTCTAACCACCTGAGCTAACTAGCCAGCCCTTTAGCATGTATGTTTGGAATAGAAGTGCTGAGTTGTGGAACACACATTTTATCCATTTTACTAGATATTTCCAGATTTGGCCACAAATGGGCTGCATCAATATACCCGATCAGCAGTGGCTAGCAGTCTCATTGGGCCACATCTTTGCTCATACTTACTATATTGTCAGGCTGTTTCATCTTTGCCTGTGTAACTGGAATTAAACAGTATCTCTTTGTAATTTTAACTTGCATTCTGCTTATTACTCGTGAAATTAAATGTCTTCATTTGGTAATTGTACATCAATTTCCTCTTCTATAATTTGTCTGTTTATATTTTTTGCCTGATTTTCCACTGAGTCATCATTGATTTGTCGGTAATATTTGCATATCTCATATTTTTCGTAATGATGAAAATATACTTAAATATGCTAATATGGACTATATGAGTGGGAGGGGAGGGGTGTTTTCTGCTGACATAATGTCAAAGCACACTAGCCAAATGGTAAGCACCCTAAACAAATTACTTGGATATTATTTAAGCAAAGAGAAAATGCTACAACATTGTTTTCTGACAACACGTTTGATTTTTTTCTTACTTTTAGATTTTTAATATTATTGATATTTCTTTGGAATTGATTGTCATTTCAGTTTTTCAACATGCGTGTTAAAATTTCCTATATTAATTGTTGGTTTATCAAAATCTTATGATTTTTTCAATTTTTGATTTAAATAATGAAAGCTAAGTTCAAGGGACATACAAGTGGAGAACTGTCATCTTTCCTGGAGAATTGGATCTTGCAACTTTATAAATGACTACCTTTCTCATAATTAATTGTTTTCTCTTCAAAAGACATCTTAAACTCTGTTTCATTAATATGAATATAGAACATCATATTTACTTCAGTTAGTATTTACCTGGTATATTTTTTCTACTCTTTAATTTTTAATTTCTCAGTGTCTTATATCTCTTGTAAACAATGTTGCATTTAATTAAAAAACGAAGTCCAATATAACAGTTGCTGTGTTTTAATGGTGAATTTAGAATTTCTGATTCTTTATTTTTTGCTATTTATCATGTCTTCTATACACCTTTTATACATGTCTTCCTGTCTTTGTTAAAATTTTTATAAAATTTTCTTCCCTTTACTGACTTGGAAGTTGCATTTAATATACCTAATCAAGTTAAAATCTAGTGGAGAATGGAGGCCCAGCCACTCCTGCAGCTCACGTAAGTTCTACAAGGAAGATGCCTTTCTTTTCTCCCTTCCTTTTCTCTCTCTCTCTCTTTTTTTATTTTTTATTTTTCTTGATAGTGAAATAAGCCAGGTACAGAAAGAATTACACTGTACGAATCTGGGGCAGGAGAAATGAGGGTGGAATAGGGAGATATTGGTCAAAGGAAGAAAACTCTCTAAGCTGAAAAAGTTTGGGGGATCTATGTACAGCATGGTGAATATAGCTAATAATCTTGTAGTGTATACTTGCAATTTATTAAGAGTGGATTTTATGTGTTCTCACAACACCCAAGAAAATGGTAACTATGTGAGGTGATGAATATGTTAATTAGTTTAATTGCACTAGTAATTTTACAGTGTGTGTGTGTGTGTGTGTGTGTGTGTGTGTGTGTGTGTGTGTGTGTGTGTGTGTGTGTATCAAAACATTACCTTGTGTACCTTAAATATATGCAATTATTATTTGTCAATTATACCTAAACAGAGCTGGGAAAGATATTAAACAGCAGACATGAGATTTATAAAACAAAAAAGAATGAACACATACAGGCATACATACACACATAAATGATACGGCAAGATAAAAAAAGTTAAAGTCTAAAGTCTCCCTTTTCCTTCAAATGTGCAAATTTCTTAGGTTATTTAATTCTTAGTGCCCTTTTCTTATTATTGTTTCATACTTCAGATTTACCTTGGTATTTGTTAACCCCTAACGTTAGACATTATTAGAGTTAGTTCTCTTCTGTATAGAGAATTTTTGGAGCTCTCACCCTCCTGCTGTTTGTGCATATTCTCATGCAAGGCCACATGCTTTTTAACATCCTGGGTGAGTTTCAGCACGTGCGTTCCCATTTGGTTGGCATCTGAGAGTGAAATCACAAGGCTAGTGGAGACCCTCACTTGGAGAGAGTATTCCTTTCTTTGCTTATTTGTTGCTGCCCAGCAGACCCAAGATGTAAGCTTCTGGGCCCTCTTTCGTTTTATTTGATTATTTTGGGATTCCCAGAACACCCACAGAGGAAATCCCAAACCAGAAAAAAGACAAGTTTGCAGTTACAGATTCAAGGGTGTACTTTCATGTGTTCCACTCAGAGTGCAGGCAAGCTGACATATTTCCCTTGCTATTTCCTCTCACTAGCAGCCTGGCTTTTCAGTTCCAGTTCAGCGTCTGACTGGGGTCCTGCCTCTGGAGTACTGCAGATTCGTGGGGAGGAAATTTGGATCCACCTCACCATCTCAGGAGCCTGAAGCCCCAAACTCCAAATACTTACAACCCTACTAATCTGCTTGGTACTAAAATAGCAAAAATCATCCTTCCAGGAAAGCCATCCTCTAGCTTCAGCTTACCACTCAGGTTTCCACTGTCTCCTTCGCTTTTGGCCCTGAGAATTTTCTTTACTTTCCTGCAAACTCAGCTATGGACTGGAAATCTATTCTACCCGATACCCAGAGGCAGAAGTCAGTGAGTATTTTCTAAGTATTCACTTTAGTCAAGACTCTCTTTTAAGCCAATAAAAAATAATTTGCCACTCAAAATTGCAATCATGGAAGTAGTCGTTTAAATTAATAATGTACAGTAAGAACTGGTCAGCCAAGGAAACTGGGTCTTCAAGTAAGACTGCATTTTATACACTTTCAGATCAGTAACTAATTCTTCCTTGGTGAAATAGTGTAAAAAAAAGTTATAACAGAATTTTACTCTCTATAAGAACAATAATTTTAATAAGACAAATGTTCATTTTAATTTATCTTAATTTATGAGCCATATTTTTCTTGTGGGTTTCACTGTGTCCTAACACATTTCTTAATTTATTATTTAAAGGTAATTTACTGAATGCCTGTGTACTTTAAGCATTGTACTAAAAATCATAATAGCTGAAGTCCTGAAGATAATAAAGCCTGATCTCTGTTCTCAACAGCTTGCCGTTTAATGGGAAAACATGGGAAAATAGCAAATATAATCCAAGGTAATGATTTGGTTTACAAATAAAATATTGGAATTCCTCTTTAATGTGGAATAAATTGTCAAGAACAAGCAACCCTGGTACAAGAAATCATTACATTATGGTAAAATTTCTTTGTACCTGAGTCTTTAACAAGAGAAAGAGAGAGAGAAAGAAAAAGAAAAATCAATTTTGGAAGCATAGTTTGCTGTAAACTTTCTCTTGTATATTTTCTGTTGAGTGTCAAAAGCTAGGCTCTTAGGTAATGACTAATATTTGTAAATAAATTTTAATAAATTTGTAAAGCTGAACTGTTAGATTTCTTAAGGATATACAGGTTTGCTCCACCCACTAAAATGTGCCTCTGTGGCGTGCTTCCCAGAGGGGTGGTGCACACGGGAGCAGAGTATAGTCAGAGAAGCTGCTTTGACTGCACTTGTGCTGGTCACATGGAGGCAAACAAACATAGTATAGGTATTCTTTTAGATTTGTGATAAAGCTGTTCCCTGCAAATAAATTCAAGTCCTGAAGTTTTTGCTGTGATAGTTAATTTACTTCTCTGACACTTGATATCTGTAACTTTGATGTCTTTATTGCAAATGAATCATCAACATTCATGAGTCAATTTTCACTGACTATCTTCAAACAATCCAGCAAACTCCCAAACGCAGAACCACATCATCTTAGCAATAACTAATTCTGTATATAACACAGAATTCTGAATTATTTATATCAACCTTAGTGTAAGGAATTATCTTACTGGCAAAATAATACAACACTAGAATTTTCTCTTTTTTTTTTTTTTCTATCTGGAATAATCAAAATGAAACTACCTTTACTCCAATAAAAACTGGCTCACCTAAATCATACATATGTTTTGTAATCAAATTTTGCAGCACTCGAAAACATTAAATTGGTAGTATTTTGACCAGGATGATTAGAGCAAGTGTAGACACAAGAATTCTCTAGTTTTCTAAATATAGTCTATAAATCTAATGGAATTTGGTAAAGCAGAAAAACCATATCCTCAGGAGACCAAGCATCTTGGAATTGAATCCTGTTTTCACTGACTAGCTCCATGAACTTAGGCATGCATCATCTATAAAATAAGGATGACAACATCAAGCTTTCAAAAATAAAGTGGGTGAAGTTTGTAAATGAAGAATTCCGCATCTTAATAGTAAGCTCTTGTGCTGTAATATGATGATGTTTGCCATGATGATGATGCTGATGGCTTTTAGGATTTCCTTTTTTCCTAGAAATAATCAGTTAGAATAGTCTCAAAAATTGCTATGGCAACACATTACTGTACCATGTTCAAAAGGCATGATATTCAATTCTTCATGAACAATACTCTTTTGTGATAAGATAACCTGCCTCCCACTTTTTAGAAAACGGCACAAGAGATAGGTGAAGGAAGGTTGCTCATGTCTTTAAGGATCCAGTTTAATAAAACAATTACTGGTCCAAGCACTTAGAAATAATTGTTTTCTTTCATAGATCTAGTTCATAAGTCTCCTGAAGCTAAGCAATTCCATATTTTAAAGCTCTGTGTTTCTAACAACTAGCAAGCATTTTACTCTGGAAAACTGGTTCCTTCAAGTACTTGGGTTTGTAATGGTAGTTTTGTATCTCTTGCCTTCCCAGCCTGGCACATAATAGACATATTTGCCAGTGCAGTTCTGGGAAAAATAGGATAATTTAGTCAGGCTCCCTTGGCTTAGGTCTGGTTGGGGGTTCAGCAGCACATTTCTTTGTAAACAAGTTGTGTGTGGGTGGAGTTAGTGTGCATGTGCACCCATGTGTCTTTTTAGTTATTGCTATTTTGTGTTCTTCAGTTTGTGAAGCAGAAGCTGGGCAGAGCTCATGTCTAAAAATAGAGCATGTTTACTCTGCTGGAAGCTGCTCAGTTTTTCTTTGGACTCTGCTGGTAGAAGTTGAGTTTCTGAGTTTCTCTTTGCACTGTTTAGCTATTAGATGTCTGTGTGCTGAATAAAGACTCTTCCTTCTTCAACCAAGGCTCCAAGGACCTTTTTCCCGGTTACCAAGCTCACAGACCTGCATGTGAAGGGTTTGTGAATGGGCTTGAGGGGTCTGTGAACTCCAGACCCAGCCCTATCTCTAAAGCAGTCATCCCAAAAATAATGTGTCTAGGGCCTTAAAACTGACACCAATTAATTTACCAGGAAAAGAAAACATTCTCTATAACATCTAGAACTTTCTTTGACCACGTTTGCTCCATGAACTTGGGTAAGTTAATAATTCTTTTTGAGCCTCAGCTATTAACTAAAGATTACATCAATCACATAAGAATAAATTAAGTGTTGTATGTAGGATGATGAACAGAGACGTGTGTTTGAATTGGGTTTGAGCCCACTTTCTAAACTTTTAGATTAATCAAAAATCTGGGACATGGTATGATCTGCCATTGAATTAGCAACAAACCACAACTATAATTTACAATGCTTAAAAACAATAGCTAATCTTAATAAACACTTATCAATATTTCAAGCTCAACATGGTGAATAAACTGTGAAACCAGCATTGGTGAGGTCATTGTTGTGCACTAAAGAGGATAAGAATATTCTTACAGATTTGCCTTGAATCAAAAGTTGCTTCTCATTTAGAATCATAGTATTTAGAACTCAATGCTGACTGAAAAAGTGGTCTCTAATTTAATTTGACCACCACTATGATCAGTAAAAAATAAAAAAAAGAAACAAATTGTAACCTGTTTCAAATGTAGTAGCAAAATTCAAAAATTATGCTTATTTCTTTATGAATTATATACATGTACTTCTATATTTTATATAATATAAAACATAAATAGTAATTACCGAGTATTTTGGAAAAATGCTTCTGACATCATTTGAATAAATGACTCAGCTTCTGGAAATTATGGTTTGACATGTTAGAATTAGGAAACATTTAATGTATTATGTAATTGTTCAAAAATTTTAGATATATATTTTAAGTCAGCTCTTAGAAGCTTTCCTAATGCAGTCTTGACTTTTAGACGCTCACACTCTTTATATAGAACATTTGTTACCCTAAAAGGCAGCTATTTATATGCAACAGTAATCCTCCCACAGAAGGAGATTCCCACACAAACTCAAAATGAAATTTGAAGTAATAGATCCCTCCCCTACCTCCCAAAGCAATGAGGAATTGTGGTTCTTTTCAGTAGCTTTTTGCATGTATGTGTGCTGTTAGTCATCCCAAACTCAACCATTCTTCTGAGACTTTCTCAGCATATGAGCTGGTACTGACCATTAAGAGCTGACTTAATTACTTTTTTACTTGAGCTACTCAGAGCACTAAAATCTAGTGTTACTCAACAAACTAAAGCTTTTAGCATCGTATTTTATGAATGGAGTGGTAACAGATTCCCATAAAATGCACAAACAATTGATTTTGGGGAAAAAAAACAATAACAAACACAAAAAAACACAACTTTTTAATAATGAGCAACAAATTTGAAAATATTACTATTTTTTTATAATTTTATTTGATTATAGTATGTAATGTTATATTAATGATTGTTTAGATAAAACCCAATGACAGAAAACGATAAACCTCTGATAAAGCATCCACTAAATATTAAAAAGTGGATGATTTTTATCCTTCTATTTCATATTCTTCCCTTAGAAAACCAATTTTAAACAAATATACCATAGTTACATAGGATACTTCAAAAAGTTCATTGAAAAATGGAGTTAAAAGTTAATATGAATCTTTCCACAAACTTTCTGAAGACCCAATGTATTCCCCATAAGAGTCTAAAATGACCTGTTCTGCATTTGAGCATTTTTATCTATAATTTTATGAACTAACTTTGATATTATAACTTGAAAAATATATTATCAAATAATTTGTAAAAATTTATCTTTCTGATAAATTAGATGGAAAATTTGCAAATCATTTAAGTATTAGCACATATACTCCAGATGAAAATTGAAATAATAATAAATCATGTTCAAGTTAATAAAAATATTATTTGTAAATATATCAGTCAGCATATTTATATGGAGAAAATTAAGTTGATTAACTAATAGAAATCAAAAGACATTTAGTAAAATGTAATATCTATTCTTGAATAAAATAAACAATTTGGAATTATAAGAAAATAACAATATTTTATGTGATTTTTGCAAAACAAAAGCACAATATCTAATAGTGAAACAGAAATCGCTCCTATTAAAGGCAAAGAATAACTTTTTGCTTTTCTGAAAGTGCTTTCTAGTGCAATTAGATGAGAGAATTAAATAAGAATTATAGTTATTTAAAACAGAAAAGAAAATATTCATTAATTACAGAAGACACACAAAACAAAAGAATCAATTAAAAACAATTAGTAAGAAGTCAGTTCAATAAAGTTGCTAGTTAGAAAATAAATCATATTTTAACATAAATTAGCAATAGCTATTTAGAATATATAATTAAAAATAGTTCAGTAGCAATAAGGATGAAAAAGTTAACAGTAAGAATTTAAAAGAAAGCCTTAGGAATAACATGAAGAATTGTGAAAGACCTATGTGAAGAAAATGATAAACTTCAACTGATAAGCATAAAAGGTTTAGATAAAATGTATACACATAAATGGAGACTAAAGTTTCCATATCTAAGTACTATAAATATTGATCACAGCTGCACCGCACCTCCAATTGTAGTAGAAATAACAATTTTCACTGCCTCAGTAAATACCAGCATCTTTGTTTAGTTTGCATAATGTACTTGTAGATTAAACCTGGTTCCCTCAGTACCTACTATTTAGGCTTCAGTTTCTGTCATAGTCCTCACTCTTCCTTATTGTTTTATGTGCCTCTATATTCCCACTCTAGGTTCTAAAGACAATGCAGATTGTCCACTTAGTATCAGAATGCATATTTTAAATGAAATAATGTTATATAAACTTTTTGTACATGGTATATATATATGAAATGTAAACTGTATACACAATTTAGCTTCAATTATTAAGAATGATCACAAAAATCCATTTGTCTGTCCTTTTTTTCAACAAGTTGACAACACTAATTGTGGTAGTTATGTGCTTCCAAATGCAAAATTAAAACAGAAGAATATTTTACAGCATTTTAATGACCAAAAAATAAAGGATTTACTTATTTGTGCCTGATTTATATTCAAAATACATTTTTAGGGTTTCTTCTAGGGTCAGTAAAGGGTGAAATGATTAAGAGAAACAGGTAAAAAAAAAAAACAGATGTGAGATGAATTGTGAAAATTACGTTCATAATTTCACATTCTACGCAACACACAGATAAAAATACAGTTACAAAAAAGATCTAAATCCTAAAAGAACAACCTGCTTATTAAAAGATATATTTAATTCTACAATATCTTTTTATGACAAAATAATTTAGACTCTGTCTCAACTCATCATAAAGGAATTACGACTGTATTGAAAGAATAAGAGAAGGGAAAGCAAAACATGCCACCAAAATCCCTACTGAGTTTCTGTATTTGAACAAATTTATGACTGCCGCTATGTGTAAAACAATTGTGACCTGAAGTAAAAATTAATTAGATCCTCCTTGGCTAATGTTTCCTCTTGGGTCAATACCTTTTGTTAATGCCCTAAAGAGCAAGTGATTATTGTGGTGGTAACCAGCAGTGGTTCACCATACTCAGAGGTACCGTTGTTACTTATGTTTATAAATATTTTATAATATTTAGAGAAACCTGTAGTAAAGTAATTTTTTAAATTGTGTTTGACTGACTTGAAAGACTGAAGACAATTATCGTTATTTCAAAAGGCTAGTTTTTGAAGAGTAACTATGGGAGCACAAACCAAGTTCACCAAAAACTTTAAAATATCTCTAAATCCCAAATACATATAAAGGAAAAAAAAAGATACATGAGTGATGCTGAATTTTCTTAAATAACATAATCAAATGCCCACACTTAATTTAATAGCCGAAAATTAAATATCTGTCAATTATATTAGATAGGAAAAGACAGCATTAAATGTTTGAAAATAACCTCGTAGTAACTCTTTTTCTTTCTTTTTATTTTTATTATTTTTATTTATACATAAAAGAAATTTGTGGGGTACAGCGTTGACTATCAGTATTTATGTACAGTATGTGATGATCGAATCGATATTATTAGCATGCCCATCATTATAAATTGTAATTACCTTTTGTGTCCCTTACCCAATTACTCCCTATACCCCTGTCCCTTTCCCACATCTAGTAACTACAGATCTGCTCTCTCCTTCTGAAAGTTCAACATTTTATTATGGTCTTTCCTTCTTTCTTTGTTTCTTAGCTTGCACTTATGAGTGAGGACATGCAGTATTTCTCTTTCTGTACCTGACTTATTTCACTTAACCTGATTTTCTCTAAGCTCATCCATGTTACTGCTAATGGCAGAATTTCATTCTTTTTTATGGCTGAGTAGTATTCCATGGTGTACATGTACCACAGTTTCCTTATCCAGTCATCCACTGATGGACGCTTAGGCTGGTTCTGTGTCTTGGCTACTGTAAATAGAGCTGTGATGAACATGAGAGTACAGGTATCACTTTAACATGATGGTTTCTCTTCCTTTGGGTATATACCTAGAAGCAGGATTGCGGGATTGTATGGCAGTTCTGCCTGTAGTTGAGGAACCTCCACACTGTTTTTCATAATTGCTGCACTAATTTACAATCCCACCGACAATGTAGAAGAGCTCCCTTTTCTCCACATCCTCATCAGCATTTGTTACTCTCAGTCTTTTTGATAATAGACCATCTAGCTGGGATGAAATGATATCCCAATGTGTTTTTAATTTGCATTTTTCTGATGATTAGTAATGTTGAGCATTTTTTTCATGTACCTGTTGGCAATTTGTAAGTCTTCCTTTGAAAAATGTCTATTCAGCTCTTTTGCCAATTTTTTAATTGGGTTATTTTTGCTCAGGATTGCTTTGGGTATTTGGGGTATTTTGTTGTTCCATGTGAATTGTAGGATTGTTTTTTTTTTTTTTTTTTCTATTTCTGTTAAGAATGTCATTGGTATTTTGATGGGGAATGCATTGAATCTGTAGATCGCATTGGGTAGTATGGACATGATCACAATGTTGATTCTTCTGGTCCAAGAGCATGGAGTGTATTTCCGTCTTTTGATGCTGTCTTTAATTTCTTTCAGTAGAATGTTGTAGTTCTTATTGTAGAGATCTTTCACCTCTTTGATTAAATTTATTTGTATGTATATTCTTTTGATAGCTATTATAAATGGGCTTGTTTTCTTGATTTCTTTTTATGCCTGTTCATTGTTGGTGTGAAAGAATGCTACTGATTATTGTGTATTGATTTTTTATCCTGCAGCAATACAGAATTCATTTATCAGCCCAAGGAACTTTTTGGTAGAGGTTATGGGTTTTTCTATATATAGGAACATGTCATCTGTGAACAATGACAATTAGATTTCAACTTTTCAAGTTTGGGTGCCCTTTATTTCTTTCTGTTGCTTGATTGCTCTGGTTAATTCTTTCAATACTATGTTGAATAGAAGTGGTGAGAGTGGGCATCCTTGTCTTGTTCCTGTTCTTAAAGGAAAAGCTTTCAGTTTTTCCCCATTCAGGATGATGATGGTGAGGGGATTTGCATGTATGGCTTTGTGTTGAGATATTTCCCTTCTATACATAATTTGTTGAAGGTCTTTATCATGAAGGGATGTTGAATTTTGTCAAATGCTTTTTTGGTATCTATGGAGATATTCATATGGTTTTTGTCCTTGCTTTTGTTAATGTGATGTATCACATTTATTGATTTGCATTGTTGAATCATCCCTGCATCACTGTTATAAGTTCAACTTGATCATGGTGTATAATCTTTTTTATATCTTGCTGTATTCCATTTGCTAATATCTTCTTGAGGATTTTTGCATGTATGTTCATCAAGGATATTGGCCTGTAGCTTTTTGTTGTTGTTGTTGTGTCTTTGGTTTTGGTATCAGGGTGATGCTGGTCTCCTAGAATGAATTTGGGAGAATGGCTTCTGTTTCAATATTTTGGAATAATTTGAGAAGGATTAGTGTTAATTTCTCTTTAAAGGTTTGGTATAATTCAGCACTGAAGCCATATGGTCCTGGGCTTTTCTTTGTTGGGAGACTGCTGATGACAGCTTCAATCTTGTTGCTTGTCATTGGTCTGTTCAGGTTTTCTATTTCTTCTTGTTCAGTCTTGGTAATTTGTGTGTGCCCAGAAATTTATCCATTTTCTCCAGTTTTTCAAATTTGTTGAAGTATAGTTGTTCAAAACAGTCTCATGATTTTTTGTATTTCTGTGCTATCAGTTGTAATGTCTCCTTTTTCGTTTATAATTTTTGTTATTTGGGTCTTTTCTTCATTTAGTCAGTCTGGCCAGTGACTTGTCTATTTTGTTTATCCTCCCAAAAAATCACCTTTGCTTTGCTTTTTTTTAGATCATTCTTTTGGTCTCTTTTTCATCTAGTTCTGCTCAGATCTTAATTATTTCTTTCCATCTACTATTTTGGGTATTAGATAATTCTTGTTTTTCTAGATCTTTGAGATTTAATGTGAGGTTGTTTATTTGGAGTCTTTCTATTCTTTTCATGTAAGCACTTATTGCAATAATCTTCCCTCTTAGTACTGCTTTGGCAGGTTTGCATTGGTTTGGGTAAGTAGTACTTGTATTTTCATTCATTTCAAGGAGTTTTTTTTGATTTCCTGCTTTATTTCTTCTTTGACCCACTGGTCATTCAGGTGCATGTTCTTTAATTTCCATAAATTTGTATAGTTTCCATAGTTTTGTTTTCTGTTAATTTCTAATTTTATTCTAATATGGCAAAAGTTTTCATGAAAGAAAATCCTTTCAATATAGAATGTTAATTCCTAATACATAACATATTCAGTAAGATGCTTGCTGTTTGGAGAATTAGAATAAGTCATATCCTATTGTTTTATTTTATTAATTTATTTAATAGATAAAAGAAATATTTTCTTAATGTATTTCCTGAGAGCAAAATGAAATATATGATTAGGTACATTTTCTGTAGGTATTGTCTTCATATTTGTTGTATTTTGAAACAAATTCCTAAGACTGTGTTGCTTTTTATATTAATTTAGAGTATGCTTCTGAAGTTTGTTAATGTATTTTTATCAGATCTCATGTATTCTTTATGACTTTTTTAATATGGGAAGTACGTATTTGACTCTTTTTGTAAAAAGCTCAGTTTATCTCATTTATCTGGCAGTTTTGCTCTTTTTTATCTTATTTTTTTTTTAAATCTTTCTTATATACTAATTTGCCTCTTTTTTTACCATCAATGTATTCTAGATAATGCATGTGGCTTTATCACATACTACTTGCTTGTCAGTACAGATTGTCTGTCCCAAAATTAAATGCTGTTAGAAAAAATAAAAAAACACTTCTTTTGAGCTTATTAATTAAGTTTGACTTTATTGATTAACCAGAAGCTAGAAACACTAATATTTACATTCTAATTAAAACAGTGCAAAGTTCATCTTCATGAAAATTAACAGTGCCCAAGGTATGGGCCGGTGATATTCAATCAAATCACTAGAATTGCAAGTAATATCTATTCTTCATCCCTCTAAGTAGTTCCTCAAAATTATTACATCATTACTGGAGTTTATATCATAGAATTTTATTGCAGTTGGAGGATGCAGGAAGGCCAGTCCAAGAAATGAAAACACAATGACCTCTTTGGGAAGCAGCAAATAGTTTAAATGGAAGAAGGCAGAGTGAGAGGGAATGTTGACCAGAACTTGGATCTAAATGTTGGATAGCCTTGCATTCCACAATGATTTTGGATATTATTTTATGGTCATTGAGGAGAAAGACATGATCAGATCAATATTTCAGAAACCTCTTTCTGAGACTTCGGCTGTGGTGTGGAGGGTGACCTAAGGAAGAGAGACCATGGAGAAGGCAGTCGGTTACAAAGTATGGAAGTAGCAGGCTGTTTGCTATCCTGCCAGTCACAGCATGCATTTCTTTCCCAGTCTCTTATGAATAATTCCCATTTTTATTTTATTCAGTACTGTTGCCGTTTTTCAGTTCTTTGTATTGGAGCTAAGTTTTATCATCAAACCACAACATCAGATTGTGTTTCCACTTCATCATCTACTCCCTTTCCTCCTCCTCGTTCTCCCCTTAGCCATCCCACGTTGGCTTTTCTACTTTTTGGAACCACCTCTGTACTTCTCACAGACCACCGTGCTGCTGTAAGGCATTTCCAAGGAAGCTTCCTTGCAGAGCCTTTCTTCCCTCGGTGTGGCATCTCTCCAGGCTGCACCTTCTTCTTTCTTCTGATGTCCTGCTGTGACAGGTGTAGCTTGAATCCCATTATCTCTGATGACTGTACATTTTTGAATTCTACTTCCCATTCAAGCTTATTTTGGCTCTGATAGAGTTAAACCTGCTTCTCAATTGAAGATAGCAGATGTGCCACTTTAAATGTTTTCTGTTGTTCTTTCTTATGTGGAAAGCATCTGATTTTTATTTGCAGCCATATTTTGAATGTAGGAAAATTGTGCTTGAAGATAGTCTCACTCATTAACCGCATGGGACCACCCAGGTAATTGCAAATTTCCTTCACCTAGAGAGTCTACTCTCTGCTGCACACGCCTCACCCACCTGAAATCCCACTCTGAGGACCTCATTTCTTCAGCTAACAGCTCCAGGTCCTGATTGCTCTGAAAAAATGAGGCTACTCTGCAGAAAAGGAACACTTTAAACTGTCATCAGGCGTGTACTCTACTGAGGTTGAATTTTAAACTCTGTTGTAAAAGCAGGTCCTGGTGTGCAGAGACTTAGGGAAAAGAAAGAAGGTATTCTGGAAGAGGAGCAACCGTGGAAGGTCAAGAATGTGGAAAGAATCCGTCAGCTACCGTTATGATTTTATAATTCTTCCTGGAACCGACCTGCATTACATCCTTATGGACATCGTTTGCATTACACATATTGTCATCTTCGACAGAAACCCTACAGTTGTGTGACTTGCAAATATCATTTTTTTTTTTTTTGCTTTGCAATATACCTGGCTTCAGGACCTAGTGTGCTTTGAGATTCGCAAAGCTGCGGATGCTCTAATGTTATTCTTAGCATCGACTTCCAGAAGACTGTGAAATACTTCATTCGTAACAACAATTACTGGCTATGCTTGGAAAATGTCAAAACATTTTTTAAAACCCTTAGTTTTTTCCTAAAGAACTACTTGAACATTTAGAGAAGACTTATAGTTTACTGGAGATAAATTCACTATAATTCAATAAATTTTTCATAGAAAAACCTGAACCAAAATCAGGCAAGTCAAAATGAACTCCAACAGTAAAATATTACCACTATAACAATATTTGAAGAGTGGGAAAATGGCAAAACAGAAACAAAAAACAAAAAACAACCACCAAAAAACCTTTACCTGCCTGAGAATTGGCTCTTTTGCAGAGCTCTTAAAAAAGAGAGAAAGAAAGAAAATAAATAATAAAATATTTAAGGTATAAATCATTACACACATTTGTTAATGATATCTCACTACTAGATCACAGGTCTACGTATCATTAATATACCTAAAAAATCAGAAATCGATACAGTATTTTAAGACTTCACTTTTGTAATATTCTGAAACAACCAGAAAAACAAAACTGCTTAAAAGCCATTAGCAGTAGACCTACTCTAAGTCAGACTTTTGAGATGTACAACTCACATATTATTTAAGATCATGAAAAATCAACTCCAATTTCTGAGGTGCTAACAGCACCAGCAATCTTCAGTGGTGAGACATTGATGTATGAACTCATTTTTTCAATAATTTTGTGTTAAAGATCGAGTATCTGTTAAGGACCAGGAATGTTCATCTGTGTCCAGGGAGAGCGATGAGCCAGCCATAAAGGCATAGGGCTCGGCAGGGCTCAGAGATGGCTTCTCAGAGAGAAGACGTTATACCACTCTTCTTAGTAAAGTAAAATGAGCACAAATGGCCCAAAAATGGAGATATAGGAAAGTCACACAAGCAGTGGGGAGAGGAATCTAAGCTTCTTGAAGGATTTTTCCCTTTATAAAGAAAACATTTTGTCAGGATTAATGTGTAATGAGTAGATAATACCGTATTTGTTACATTTGCTTCAGAAATTAAAAAGACATTGAGTACCAGCAGTAAAATCTGCCCCTAAGTTGTTTAGATTCTATGGGAAGTAGACAAATATGCAGGAACCCAATGCTACTACAAGAAAATTCAATTAAGTTTAATTTTTTAAATGTTAAAGGAATAAAGGAGAGTTCATTTTTATGCAGTGCGTCAACTGAAACACAAAGACAATAATCTTATAAAAACATCAAAATTGATCCTGTTTCCTTATTGTTATTATTATCTTATTAATTGCCTTTCCAGCTGTAACCTTACATGTGGTTCTTTGGTACTGGCAGTACTCTTCTCAACACACCGAGTTCCACCTACATGCTTGTACATTCTTACCATTCTGCAGGTGTGTGTGCAACTGGACACATGGAGTCTTGCTGCATCAACCCGCAGTACCTGTAGTACAGTGTGGGGACTGGTTCTAGGACCCCTTTAGGGATACCATCATCCATGGGTGCTCAAGTCCCTGCTATATAACGGTGTAATGTTGTACATCCACTTGTGTTCTTTAAATTCTCTCTAGATTACCTACAATACCAAGTATAATGTAAATGTTATGTAAATAGTAGTTGTATTTTTTAAATTTGTATTATTTTATTGTGGTATTTTTTTTTCCAAATACTTTTTATCCTTAGTTGGTTGAATCCCTGGATGCTGAAGTTGCAGATACAGAGGGTCAGTTGTATACTGTACTATATATCAGAAAAAAAACTAATTAAAACCAGGCTCCCATGAATACATAAGCACAGACCAAAATAATGCAGAATTATAATATTTAGAAAAAAAAACATAGAAACCACACACATCACAAATAATTTGTTTTCAAAGAGTAAAATTGGTCATTTACTTACAGCATAGCTTTCTGATGGAAAGATTTAGTGTGTGTATGTGTTTTAACTAAATTAGTTCAGAAATAATTACACTCTTCCTAGCACAGCAAAACTATTATAGATTAAAATAAAATGTATTTGTATAAAATTAAATTTCCAATCTGTAATTTCCCAAGAAACTCTTAAGTACAGGAAATGAGATTAGTTTGAGATGACCTTAATTTGAACTCATTATTATATTCCTTTGTTCACATCCTGACCAGTTTCACACATAGATAGATAAATAGAGATAGATGGACAGGTAAAATTTAAGAAATTGATGCCTGAGATCTTCACAGAAGGCAAATAAGATGTAAGCATTTTATATTAAATGAAATTTGTTTCTAATAGCATTTTTTTGACAAACCAAGGAGCAATAGAAGTTTAGTCCTGCTCTTGTATAGTGTAGCTGAGACTTCTAAATAATGCCAATTATTTTAAATAAATTGATGATTACAGTATTGCCATCATTTTATTTTGCAGGAAGAGGTGTGAAACATAAACAAAAACAAAGAGGGAAATGACAGATTAAGAAAATCACAGTTTATACACCTTTATCTTGTAAAAGAGAGATTTGAATAACACACTTGTAGGAAGGATGTAGTCTTGAAAACAAAATGACAGTCTTCCACAAATAAAAGGACAATTTATAAAAATAGGATAAGAGTACATTTTTGTGCAAGTTCACAAATGCATGTGAGTGTATGTACATAAGTTTTCTCATTTTCCCCTTTTATATCAAGAGTCATGAAATAAACTGTTCCATTTATTGATATTTAGGAGTAATTGGAGAAATAAACAAATTTCTGAATTTCACATCAGATAACCTGTTCAACCCTGGGCAGGTCAATTTTATATTCTTATCTTCAACTTCTTTATCCTTTATAGGGGAGTTATAATAATTGTCTAGTAGGTTTATTTTGAGGGTTAAGTAGCAAATAAGACTGGAGAACACCCAGTTACATTTAATTTTCAATTAAACAATGAATACATTTTTAGTATAAGTATTTCTCATTCATTACTTGACATTTCAATTACATTGGCTTTTTTTTGTACTTTATCTGGCAACCCTAATAGAGAGTGATAATTAATAGAAAATGGTTTATTACTAGGATATGCTATATGAGTGTTCAGTCAAGAGGTGGGTTTTGGTGACAGACCCTCCCGGTCCAATGCCTGACACCTTAGCCAGGTTATTTAATCTCTTGGGACTAATACTGGCACCTCTTTGAAATGGCTGTTATGAAGATGAAGTTATGAAATACACATTTTGTTCTTAGTGTAGTGTTAAGTGCTTATTAAGTGTTGACTATTATTATTATCATTGTTTTGCTTTTATATAAAGGTTCTTAGGGTGCTTAGAATGATACATTGCCGCTAGAGAGAACTGCACACATTTTGCAATTATACTCTATATGTCACTTTAAGAACAGTTAGAGAGTGGAAGCATAAAACTGTGATGTTATTCTAATACACAATTCATTTATCATATCGAACGTGCAAAGGTTCTTCAAAAAGTTCATGGAAGGATTTGTATTATTTTTTAATTCTATTTTTCCACAAACTTTTTGAAGTACTCTCGTATTAAATAGCCCATCATCCACTATTATAGTAGAAGCTACTCTAACCAACTAGTGTATTTTCTGCAAAGTTAAACTAGGTGTCAAATTAGAATCAGAGAAGAAAACAGTTTAGGGTAAGTCCAGAACCCTGCACTAATGAGCTCTACACCAGCACTGCCGTTCTCTCAGCTGCCATCATCAGACACCCAACATGAAATGGCACATGTGGAAGGACAGGAACATTTTTTTTTCACATTTCAGTTTTCTAAACAATGAACTCAACGTTAAAATTGTAAACATTCTCAATCTATTCAAAGCTTTTCTGGTGCCCAAAAGCTGCAAATGCATTATTGATCAATTCTGAGCATAGTTTTAATAACATTAACAAAAACATCCAAGCAAATAACTGTTCTTTGAATTCGTGTCTCTTTAGTTCTCTAATTCTAGTAACAGGTCTGTGTTCACAGGGAAGGTCTTCTGTCCTGATCACCTTTCTGTTTACTATGGAACAAGAGTTCATGTGCCTGCCTCCTCTGAATCCACCTGAAATAGAATTCAGTGTTTCTTGGAGGTATATCAAATGAAGACTCAGTACAGAAAGTGTCTCAGCACGTGTGTCTCTAAACTGCCTTGTTAAGAGGACATTGGAGATTCTTAGAACTTTTTATCACTGGAAAAATGTCACCACCCTCAACAAAATTTGTATCTGTCTTGCTTTGAAAACTATCTCACAGTTTTTATCTTTACCCAGACTAAAGGACCTAAAAGGTTTGCTCACAGATTTTCCAAATGAACTGTTCTTTGTGTGATCACACACATATTTTCTTGACGATAGCATCAACAAACGTGCTTGTAGCTGAACAAAGTGTAAGGTGTAGAATGCCAGTAATAAATAGTCAGTAATGGGTTTTTCCACCAGGTTCCATAAAACTACTTGCTCCGAGTATTTCCCAAAAGAATGAGATTAGTGATGTAAGACATAAACAAATAAAAGCCCTTGGCCCTATAAAGACAACAGATTATAGTTGATAAAAGAGTAGGTTTGATGGCATAGTCATATTTTCTGGGATTTTTCCCCTCTAGTTTTTAAGTTCAACCCTTGTCCAGTTTACTTTTTATTGATGCTGTTCATAAATAAATATGGAAGAAATTAAAGTGATATAACTTCTCTTTTATATTTTCTTGAAAATGGAAACAAAAAGGTTAGAATATGTCAGCCAATGTGCTGTGCTTTTGCTGGAAGAAATTCCATGCTAAAATCAAAGCAATCACATTTAGTATTTTAAATGAAAAGACAAAAGAGCATAAACGGTTGGACTTATGTGTACAATGCAATGTTCTTTATTTAAAATTTAACATGAAAATCGTGGATAGATCTTATTGTAGAGGGTGGGTTGAAAATGAACATCTGCACTAGTATTGTAACTATTACACATCGTTAACTTCCAGAACTTCTGAATGTTCATTAAATTTCCCTAAATGAGAAAGTAATATTGTATTTTTATCCTCAGCATGAAAAAAACATGTGTAAAATTTTCTAAAAGTGCAAATTAATGCAAAATTGGTAAACATTTTGCAAAGCTTTTTCTGATGACAATGCTCAGCATGATTCCATTCACTACTGTTAAGAGTGTAACTTTGTACATACTTGTGGAAAATACTTTAGCCACAAAACCAAGAAGCCTAAAATGCTATAACTTTTGACCTTTTAATGTATCTATGCTAATGAAATTGATCTTATGTTTTATATATTTTGTGCCACAAAGCATTAATTATATTTGGAAAAATAAATTAACCCAATGCACAAAAGTAGAGGATATTAAAATGACACATGGTGTAAAAATGGAACTAGAAATAGTTGCTTAAAATATTTTCTTAAGAACTGCAACAAAATGTTATTCATATTATTTAAAATAAAAATAGTGAGACAAAGTTTTTATTTACAGTATGATTTCAATTTTAAAAATTAACAGACATGTGTATTTTTTTTTTTTTTTTTTTTTTGCATCCATGTGTAGACGGAAAAAGACTATTTCCGGAAGAAAATAACCACTAGGAAGAAATAACAATGGTTTATCTTGGAATGAAATCTCTTTTAAAAAATGCCATAAATATGTGTTACTTTCCTAATCACAAAATCATTTAAATACATTTAAATATATGGTCAATTAAAAATGGGAAATGGAGGATTGAAATTCATTTCAAAGTATCCTGGGGCTATTTTCATATAATGACAAATGAAAATATAAACTAATTTTTTAAAAAGATATATCTAGATAGCTTTAAAAGTTAAAGTTCAAAAAATTATCAAAAAATTATTAGACTGTCCATTTGATAACATTGTATCTGGTAATATTCATACACTTTTTAAATATGTTTCCTTTATAAACCCTTACTCTATAGAGTCATAGGTTAATTTACACACTAAATATATATACACATATACACATATATAAATAGACATTATATATGCTACTAATATATACAGATATAATGCTATTGATTTTTAACAATATTTCAGAAAATTAGGCTGTATCCTGAATAAATTTTAGGTTTAAGAATCTACTGAAAGAAAAGAGAGTGATCTCTCTTGGATTTCTGAACGCTGATTCCTCTTTCTTGTCATCTGAACTTGCACGAGTTGACTGAGACTCTTCTTTCTGCACCTGTAATGCTATTCCACCATTTTTCAATCATCCTCTTACATGTGCTGCTTTAAACATATTTTCACTTTTTCTATGTGCCATATTTTCCTTAATATCGAGACAGTTCACTTGAAATTATAGATATAGACAGACCCTAATGTCAAAACGCACAAAAACATGAAATTTGCTATCAGGTGATCCTAACTTATTATTCTCCTTATTACAAACAGTTTCAGCAAGAGCTTATTTGTAGCATCAATTTATTTAAACACAGGTGACTAACCAGCCAGCTGCCCCCCAAAAGGAAAAACACAGGTGACTGAGTCGAAGAGAACCTTACACTTAAAGTACTAACAATTAATTATGCCTTAGCCATTCCTAACTTTAAATATAATAATTAAAATCTTACATTTATAAAATCCTTGATGATTCTATTTTGCTGTATGTCCACATAGCTTCCCCAAGTAATGTAATCTATTCTTGAATTTCAGACTACATTTCATAATTTACATATCACTCCAGTGCTTAATAGACTCTAAGCTTAGTAAGTGGTCAGTGATGTGTAAAGATTAAAATTCAGTTTTATTTCTAATAGATGGAGTTAAAGTTTCAAGAATGATGAAAAGACAGTGAGAATGCCTGATTATCTACAACATGGCTAATATATGACTCAAAATAAGTACATTGAAACTATAAAAGTATAATGTATATAAAATATGTATGCATATTGGCTCATAAAATGGAATTAAATATAATGCTACCACGGATATATAAAAATTCTAATCTTTAGAGAAATTAAAGAGATATTTTAATAGTAAATGTGTAATAGTAGGCTATAACAGATAATGTGTGGCTATTTTTAGAAAATATTAAATAAATTCATGAATAAGGATTCAAAAGTTGAGTTATAAATATAACATGAATCGGGTAGCATGTTATTAAGTTACCGAACACTCTGCCGCCCAAGAGACTTCCAAAGCTGCCTAACTCAAAATCAGGTAGGAACTCTGTGTCATTGTTATGTCAGGTCAACCTGCTATAAGACACTGGACAAAGGAACGAAGTGCGACCACATGTAATAGGTTTTCTTTTGTGATCATAAATTGGCCATTAGGGTATTTATAGGATAAAAGACTTCAAATAACACTCTCAATTGCAGTATAATTGAAATGAGGGAAGACCTCCAGTATAACTTCCCTGAACACGACAACATTCATTTAAACACTTGTTCCGTCTGGTCTGTGTTGAAATTCTGTCCACATATGAAATAAGATTGACATCACCATTTACTGATAGTTGTTGAAGCTGACCTGTGGGCACGTTCCTTTCCATAGATACATCTCTACTGTTTTGATGTTTGAACATTTTCATAAACAGTTATTTAAAAATGGCAACTGTATCAGCAAACTTCTTGAGTGTCTCAGTTCAGGCATGAAAAAGAAATTACTCGAGGTGATAGAACGCTCTCTCTCTAAACAGCACACAGGCATAGGCACACATATTTGCATACATGTGCACACACACACACACACAACTAAGCACACGATGCCACCACAAACTCACAAGCCACGCTTTTAAACACTTCCTCATAGTGTAAAAAGACAATTGCTTCAAACATACCATAATGGAACACAGCATCACACACAGAACCAGATGGATACCAGTGGCAAGTGGACATCTCTACAGAATGTCAAATTTCATCCTGGGCCTTTAGTCACAGTTAAATGGAAATTCTTGGGAGTACTGTCCTTTGACTAGATTAGTGGCCCGTTTAACAGCATTTCTTCATGAACAGGACTGATGAGTTTACTGCTCAGTGTAAATATGGATTAAAAAGTATAATTTTAGCTAAGTATCCTCTCACATTTGCCCTACACAGAGGATTCTGTTTTCCTCAACAAATATATTGACCGAGAGGTTAAATGTATGACTTTGGACATGGTAAATTGTTGAACTATCTTAACGCTGTTCAAATTATAATTAGGCAACTTTGAAATATGTATTTATTCTATTTGTCATTTATAGCAGACTTCAGAGCAGCATTTCTAATGAAGAAAAAATAAATAAAACTGTAGTGTAAGGTAGAGGAGGAGCAGGGAAAACCAAGTGTGTCTCTCTGACAATAAAGACTGAGCGTTTGCCCACGGCAGCTTGTGGTCAGTAAAAGTGAATCTGGAGGGGGTGCCCAGCAGTGTCAATAGATTGAGTCTCATACATTTTCTGTGAAGCAAAGACATATCAGGAGAAAAGTACACAGGGAAACACTTCCAAGATGGCATTATTTCACACCAACACATGCAACCATCAGAGGCTTTCTTTCCCATCTAGAACACCATGACCCTGAAGCTGGAACACCGAGTGTTAACTTATGTATTAAACTCAGGTGTTATTGTTCTCTCCTCGTTTTGCCAAGAACTTAAATACTCTTCTGTCGTATTTAAAAATATGCTTAAAGAAGAATTTAGCTTAGACTGGTATTTCTTAAACAAGAGTAGACCAACCAAAAGTTACTTTGTCTTTTTTGACATAAGTTAGCTTTGTGTATTACAATATTTGATACTAGCCCAAATTTTTCCTAATCTAATATATAATAACAAGCTTTTTGAGGTAGTCAGTATATTGCCTCATTTTTCAAAATAAATGAATAAATAAAAGCTTCCAGTAAATTCTAATTGAATAGACTACAGTACACACAATTTTTCCACAGCACACTAGAATCCTAAAAGGAAATCAAACTTTAATGTAGAAATGTGAGTGAGAAGAGAAACCAATTTTGCATTCTTTCTACATCAATACTTTATGACGCCCTCCCTATTTTAGCAGAAGAAATGAAAATATATAAGCAAATTATTTAGAGTGGCTGTATTTGCATATAAACTCAATTAAAACTTCAAACTACAGCTATGCTGGAAAAGCGGGTTCTTTTGGAAGATAGACATATACTGATAATAACTTTGTAAATAAGTTGTCAGGCTTTGTGTGAAACGGCTCACAAAATGCTAAAATGTTAAATCTGTCTATACCAGCACTGTTCTATAGCAGTATAGAGTGAACCAAAAATGTAATTATAATTTTTTAGTAACCATATTAAAAAAGGTGAAATTAATAGCATTTGTTTAACTTACTATATACTGTTGTTATTTGAACATAAAACCCATATGAAAAATGTTAATGAGGAGATTATTTTACATTCATTTTTTGTACACTTACAGCACATCTAAATTTTCATTGTAAATACTTTTTTTGGCCCTTGGGTTTCATAAAATTTACAACTGAAAAAGATCCACATACCCAAGTTTTTCCGAACATACTCAGAAGTTTGAAAATAATGACATTAAGTAGTGTTTTTTAAACTTAAACTTAAATGGATTAAAACTAAAATAATTAAAGAATTAGTCCCTCCGTCTCCCTAGCCCTGTTTTAAAGCCCGACAGCCCCAGGCGGCGAGTGGCTGCCCTGTTGGAAAGCGCAGGACCGTGTGAGTCCTTTGCTGGCCCATAGGTGGCGCTAGGCCCTCGGAGAGCCCCTGACCAACCTGTTTTCAGTCAAAATGTGAATAAAATGGACTTTAGAAAATTAGTGTGGAGTGACATGTACGACCT
The DNA here is from genome assembly GCF_027409185.1 of Cynocephalus volans. Classification (NCBI taxonomy): domain Eukaryota; kingdom Metazoa; phylum Chordata; class Mammalia; order Dermoptera; family Cynocephalidae; genus Cynocephalus; species Cynocephalus volans. The sequence goes on from NC_084460.1 coordinate 68,797,814, forward strand.
CACGTAGTTAAAACAACCTCTCAGCAGCACTGTTGGAAAACAGAAGGGAAAGATATGAAAAATGGACGGTAAGTGAAAGAAGAGATGGGCCTAGGACCACAGATTAAAATGACTCCGAAGGGTCTCTGTATAGGCCAGTGGTCTTTCAGCAAGAAAGACTTTAAATTCTTGTTTCCTAAATTATAAAATTAATATTTCAGAAGGGAACTGAATTTTCAAACAGTACACTCCCTCCATCCCTAGGTTTCTAATTTTTTAGGATTTCACTGAAATATTTTCACATTAATGCTCTCATTAAGAGAATTTTTAAATGTTTGGACAAAAGTTTATTTTTTATTTTATTTTTTAAATCTAAGAAATATATGCATCCAAAAGTTCAGGTTCATAATTTATATGTTGGACCTTCTCACTCGATATATAATTCCGTATTATAACATCAATACGTAATAATACTCATACATATTGTATATAATATGTACATATTATATATACATGTTTGTGTAATTTCCATGTAGTAAGACCAAATAGAATAATATCCCTACTTGGTCTTCAAAATACATAATGGAAAAATGAAGTGATGATCTTATTAAATTTTTATTTAATCTTATTAAAATTATAAAATGATTATTTCCTACAACCACTTCATAAACATACCTAACATGCATGAAAATTTATTTTGCAAATAATAAGGCAAAGGCTTATAATGGTTAAGTGACATGTTGATGATACAGAGCTATTAAATATGCTAGCTAAGGCTTGACAAGGTCGACCATCTGCAAACTCATTCAACTATAGCAAGTTGAATTCATGTTTTCTTGAGATGTGTTTAGCCTTTATTATAAATACTTTTTTCACAGTATAGCATCCAAGGGAAAACATTATTTTATTAATCCAAGAGCATTTTTAATTAAAAAAATTAAAGTTATAAAATATTGCTCAAATACTATTTCAAAATAACTCCTTGTATGTCACATTTTGATCAATAGGGCTCTAATAATGATTATCTTCTGAAGTAAAAATACACAGAAAAGTAAAACCTTAATGCTGTATAGAAATGTAAATATCATCTATTTCATCTTGCCATTTTATAGATAGAACAAATGAGGCTGAGGAGTGTTCCAGCATGTTCAAGAACCAAGATCAGAACACAGCTTTTCTGGCAGCTAGAGGAGACACCGTATTCCTAGATTTCTTCGAGTAGCACATTGATATCCCAAGGACGTCCTCTTCTCTAAATAAGTTCCTGTTTCCAGAGGATAAAATACTGTAATTTGTGCTTATTTTATTTAGTTTGATATAGTAATTTCCCTACGTAGAGTTTTGTGTTAGTAAAGAGACAAGACAATTTTTTCTATGTAGCACCATAAAATTAAATGAGTTGATCTTAGATGATTACAATCAGGGAGAGAGATCAGTTGTTATATTGTATGCATTCATCTTTTCGGTTTCATTTATTTAAATACCATTTAGGAGCTGAGTTGATGTGACAGCCCCATAACAACTCATTTATAATCTGAACACTTTTAATTACTTGTGGAGATCATGTGTTTAAATGTAATGTTTTAAGAGCTCTTTGTAGTAATTACACTTCATAATGGAATCAGGTATGTACCAGATTCAATGAAGCATCACTCAGAATCTGACAAGCATTTCCATTTCCTAAAGACCATAATTCTATTTTACATTAATGTTTGAACTTACTACACTTTATTGTTTGCTATATAAACATTTTAATTTCAAATAAAAACCTACAGTTTTCAAAGATTCACATGTTCATATTATTTTCACTGCAAAGTAGTCATTCTCTCTGTATAGTATTCTTTTGACTCAATTTTTATTATTAAAATGCCTGATAGAAACAGACTTTTTTAATGAAAATATTCTATTTATAGCAGACTTATTAAATTGCTACCAGTAATATAGATAAAAATGCTAAATTGTTGGTTTAGTACAAGTATATTGAGGGTCTTTTAATAACTATTTTTAAGTCATATTTTAAAATTATTTTTTCTAAACTTAAATATCTACTATCCTTTTGAAAACAGTTTACATGGAGAATTTTAATGAAAATTCTTCACCTCTGACCTGCATCTTATTTTTGTTGATTTTTCTAGAGCTTCAGTTCTTTTTTATTCCTGTCATGTGCAAATGGGAACATCTTTGCTGTGTAAAAAGTATAGGTGTTTCATAAACTGAATCAATTATAAGAACAGATTCTTTTCATTTGGATTTCCAAAAGCAAATTATATTTTGCATTTTTCCTCCCACTTTCTATAAATATATTTTCCTGGTTTTCTGCCTAATATTTGTAACTAAGGACAATCATTTTATAGAAGTAAAGGTACACCAGATAGTTCCAAATCTTCAACATGTAGATTAGGAAACTGAGGCGCATGGGAACAAGGGACTTCCCCAAGGTACATAGCTAGCTCGTGAAAAAACCGTACAAGCACATCCCTGCTTAGCTTTTCGAGAAGCACACATTTTTTATTTTTTGCAATTACCCAAAAGATGCATGAATATTTTATCATATTAAAATTCTGGACATAGCTGAAAGGGAGAATACAAAGAAATTACCTTCTTCTATTCACCTATAAAATTCTTTTTTAAAAAAAAAAAATTTATTGAATCAAAATTGATTATACAAATTTTGGGGTTCAACATTGAGATATGTTCATCGAATCAATATTACTAGCATATATATTGTTACCCTAGATTTCTTCTCACCCTCTGAGAGAATAATTGTTACTCTGTTCATTTGCAGCCCAACAGATCTGTCCAATGCTGAGAGGTGTGTCCCCCAATACTATCATAGAGCAGATGTCTCTTCCATCACTATGAAATGGGCTCTGTGGAGACAGACATCCTCCTCCTTTCTTTATCTCTGCTTGTGACTCTCCTTGTGTCAGTGCACTCCAGTGGCTGGTGGACCATCTGCATGATGGTTGTGGCATCTAGCCACTTTCATAGCAGCCATGGTTATCATGGTGGCTGTGGTGGGCCACCCACATGGAGAAGATGTTTTTGGCATGCTCCTCGGTGCTGGCGGTATGCCCGGTTGTGGGAGGGGGGTCCAGTCCCCTTCTCCATGCCCCAGGTACCCAGACATGCCCCAAAGTCACTGGCGCAGTGGACCTGGTTGTGGGAGGGGGTGTCCGGTCCCTGGCTCCATACCCCAGGTCCCTGGGCAGGCCCCGAGGTGCTGGCACAGGGTGCCTGGTTGGGGGAGGGAGGTCCAGTCTCCTTCTCCATGCCCTGGGTCCCCAGAAGGGCCCCGAGGTGCTGGCGCAGTGAGCCTGGTTGTGGGAGAGGGGTCCGGTCCCCTTCTGCATGTCCTGGGTCCCCAGGTGGGCCCTGAGGCACTGGTGCTGGGTGCTTTGTTGTGGGAGGGGAGTCCAGTCCCATTCTCTGTGTGCTGGGTCCCCAGACAGGCCCCAACGCATTAGTGGTGTTACTGGTTGTGGGAGTGGGGTCCAGTCCCTGGCTCCAATACTTAGGTTCCTGGGTGGGGCCCCAAGGTGCTGGTGGTATGAGTGGTTGTAGGCAGGAGTCCTGCCCCTGGCCTCGTGCCTCATGTCCCCTGGTGGGCCCCAAGGCACTGGTGGTGTGCCTAGGTCAGAACTAATTTTTTGTCCTTTGCTTACTTCGAACACAGGGGAACTTCCTGTGGGAACCAGTACTTGAGCTGTGTGATTGAGCTAAATTGCTGCTTTGCTGCTGTTTCCCTAGGGAAGACTTTTTGTGCAGCTCAGTGCTTAATGGTTGACCTTATAGGTACTTCCGGTTCTGATACTTGGTGCACCTGGGTTGTGTAGAAACTCTGATCTGGGCCTGAGATTTTTCATTAAACTGCACCCCATGCAATTTTGCATTCCCAACCAGTCTCCTCTGAGTGGTCCTGCACTGATTGGGGGGTGGATCGGCTGTCCTTGCAGTGTCCCACTGTTCTCCCAGTGAGCCTGTCTCACCCACCACCCGTGCTCTAAACACTTTCCATGGGACAGGCCCTGTGCTGGTCCCTCGTGATGACTCACCAGCCTCTGAATGGCTCCCCTTTTTCAGGTGTTCTGGCTCCTCGCTCCTGTGTGGGTCCATGGGAACCCTGTTAGTGGTCTTGCTGTCCTGGGGGCCACCAAAGTCCTCTTCTCCCCTGCTGCCTCCAAGTAACTACATCTGAAGGGCACAGCTGCAGCTTCTGCCAGCTCCTGCTCCATGTGCTCCAGCATTAAAGCAGCTGCAGGCCGAAACGCTGAGAGCAGTTTTTTCTTTCTCTCATTGTGGTTTTTCCTGCTGTCGTGAGTTCCATAGGTCTCTCCTCCTCTTCACCTGAGCTCCAGTGGCCACAGCTTGGCCAATGGTACATTTTTATCGTTGTAAATCCGTTGATTTGTGGGAGAGAATGACGCTGGGACCGCCTTCTGCCATCGTGACTGGAACTCTCACCTATAAAATTCTACTGTTCTTTAGAACCATTACCAGCAGTTTGATGTGCTGACCTTCAGACCTTTCCCAATGTCTTTACATATATTTCCATCCTGGAACTTTTACATATCTAGACACACCATTATTAAGAAAAAGGTCCTCTTTAATGGACCACCAGGAGAGGGACCACTGAGCAGTGTTACCTCGTCAGTGCCACGTGGTTGTCCCTCTTCACATGCTGCTTTTGTATATTCAGCTCATCCGGATGGTACAGATTCTTGTTAAATGTACTTATAAATGCCAAAGCCAACATTTATTGGGTGGTCTAAGCAAAATATGTGACATTCTCAAGTCAGGTGAAGATTGTAAAATGTAAAGCAGCAGTTCTCTGAGGGGGCCCTGGAGGTGCCTAAGACAACTTCAGCAGGTACAAAAGACTAAGATTTGCAGAACTGCTGCTCTAGGGAGCACCCCTACGTTGCAGATAGCACTCTTCATCCAACCCCTCTTTGGACTCTTCTGTGAACCAAACATATTTTACATACTTCCAAGTAAGTGGCAGTATAGGAAATAACCTAGATTAACTCTACTTTTATGTCTCCAGGTCTCCTGAGTTTAGTTTCTTGATCCACTATGTAATTAGCTGTAAGACGCTGGGCGACATTCCCTCTCCTCCCTGCATCTCTGTGTCCTCATCTGTAGAATGGGAATAGTAACAATACCCACTCCACAGTGTTGTGCAAGTTTTACACAAGTCAATAGAACAATGCCTAATGTGTAGGAAGTATGAGGTATGACTTTCATGTCTTACGAGAGAATTTTTATCTACTTTATAGATTTTGAGGTTGTGCAGAAGTATTTGCTCCATGAATTTCATTTACGTTTTTGTATGTGAAGGAGTGACTGTGTTATAATTCCAAATGCTTGTATCTAATCCTGTTCCATTATACACAGACAAGCTGCAGCATTAAATGGCATTTCATTCTTATTTAAATAATCAAATTGCTCTCTGAAGCCATGTGCATTCCTATACTTTATGTGTCATGTGTAATACTATCTGAGACTGCAGCCTCGTACCATTCTGGGGGAAATGGATTTGTGGCCACGGCTCTTGAACCAAATTTATCATCAGAACCACCCAGATGAGGGTATTAATTCAGAATTATAGGGTGATACAGGAAAAGTGGGCTTTCCAAATAAATGGAGAATGAAAGCAGAGTAGTAGTTTGGGGATATCTGGTGCTAAGCTGGTTTCTCTCCATAAAAGGAGGGGCTTGCTAATGCTGATTTTGGATCAAGCAACCGTGGAACTTGATTTCATAAGCATTTTCCTAAATGGAATACCACAGATGGTTAGTTTACAATCTTCTTGAATGGCAGTGGTGTAGGAAGGATTGCACTTCCCAGACCGAGTAAAATCATCAGGGCCATTGGCTTCTGCTTATCCTCTTAGCGATGATGGAGGTCAAAATAGCTTTGCTGAGATCTGCCACTCTTGCTTCTTCTTGGTGTGAGCATCTAATTTTATAGAAGAGCACATGTCCCTGGCTATTTTAATCAGGAACATACTCTGCTTGTGGTCTCTTCCTGTTTATAAATTAATCCAATGAAACTATTTTAAATACCATCAGCACAAATCATTTAACTGACTATATGCTATACCCACAACACTGTCGTTACATATATACCATGAGTCACCTTTATGTCTGACACGGCTCAGGATTTTATCAAGCTGTCTGTCTCTTGGCTTTTGAGAAGTCATAGTTACATCCCTAAGGCCAAAATACTGCTGGACAGATAATTAATATTCTTTACATGATTGTTAACTATATCAGTGAAGTGCACACAGAAGCTCTTTCTGGTTCCATAAACAAAAATCTTCAGGAGCTTGCTAGATTTCCCCCCTGATTTTATACTCTGTAATTCCTTCATGCCAAATCTGTTGCATCTCTCTGACATGTGCCCTATTTCTGGGGTGCTTTAATTGAGTACTGTCTGTCCTTATGAACCACCACTCTTGTGACTTTGGAACATTCTGATGTTCTATGGAACAATATTTTCCCCTTTGTGTTAGTTCCAAACGTTAGGCCCCTATGAAGGGCTTCAGTTCATATGTGATAGAGCAGGATAATGAGGATTATGTTTATTTAGTTGTGATATTAGCTACCAATTTTGTCTCTTTGAATAGGATAGTTGTGACATAGGATGAAACACTAGGGATACTGTGATTTAATCATTTAGACTTTATAATCAGCACACCTGAGATCAGGTCCTGATGATGCCCTCAATTAGCTCTATCACTGTAAGAACACACCTGACCTCTCTAAGGCTAGGTTCTCCTGCATGAAATGGGAAAGCAATCGCACCTGCTTCATAGAACCACTGAGAAGTAAACAGGAGGACTTATCCAACACGTTCAGCACAGTCCCTGGAACAGGATACTTGATACATATGCATTTCTTTTCCTATCACCTATTTGGTTGGAGATGCTTCCTAGAAAACCAAAAGCTTATCTTCCAGTTGCTGGTGCTGTCTGCTGGTAGGAAACGCATGTTGATTGTATTTGAGCCCACTTCACTTCATTGTGGAAGAAGAGTAGGATTGAACAGATCAGCTTTTTGATTTGATAAGGGCCAAAACCCAAAAAAATTTCATAGAGGAAGCTGTATGAGGTTGACATACGTTCTAAGTCATAATAAACGGCTAAATTTCACTTGAAAATGGAAAAAATTGATTAAGAGAGTGATTGTACATTAAGACTTAGTAACTTGAGAAAAAAAGAAGAGTTTAAACCGACTTTACACATACATTAAAAGCACCAGCATTATTCACCACCTCGTCTGTTAGTGTGGACCTGTGAGGACAGGCTTTGTGTGATTTAGGATGAATTGAGACTGTGATTTTACTCATGTTGCTAATTATATGTCCTAACTCTACTTCCTGGAATGTTCTAAATTCTCCCCTCACTGTCCCTGAATATAATTAGTGTTTCTGTATATTTCTTCATTTTCAGATAAATCAAGTACATGTGCAGAAGTTACTTTACTGATGCTTTTTAAGAAAATAGATAAAATCTTAAAGGACTACTTAAAGGAAAAAAAATCACATGATACTCCATGAAAAACAAGGTTTCTTTCTTTTTTTTTTTTTTTTTTGTCTTTTTCGTGACCAGTACTCAGCCAGTGAGCGCATCGGCCATTCCTATATAGGATCCGAACCCGCGGCGGGAGCGTCGCTGCGCTCCCAGCGCCGCCGCACTCTCCCAAGCGCGCCACAGGGTCGGCCCAAACAAGGTTTTTTTCTAACTATCCTTCCTTACCCTCAGTATTTCATAAGTAATATTACAAATGGCAAGTCCACAAAACTTACTTACCTTTGAACCTAAGACAAAATGTTTAGACCATACAGACAGCAGCTCCCAGTTATGTCACAGCTAATTGAGAGGAGGGCATAACATTTTAAAGTTCTTATTATGTTTCAGGGACCAAGCTAAGTATATTACGCAAATTTAATTAAATGCTCACTGCAGCCCTGTTATAGGTAGACTTATGTGCTTTTTCAGCCAATGAAGTGTCTTAAAGGCAGCAAGGTTAAGAGAGCTACACAAGGACACACAAATAGCCGCGGGGATTGAACCAGTTGCTGAAGGAGCTCCACTCGCAGCACCTCTCCTCTGACCTCTCTCTGGTCCACTAAATGCGCTCACCGGGGAGGTGCCTCACGTGCCCCTGGGTGACAACTGGGACAGTCTCAGGACTCCTTAGCTTACGCTCAAAAGCTCAAACCATAAAATGCTCTATGGTCATTTTCGTTTGCAAAGATTCTTTCTCCAGATACCAAATGTCCCAACCATATGATAATCAAACTTAGAGTTTGATTTAGGTTAAACCTGTCTCATTTTGGGGGAGAATCATCGGAAGGCCGAGCCTTAATTTCATGCATTTTGCTACCATGCTTTCTGTTTCCTCCAGTATTAAAGTCAGTGAGAGAAGGAAAGATTAGGGAGCAGAGAAGTTCCAGTTTTGACTGACACTGCCATTGCACAGTTTTGTCCCCTGGCCTGGGATTGTTAAGTAATTCTGTGAATTCCTGAAATGCTCTCCTGAAATGAAACTCCCTTTCCTGTAATGTGGGTAATGCACTTCATCTGTCTGGCTACCTCCTACCCCTCACTGAAGGGCTCCCTTCATCCCTTTAATTCTCTGGAACAAGCCTTAACAATTCAAGACAGACTGTCTTACAAGCGTGACCCACAGATACCACAGCTTGGTTCACACAAACTCAGGACAGCCTAAACTAAATAATGCAGCTGCTTCTCCTGCACTGTTGATGTTGACATCATGAGACAATCCAACTGTGTCTTTAGGTTTCCCAGGCACCAGCCGACACAGTACATCATGTCTTTTTCACTGAAGGGACACCCATTCGGCTGTGAACACTCAGTTGGAGCACCTGCCACTAGGTTTAAGGTGAGGGGTGTTTCCACAAACCTACTCCCATCAAAACTCCTCTCAATCCTTTTGTAGCCTTGATGTGGAAAGTCTTGTAGCAGTTTTTCAGGCAAATCCATTGTTGCAAGATCTCTCAGATGGTTGGTCTCTCAACTCACCTGAAAACGGCACTCCTGTCAGATCCGTGCATCAGCCAGCATTGAACATGCTATGTCTCAATGTCATCGAAGCACTAGACTGAGGCTGGGGTATGCTATACATTATTTTAGGCATAAATATTAGTTTCTAACAACTACTTTTAAAGTCCTTTTTCTGTGTATAACTTTAAATTACATAAATTGGGTGACAGCTGTAAAAATGGTGATTTGTGCAGAAAAATAAATAAAAAATACAGTACCATCTTTCAAACTGTTTAAGAAATAACTTCCATAGTGAGGATAAAAATAATGTCTGTATGGATAAAAATAAAACCAATTACATTTGGTATAACAGCAAAAGAAAAATTCTACAAAATTAAGTAAATTAATTAGTTCTAGTTCTCCTAAAACCCATTCTAGGAATATTTATACATTTATACTGTTATATAATAGTTTGTGGGACAAATATCTTTTCTTCCCAGTTTCTAGATAACTCCCATTCATTCTCCATATTGTGAATTAACATCTCCTCTGGAAGCCTCTGAAGACCAATTTGCCTTCATCATTCTATCCACTATACAAAGGTACTTCAAAAAGTTCGTGGAAAGAAACAGAGAATGCCTGGGGTCCTGGCAGGAGCTTAGGACAGCAGCCCCCTCCACCTGGAAGCAGGCAAGAAACAGAGCATGCCTAGGTCCTAGGCAGGAGCCAAAGTCAGCATCCCCCACCTGGAAGCATGCAAGAAGTACTCCAAAAACACAACTTTCATGTTGGTGGCCCACCACAGCCAAAGTCACAGCCACAGCTGCTGCAAAAGTGGCTCAACATCACAGCAGTAGCCACAACCACTGTGCAGGTGGCCCACTAGACATCTGACTGCATTGATACAAGGAGAGTCACCAGTGGAGACCAGAAAAAGAAGAGGATGTCTCACTTCTCGAAGCCCACACCAAAGTAATAGAAGAAGCAACTGCTCTAACAGATGACCAGACATCAATGTGAAGATACTAGAGATACAAAAACCCAAGAAAATATGACACCACCAAAAGAATATAGTAATTCTCAAATACCAGACCCTATACATCAGGAAACCCTTGAAATAACTGAAAAGGAATTCTGAGCAACAACCTTAAGGAAACTCACTGGGATATGAGATGACTCAGACAACATATGAAATGAGAAAAAAAAAATCTGGGATGTGAAGGAGGGAATTTACAAAGAGATTAATATCTTAAAAAATAATGGAGCAGGGGCCGGTCTCATGGCTCACTCAGGAAAGTGTGGCGCTGGTAGCGCTGAGGCCGCGAGTTCGGATCCTATACAGGGATGGCTGGTGCACTCACTGGCTGAGCATGGTGCAGGCCACACCATGCCGAGGGTTGTTATCTCCTTACTTGTCAAAAACTAAAATAAAATAAAATATAATAAAATATAATGGAGCAGAACTCATGGAACTGAAAGATTCACTCAACATAATAAAAAACCTAAAACAAAAAAAACCCCACAACTGATAGCTTAAGCAACAGGCTAGAACAAGCTATAGAAAGAATTTCAGATCTTGAAGATAGTCTTTTTCAAATAACGCAAGTGGACAAAAGAAAAAGGAAAAAAGAATTTCAAAAAATGAGGAAAATCTAAGTGCACAAACATTTGAATCATGGGTGTTCCAGAAAGAGAGGAGAAAGGAACGTGCATGGGGAACCTACTCAGTGAAATAATAATGGAAAACTTCTGAGGTATAAGGAGAGACATGGACCTTCAGATCCAGGAGACTCAAGATCCCCAAACAGATTCAACCCCAAAAGATCCTCTCCAAGACACACTGTAGTAAAAAAAGCAAAACTAAAAGACTACAACTGAAAGAGAGAATCTTAAAAGAAGCAAGAGAAGAGCATCAAGTCACCTGGAAAGGAGCCCCTATCAGACAGAAGGGAGCCCCTATCAGCCCCTAACAGCAGACTTCTCAACAGAAACTCTATAGGCCAGAAGAAAATGGTATAATATATTCAAAATACTAAAAGACAAAAAACCTGCCTGCCAAGAATACTGTACCCAGCAACACTGTCCTTCAGAAATGAGGGAAAAATAGTGTATTTTCTAGACAAACAAAAACTATGGGAGTTCACCGCCATAAAAACAGCCGTACAAGAAATCCTCAAGGGAGTCCTGCATCTAGAATCTGAAAAACTGTAATCACTACCACAAACACTCAAGAAAGAACAAAACCCACTGGTAGAACAAAAATGCTAATGAGAAAGAGAAAGAAACTAAATCCTACCACCACAAAAAAACATAATGACAATGTAATAATACCCCTGCTTTATTTCTTTTTATTTCTTTTTAATTTTTTTTTTAAATAAGTACATTAGAAGATGTTGTTCGGGGGGTGGGGGATGAGGTGACATGACTGGCCCATGGCTGGTTCCATTGCTGGCCTGGTTGTGGTTGGGGGGTAGAGTGGAGCTAAGGCCCTTGGCCCCCATGTCAGGACCCTGGGGGCTTCTTCCCTGGCTTTGTCATTGGCCTGGCTGTGGTCTGCCCTTGCTTTCTTTCTGATTTGAGTAATTTGGTCTTCTCTCTCTTTTTTCTTGGTCAGTCTAGATAAAGGTTTACAAATTCTGTTGATCTTTTTAAAGAATTGACTTTTTTAATTTTTATTTTTTATTATTAGCATATTCGTTATTACAAATCATAATTCTTCTTGATGTCTTTTACCCAACCTATCACTCCCCCAACCCCATCCCTTCCTCCCTCCATCTCTAGTATCCTTAGGTTTGTTCTCTCCTTTTGAAAGTTCACGAATTGCTGTGGTTTCTTTCTTTCTTGGCCAATCTAACTAGGGTGAGATGATATCTCAATATGGTTTTGATTTACATTTCTCTGCTGACTGGTGATGCTGAGCATTTTTTTTATGTACCTGTTAGCCATTTGTATGTCTTCATTTGGAAAACATCTATTCAGCTCATTTGCCCATTTTTAAATTGGATTATTTGTTTTTCTACTGTATAGTTGTTTGAGTTCTTTATATATTCTGGAAATTAATCCCTTGTCAGATGTATAGTTTGCAAATATTTTCTCCCATTCCATAGGTTGTCTTTCCACTCTGTTATTGGTTCCTTTGCTGTGCAGAGGTTTTTAGTTCGATATAATAACATTTGTTTAGTTTTTCTTTAGTTACTTGTGCTTTGGGGGGTTTATTCATAAAGTCATTGCCCAGTCCTACTTCCTGGAGTTGTTTCCAGATGTTTCCTGATGATTTTATAGTTTGGGGTCTTTTTTCTTAAGTCTTCAATCAATTTTGAGTTGATTTTGGTATACGGTGAGAGGTACAGGTCCAGTTTCATTCTTCTGCATATGGATGTCCAATTTTCCTAGCCCCATTTATTTAAGAGGTTGTCTTTCCCCCATTGTATGTTCTTGTTGCCTTTGTCAAAGATCAGTTGGCTGAAAGTATGTTTTGGCTGATTCCCAGGTTTTCTGTTCTGTTCCATTGATCCAAGTGTCCATTTTTATGCCAGTACCACTCTGTTTTGCTTAAATAGCTTTGTGATATACTTTGAAGTTGGGTAATGTTATGTCTCTGGCTTTATATATTTATTTTTTTGTCTAGGATTGCTTTGGCTATTCAGTGTCTTTTTTTGTTCCATAGGAATGTTAGGATTGCTTTTTCTATTTCTGTGAAGAATATCATAGGTTTTTTGATGGGGATTGCATTGAATCTGTAGATTACATTAGGTAGAATGGATATTTTCACTATATCAGTTCTTTCCATCCAACAGCATGGTATGTCTTTCCACCCATTTCTGTCCTATTTAATTTCTTTCACTAGTTTTTGTAGTTCTCATTGTAGAGATCTTTCTCCTTCTTGGTTAAATTGATTCCTAGGTATTTTATTTTTTTCATGACTATTGTAAATGGGCTTTCTTTCTCGATTTCTTTCTCTATTAGTCTGTTACTGGAGTATAAAAATGCTACTAATTTGGGGGTGTTGATTTTATATCCTGCAACACTACTGAAATTGCTAATAAGCTATAAGAGTTTTTTGGTAGAGTCTTTAGGTTTTTCTATACATAAAATTATGTCATCTGAAAACAGGGACCGTTTGACTTTGTCCTTTCCAATCTGGATGCCCTTTCTTTCTTTTTCTTGACTGACTGCTCGGGCTAGTACCTCCAGTACTATGTTAAACAGGCATGATGAGAGTGGGCATCCTCATCTTCTTCCTGTTCTTAAGGGAAAAGCTTTTAGCTTTTCCTCATTCAGGATGGTATTGGTGACTGATTTGTTCTCTATACCTAATTTTTTTTTCTGACTGGTAAGGGGATTGCAACCCTCAGCACGGTGTGGTCCACACCACGCTCAGCTGGTGAGCGCACTGGCCATCCCTATACAGGATCCGAACCTGCAACCTCGGAGCTACCAGCGCCGCACTCTCCTGAGTGAGCCACGGCAGGCTCTAAACCTAATTTGCTGAGAGTCATTCCTTTAAAGGATTTTTGATTTTGTTGAATGTTTTTTCTGCATCTATTGATATAATCATATGGTTTTTGTCCTTTATTTTGTTGATGATATTTAAAACATCTAAACAAAAAGCAATGTAATAACAGGAGTAAAGCAACACTTATTAATAACTAACTTAGATGTAAATGGATTAGGCACCCTATTCAAAAGACAGACTGATTGTATTAAAAAGATAGATCCAACTATATATGCTGTCTTCAAGAGACCCACCTCACCTATAAAGACACACACTGACTAAAAGTGAAGAAATGGAAAAAGATATACCATGCAAATGGAAACCAGAAATGAGCAAGAGTAGCTATTTTTATATCAGGTAAAATAGACTTCAAACCAAAATCTATAGAAAGAGACAAAGAAGGCTATTATATAAAGGGATCTATCCAGTTAGAAGAAATAACAGTCATAAATATGTATGCATGCAGCATTGGAGCACCCAGATATGTAAAGGAAACACTCTTGAACCTAAAAAAAACAGGGATAGAGTCTAATACAATAATAGTGGGTGACTTGAATACCCCTCTCTTTGCATTGGACGGATCTTCCAGGCAACAAATCAACAAAGAAACACAGGATTTGAACTACACCTTAGACCAATTGGACCTGGCAGTCGTATACAGAACATTCATCCAGCTACAGAATACACATTCTTCTAATCAGCACATGGAACTTTCTCCAGGACAGATGACATGTTAGGTTACAAATCAAGTCTCAGTAAATTAAAAAAGAAAAAAATGAAATCATTCCAATCATCTTTTCAGACCACAGTGAATTAAAACTAAAAACGAATAACAAGGAAAACTCTGGAAACTATACAAGTTCATGGAAACTAAAATACAGACTTCGGAATGACCTATGGGTCCAAGAAGATATTAAACAAGAAATTTTTAAAAAATTAATGAAACTAATGAAAATACAGATACCATACCAAAACCTGTGGGATACCGCAACAGCAGTTCTAAGAGGGAAGTTTGTTGTAATAAACGTTTACATCAAAAGAATGGAAAGACTTCAAATAAATGACCTAACACTATGCCTCAAAGAACTAGAAAAACAACAATCCAATCCCAAAAGTAGTAGATGGAAAGAAATCAAGATCAGGGCAGAACTAAATGAAATAGAGACCCAAAAAACAATACAAAAGATTAATGATACAAAAAGTTGTTTTTCTGAGAAGATAAATAAAATAGATAAACTATTAGCTAGCTTAACAAGAAAGAGAGAAGATCCAAATAACAAAAATCAGAAATGAAAAGGGAGACTACAACTGATACCGTAGAAGTATGAAGAATCCTTAGAGATTATTATAAACAACAGTATGACAACAAATATGAAAACCTGGAGAAAATGGATAAATTTCTGGACACATACAAACTACTAAGACTGAACCAAGAAGAAATAGAGAACCTGAACAGAACAATAACACGTAATGAGATTGAAGCAGTAATTAGCAATGTTCCAACAAAGAAAATTCCAGGACTGGATGGATTTACAGCTGAATTTTATCAAATCTTTAAAAAAGCATTAATAACAATTCTCTTCAAACTATTTTAAAAAATTGAAACAAAAGTCATTCTCCCAAACTTATTCTATGAAGCCATCATCACCCTGATACCAAAACCAGATAAAGACACAAGAAAAAAAAGAAAAAGAAAATTACAGGCCAATATTCTTGATGAACATAGATGCAAAAATCCTCAAGAAAAAACTAGGAATCAGCAACATATCAAAAAAACTATATACCATGATCAAGTGGGATTCATCCCAGGGATGAAAGGCTGGTTCAACATACACAAGTCAATAAATGTGATTCACTAATGAACCAGCTTTTGGTTCTGTTGATTTACTCTACTGTTTTTTAATCCCCTATTTCATATATTTCTGTTGTAATCTTTGTTATTGCCTACTTATATTTTCTCTTGGTTTAGTTTGCTCTTCTTTTTCTATTTACTTAAGGTAGAAGTTTATAATACCAATTTGATATTTTTCTTATTTTTAATATAGGCATTTCTATTTATAAATTTTCCTCTAAGCACTGCATGAGCCTTGTATCCTATAAATTTTGATGTGTTACACTTTGACTTTTATTTCAAAGTACTCTCTAATTTCCCTGAGATTTTTCTTTTACCCATTGTTTATTTAGGAGAGTGCTGTAAAATTTCCACACATTTGTTAATTTTCTAAATTTCCTCTGCTATTGTGGTCAGAGAACATATTTTCTATGACCTTAGTCTTTTTAAATATACCAAGACTTGTTTCATGGCCAAATAAATAAAAAGTTTGTGGAAAACAGGATTGAAAGATAATACTGATCTTTCATGAACTTTTTGAAGTATCCTCATTCATGCTGATGTTATCATTTAACTCTCACATGTTTGATATATATTTGCCTTTTGTATATGTTAAATATATTTAGATGATTCAATTGGTTGATTTGTCTAAACATATCAGATGGAGCTAGTGTTCACTGATATGTGTGTTTCTCCTCTTCTTTTTGCATACCTTAAATAACTCCTTCAGTCCCACTAGCAGTCAGGTCCCAACCAGTTAACTCCAGTTCTGGCCATTGTGAATTCAGCAGAAATGAAACATAACACTTCCAGGCCTGACACGTTATTTCCAGGAAATAAAAACATGAATGAATCCAACAATGACTAAGTTTAGATGAGCAATTAGAAAAACCATTGATCTCTTCTTAACAGCAGATTCATTTTTTAATTCAGCTTGTTTTTTTTAGGGAGTGTTACATGTCACTAATGTTCTCTACACACTGCAATTTTTATGGTTTAATCAGGACTATATATATTTATAGTTATATATATACACACATATATACAAACATATATATGTTAACAACTGCAAACTATGCATGATGTGTTTCCAGAGGTATACAGATCTGCAATAAGAGCTCAAAGAAGGAAAAGTCTCTAACTGCACATTTGTAGATTACAATGTAAAGAAAAAATTAAATTAAATAAAAATGGTTTCTGAGGATACAGAAAGCATCCTTTGCCGCATGTTAAAAATAAAAATAAAAATAAAGAACAGAAGATGCTTATCTGAGTAAGAGGGGGAAAAAAAAAAGAATCAATGATTGAGGAAGGTCATTAGTAGTTCTACTGTCTCCCATGTTTTAGACGTTTACCAGGAGAAGGTAGAAGCCATATTTGTAAAGTTTTCCTTGGGAGAATTATATTCACAATTATAACCCAGGTTTAAGTAGCAACTTCAGTAACAAAATAATGGGCATATGATGAAGGTCATGTTCATTAACTTTATCTCCATCTGTAGTTTCATTTACGGTTTTTATTCTGCAATCTCAATTTTACTTACAGCAGAAAATCACAATTTGTAATTAAAAAAAAAAAAAAGAAAGAAAGAAAATGTCAAGGCAAAGTGAAAATACCCATCTGTCCCTGCGGCTCATACACAGAGCTCTTTAACATTCGTCCTATTCTAGCAGTCACAACTTCAACTAACTACTTTAATTCATTTCTGTCTAAAACTGAGAGAGAGAAAATTTCATCTTTCTACAACTTTTTCATTAAATATATATGTCATGATGTCAAAATAAGAGTTTCTTTGTACCCTCATGTAAAATATTATGATCAGAATGATAATTGGCTTTCATATTTCATTTCGTATAATAGAAATACAACTTCTAAATGTTTCTGTGACAGGAATCTGTATCCCCTTTAACTAATGTGGTTTAAGGATGATCTAAGTTCTCTTTGGTGTTGCTCTAAAATACATTAGTGGGATTTTAATCAAAAAAAGAAAACTTTAAAATAATAACATACTCACTAATATGTGCTAGTGCTAAGTGATAAAGAAATGAATAATTAAAGAGTTAAATACACATTAAAAGTTAAGAAAATTAAAAGCCAACGATAATAGGCAAAATACTTTCCCTTAATTCGATAAGTAAAAAAGCAGGACACAAATTTATTCTTATAACCATGTAAAAGAAATCTCCACAATCAAAACACAACCTCTAAAGCATGGTAAACTTTGATTTGGCTGGGAGATGTTTTTCCATTATTACTCTAATTTCCACAGATTTTATTTTGATCATTCAATTTTTTACAATGTACATTGTTATTTATAAAAGAAGATATCTTCAGTCTAGAAATTTTTTAAAGCTAAAGTGCAATATTTTATTCTTATCATCACTTTGTATGTGGTGTGTTTCTTTCTGAAATTGTAGCCTCAATATGGAGAATACTGCCTATGTAAAAGATTAACAGTTCCTCATTTTGGAGGTGATAAAATCCATAAACCCAGCCTAATCAGTCACACGGGAAGGAAAAAGTTAAGGACTCTTAGATTAATTAACTAGTTCTACAAGCTAAAATAGTATACGAATAGAAAAGCAATATGTAGTTCTTATATTTCATATAAGGCATATATCCTTTGCTAAATAATTCACTTGTATGAATATAAAAGGTTCACTTAACTTTAACTTGCCTTTCAGGTGGACAATTATTTCCAGAATTATCTGTGGTTTGTGAAAAAGCAGGGCAGGAAGCTCGTGTCCAGAAAGAACTTCTTCCACCAAACAGGGTTTGAAATGCCATCATTTATTTTGTGTTTGTTGTGTAGATCAATTATTACCTGGTTAGTGTGGAGGTTTGGAGACTCGATGAGATAATGAAAAACACCAGAGGGCTGCAGGAACAGGAACATCTTTGTCCCTGGCCATCCCATTAAAAAAGGAAAAGAATGAATAAACTACAAACCTAAGCCAGGTTACAGATTTTAGAAGACACAGACTTATGTATTTGCACACACCTTTTTTCCCTTGCTTTCTAAAGAATTTTTCAAATGATATCATTTGCAATAAGCCATTATGGGACAAGTATATATTTCTATAGAGAAAAGTATTTCTTGGGGGAAAAAATGTTTCAATGTATTTTTTCTATATGATAATCTTAATGTCATGCCTCTAAGAATCTTCATTATTGTTCAAATTGAATTGTAAATGCTATCTTCCGTAGTTTCAATAATGGCAATTAATTATATAAAGACAAAAACTGGCCTAAGTAAAGCCAAATGCTAAGATATATCAGGTCATGATATTATAAAGATCCTTCATGATATCTACAAAAGTGATGAAATTGTTGAGACATACTGAAAGAATGCTGACAGTAAGATAATGCAAAATAAAAAAGATTTTTCTATACGTCAGGGTCCCAAAACAATACACATGGAATACTCAAATGTGTTAACTAAAGATTTTTTAGAAAGATAAATGATTCACTAATTTTGCAAATGTATGGGCAGGATTAAAGGAAACCAACAAGGGACCCAGACAGAGCCAGAAGAGATGGACACTCTCCTTCCTTCAGGTCCAGAGGACAAGGGATAGAGAGAGTGGCCACCACTGTAGAAGAGGGCTGTTGAAGCAGAGTGTGTCGTAGCTCTGTGGAGGCATGCGTTCGATATGCAGAACAGGGAAGATGCTTGGGGGTAAGTTCCACAGCCTCAATTTTCTCCCACATGCTGCTTCTTGCCCAGTATTTCAAACGGACTGGACCCACCAGGAGCACAAAAAGCAAAAAAGCTCATTAACGCCATCCTTAAAGGTGATACTCCATGAGCATAGCATGATGTAGAGAAGGAAAAAGGGAGTTTAAAGCAGCAAATGAAAACTAGCTGGTTCAATGACAAACACACTATGCTGAAGTTACTTATATGGATATCATCTAACTTCTTTTTTCAAAATTATAACGTAACTGATTGTATATATCTATGGGATACAGAGTTGAATATCAATACCTGTGTGCAATATGTGATACTCAAAGTGAAATAATTAGTATATTCAACAATATACAATGTAATCATTTTTCATGGCCCTTTACCAATTCCTCCTTTAACAACCCTTCCCCTCCCCCTTTTTCACCTCTGGTAACCTAAGTTGTGTTCTCTCCTTTTGAAAGTTCGATGCATTATTGCGATTGATGTATGTTTCTTTAATTTATTTGTCAATTTTGTAGCTCCCATTAATAAGTGAGGGCATGCTGTATTTCTCTTTCTGTGTCTGGCTTATTTCACTTAACATAATTTTCTCTAAGTTCATCCATATTGCTGCACATGGCAGTATTCATTATTTTTTTTATGGCATGGTAGTATTTCATTGTGTGAATATACCAAATATTCCTTCCCAATCATCCACTGATTGGGTAAGGACATTGAGGTTGGTTCCATATTTGGCTACTGTAAATAGAGCTGCAATAAACATGAGAGTGCAGCTATCCTTCTTTTTTGGGGGGGAGGGACCAGTAAGGGGATCTCAACCCTCAGCACTGTGTGGTCTGCACCACGCTCAGCCAGTGAGCGCACCGACCATCCCTATATAGGATCCGAACCTGCAGCCTCGGTGCTATCAGCACCGCACTCTCCTGAGTGAGCCACAGGGCCGGCCCTGCAGCTATCCTTTTAACATGTTGATTTTTATCCCTTTGGGTATATACCCAGCAGTGGAATTTTCTGTATCATAAGGCAGCTTTATCTGTAGTTGTTTGAGGAAACTTCACAACATTTTCCATAATGGCTGCACTAATTTACAGTCCCACCAACTGTGTAAAAGGGTTCCCTTTTCTCCTCATCCTTGCCAGTATTTGTTATTCTCTGCCTTTTTGATAATAGCCAATCTAACTGAAATGAGATGATATCTCCATGTGGTTTTGATTTGCATTTCCCTGATGCTGAGTGATGTTGAGCATTTTTTCATGAGTCTGACGGCCATTTGTATATCTTCCTTTGAGAAATGCCTATTCAGCTCTTTTGTCTATTTTTTAATTTGTATTTCTTTCTTTCTTTCTTCTTCTTTATTATTTATTTATTTATCTATTTATTTATTTATTTGTTTATCTATCTATCTATCTATCTATCATCTATTTATTTATTTATTTATTTTTACAGTTAAGTTGTTTGAGTTCTCTGTATATTCTGGATATTAAACCTTTGTCAGATGCATAGTTTGCAGATATTTTCTCCCATTCTGTAGGTTGTCTTTCCACTCTGTTAATTGTTTCTCTTGTTATTCAGAGGATTTTTAGTTTGTTATAATCCCCTTTGTTTATTTCTCTTTTTGTTGCCTTGCCTGTGCTTTGGGGGTCAGATTCATAAAATCTTTGCCCAATCCTACTTTCTGAAGTGCTTCTCCTATGTTTCTTTTAGTAGTTTTATAGTTTCAGGTTTTATATTTAAGTCTTTAATCCATTTTGAGTTGATTTTGGTATATGGCAAGAGTTATGGGTCTAATTTCTTGCATAGATATCCAATTTTCCCAGCACTATTTATTGAAGAGGCAGTCTTTTCCCCAATGTAGGTTCTTGGTGCCTTTGTCAAAGATCAGTTGGGTGTAAGTTTGTGGGTTGATTTCTGGGTTCTCTGTTCTTTTCTATTGGTTCAAGTGTCTGTTTTTATACCAGTACCATGCTATTTTGGTTACTATAGTGTTGTGTTTAATTTGAAGTTGGGTAGTGTAATGTCTTCAGCTTTATTTTTTTGCTCAGGATTGCTTTAGCTATTCAGAGTTTTTTGTTATGCCATATGAATATTAGGATTGTTTTTTCTATAATAAACCAAACCTAAATATATTGAGGAACTCTTAAGTTCTTACATTATTAACCAAAGCTAGGGCCAAAAATGTGTCTTAAATGAATTAATTACACAAATATGTGGAAATTATTATTTATACATATAGCTCAGTATTCTTTTTTTCCTGATGTAATTTAAAATAATGTTAACCACAAAAAGAATGTACTTGTTACCCCTTTGCCATATATCCCAAATTAGGGCTGATCAATGAACATGTCGTGAACTAAGCAATACTGCAATATTGTATGTTGACTGTAAGATATCTTATTCATTTATGTACCACCAATAAATTATGTCATAGTGATTTCTTATTAATCAGACTTTTATTCCACACCTTAAAAGAGATGTTTTACACATATTAAAATACATAGTTTATACTATATCAATTTTGTTCATATAATACATAGAAAATACAAGTAAAATTAGCATGTATTTCTAAACCTTTTTTTACAATCCCAAGTTTTTCTACAAACTTTTTGACACAGTATTGATATAAAAAGCCTTAGAGATTTAACATTTGATTAAAAGAATGTTCATTAATGTCTCCTGCGTAGCTTTTCACACCATAAACATCTTCTGCAAGTTTTGATGCCAATGCCTTTTTGAATTTAGCAAATCCTCTATATGGAAAGTTTTGGTAATGATCAGGATTCATACCCTTTGTCATATGGTTGTTAAATGACTAAATGAAATATGGAGAGATTGAGTTTGTAGAGTCCCACTACCAGGGATAACATTGGCAATGACTTCTATCTTTTGACCACCACCTGGCCAACAGGGATTGGAAGATGCCACCAATGGCAAGCACACCCCTATTTCAGAGATGTTAAAATGTGAAAGAAACTGTACATTTCAGAATTGATGGAATAGATTTCATTAGAAATTAATTGTGTATGAATAAAGGTTTAGTGTTTCATATGCTTCTGGTAAGTAATAATGTCATTGTCATTTTTCAAAACAAACCCAAGACTACAAAGACAGTATTCCAAAGAGAGTAGAGAGTTCTATTTCCTCCTGATTGTAATAAGAATAGCTAATGTTTGTTGAGCACTTCAGTACTTAATGTGATGTGCAGTGGTCTAAATCCTTAACCTATATTGTTTCAAGTATCCTCATGATAATGCTTAGAGACTGTAATTTCCTCATTTTGCAGATAAGGAAACAAAATTAACTTGCCCAAGGTCACCCAGCTAAAGAAGGAATTGAAATTGGAAACCAGGTCCACTGGCTACAGAGCCTGAACTTTCCAGAATGCCACTATGTAAACTTATTCTCATGTTTCTTGGTATAATACATTTTAAAAACATTTTCAATGAGACCATCTATATTAGCTCTTTTCTCATGTAAAGTATGAAGTTAATTTTCTTACAATAATCAAATGACTTTCTAAAATTCTTTATATGTAATAAGCATGAGTAAAATAAAAACCCAAAAAAAATGTGCTTACTTTCCAACAGTAGTGTAATTAGTAACTTTCTTAAAATAATTCCAGAAGCCTGTTTGTCCTTCTTTCTTTTGCCTTTTCTGTAGCTGTTAATGTGCATGGAATGAAAGATTCATGCAACCATGTATTGCAGATGTTCTCTCTCCTTTCAGATAAAGTGCCAAAGATATTTTTTCCCACCATATTTTGCTAATTCAGTTCATTTTAATGCAATCCGATTTCTTCTCTTTTATATGGTGTATATATTGATAGAAAATCCAAAGATAATTCTCCCTCTTCCAAATCCCTTACTCATTCAGCATTTTCGCAAACAGCACAAATATTCCCAGTCTTTTTCCACCACCTGCTTCACTGTTTTATCCCACCTCAGAAACAAATATATTCCAGACTCCCTCTGTAGGGCATTTTCCTGAGACCCTAAAAAGGAAATTTGTTCATTATCAACAACATTAAAGAGACCCTTAAATTGGTCTGTTTGTTGTTTTTCTCATTGCAAGGAGAGAAATCTTAGTCAAAGCTCACCAGATATCAGTTAAAAAGAAAGCTGTGGTCAGGTGGTCCTCAGTCACCCCCGATTCTCCTTCTCTGCCATCCTTAGGTGAATTCAACTCATCCTTAGGAGAATCCCATTAAGAACCTTGATCAGTAATTAAAGATGGAGGAGTTTATGCCACCACATTCTAGAAGTGCCCAAGGCAGGAGGAATCCACAGTCCCAGTGGTTATAGATTATATAGTTCAGGTATTAAATGCTGTAAACCTATGTACATATGTTTGAGCACCACATCCATTATTTCTGAACATAATAATCATTGAAAATAAAAGGTGACTCTTATGACAAGAGTGTGAAACAGCATGGCATTTAGATTCATAGCCAAAAGTAAAATATTTAAACATTTTAAATAATATCTTTTCATAAGGAGATAATTTATCTGGTTTTTTTAGCTACTTTATTCGTATTCATAATTCAGAGGATGAATGTGTTTTTACATACAAAAGGCAGGAAAATTTAATTTCTATTTTGTTATATTTTACTTATTAAACAAGTATTCGTTAATTAACTAGTATGCAGAAGACCTCAGGCTGGGTGCCGTGAACACTAGGACAAATTAGGGGTCGTTACTATCCCAAAGGCTTATACTCTAGTATGTTTTTACTGCTATAAAAGTTACAAAAGTGTAGGTTTATGCCGGTGGAAAATGAGTACAAAACATCACTAAAATATTCAAAAGTATTTATGGAAGGCCTACTATATAGCAGATTTGTTCTATACGCTCAGATTTTTAAAAAATGCTGATCTCATGAAGCTAATATCTGAGTGCATGAAAATGGACAATAATAAGTAAATAAATGATTAAAATATAAAAAGCTGTATGTCAGATTACAGTTGTGCAAAGGAGGGCAGTAGAGGGATAAGAAATTCTGAGGAAATAGTTGCACATTTGAATAGGGTACGTTGAGGAGCTTGGAAGTTCTCTAGAGAATTAGATGCATTAAAGGTATTTATTCTGAGTGACATAAACATATGAAAAAATATAAAATAGCCATAAATATATTTTAAAATTTTAAGAATCATTAAATGAATAGCTCAAAATTTACCAAGGCTACATGAAGAAAAAGCTCTGCTATATAGGTATGATATCGAGAGCGTCTAGATTAGCAAACCTCCTTAACCTGAACCTCAAAAAAAGATGAGACAATTCAGGGTACTATAGTTCATCCTTATGGACTAGTAAGTGAATGTGACATTAGGGGAGAACAAGGCTTATGTGCTAGACATTCACACACTGATATTTTATTCATGGTGAATGGAAATTATATTCAGACACTTTTTAAAATTTTAGGCCATTAAGCCTCTCACATATAATCAATCCATAATGTTAAAAGAAAATGTGTTCTTTGAGTTTTAGAGGACTCAAATTCTTGTGAACCTAAGGCAGGCTGGGGTTGAACTTGTCCTTTCAGAAATTCACAATAGGGTTCTGGAATTCAACTGCATTTTGCTATGGTTTTAGCATTAAACTTAAGCCCTTGCTTGTCCCCTCTATGTTGGAAGAACATTCAACTGCATACGTATAGGTCTAGAACCAACAACAAGCTGTGAGAGCTATTATGTTTTGAAGGATTTTGAGATAATTATATAATTAAAGTTATGTCTGAATATGTCATTGTGTACATTGCTGATGGGATTGTACTTTTGTTGTAAATGAAGAAAGTTTGTCAAACGTCAAAAATGCATCTAATCAGAAAGATTCTTATTCACAAAGGAAAGTAAGAGGTCATATGGTTGAGTACCTGAAGCGTGAATATGGAAATTAAAAATTTGCTAAAATCTTTCAAATACCATTCTCCCTTCAATAGACAAATTTCATAGTGAACAAGTAGAGTACCAGCCTATCTCTTGTGAGAACCAAAAGACAAGGACCTAGGAAATACCCTACCACTTTAGGGACACACAAAAATAACATGGCATGGAAGAAAAGTCTAGAGAAACATGATTTGGGGAAATCCACCTTAACCAAGTGAAGTTTCCAAAATAATGCAAATCTGTGCTTCCTGTGTCTGCAGTGACAACTACAAATTCATACCCTAAAAAGCAAGGGGTTACCATATAAACTCAATACTTGGTGCCTTAAATGCTGTTCTCACTTGTGCTTTCATCCTCATAGTTCTCCTTTTAAAAAAGAGAAATGCAAAACCACCACCACCAAAAAACATATGATTTCCTTGTTGCCTACCTCACAGGACAGGTAAGTTCAATCACATGAATGGACATTAAAGTGATTCGTTAACCACAGAGCTTTCTGTATCTGACATATTCCATACCTGGGCATGGAGGGGGAAGTACAGTCCATGGTGTGCCCTATATAGAAGCAAAATGTTTTGCCAATAAAATAGCTGTTTCTGTTCTTAAGGTCAATTGCCAGGCACAATTCAATTGATACCTAATAATAAAGCTCAAAAGAGAAAAATTATTCATGCTACAGGGTATAATCTGGGGAAATAGATAAGAGATATCCTTGGTGGAATGGTTTTATGTGGCTCATTGGCTAATAACTGCAAAAATAATAAAAGCAATAATTATTAGTAGTGGTAATATATTAAGGGATAACTACAATTAGGCACGAGTTGAAAAACTACATATAAGATCACTTTGAACACTTAATAAAAGTGGTAATATCACACATTCTGCAGATGAAAAGGTGGTCTGAGAGTGTACACCGCTTGACAGGACAGCATGCTCATGTGTGGGAAGTCAGATTACAGGAGATTCATTCATTTGTCTTCAAAGTCAACTCTCTCTTTCATTAAAAGCAGCAAGAATTAGCATTTTACTATCACCAAAAATCTTCTAATCATTTATTGTTAATTTTTATTCATTCTCTCGCTCACGCATTGAGTGAGAAGCTATTTGCTGAGTTCCCTGTGAGATTTCAATATTGATTCTCACTTCCTTAGCACACGCACTGCCTCTGAATTTCACAAAAGATTCTGTAAAAGGAAAATACTTTCTTGGCCTTGCAGCTAGGATAAGCACGTGGTGCCTTCTGGACATTGTGATATGAAGAGAATTTTAGCAGGTGCACTAGGAATAGTTTTACTTCCCTAATAAAAGGGAAAACCCCCAGCTGGTACTTTTCTCTCTTCCTTTTTTCCTTTTCCTGCCCAGATCCTGCACTTGATGACTGGGACATGTCCATGAGGGAACAAAGAACGGGTGATGAGGGAGAACTCGGAGAATAAGGGGACATCATTGAAACTCTTGAACTGTCATCTTATGATCTTAGAAAAGTAAGCCACTATTACTTTAACTGTTATTTAAATAGTCTAATAGGCATGAGCAGGACACAAACCAATTGAGATTTGGGAGAATAATCAAGTTTTGGTGAAAATCAGATATAAAGCTGTTTTTCAAACTATGAAGGGCCTTACAGGCCAAGTTAAGTATTTTTTACTTTATTAATGGGCATCATATTCAATATAAAATTAACTATATATGATATAAGATATCGATTTTACATGTTAAACTGGCTTCTTAGACACATCCCATCTGATTATCACAACAAGCTCATGACATAAATAGAGACATTCTTACCATTCACATTTCACAGGAGATGAACAGAAGTTTCAAAAGTCAGGTGGCTGGCTCTCGGTCACCAATGACTGGATGGTCCAGTCCTGACTAAAACTTGGGTTTTAGTCTTTTATGTTTCAGAAGTGGACCATTAACTAGCTCACTGTGATAATCAAATGAGGAGTCTAAGAAGTTAGTTTAACATGTAAAATCCCTCTCTATAACATTTCCTCATGACATAGAGAATTAAGATTCCTCTAATTGCCATCTGTACCTAAATAATGCACCTACCAGCTAGGAAACATCTCCAATTTGAAGATGAAAAATTTCTCTATGAAGAGAGTGATCAAATCATTTGGTAAAAGAAAAAAAAAGAATAAATATGTTACGATAAACTAACAACTTCACTCTAAACCACAGCTTAGTCCTGATTACCATTCAGAAAACTATTGAAACTTTGTCTTGAGATTCTATTTCTCTTTATTCCATCAATCACTTAATAAAAAGTTTTCTTAATCTATCAGAAGTATACATTATATTAATGTTTAATGATGGGAGGATGGGCAAGCATTCTCTTTTTCAGGCTGGAGTATTTTTTTAAAACTAATTGCTTGATGATAATGCCAATGTCTATCCTCATAGGATCCATGGCATATATGCCATTAATTTTGAAGCACAGAATGGCACAGTAGGTTCTGTGCCTCCTAAGTAAAATCTTAAAAATGATATCGTAGAAATGTACGTTGGAATCTATTTTTAAAAACAGAATTATTTTAACCCAATTATATCAAGTAAGTGTATAAATGTGCTCCCCAAGATGGAAGGGCAAAGCTCATTTAAACTCTGGAGCTTAGCTAAATTGGCTATTTCCAACTTATGGGAAATGAGCTGAAACAGTTGCCCACAGTTGATAAGTGAGGTGGACACAAGGCAGGGCAGCCTCAGAAGGGAGACTAGAACTTGAATACAAAGACCTCTGTGGGTGCTGGAGCAAGAGATGAGCAGCCTGCACTGTCAGATTAAGCAGAAGTCATAATAAACTTGAAGCAAGGTGAGCCCTAGGAAGCTGTAATCACTGTCAAATTAATGTGCTTTTATAGTCACTGCTTTCCCTGAGGATAGCACAGGTTTGAGGAACATTTCCTAGTACTGGTGTTCTCTCTATAAGGAAAGGAAATAATGAAAGGCAAGAGTAAAAAATTAACCTTCCAGTGCAAATTCACTTAAGACCACTTCATCTGATAGACTCATGAAGACATAACTGACATCCTAAAACCACTGAGAGCATGTGTTTACTTGACATGTGCACTCCTGAAGTGCGAGCAGTTCCCTTCATGTATAGATGCTGAGCAAGCTTTGAAAATTGATAATATTGATCCATATTTTAAATTTTGCTTCATGAAAGTGATATATAAAATTCCAAAATCTGAGAAATAGCTCCCACACTCTAACTTGTCCATCATATGGTGTGTATTCCTTTCCAGTCTTTTCTTATATGTCTATATGCATATATTTTCAAATATTATCAGAATGTTTAACATTTTACGTTTTCTGTTTTGCTAAACAGCCTTGTGGAATAATTTTCATATAGTATTCACAGATATCATCTTAATGGTTTTATAATATTGTATTCAGTGGATTCAACCGTAATCATCTTAGCCATGTAGATTATTGGACATTTAGTTTGCTTACAATTCTTTTTGATTTTAACGGTACCACAATGAACATGTCTTTGGTTTTGAGAATATTTTGTGTATTTAGTTAGGGTAAATTCCTAGAAGAAAGATTACTGGGTTAAATTTATAAACATTCTATAGTTATCTGAAATAAAATGCTAATATGCTCTCCAGAAGAGTTGCTCCAACATCCCATGACACTAGCAATATGTGGCAGTGCTGGTTGACCTACTGACTTCCCTAACTTGAGACACTGAGTAATAGACCTGAAAGGAAAAAAATACAGCTCTATTATTTCATTGTCACCATTTGTATAGTCTTAACTTCTTTGTATTACTAGTTGCTAAGCTAGAACTCTTATAATGTTGATTTTAAACAACTATTGAATAGAACAGAAATATGTACAATCTCATTGTGAAAATTCAGGCAATGTGGAATATTTTATCACCTCCACACTGTGAATGCCTCCGCACGGCATGAGATCTCATTTCTTTAGATGTTGGTGTCCAGTACTCACCTGGAAAACTAAATTTGTCATCTTTATGCAAAAACCCCAGCTCTCTTCTGCATTGTATATGAGTCATCCTGCTGCTTTCCTTCTTGGCCAGATTTCAAACCTCTTCAATCTCATTTATGCATCTGGATGTATCCAGGTAATTATTACATGCAGTTGAAAGCACACTTAAAACAGTATCCTCTTCCAACACTGCTTCTTCATGTAGCAGGTGGCAACTCTATGAGTCCCTACTAGCTCAGGGTGGTGTTGCTATATGAGTACCCAGATCAGCCCTTCTTTCTTCCATTCTCCAAGGCTCCAAAAAATCCCTATAATTTCCAGATTTAAAAGCAAAAATCATCTAACAATTTTCACCCACATTTTGCACAATCTTCAGTGATCCTCCATTACTCTTACAATATATTCCAAACTCCTCAGTGTGGGATTCAGTGTCTGTCAAGTTTACCTCAAGTATCTCAGCTACTCTTTTTCCACCGGTCACTTCCGTGACAACTGTGAGGTTTGTGGCACAATGACAACTCTGAGGTGTGTGACATCATCACCACGGCTCTGTTCTCACTGTTGTTGATGGAAATGATTTGTTTCTGCAAAGCCAGTTGCTTCATCATCCCCACAAAGAGTTCTCATTTCCAGTTCTAATCTTTAGTATTTTCTGCATTTTCTCACACATTAACCCCCTGCTATAGCTCATTATTCTCAATAGTTAAGTTCATTTATAGATCAAATGTACACTAGTCAAATACATAGGGCTATCCATAGCCCTAACATATACTAGTTCTCTAGGGAGTAACACATGTCTACATTGAGGCGTAAAGTAAGTGAAATCAGTGGCAGATAGAGTGACTCACAGATTGGCCTGGGAAGGGATGACAATTATCTGCCTGCTATGCTCCTCCTTCCAACAACAGTTTTCTTACCACTCCAGGCTGGGATGCTATAATGAGCTTTCAATACCACTTGTCACATCCCCTAAAAACCTTACAAAGAAACACAACTTCACCACTCTACAGAGTCAACCATGCCTGGTTGTCAAAAAAAAAAAAAAAACAGCATGTTTTAAGACACTGCATCTCTTGATCAGTATTTGGAGGGTTCATCCTGTGTACACAACGGGCTAGTGAAATAAGCAAGCCTGCCTCATTTGGAGTCCCAAGGACTATGGGAAATAGCTTAGAATATGGACTTGCGGGGGTGAATGGGGTCACTTTGTAAACTAACAGCATGTAAACTCGGAAAGGAATGGGAGTGAATCCCTATGTAGGCAGCTGGTGAGTTCACGCAGGGAGGATTAACATCCAGTTGATTTATCTAGCTGCACCACACTTTGAGGGATTTTAATATGGTGATATAACTATGTTGAAACCCAAGAGAAAGTCTTGTTGAGGAACAAATGTTAACTGGAGAAGAGGCTGCAGAGAGACAAGTGTTTTAGGAAGAGGGCCTAAAAATGGAAGGCTAGGAGAGAGGAGGAAAACCACAGAAGAGCTTAGAGAGAAGTCAATGTGGCTGCAGCCTAAATGCAAGGGGACACATGTTGCAAAATGAGCCCAGAGATGGACCTGCCTTGCAGGCTGTCCCATGCTTTGGTCTTTATGCTGAAAACAGTGATAGAAGAGAAAGTTGTGTGGCAAAATAGGTAGCTGCATGTAACATATAGAAAGAATGGAAGAGAGTTTCATCTAACACATTTTAATTTCGCTGTGAGTTAGGAAGTGAAGTCATTTCAGATTCTGTCTGTGTGTTTATGGTGTGGTGTGGATGTGTGTGGTTGTGTATAGTTCATGGTGTGTGTGTGTGCACTGTGTGCATCTGATGTGTATAGTTGGTGTTGTATTTGGGTAGTGTATAGTGTATGTGTGGTGTGGTGTGTCTGGTGTGTATGGTTTCTGGTGTGTGTGTATGTATGTCTTCATGTGTATGTGTATTGTGTATAGTTCATGGTATATGTATTTTGTGTGTAATGTGTGTGTGTTATGTATATAGTTTTTGGTGTGTGCATGTGTGTGTGGTATGTGGAATGTCCGATGATGATAGAGAAGGTTTGAAAATTATGTGATCCTTAGCAAGGCCCAATGTGAAAAATGGAAAAAGACCAGGTCAGTACTTTGGAGACCTTCCTGTAGTCAGCAGAAACAACTTCCTCTGTGAACTATCTTCCTGTATTCACCTAAGAAACGTCCCTTAGTGTAATGGAACAATTTGCCAGATAGGTTTTTGAAAGCTAAAAATTTCTGTTACCAAAAAACAGTCTATATTGAGTTTAACAAAAATATCCGGAGGCTTTGTGGAGTTTAATTGTGTGTGTGTTTTTCAGTACAATTTTTGTGGAGATGTGTGAGACTGGCTGTTTGAATGTAAGAACTACAGAATATTCACAAAACTGTAATTCAAAAATGAGTTTTTAACCTACTATGTTCCCTTCATTTATGAAGCAATGACATTACATAGCAAATGTATGTTATGATTATATTGTAGCTAATAAAAACAGC
This sequence comes from Cynocephalus volans, assembly GCF_027409185.1. NCBI lineage: Eukaryota > Metazoa > Chordata > Mammalia > Dermoptera > Cynocephalidae > Cynocephalus > Cynocephalus volans. The sequence goes on from NC_084460.1 coordinate 68,829,147, forward strand.
ATGGCTTAAAACAATCAGAAATATCAAAGGTCCATTTCTTTCCACTTCTATTTTAAAGCATGTCACATATGTCCTGTAAACCTCTGATATAGCATTGAACTAAATCCTAAAGCTAAAAAAAGAAAATGCATAACAGCAAATGATTATTCATTAATACCATTCTTCCCACCTGTATTACCTTTTATCTGTGTCATTTTTGTAATAACTAGTCCTTTTCTATTTATTTTAATCTATTTCAGGGACTACACACACTGGTTAATTCAAAGCCTTTATGAATATATGTGGAGATTCTGAAGGTCAAATTTAACTCCAGTGTAAATTGATATTCTGTTTAAGTGCAAGACCCATAATTTTAATTAGTTCACCAAAATACTGATTATTCAGCTTCCTCAGATATAGTAATCACATTGTTTATCTAGCATGTTATTTTGTTAAGCAAGAAAAGAAGTTCCTTAGAAAATCTTACATTATTTTTGCTTTTGGTTCTTCAGAAAAAGTACTCAAATGGCTTGGAAATATAAAAAAGAAATAAATCTGGAGCTTATGTTAAAATATGAAAGGCTATAAATAATAGTGGAAATATTGATAATTTAACGTTGTGTATAATATTTAAATGCATGTTTATAGACAAGGCAGAAACAAAAGTATTGAATATATTCTCTTAGCACATTTCTAAGCTAAAATATGAATCATAAGGTAACACACACAAGAGGTTTAAATCATAGGCTCACATTGACCAGCTAAACTCTTAGTTACTATGAAATTCCATTTTAGCACAATTCTCTTGAGAAGAGGCCTACTTCTGCTGAAATAAGACTGCTTTGGAATATATTACTTTGTGTGGCTTTTTAGACGTCGCTCTAGGGATCAGAACATACACAGTACATTCAGTCTACTGATCTTAGACTTTCACTGTGTCTTTCAATGAAGTGTAGAAACCTTCCCTCCATATATGTCCCTTTGCTCTGCCCACATTTTAAATATAATTACCTAAGTGTTTTCTTTGCAAACACTGAGCAATATTAGATGATCTTAAACTCACTTCATCCATAAAATACAATTTAAGAAACTCATTAGAAACATGATAGTCTATTATATTGCCTTTATTTTGCCCATTCTGGTGTTCTTTCCTTCTGAAGTTTCAAGCCTTTTACAATTTCCTTTCTGTTCAGAGAACTTCCTTTAGCCACTCTGTAAGAGTAGGTTTGCTCAGAACAGATTATCTCAGTTTCCTCTGTCTGAGGATTGACTCAACTCGCCCTTCACTTCTGAGCGTATGTTGGCCCCACACAGACCCTGCTGTTGGCAGTTCTTTCCCTTCCAGGACCGCGGCTTCCCATGGGAAACTCACTCTCACATGAACCCACGTTGCCCTCTTTGTATGCAGCCTTTCTCCCCAGCTGCTCTCAAGATGGTTTCTTGATCTTTCGTTTTGGGACAATTAATTATGATGTGTCTCAGTGGGATTTCTCTGGTTTATCCTATTTGGACTTCACTCAGTTTCTTGAATCTGTAGGCTTGATCTTTTCACTAAATTTGGGGAATTTTCAGTTATTTCTTGGAAAACTTTTTTTTTTTTTTTAAATGTCTCTCTCCATCTCTTTTTCTCTCCTACTTACAGAGCACTCATGGTATGAGTGTTTAGCTCTTTTGTTAATGCCCCTCTGGTCCCTGAGATTCTGTTGACAATATTGGACTTTACCATAGCCTAGTGATCCTGGAAAACAGTGGAAATTAAGAAATGCCCCCACCTTTTGTGTTTTGGAAACAACTCATGGGAAAGATGCCCCCTCCCTGTGTGACCTAGATGAGACTCACGGTGCCCCTTGGTTCACTATGACCAGCCAGACCCAGACCTCCAGGCTCTCACTCTTTGCCTCATAAATGATTGACTGAACTGCTTGTCCCCACTAATCAATCAGAACAGGATGCTTGCATACCCTTCTTTGGTTGAGACTCTGTCTTTTCCCCAGGCCTATGTGCTTTGGCCCACCCTCAGCCCCACCAGCACACAGCCCCTCTTTACCGAGAGACTGGGCTCGGGGACTGCACCCTCTGATGTGTTGTCCCATCCATTGTGCCACTCTTGTCCTTCCCACATCTCCCCACTCAGTTCTTTCTAGGCTGCCTTATTCCCTTACATAAAACAACCCCCTCTTTGCGTAATCCACGAGAATCTTGATGATCCTAAGGTCAAAGCTTTCTCCCTGCTGCAATGGTCTATCCCCTACTTTGTAATAATCCTTCCCAATAATATCTCCCTAAATAAGTCTAGTTTGTTTCTAATTTGACACTGCTGTTCGGATTATATACATTCTATTAGTCTATCCTAAATTCATGGATTTTATCCTACATAACCTTGAGTCAACTATTCAGTCCATCCAACAAGCTGTTTTTGTTTCGGATATTGTATTGTTCTGTGCCACAGTTCCTCTTTAGTTAGTCTTCGTAACTTCTTTCTCTTTATTGATATTTTCAATTTTTTAAATTTGTTTGAAATATTTCTAATTGCCTTTTGCAGCACTTTTATAATGACTGCTTTAAAATCCTAATCAAATAATTCCAAAATCTGGGCTTCACCTCTATGTCAACACCTGCTGATTGTCTCTTCTAATGTATGTTGTCATTTTTCTGGTTCTTAGTATGATGAGTGATATTTATCATACACGCACATTTTGTATATTGTATTATGAGACTGTTTAATGTTTTTCAGCAGCCAACTCCCTCTGAGGTGTAGGCAAGGGGTGGGTGGGAATGTACATCCTCCCCCCTCGTGACACCCCCCCCCCCAAGGAAGACAGAGCCATGCTGCCTCATTGCCTCCAGGTGGAGGGGAAAGATCAGCTCCCCCAAGGCCCTGATGACACTAGGAGAGGGGAGGGAGGGTGAAACAAAGAAATTCTGACCTCAGTTTCTACCATCTCATTCAACGTTGCCTTGTTGATGCTGGTTAGGGGTGGAAACTCAGCTCTTCTTTATCACTGGACCTCAACATCACTGTCTTTGCTGTGAGTACCACCTCATGCCACAGGGTGGGGTTGGGAGGACCAGCTCCCTACTTGGCCCTGCAAAATGGCTGGGGAGAGGGCGGTTTCCTAATTGGTGTTTGGCTGGACTAGGGAGAGTATTGTCGAAAAGGTTTTCTGTTGTTAGGCTGCCCTTTTCCATGTCCTTTGTCTACGTGCACAGACTTTTTGAAACTTTTTTTCTTTTTGTCTTCACCTGTGGGTGGTTCTGAGTTAGAAGCTGCTGTAGCAACCTCTCCAGAATATATGGGAGCAATAAAGAAACCCAGGAAACTCCCTGTACCTTAAGTCCCAAGGTCCCTAGGATACTTGCCTTTTTTATTCTGCCTTGTAGACTCTGCCCTTCCCAATCTAGTGGAGGATACAGGTATTATCAATTAAGTCATCACACAGAAAAGTACTAGATTAGAAATGTGATCACTGCAGCTTAGATCTGGGACTTTTACATGTGGGCATGGAAGGGGAAAGGCCCTCTACACTGGAATGGGTTGTCCTGGTAAAAGGGTTCATGCACAGTATTCCTCACAGACTATATCATGTCTAATAATTCTAATATTAGAGTATTCACAGAAGTTATAAAAAATTGTGTGCACATGCATGAGGGTTGAGTGACATAGATTTATTTTTTCTAACATAACTAATTTGAGACTTTCTCCTCCATATTAAATGAAAATAATTCTTTATTCAGACAATGAAAATGTCAACTATGTATCATATTTAAATTTTTGATAAGTTTCATAGCTCTCAATGATGTTAAATCAACATGGTGTGTTTGGAAAAACTAGGACTTTATGAAACACCTGACTGAGTCTATAAAATTTAGTGGCAGTAGAAGAGACATGGCATGTATAGACCATGAAGTACATGTGATCATTTCATACCGTGAAAACAGGAGGTGAGGTATGGACAAAGAGATTCCATCTACTCACAGCCTTGCAAAAGGAAGAAATTCAAACAAAATCTCACCTTTGCTTATTTCAACAGAAAGACTGTGTTGAAAGAAATGCATAGCCACAAAATGAAAGTGCATATTGAAATTTCTTTCCTTTCTACTTATTAAAGAATAAGTTGTGTAGAAAATATATCAGTGATTTTCAAGTTTCAATAGTTATCAAGTGTCTAGGTACAAACATCATACATTTAAAAATAACGATGTATTGTTATTATCTACACACATGCTTTCCATGTGTATCTAGCCAGGAGATATACAGTGAATATATATTACAATACGACTATATACACTAAGGTAATTTTTAGATGAAATTTAGCCATTGATGTACATTTACATAGCTACTTTAACACCCATGAGCATAACTACTTTTTTTAATTGTTTAAACTCTATGATGTTAATTACAGTTAATTGAAAAACAAACAAACATATTTAGAGCTCTTTATGTGTCAAGTTTTATTACAAAGGTTAGTAATAAAAAGATGAATACAATTCAAAGAGGTCTAGTTGTGTTGTTCAGGGACAACAGATGTATTAAAATAAAGTGATGACACACAGTAAATGCAATGATAGAGATTGGTGTGAACAATTACAGCAGCACTGAGGAAGAGCCCATAACTTGACCTGCGAGGTAAAGTTTGCTGGGAAATGATGACGGGAGGTGGAAGTCAGAGAAGAATGATTTCAGGTAAATTTCTATAAAAGAAACTGCAAATGAATATAGTCCCAAGATAGCCGTAGAGCTAATGTAGAAACAACATTCTCATGGTCTCTTAGACAGTGACCAAGCTGGAACTGGCTATTAATTTCTAACCTACCTAATGGAATTTTTTTTTTCAACTAGGGAATAATAATAGGAAGAGCTTTACAACCTTAAAAAAAACTACTTTGCTGAAATTTTAACCACTTTCCTCTTGTGCCCCAGGGACAGACTGAGAGATATCCAGTTAGTACCTCTAGTGAGACATTCAAGGGACAGTCCCAAAGAGGTGGAAACCCACAGACATGAGCAGCAGACACTCACTGTCACTGTACATGACATATTCCACTTTTGAGAAGCATGTTTAGTGTGAATATGCCCGATGGGACCTAGATGATATTTAATTCTACTCTTTGAAAATGTTAGTGGCTGGAGGCTAAAGAACTCTCCAAGGTCTCACATGTGATAATGATAAAAAAGAAAGAAATAGAATAATGTATAGGTCATATCAGGAAGTATTTATTATGGGAGGGGAAGAGAAAGATATTAGAATTAACTTTTTGAACATTGACTGTGTGCTGGCAGATGCCTTTAAATATCAAGGCCATAGATGAGATTTAAGTTCATTTCAGATAGGAAAACTGGGAGCTCAGAAAGTTTCAGAAACTCAAGATCGTGTCACTCAAGAGGTAGAGCTGGAATTTCCAGTGCTTTCATCTGAGCCAAAGTCAGTAGGTACTTCCTACCCTGACATGCCATATGTATGTGTGTTTGTTTTTGTTTTTGTGGAAGAATAGAACCAAATATATTAATTTGCTGAGAAACTCACCTTTACTTGGGTAGATAAAACTTTCATACATCAACTCCATGTAGAAAAAAATATAATACAGTGCATGATCAAGTAGCAAATTTTTGATAGAACGTAATTGCTACAGTAATGAGAATTCACGAGAGAGTACTTGAAGTAGCTCTTGAAGGGTGAGCGCTAATTGAACTTCAAAACGAAAAAAGGCCAGACCTTCCCAGCCTCCTCCCACTTCCCCTGCCCAGGTTGGAAAGATCAGCAGAGACTGGATTCTTAGTTACACTGAGGGAGTTTTTCACCAAAGTTTTTCATCAGGGGAGACTTCCTTTTACTTTTTATAAACTGAATTAATTAACATATTTCATTTATTAGTCAATAAATGAAACTTATTGACCAACGTTTATTGTCAGAAGAGGTTTTTATTGTTTTGTTTTGTTTTTTTAACAAATTTAGGTTTCTACTTTAGGTAAAATGAAATAATAATTAGGCTTTCTTGCTCTAATTTGTCAGTTCTCTGAGGACTTTTACTCAGCCATTTAAAAACTCTGAGATGATTTCAGATCCCAGTTCTGCTCTTCAGAGGGGCAAACACACAGGAAAAAGGTTTTGTCCATTTACAAGGTCAGGGACACAGCACGGCCCTGGCTTCCTGTAGCTGTGACCTCCCCAGAGCAAGGAAGAAGAGGAAGCGGAGGGGGAGGACTGGCAGTAAAAGTATCCAGGCAGACTTTGTTTTTCCATTTGGGGCCCTGAGATGAGGAATTCAGCCCTGATGTATTAAGCAGAAATTCTCATCACATACAGGCTAAAGAATATCTCAGCTTTTGGTTCCTTTGTTACCGTTTCTATGGTTTCCCTCATGGTGATAGTTAAGTCATACCATAACACAGCATAGGACATAACATAGCAAATCTCTCTTAATGACGACTTACCAAGTATGTAGGTTTATATGTAAAGGAAACACAATCACTAGGCAGATGGCCAATGCCTTAGACTTCTGTACAAGATTTTCTAACATGTGCCTTGCAGGGCCAGAGTTCAGAAAAAGCTAATAGCAATAAAAGTGGCATGTTATGAACTAGCAGAGGAAGTCTTAAAATATAAGCCAATTTCAATTGCATCAGTTGCTTGAACATCTTTCTAAGAGGTCTGCACTTTGCTTATAGTTTGGGAATTCTCCCAGGAAATTACAGCTGATTCTAACCTCCAGGGACACTGTCACTTTTACATGTGCTACCCATTGCATTTTCATTTTTTCAAAAAATGAAATTTAATGGTTCTCTTTGTGAATTAAGTGTTATGTTGAAATTCCTTTAAAAAGGTGTGTGTGTGTGTGTGTGTGTGTGTGTGTGTGGATACACACATGACTATCAGTTATTTTTCTCATTTATGCATCTGCTCCATGTCTTCTAATGCTTTCCTGTCAGGAAAGATTCAACGTCTGCAGTGAGGATCACAGGAAAAGTCTGCAGGGGTTCATAGGAGGGAAGAGTTGGGACAAGGTGGGTGTTAAGAAAGACCTCCAGCTGTAGTATAACTGGGCTCTGAAAAACAGATAAAAGTTAGACCAAGAGAAGGATGGAGCAGACATTCCAAAATGTTGGAGGAACTCGCTTCTCCACATGGTTAGTTACACTGCCCGTCCCAGTTGTGACAGAAAGGATTCCTCTTCCAGCAGTAGCTGCAGTGGCTCTCCTTGAGCCCTGATCATTTGATCATCACCTTCAGAGAGAGAAGAGGACAGGCCTCTGTACCTTCATATGGCTGCCACTGGTTTTCTGTCCTCAGCCACACCTACAAGGGACAAATGACCCTTTTTGCCCAATGTAGACTCCAGCCCTGGTCTGGAGACCAGATTGGGGACAGAGATTACAAACAAGGAGACAGGCTGCAAGAACCCCCTCCCCCCATTGCCCTGAGAACCACACACAGTGCAGTCCAGCTGCGGTGAGAGCCTGTGAGCTCAGGCAGACAGGGACCAGGCCTGCCCTGTTCACCAACGTGTGACCTATGCTCAGTAAATATTTGCTAAATGAACTGATGAATGAATGAAAAAATGTTCATGGCCTGACACAAGAATAAAAGATAAATGAAAAAGTGACCTATTAAATTAGAAATTTAGGCTTCTAGAAATCAGCTAAGAATTATACAGTATTTAATAAGTACTAATCTTGTACCAGAATTCTATCAGATATTTTGAATATGAAAGGAGATCTTGGACTCCAAAGACCAAAAAAAACATTATATTGTAGAGTCAAAGTTTACATTGACATGGATACAAGGATCATCATATAATAGCAGTGAAGCCATGTTTAGTATAACTGGATTGGACTGTACAAAAAAATTGAATCAAAGCAACTACTTGGTTATTTCATGTCAAAATATATTTCGTATAGATTAATCTAGACGTTTCTTTATTCTTGAGAATCATTTTAATTGTTCATTTTATATATTGTTAGACATTCATTGCAGTCAAATTTTAAAAAGACAGAATTTCTAAAATGCTAAAGAAATACTTGAATATACAAAATAAAATATACCTTTTAACTCATAAATACAGAATGGGAAGTTTCATAAATGTCTTCTTTTGTTATTATCTTCTCTCCTTTGAAAATTCAGGCATTGTTGAAATTTGTGAATATCCCAATGAAAATATATTAATCCATGAATAGAAAATAAAATGGCTAATTAAAAGCCAAACTCTTTGTTGTTAACCCTTTTAACAACCACTTAAAAACCTTAAACAATCCAGATAGTTGCTCTAAATTATGGAGGTTATTTAAATTCCAAGATAGCAGGACCAAATAATCTAAAATTTCATTTTATTTTTTTGCACGGTCTTCCAGGGGCAATGTTTTTCATCTTTGAATCTTTGTGTGTGTGTGTGTGTGTGTGATCTTGTAGACATCTCAAAGTATGTTTTAGATAAAATAAATCTGCATATTTTACTCCAGGTGGTTTTGCATGTTATGACCTTACATGTGGGAGTAATACAAATCTGTGTTATTTATTGGCTTTACCTAGACTATTTCTTCAATTATAAATAGAGATATTACCCCCATAGTAGGTTGCTGGTGGAGTAATAAGTGATATAAACAATGATTTTTTGAAAATGTTGCATGGAGCGTTAAGGTTTCACAGGATACATCAGACTGAGCATGGCAGGAGATGAGGGACAGGTGCAGAGTGCCCAGATGTGGGACGCTGCAGTGGTCCAATGCAGGGAGCCCACTTCCATGAGTTTCGAAGTAAGTGGATGTTGAGGAGCGTGGCAGATGGAAAAGTACTCCAATACCCATAAAGCCTTTTTTAAATCCTGAAATAAATGCATAAAGTACTTCCCCCAAAGTCAGTCCTTAATGAATGCAAAATCATTGGCAGCTGCTGCTACTGGTTATCTTGTTATTCACCAAATCTTGAGGTGGGGGTGGGATCTTCAAAATAAAAACAAAGTCTAGAACAAGAAAGCCTGGTAGAGAATGAAAGCATACTACATGCCAAATTAGTACCAAAATATTCAATGTAAGTTTTTCTTCCACAAATTCAAAGAAGAAAATTATAAGTAGCACTGAGTGTTGTTGAGCATGCCAAAATACTTTTCTGGCAAGAAACGACATATACAAGTTGCTTTAAAAACGTACAAGCCCTGTGCAATTGGCTAGCTAGAATTTATCACTAGTGGGAGCTGTCTGATTGGCCCAGCATGTCATAATAATCGAATATCGAGTAGTAATCTTCAAATCCTTTGGAGTTATTTAACATTTTACAGTTTATAAAGCACTATCAATGTGTTTTATTTCATTCATATAACAATCTGAAGAAATAGACAGGACAATACTTTTTCTACTATACATAGTTTTAAAAGGAAGCTAAAGGGCTTGTGTGACTATAACTTGACCGTTTGGAAGGTGAGGTGGGGGAAAGTTAGGTAGACACCCTTTCTGTGTTCTAAGCTACTGCTCTTTCATTCTGCCACGCTGTGAACTAAGATAACAAAAGCAACAGAAGTATATATATGCTGTCATGTAATATAATAGATCATTTCTATAAACTACCCAAGTAGTGTGTGCAAAATTACTACACGAGCTGATGTAAGTGGATTTTCTTTGATGTTACTCTGTTTCTACATTTTCCAGAGATAGAATCAAAGTATCCAAACTAGGTGTCAGTCTCTTAAGAGAGAGAGAGAATGTTTCATTTACTGAAGAGCAGAAAGTTTAGATCAGTAATTCTTCATTGAGGTTGAGGTAAGGTCAAGTAATAGAGAAGTGACATCTCAGCTGAAGTCACTTCTGTATCACTCAGGATGCTGCCACACTGCCCGGCAAGTTTGCTTATGTGTAGCAAAGTGGCTGATATATTGAAGGCATTTCATAAGTATTTGTTTAATGTGTTTTTTTTAACCAAGTCAAACCTTTTTTGAGAGGATGAAAATATGTTCTATCTTTCAGGTGTGTTGGAGAGGGGATAAAAGGTGGTTGAGAATGGCCCAGTGTGCTGTTCAGGATGTAACATATTTGGTATTCTGTAGCAGTTATTCAATAAATATTTGGATACATATTCAGCATCCAGAATTAATTTGATTTACAGTTTTAAAAATGATGGGTTGATTTTTCTACTATAGATTTCCAACTTAGTTCTGCCTATCTATAAAGTACTAATTGCAAACTTTTATCCTTTTTATAAATACTTTTATCCTTTTTATACATTGTTAGTGATATAATGTAATGTCTATATCTATTAATAATTGAGTATTGCTATTATTCTGGTATGGGTTTGAATGTCCGTAATAATTGTTATACCTACTGTTGGGAAAATAGAATAGTTTAGCCAGGGCCCTCGCCTTGGGTCCAGTTGGGTGTGGTTCAGCATTCTTTGTAAGCAAACTGTGTGTGTGTGTCTGTGTGTGTGTGTGTGTGTGTGTGTGTGTGTGTGTGTGTGTGTGTAGTTAGTATGCATGCACACCAATGTGCCTTTTAGTTTTGTTGCTATTGTGGAGAGGAGAGAGAGAAGGAGGGAGGGAGAGGGAGAGAAGGAAGGAGAGAGAGAAGGAAAGAGCAGAGAAGAGAAGACAGAGAAGAGAGAGAAAGAGAGAGAGAGTGTTTCAGTGAAGCAGGCAGGTGGGTGTCTGTGCCCGGTGCAGCCATGCTTTCCCACCAAGGCTCCAAGAACCTGTTTTCTGGGTACCTAGTTCATAGACCTGTGTGTGAGGGGTCTGGGGACCTAGCCTGGCGTGTGAAGGGTTTGTGACCCAGTCTGTGAATGGGCTTGAAGGGTCTGGGACCTCCAGACCCAGCCCTAGCTCGGCAATTGGCCCAGTCGGTGCAGGATTACAGGCAGGTAAAAGAGCCCCACAACTAGTGCGGTCACCTAGCTTTACAACTGGCATCAGGGACAGGATTAGTAGATCTACAGTTGGCACTGTGAGCAGGATTTCAGACATTAGCAGAGCTCCACACCTATTGAAATCATGTTTTTTCAATTTAGAAGAAAAAGGCATTGTAAAACTTTTTTCCTCGAGTGAAAATTCCACTTTCTAATCTCTAGAAAATAATACAAGATCTTTGCTGTTAGATCAGCAGTACCTCCTTCTGTTTCCATATACACACATATACACACTCTCACACATCTCTCTTTCTAATTGTGCATTTATCCTTAGTTTGAGTGTGAGTGTGTAATTTGTAAAATCTGCATTGAGGTAATAGATCATTTGGAAGTAATGAAACAAAGCTTGCATTCAGGACCTACTTAAGTGAAGAAAAAACTCAGATAAGTATGCATTTACTTATAAATTTATCTAACAAGAGCTTTCAGGTTAAAAAGCAAGAGTAAAAACAACTTGACTGAAATGTTTACCCTTTTTGAATCAGTAAATAATTAAAAATGACAAACTTTTAAATTTGAGACTGTCACAACTCTGTTTTTGATATCACTGATTTTCAATCCGAAGACTTAATATTGTTATTATTCTTTAAAATCTCAGATAAAGCTTTTCTCTGGTCTCACATATATCAATCAATAGTTAACATATATTGGTATAGCCCTTATAAGCAAGCTAATTTTAAGCTATTTGAAAAGCTAATATTTAAATCATAGTATAATTTACAGAATAGGTACCAACAGAGATTTGCTCTAAATAATGTCTTTGTATTAGTCTCTGTATTAAAAACAAAACAAAACCACAACAATGTGACAGCATCAGCATTACAGACTAAACAACCCGAGGACTTGAGTTTGCCACAGCACTTTGAATGTTGCTACACACTCATTCACTGACTAAATACACCTCTTTACTTTGATCAGTGTTCCTCATATATGGATGCAAATTATAATAAACTGGGGACATTTTAAAAGTTAGTGATATTGAGGCCATACCTAATTCAGAGCTGGGAAGACACCTAAGACACCTGGATGGACATTGACATTTTTTAAGGTTCCCCGAGAGATTCCAATTACAGACTAAGATGAAAAGTTATATGAAACCTTGACAGTAATACTTCCATTTTGCTTTCAAAATCCTCAATAAAAATAATAAAGTCTTCAATTCAAATAATTTCAAATAAAGTGCTTCAATTGTTTTCAATATAGTTTCCACATTGCTTTTAAACAGTAGATTCTTCTAAATTAATAAAATAATCTTAGCATAATGATGTTCCCCCCTTCCTTTAACTAAATCTGTGTCTTTGAAATACTGTGCCTCCAGTTTTCACAAGTTGCATGTGAGCTCCAGCCAATGTATTCTTCTTTCTAAAATTGAAATAATAGATATTTCTACTTCTGGCTTTGATGGAGGTAGCAGCGACCAGATTTACTCTCCTACCTAAAACGACTCAAACAAAAACAAACAAAAAAAAAACAGGAAACAATAGTTTGTGAATACTGAACAACAGGAAACACAGAGCAGTGATGCCTAAGATAAGACAAACAACTGAGTCTACTCTTGCTTTGTTTTACTCCTGGCACTAGCATCCAGGGACCAGAACAGAAAAGAGACACCAAGCAGAGCCTGGCAGTTTCCCTGATTAGGGGAGACAAAGTTGCAACTTGAGCAGGGGAGGGCCAATGGCTTCTAGAATCACAGGGCAAAGTACCAGAGAGGAGAGAGCTTCCCAAAGAGATGTTCAGAGCAACCCCTGTGGTCTTCAGCTGAGAACTGATCAGCACAGGCATGTAACAAAAGTATACAAAGCTGAGCTAAGGCTGTAGAAGATTCACCAGAAAGGAGCTAGAGGGGAGGGAAGAGTGTGTGTGGAGAGGTAATCCTGAGAGTTTATCCAGGGCCAGTATTTGTGTTACCACAGGCGGAGTGAAAAAAAAAAAAAAAAAAATCTCATAATGCAAGAGCACTGAGTAATCAGAAAGTTATTGCCTCAATGGAAAATAAAAATTAGTACTAAACTAAAGATGACTTTGGTTCCATGCAACAAAGATTAAAAGTCATATCAAAAGGATCCAATTTTTTGCAAGTAATTTAACCGTGCATCACAACAAAGCATGAAGCTTTAAATATTTAAAGAAATCCAAAAATATCCAGCTCTTAACAAGGTAAAATTCACACTATCTGGCATCTAAGCAAAAATTGCCAGGCCTACAAAGAAACAAAAATAAGACACATAATGAGAAGAAAACATAACTAATATAATAATCTTTGCTTTCTGATCATTTCAAGCTATTTTTTTTTTTTCCTTCAACAGGTCATCTGAACCAATAGACCTGTTTTTTTTTTGCTTAAAAATGTCTTCTTCTTCCCATTTACCTTTTCTCCCCAATGCAAGGCATTAACCATTCTTCAAGGTTCAGTTTAAGCATCACCTCCTTATATTGGTCCCCCTGTAAATTATTTATTTTCTCATTTGTGTTTACATTTTACTTTACATACAACTCCATTATCAACACTTCTTGTACTCTCTTATATTACCAGAAGTCTTCAAAAAGTTTATGGAAAATGTTTATTATGAAAAAACTTTGTTGGAGTGAGCAAGACTGAAGCCATGTTCATACCTAAAACTGTGTGGGCTCTAAAAGATTTTAAAAGGAGACAGGTTTTTTTCTTTGTTTTTGTTTTCTCTTTTCTTAGCATGCATTCCTCTGAGTTCCCTCTTTTTCCATGGTTATTTGATATTTTGAACCTTGGTTATGGTGCCAGATGATATTATTTACATGAACATAAAGTTGCTTTCCAGCCAGCCTGGAGCTGCAGACTTGCACGTTCTATCCAAGGGAAACCAAGGAAGACATCAAAAAGGCTATACTGATTCCCCACCTCCAGAAGGAACCTGAGATAACAGCAAGGACAGGAGCAGAAGCCAGATGTAGTCTTGGTGAGACTGCTCCTGGCCCCTTGAACTTGCCCCTCCCTCCTGCTTTTCATTTCCCACATTCCAGTCCTTCAGCTCCTCTTTAAACCACTCCCCCAAAACCCTGAAGTGGGGAGACAGTTCTAGTCTGTCTCCTCAGATGTCTGATAATAAATTGCCTGCCTCAAACCAACATTTGGGACTGCCAAATGAGTCTTTTGTTTCTGAGCATAGAGCAATGGGACCTGGACTCCAGTAAGAACTATGCATGGATTTCAAGCATTTTGTGCAACAAAATAAACTCATATTAACTTGTTGTAAATATCTGAACAGGATCTAATTTAAGGCACTAAGAAGGATATGACATCAGTTAAAAAGAGCCCCTATCAGAGCAACATGAATTCTGTTAAAACTGAAGCACAAGCAAACATCAAGTTTATGGTGATGCTTGGGTAGAAGAATGGTGACATACCTGATGCTTTATGGAAAGTTTTTTGGGACAATGCCCCAAAGAAACCAGCAGTTAAAAATGGGTGACTTGTTTTAAGAAGGGATGAGATGATATTGAAGATGAAGGTCACAATGACAGACCATCCATATCAATTTGCAGAGAAAAAATTAATCTTGATTTTGTCCTATCTGAAGGGGACTGATGATTAACAGCAGAAGCAATAGCCAACACCAGAGAAACTTCAATTAGTTCAGCTGACATGATTCTGACTGAAAAATTACAGTTGAGCAAAGTTTCTGTTCAGTGGGAGCCAAAACCATTGCACCCACATCAGCTGCAGACAAGAGCAGAGCTTTCAAAGGAAATTTTAAACCATTGGGATCAAGACCCTGAAGTATTTCTTTGAAGAATTGTAATAGAAGATGAAACATGGCTTTACCAGAACAATCCTGAAGACGAATGATAATCAAGGCCATGGCTACCATTAGCTAGAAGTGATTCCATTATTCCATTGATTCTATTAGCTGGAAGTGGTTCAGTCAAAGCAAACAAAGACCAGTCGATAGCAAAGTTCATGACAACAGATTTTGGGAGTGATAAAGGCATTTTGCTCATTGACTTTCTGGAAGGCCAATGAATAATATGAGACTGTTTTGAGAAAGTTAGCCAAAGCTTTAGCAGAAAAACACCTGGGAAAGCTTCACCAGAGAGTCCTTCTCCACCAGAACAATGCTCCTGCTCATTCTTCTCATCAAACAAGAGCAATTTTCTGAGAGTTTCTATGGGAAATCATCAAGCACATATCCCTCAATCATGATTGGCTTCTTATGACTTCTTTTTGTTTCCCTGATCTTAAAAAAAATCTTTAAAGTGCACCCATTTTTCTTCAGGTAATAATGTAAAAAAGACTGTGTTGACATGGTTAAAATCCCAGGACCCTCAGTTCTTTAAGAATAGACTAAATGGCTGGTATCATCACTTACAAAAGTGTCTGAAATGTGATGGAGCTTATGCTTAGAAATAAAGACCATATTTTTAATTTTATTCTTTAACTTTATTTTTTACAATTTTTTTTTAAGTTCTCTATTGTATATCAAGTTTTTGCCTGCCTTACTTGAGTCAAAACCAGTCAAAGGCAGGAAGAGTGACACACACATTTTTTTATCCTGTCACCTAGCCCAGTGATCAGGGAATACTGTTCAAAATGCTTGTCAAATGCATGAATAAATTAATAAAGGAAGCTTCCATCAAGTCCCAATTGTGTATTATTCATACTCCATGTGTTGATATATTCAGAGTTTGCCACAGTTTCTTCCCTATCGTTTCCTTCTGAGATGGCTGTATGGTTTTTCTCCAGTCTCACCCCATAATTAAAGCACATGGACTCAGAATGAGAAAAACATTTTTATCCCAAAACTGCTTTACCACTTACTGCCTGTGTGACCTCAGGAATTTTACTTTCTCTCTCTTCGTTTTTTATCGTAGATAAACATATCCAAAGAATAGGGAGGTTTTAAGGATTAAAGGAGATGGTGTGTGTGTGCGGTATAAAATAGGCACTAAATCTGTTTTCTTTTCCTTTTTGCTCTTCTTCTACACTTTTTAGCAGTGGTAAAAAATGAAAGAGCTGTTCAACATTCCATTTTAAGATTGTGATAGAAACTAGTGTCTTTTTTTGATAAAAATTTCCAAATGAATCCCTTTCAAATAAGAGTCTTTTCATGAAGAATACTTTAAAAATGTACAAAATTAACTTTATCCACAGTCTGTTGAATATTCTTTTTGCTAGTAATAATTCTATTATTTCACATAAAATTCACTTAGAAGTAGTGAATAAATTATATTTGATCATGTAATTTACTGAACTTTTGACTTTTTAAAAAATTACCATTGTATTTTTTCTCCATTTTGTTTCCACATTATCACTATGAAATTGCCATTGTGATAGACATTTTTAATCATCCTCAACAGGAAATAGACTTCAGGAAGAAGAAGAAGCAAAAGCATAAAATAGAATGAAGTAGAGAGAGAGTAATGTGGATATTTCACATTGGCTCACTCAAATTCCTCCTCCCCTAAAACCCCTGCAATCCCTTCCAGCATGACTACAAATAACTGTTCCCAGAGCACCTTGTACTGAGAGTTTTGCTTGAGGCAGCTTCTACCAAGGAACCGCACAATTTGAGTCTTGAAGGGAGAAACTGAGCCAGGAACTTGGAGGAAGCAGACATTCCATCAGAAGGCAGCAGGACTCTAGGGCTGCCAGTGCAGCCTCTTGGTTCACGGCCTCCACCTGGTTGAGGGATAACGGGGACAGCTCTCTGCTAACAGTCGAGTTCCTGTACATGGTTCTGCAAGGTTTCCTGGACGCTCGGCTGAGATGTTCCAACTTTCACCTTCCCCGCAGCATCTAAAAATCTCCTCCTGCTTAAACTGCTCCTGTGCAAGTACGAATACTGAACAATACAGAGGACAATTGGAGAGAGTAGAAGAAAAAATTACACCAGAGCAACCTGTGTCACGAGTGGGGTGATGCCTCTTCAGGGACTTCTCTGAACCAGGAATGTATGACTTCTGAGAACCTCTTTCCTTCCCTACTACCCACACATTCCAGCAACTGAGTAAGCAACCATCAGGAAATCAGTACTGTAAGTGTGTAGGTAGCAGCCATTCAATGGATGGGACACTAGGGCTGGGGGAGAGCGGGGAGAGACCCCTCTCCTGGGAGAATGGCTGAAAGTCCAGCGTGTGTAGTGTAAAACAGCTAATACATTATTTTTCTGAAATCTTTTGGAAGCAGATGCTGCACACACAAAAAAGAGGGGTTCTTTTCCACCCCCATGAGCTACATCCTGGTGGCCCCTTCTGAGGAGCAGTTTTAATGGGTTGATGAATACAGGAGAAGCAAAATGACGATCTGCCTCTTTGACCTCCCTACAGCAGAAAACAGAAAAGCGCTGTTCCTGGGAGACGAAGCTCAGAGGATCGAAGGACAACCTTTTTTTTTTTTTTTTTTTTTTTTTAATTTTATTTTGTCGATATACATTGTAGCTGATTAATGCTCCCCATCACCAAAACCTCCCTCCCTTCTCCCTCCCCCCATCCCCCCCAACCATGTCCTTTCTGTTTGTTTGTTGTATCAACTTCAAATAATTGTGGTTGTTATATCTTCTCCCCCCCCCCCCGGTTTGTGTGTGTATGTGTGTATGTGTGTGTGTGAATTTATATATTAATTTTTAGCTCCCACCAATAAGTGAGAACATGTGGTATTTCTCTTTCTGTGCCTGACTTGTTTCACTTAATATAATTCTCTCAAGGTCCATCCATGTTGTTGCAAATGGCAGTATTTCATTCGTTTTTATAGCTGAGTAGTATTCCATTGTGTAGATGTACCACATTTTCCGTATCCACTCATCTGATGATGGGCATTTGGGCTGGTTCCAACTCTTGGCTATTGTAAAGAGTGCTGCGATGAACATTGGGGAACAGGTATACCTTCGACTTGATGATTTCCATTCCTCTGGGTATATTCCCAACAGTGGGATAGCTGGGTCGTATGGTAGATCTATTTGCAATTGTTTAAGGAACCTCCATACCATTTTCCATAGAGGCTGCACCATTTTGCAGTCCCACCAACAATGTATGAGAGTTCCTTTTTCTCCGCAGCCTCGCCAGCATTTATCGTTCATAGTCTTTTGGATTTTAGCCATCCTAACTGGGGTTAGATGGTATCTCAATGTGGTTTTGATTTGCATTTCCCGGATGCTGACTGATGTTGAGCATTTTTTCATATGTCTGTTGGCCATTTGGATATCTTCCTTAGAGAAATGCCTACTTAGCTCTTTTGCCCATTTTTTAATTGGGTTGCTTGTTTTCTTCTTGTAAAGTTGTTTGAGTTCTTTATATATTCTGGATATTAATCCTTTGTCAGATGTATATTTTGCAAATATTTTCTCCCACTCTGTTGGTTGTCTTTTAACTCTTTTAATTGTTTCTTTTGCTGTGCAGAAGCTTTTTAGTTTGATATAATCCCATTTGTTTATTTTTCCTTTGGTTGCCCGTGCTTTTGGGGTCGTATTCATGAAGTCTGTGCCCAGTCCTATTTCCTGAAGTGTTTCCCCTATGTTTTCTTTAAGAAGTTTTATTGTCTCAGGGTGTATATTTAAATCCTTAATCCATTTTGAGTTGATTTTAGTATACGGTGAGAGGTATGGATCTAGTTTCATTCTCCTGCATATCGATATCCAGTTATCCCAGCACCACTTGCTGAAGAGGCAGTCCCTTCCCCAGTGAATAGGCTTGGTGCCTTTGTCAAAGATCAGATGGCAGTAAGTGTGAGGGTTGATTTCTGGATTCTCTATTCTATTCCATTGGTCAGTGTGTCTGTTTTTATGCCAGTACCATACTGTTTTGGTTATTATAGCTTTGTAGTATAGCTTAAAGTCAGGTAGTGTTATGCCTCCAGCTTTATTTTTTTTGCTCAGCATTGCTTTGGCTATTCGTGGTCTTTTATTGTTCCATATAAATGTCTGAATAGTTTTTTCCATTTCTGAGAAAAATGTCTTTGGAATTTTGATGGGGATTGCATTGAATTTGTATATCACTTTGGGTAGTATGGACATTTTCACTATGTTGATTCTTCCAATCCAAGAGCATGGAATATCTTTCCATCTTCTTGTATCCTCTCTAATTTCTCTCAGCAGTGGTTTGTAGTTCTCATTATAGAGATTTTTCACCTCCTTGGTTAACTCAATTCCTAAGTATTTTATTTTTTTGGTGGCTATTGTAAATGGGCAGGCTTTCTTGATTTCTCCTTCTGCATGTTCACTATTGGAGAAAAGAAATGCTACTGATTTTTGTGTGTTGATTTTGTATCCTGCTACTGTGCTGAAATCATTTATCAATTCCAACAGTTTTTTTGTAGAGGTTTTAGGCTGTTCGATATATAGGATCATGTCATCTGCAAACAGGGACAGTTTGACTTCATCTTTTCCAATCTGGATGCCCTTTATTTCCTTCTCTTCTCTGATTGCTCTGGCTAGTACTTCCAACACTATGTTGAATAGGAGTGGTGAGAGTGGGCATCCTTGTCTAGTGCCTGTTCTTAAAGGAAAAGCTTTCACCTAATCTACACTGGTCTTCTTAAAATATGATAATATGTGGGTAAAGGACTTTGGTATGTTTTCTTTTAGCCCCATTAATGAAAATCAAAAGGTTGTTCACTTAGGGTCTGTGAAATACATCTTGCTAGAGAGCACGGGCATAGCAAACCAGGGCAACAGACACTTCACACCACGTACTGCATAGTCCTGGTCCTCAGGTAAACACCAGTCCTAGGTTAATTTTAGATATAGAGCCTCTTATATAAAAGGAGGAAAGGATATTTGAAAAAGATATTGTTGCTTCACTGGCGTGACCACCCACTAAGTGCTGCCCTATCATTCCCCAAAAGGGCTTATGGTGATGCAGCCCGGGCAGCCGGGGGGGTGGCGGGGTGGTACCTGAACCCACAATAGTGAGGCCTTCTTTGCCTGGTAGGAAAGTGTAGCTGCTGGTCTACTATGTTTAGGACAGTTTTTTCACCTAAGACAGAGTTCTTAAACTCTGGCTTTCACCAGAATCATCAGAAGTATATTAAAACAGAGTACTGGGCTCCAACCTCACAGTTTCTGAAATAACAGGTTTGGAGCTGAACCAGAAAATTTGCATTTCTCACAAGTTTCCTGGTGCTGCTGGTGCTGCTTGTGTGGGAACAATGTTTAGAGAACCATTGACAAAGATTGCAAAAGATACCAAATAATCTTTCATGCATTGCAGGAGACACGGATAGCAAAGAATAAGGAGAAAATCCTCAGAAAATACAGGGACTTGCTGTTTCAGATGTGCGACATGATCAGAGTTGTGTCTGAGGGTGTTATGGGGTGCTCACCTTACAGGGTAGAGAGATGGGCAAACCAGTTAGGAAGCTACTGCACAAGAGGTAAAGAGTGCATACATACTTGACATAGAGAAGCGGCTAAAGGAAGGAGGAAGGGGGCCCAGATATGAGAGAGAGAGCACACAATGAGAAATCAGATGTGGGCACGAAGAAAAGCGAAGTCTAGACACAACTGTAAAATGCTCCATCTCTGCTATTGACAAAACAATAGGAAACCACAGCAAATACAAAATAAAAGTATCTGCTAAATCTGTGCTTGAAGACTGAAGAAAAAGAACAGTTCTATGCTGGAGAAGATGAAACACTCGGTTTGGGTAATCTTACAGGGGGCATGATGGAAGGCTAAGCAGGTGGGAGTGGAATTCAGAAGAGAAATCACAAACAAGTTCAGCTTTGAAAGCTTTCTGCAAAAAGGCAATAAATAGTTGAAGCTTTGGAAAAGATTTAATCTACAAATGCACTCTGTATAAGGAAAAGAAAGGGAATTATGAGCCAAAACCTTAAGGAATGTCTACTTTTGAAGTACAGACAGGGGAAAAAGAGTTTTAAGGAAGGAAACTGAGAAGGAAAACAGGAGAAGTAGTGGAGAACCAAACCAGAGAAGGTCAATGGTATGGAGCCCAAGAGGAGAAAATTTCAAATAAGAGATGGGTCACAGCACATTTACATAGAGGGGAGGAGAGTCCAACTGCAACATCTGTTATCACTGATAATCAGCCCTGATACACCACAGAAGTTTCATACATTATTTTTATGTATGTAACCCAGAAATGACACATTACACATCTTTAACAATGTTATAAGACTGCACTTTCATTGGTTTTAAGTGCTAATTCCCATTTTATAATCAATTGTTCTTTAAATCTCTCTTTAACATTTTGTCTCCTTTCTTTTAAAGAACAATTTTAAGACAGAACAAAAATAGGCAGGAGTTAAAAGAAAGGTTAATGAAAATGGAAAAACTCTGCTGACGTATTTCATTGTGCAAATTACAGAACACTCGCACAATCAGTTAGATTGTTTGCATCCTCCAGGTTGCTGCTGTTGGTACCTAGTGATGAGCCATTCTCTGTGCTGGCTGCATTCATTGCTGTGTGATGTGTTGGGCTTTTCAAACTTCAAAGTTAACTTTCTTGTGGAGTGCTCATCAATGTCATTCACACTGCAAAGATGCTATCAAATCAGAAAAGAAAGAAAAAACCTATGCAATGACTTTATAGAATGTATTTCTGGTTTTGACATAGATAATAAAAGTATAAAATGAATGCAAGCAGTAAATCTAAAGTTGAAAAAAATTGTTAAACACAAAATCAGACTCAACTTATCTTGCTAGTATGTCCTGTGTAAGTACAAAATAAGGTAAGATTTAGCTTGGCTTGAAAAAATAAAATATTTTGTAATGAACTTATTTTTAATATTTCATTTTGAGTCTATGTCCCTTTTTTTTTTTTTTTTTTTTTGGCCCTCCACATAATCAGAATATTTTTTACTGTGATCTAGATGTTGAATAAAACTCTTGTTGTAACATATACTGGCAAACTTTATCTTTTTGGGAAACAGCAGTTACTGAGCAGCAGTTATTGACCATCCACCATGATATGGGCTTTACGCTATGTGAGCTGCATGATCCGTAACAGCAGCTCTGCAAAGTGAATGCCACTATGTCCATTTATGCAAGAAGAAATAGATACTCAGCAATGTTAAATCTTACTCAAGATCACATTACAAGACAGTAACTAAGCTGGTATTTGATCAAAATTCCATGCACAACTTGTATTATGTCACATTCACTCATGGCAAAAATTCCTTTTCTTGTGAAACAGCAATTTTCTTCCTATCTGTGAAATACCACTTTCTCATACCTCTGTTACATCAAATGTGAGATATAAGACTTCTCTCTTTCTCAACGTTCACAAGCTCTTGCAGTATGATTTCTTCTTTTTTTTTTTTTTTGTCTTTTTTTTGTGACCCACCGCACCGCGCTCAGCCAGTGAGCATGCCGGCCATCCTTATATAGGATGCGAACCTGCGGTGGGAGCACTGCAGGCTCCCAGCGCCGCACTCTCCCAAGTGTGCCACAGGGTCGACCCATGATTTCTTTTTATTACTTCTACTTTATACTTTTTTGCTTTGATTTTTTTTAATTTTTGTAAATTTTGGCTGTGGCATATACGGTAAAATTGATAGACTTATAAAAAATGTGAAATGTTGTTCCTGCTTTTTTTTTCTAAGTAAAGCCACTTTGTTTATAAATATGTATAGCTTATTTGCTAAGAATAACATTACCTTTCCTCATTGAAGACCTGTCTACCTGCTCATCCTACTTGAAACTGCTTTCTAAGTTATAAAGGCTAAATCTTTGTTATTTCTGATGTTGTTTTATCAGAAATAGTCTCCTAGTTTATTTTAAGTTAGAAATCTGACAAAACATTCTGTCTTTTAAAGAAATGTAAAAACACCTCTGTGATTTTGGAAATTTAAGCAATTCTTGCTAGAATAATTATAACTAAAGTTCATAAAAATCTCTTATTACTTTTACTTTGTGTATACTCTAAAGTTTTTGCTTCCATTTGCTTTTTTTGCAAAGGATACTCAAATTCAGCAGAATAGCATACTTCTTTAACTTTTTAAATATTTATTATTCCTCTTGGACTTCTGCTGTCAGTCTTCTTTTATAAGTGAAGACTGCTGATAAAGCCCCTGGAGAATTATCACATAATAAATAAAAACTGCACAGCAAGCAAATGCAGGCTCTGTGTCGAGTCTACAGACTACATGACTTCCAAACCTGTCTTGCATTGAAGATATAGTTTCCATCAAGCCTTCACTGGTTCATAACAATTACAGAGATTTTAAAAAGCAACTTATTGGGAACTTATTAGTTGAAAGATGCACAGAACACAAACAAAAAAACATATTGCTAAACTTTTGAAAGAAAATTCTTTACTGCTTATATGCCAACAACTTCTTGGTCAGCATTTGACTCAATTTAAATCAGTGAATAGTGTCCACACAAACATGCAACGGAAACAGAAGTAGTAGAATGCAGTCATGTGCTATGCAATTCCTCAGTGATGAACACCTGAGCCAGCAGAACCCAACATGTCTTGCTGCACTCTTCTATAAACTAACGTTGCATTTCAAGTAAAATAAAGCATATTTACATCTGTCATTGCAAAGGCTGCCACAATATAAACTTAAATATGGTTTCTGTAATATTTTGAATTTTGAAGGCCATTACTTTATAGTTCGTAAACCTGATAATATTTAATTGCTTTTACAGTTTCCCATATCTTTGTGTTTTCCACTCCTAACCTTCAATCAACTTTCTGTAGGTTGAAGACACCCCAAGCAAGATTGTGCCTGTCTTGGTCCATGTCTTTCCTCAGGCAGTTTCTTCCTGCCTAGTATCATTTCCTTCCGTATGTATCTTTTGAAGCCCTTTTCATCTTTTCAGGTGCAACTCCTTTCCTACCTTCCTAGACTCCACCAGTCAGCAGGAATTTCAGCTTCTTTCAGAAAGCCTTTGAACATATCCCCCATGCCTTCCACTGGATTCACTTGTGCACTTGTTCATCTTTGTAACTAGATACAAGACACACAGACATACACAGCTCCCTGCTTTGTGTTCACATGCCTTAGCTCTTAGCATATTA
This sequence comes from Cynocephalus volans, assembly GCF_027409185.1. Classification (NCBI taxonomy): domain Eukaryota; kingdom Metazoa; phylum Chordata; class Mammalia; order Dermoptera; family Cynocephalidae; genus Cynocephalus; species Cynocephalus volans. Next base: position 68,852,969 of record NC_084460.1, read on the forward strand.
TCTTACATATACGGCATGCTGAATAATGGCTTATTATTTTTTTTATAATTCACCTTTCTTATTCTCTGGTATGCAACTACTTAATAATGACAAAATGAAAGCTTTCAAACTTAAGCTGTTATACCAAACCACCCTCCCCCAATTCTGTGCCTGAGAAGAATAAACCAGAGGGCCTTCCTCAAAAAAGATTGACAAGATCATTGCAGTCCAGGTGAAGCCATGTGGTCACGCCTCCCAGAGAGAGCCACAGAGCTGCACAAGTGTCAGGCTATGTGGTAGGGGCTGCCACATACCAATTCCCTTTAACAGTTATCTGTACAGCATTTTGTGAAGGAATCTCTCTTTGAAAGCAGTAATTTAAAATGCCAAGCAAATGCACTGTTTTTAAAAATGAGATGCCCCCACTCCACCCCCAGCCTTGCTTTAACCTGTATTAGTTGCAAGGTATCTAAAAATTTTAGTGTTGTAGTTTTCTTTCAGAAACTTAAAAAAATCATCCCATTTCCCTTTCTGGAAAGGAGGACTTTGCCACACCTTTGTAGTTTTTGTGTTTTGTATTCCAAACATATTTAATGTTGTTATATCTCATTGGCAGTTGTGAAAAACTGGGGGTAAGAATTAAATCCACAGGTGGGAGACTGCAGAAACTGAGGCAAAATTCACGGTGGTGCCTGTGGATTCTTCTGGCCATTAAAGCCTCAGTCATAATCAATAAGGCTAAAAGGTAGCTGTCTCAAATTCCCTCTGGTGAGGTCATTGCAATGCTCCTTGTTTTCCCAAAGGCTTCAAAATGACCTTTCTAAATATTAACCAGCTCCTGTTACACACCACATCTTCCCAGGAGATGCTTTCATGCTTGGCTCATAGTATTTTTCTTTCAAGCAAAGAATCATTACTCACTCCTCATAACACCATCAGTTTGTTTTTTATTTGTTGTTGTTTGTTTTTTTAATACGTAACACATAGCTTAAAAATTTAACTATTTAACAACCTACATAGTAATTGTCTTTGACAGTCTCCATAGTCACAGCATTGGAATTTGTTGCCTCTCGTTTTTATGCATAGCAAATCTGAAATGAAAATGTTAAGTGATTTATTCAAACCCCCAAACAGTGATTGATGCTTGAGGTTGTTGTTGTTTTATCTTATCACTTTGCTCCACTGAATCATCTGTTTTTATTTGCCAAAATATGTGCATAATTCTGCCCCAAAGTTGTCATGAAAGTGTCAGGTTGCTTGGGAAACAGTGCAATGCAACTGTGGACAGAAATAATCAGGTCTGTGAGTGAGTAGGTGTGGGTCCCTCTCGGTGCTGGTATCGGCCTTCACCAGTGCAGCTCACTACCAAGGAGCCAAAGCACTGTTCTCAAGGCTCTCGCAGAGGTAATATCTCAGTCTGTTTCTGTATTAGGATAACTAAATGACTGAAAAAGCCTAAGAGCATTGCAGTCGAATTAACTGTTCCCACCATGCAGCAGGTGAGTATTATGAATCCTTTCCAGGCACAAGTGAGTAGTTAAAAACAATGTTTACTGTCATCATAGCTGAGTACAGGAAAAATGTGGGCTTTTCTCATTTTTTGCTTGCCCCCCCACCCAGTAATACCCTCCTGCCATGATACAACACACACACACACGCGCGCGCGCGCACACACACACACACACACACACACACAGCCATATGCAGAGATATCCAGATATAGAGAGACACACAGTGCTTCTTATTACTTCTGCTATTTGATAGTGAGATAGGGTGACCCCCACTTTCATAATATGCAATTCGCTTCTGTGAAACTGCTTGCTCTGTGACAAGGTAGATTAAGTTTAAATAGTGTTTGAATTGCTTAGAAAATGTTGTTGTTTGAAAATTCCCCTCAGCTCTTCAGCCCCTTTGATAGAAGTTAAAAGCTAAATATTAGCCTGCACTTAGAGAAGTTTGAATTTTGTTTGCTGTTCCCCACCCAAGCTGCCCCTGAGTGATTAACTGGCTTGTTTCAGCTTCTGTTATCAGCTTGTGCTAGGTCTCCCCAAACCCCCTCCTCATGCCAGGAGGGTATGTGGGTATGTGTGTGACTAGATGATAACTATAAGTGTGTGACTATTTGATAATTTTAACTATGTGACTCATGTAAAAATGTGCCTTTTAAAAAACCCTCTAAACTTCAAGTCAGGGCTGTTCTCTTCTGAGACTTTCTTGGAGAGACAGTAGCTGGCCAATAAAGACCCCCTTTTAAATTCTCAATTGGGTATTCTGGTTCCTTTTCCATGTGGCAGCCTCACAACAATAACGCCAGAAGAATATTAATTCATGTACACATGAAGAAGTATTAAACAGTATTTGAGTGTGAGGTATTACTATTAGGTACATATGTGATTGCACGTGGTGAATTTTCAGGTTCAAAATTATATCTGTAAGAAAGTGAAGATTTCAGGGAAACATTGTTTATCTAATTGAATGATTTTTTCCCCAACCATCTACACAAAGAAATATTTTTGAGAAAAACAGCCAAATGACTTGAAAGAAGTACTTTAGTATTACATTTTTCTTTATAAGAATCTAAAAAAAAAAAGCTTGAAGTTCTGTGTCTGTGTTTTCAAGGTGAACACAACAGCAATGCACCCAGCAACAATAATGTGCTGTATTTCTCGTTCCACTCACAGAGAACATTTCAAATGTCAAGAGTATTTTATAAAAATACTTTTTTTTTCAGACTAGAACTATGTTTGGAAGGTTTGAAAATAGCAGGTGAAATCCAATAACACGTGATTGGAAATAAGAACTCCTCCAAAAAATCCTATGCTAGGCAGAATGTCACCTCACCCACAATTCTGAACACAACAGAAGTCACATCCTACCAAGTGATCCTAGCCACAGTTCTATGGAAGCCAAGCCAAAAGCTAAGCCCCTGTCTGAAAGCAGCTTCTCAGATTTTGTTGAATATATGGCTCCAGGAGAAAGCATACACAAGAGTATAGTACAGGGTTACCAGCACAGGTGCAGGGACAGGCTTGCTGTGGTTAAATTTCTGTCTCCCCACATATCTGCTGTCTCTGCTTGAATAACTGAGAGAGCTTCAGTGTCCTTACCTGGGAAATTAGGACAGTACTACTATGTGCTAGAGAGTATTCTAATTTCATAAAGTGCCTAAACAATGAAGTGAGCATACAATATGCATCAGTTATTACTACTACACTACACTGGTTGTTATTGTCATTGTTACAAGTATACTTAAAGGCTCTAATCTAAATCTAAGTGCAGTGAGAACACAGCTATTTATAATAAGTGCTTTTCTACAAAGCCATTTAATGGGAAAGAACTGTAGAAAGGATTGCTTAAACTGGGAGATTCCATGACCTAGTCCACTAGGTAATGTGCTCAGGTGATCTTGCCCTGGGGGCAGCCTCTGAAACCACATTACCTGAGTATAAATTTGATCTCTACTCCTCACTGCTTTTAAGTTTCTTTATCAGTAAAATGGAGATATTAATAGGTTTTCCTTCATACCATCAAATAACATAACGTATGTAATAAGGTACTTAGAACTATCCCTTATATTTAGTGCTGAGAAAGTTTTAGATATTATTGATAATATGATGATGAGGACTATCATCAGGATATCATCTGTTACCTTATTGATTACAGTACTGATTTTATGAATATTTGTATATTTATATTCCTTAGACTGTCCCCACACTGTTACCCAGTTGACACCTACTTATCTCAGAAATCTCAGCTATGACACCTCTACCCACCTCCTTACTCTTATGTTAAATTAGTGTACATGACTTAATTATAATACATTATATAAGTACAGCCATCTCTTGAATTGCATTTTCTCCTCTTAGATAATGAGCAAGAACCATTCCCAGTACCCAGTCATCTTTATACATTCTGTGGGGATTAATTTCATTTGTCAACTTGGCTAGGCTATGGTGTTCAGTTGTTTGGCCAAACACTAGTGTGTATGTTGCTGCAAAGGTATCTGTGGATGTGATTAACATTTACAATCAGTAAAGCAGATGATCCTCCATAATGTGGGTGTGCCTCATCCAATCTGTTGAAAACCTTAAGAGCAAAGACTGAAGTTTCCCACATAAGGATTCTTCAAGACTGCAACATTAAAATCCTGCCTGAGTTTCCGGCTTGCTGGGCTGCCCTATGGATTTTGTACTTGCCAGTCCCCACAACTGCATAAGCCAATATCTTAGAATAAATCTTTCCATAGGTAGATAGATAAACAAAGAACACACACACACATATGTGTGCACATGCGCTGGATCCACAGTGGGCAAAGCTGTGCCAGGATGGGGACATTCCCCTGGGTAAGAGGCAGGCTCTGCAAAGTGCATAACTGGTGGTGGGAGCTTATTAACAATAATAAACTCTACTTTAAGAACATGCATGGGAATAGAATTACTAAATTTCTCTTGTAAATAATAATGATACAGAAATGCTCTACGGCACAATGTTTAATTTGAACAAAACCTCACAATTTGGTATTTTTTCTTCCAAGAATGGCTGATAGGTCTGTTTACTACATCTGCAATTATAAACTGATTTTGTCCACATACATTCAAAGCCTGTTTCACTGTCTGAAAGGGCTGTTAGAGGTCAAGGCCATGTGCAGGAGAACTAAGCATATAATTGGGCATTTCCATTATCACTTTCGTTACAATTCTATCCATATCTCTGTTCTGAGCAGGTTCCTCTCTGAAGGGGTGACTTACAATCTTCACCCAGAAGGCAGAAAACTCCAGTGCCTGATAAAGCTTATCAATCCTGACAACTAAATGCTTATTTTCTCCTTGACATTTTTCTCTGTCATCAAGATCAAAGTTTATCTCAGTTTCCACAGCAACCGACAATTGTTGCATGCTTCTAGCTTTCTCATTTTCCCCCTCCTCCGATCAATAGACCATTCAGTTTCAGAATGCTTTTCTATTTCAGTTTTCTGTTTCAAATCTAGATTATTTTGCTGACAGAAACTAATGGAGTCTGTGCTTTTCTTTTGCTTATATATATATATATATTCTAAGAATAATTAATACTCAAATCATAACATCATTTTTAAACAATAAATTCAACTGTGAAATACACATGAGGCATATATCAATTCTTCAATCATGAAATCTTTATGAAAAGAAAATATAATATTTTAGACATGTGCCATTTTTAACTACTCAATTGACTTACAGCAAATTATTCTTACACTCTTTTTTTTTTTTCTTTAAGCATGCCTACATTTTAAAATGGTGTACTCAAGTGTCTAACATTGACATGGAGCGAATGAGTAGCACACCCGTTACATTGGGCTGGGTTCTTGTGACCCCCTACGGAAATTTTTAATCCATTTTTAACCAATAAAATAAACAAGATCATCATAAAACATCTTGTTCCTTAGTAAAGGCCTTAAAAGGCAAAATAGGCATCCTCTAACCTAAAAACAAAGTGAATTCATCACTGAACAAATAGGGTACTGTCAATAATCTGTCACATTTCTTAACTTCATTAAATCTGTTTTCTCAACTGCAAGATGCTATAATTCCCACCAGAGTTTTCTGAGTCTAAATTAGAAAATGTATGTAAAGCATTGGCTTCAATAAAAAGTTATTATATTATTTTCTTCAATATATGCCTTTTATGTGTAATTTTGAGGTACAATTAATTTGAGAGGTACTATAATTTTTATTCCAAAGAATGGTAATGGAAGATTACAAGAATATTGGTGGTAGTGCTAGAGGTTAGATCAGAAATACATGTAACAGTTCTTGCAAGCTTCCAGTGTAGAGTTGGAATAGTTATGACAATCCACAACTGAATGAATACAATGATTGAATAAAGTCCAATTTGTTTAAATCTATTTAAATACATTTAGTTTACATTTGATATATTCCAGGCCCTCTTAGAAAAGAATACAAAGGATCTTATGTTTGCAATTATACAAAAGCACAAACCTCTGTGGATAAATCAAGGCCCTAGCAGGTTCATGCACCTGGAGACCTCGATACCTGTGCTTGATTAGCTTGAGGGCAAATTGACATCTAGGTATTTCACTTCGTATCTTCAAAGTTCTTTGGCTTTTACTAGTGTATTCTGTCTTCACAATTAATTCCTGGGTTTGATAAGGACTCTGATATATTCATAATGGGAACAAGAGCAACTAAACAAAAGTTTAAATTAGGCCCATCAATTGGGCTGTCATAAAATGTGCTAATGGGCAAGCCAGGAATAGACACAACCATCCCATAGTCCTGAATTCAGATACATTTCTTAACTGAGATTTCGCTCTCTAATCTATAATCGATATTAAATCTCCTGAAACCAAAATAAATCAAACTTATATTACTTTCATGGTATAATGTCTGCACATTGCTTTTAATTAGGTTTTTGTTACTTTTTTGAAAGAGCAATTATGGAAGTTATAGAAGACACAGTGGAAAGGTTTCTTAAATTAAATAATGTTGAAGAAACAGTAAACACATATATAAACATAGATCTGGGTACATAGAAGATGCTCCAAAAAGATTGTGTGAAAAAGAAAGTGTGGACTTAAGTGATGTAGAGCCACAAATTCACGAGGACCTGCTCCTTAGGTGGTGGTGGCCTGGGTACTAAGTCTGGACCAAAGAGCTCACGTGTGAGGCAGGAATGTGTCCTAACTATAAATGTCATCAGCTACAAAAATGAATTTGTGAGTCAAGCTTTATCTCCTTTAGGGGCAATCTGCAAGTATACCACAGGCAATGATGTATAGGAAATAATTTAGTCATGGTCTTGGCTGGAGACAAGTAGAGAGTTGATAACTACTTCAAACCCTTTTAATTCTTACCATTTTGTGATATAAATTCACGAACTGGCAGACTCGTCAGCTGGTCAAATAATGAATCTATTTTTTATCTTGTCATGCCCTGTACTAATCTAAGTCCAGACTCTCTTTCATGTAAATGAGAGCCCGGTGTTTGAATCAGCTGTACAATGCAGCCGCAGAATGAGATACTGGAGCTGAGTGACAAAGAGTTTAAATTTATAAGACTTCCACTTTAGTTCTACGTTTCTAAGGACTACAGAATATTTCATAAATAACTTTGGGTTGTTTATTTCACAGGGTAGAGAACAGGTGGGGAATCTTGGCCAATGATTACCTGCACACATAGAAAAACATTTATCAGACTCTTCAACATGTTATGTCTGGATGGCATAAGTGATTTCCATGTTTGAATAAGTGAGAGAAGACATGACAAATACAGAAAAGGAGGAACTGGGAGGTAGTTAACATGGCAAATGCCAGTAAGTCTCGAACTTTCTGATCAGGGTATCTCAGATTCTTCAGAACAAATATGACACAAACTTCAAGTAGGACAAAATAAACTAAGAAGCATGGTTACTTATGGGATTCGTATGATCCCAGAAAAGGAAAAGATACCAGTTACACATGGGAAACAAAAACTTTCTGAGTTTTTGGCAGGGTCAGAAACTTCTCAGGGGGCATTTTAATGAGAAAAATGAAGAAGTTGCTATAGTAATTTTTTCTTTAGCTTCTTGCTAACATCTTTATGGCTTCCCTGTGATTGTCAGAGAAAGTAAATGCTTGCTTTGTTACAATACGCTAATATTTTGTGTGTAATGCAACTCTTAGTGCGCCTCCAGTACACTCTTCAGATTAATATAATTCATTATCAGAGTCCCCTTGGCTCACTGGCAGAGTAGGTGTGGCCAAGCAAGAATAATTTGAGAAACTCATTGTGGCTGGCTTTGCCCCAGAATTGTTCTTGGGCAATTTTGCCATTGATTTATTCAACAAATATTAAATAATTTTCAACCATAAAATTAGGGACTCAATCGTGAAAAATTTGTAATCACAAAGAAACCCATAATTCTTTCCTTCAAGGAATTTACAGCTCAATTGAGGAGTTTATTGTTTAGCCAATGGTCAAAAGCAAACTCAAATCAAGAGTTTTCTTTTTTTACATCTTTTCTTAGAGGGCATAGTAGCTCATAAACCTCATCCCAGCCAGTTTAAGAGCTGGGATCGGTATGCCTAGAAAACACAGATGATTTGTTTCAAGGAAAAATGGCAAAGCTTTTATGTTTCATTGAAAAGAAACAGAGAGAGAGTGTAAGGAACTCTTTGGCAGAGTCATCATTGTTTTTTTGGATCAGACAGGACGTATGAAGAAATGCAGCATGTGAAATAAGAGACCTGTACAAGGAAGGATTAACAAAATCTCCAAGATAAACTCTACCTTCAATACTTGTTTATGTTACCAGTGTCAGTCCTAAGACCTAGGGTATGTTACTCAGTATAGTAACATTTGCTTATGGATAGTAAGTTAATTATTCTGCTTACCCACTTGTAGAGTATCAGTGGTTTGGTTGCTGATTAGACTGTACAATGTTTGGCATTAACTATTAACAAATATTATTTACAATTCAGAAGGAAACTTAAGTGGAGTAATTTCTGGGTCTGGTTGGGTATAGTTTGTACTTTGAATATTTATTTCAAGCTGATGAATTTCAAGAGTGCCATAATCATACTATTTTCAGAAAATTACGTATTCAGTGTTAAAATCTATTTTCCAAAGAAATGTAAAAGGTAAAATCTGGGAAAGAAATGTAAGAGAATGCAGACATCTAGTTTCCAATACATCGTTGCCTAGGTAACAAGGCCTATCTAAGCATTTTGAATTGGTAGGCGTTGATCATCTATATTTGGGGATTCAAATCTGCAATGAAGGCAAGTTTCCATGGTGCTAGCAATTACATAAGTGTTTTCCAGTATTATTTTAGAAGGAAGTTATATGTCATATGGGCATATTTCAAGCTCAAATCATCTCAGTGAACATCTTTCACATTCAATTCCAACATGCATATTCACTATTGTAGGAAATAATTTAGTGCTGAAGGTTTTGAACTCAAAATATAGGAGGAAATCATTGAATACAAGGAAGGATTATTAAGGTTAGGAAGTAACATCTTCTGTGATCAAAGCATAGACTAATCCACACATTATGAATGTGATCCTCTCTGGGAAACAAACATAGCAAAACAATTTTCTTTTTTTACAGTGTAATTTTGAGAAGAAATGCTGACATTGTATGGTGCTTCATTTGCCCAGCAAAACTTTAACTCATGGAAAAATATTTGGGAATTTGTCATGTTTTTTAGAAGCGTCTTTCAACAAAGCAATGCTTTCTGATATTGGTGCCTCTGCAGTAATAAGCAGAGGGAGGTTTATGAAAAGTAGGCTATTATATCACTACGAACTTTACTTTTCTCATTTTGTCAACTAATATTGCCATTTTTGAAATTCTCTATCCTATAGGATGCATGGCTGAAAAAAAAAGAAATTTATGTAAAAATGTATTTTGAACAGTAAAATATTATGAAAATATCAATCCATGTCATTCTTATTTTCTTATTACTATTGTCAATATTAATTTCAATTCTGTCTAAGGACTCCTGTGTTAATGTTGTCAATGAAGAAAATGACAGAACATTGTGAAATAAACAAAAATGTTGTGAATTATTCTCCAATTTCTTTTCTTTATTTGAAGTTTTTAAATGGGCAGTACAGATATAGGAGGTTTCTTGTCTGCACAAGTGGGAAAGATTTCCTAATAAACACTGGTACCTCTTTCCCACTTCAGGTGTCTGGAATATGACTCAGGTAACCATTTTTGGAACTTGAGAATTTTTTTTAAGTTTACACAGGTCTTATAGGGTTAAAGGTAATTACACGTTGGCAAATCAAGATTTAAAGATACTCAATATAAATATATTAGTAATATCTCTGGAAGCAGTGATTTTGAAAAGTGAAAAAAATAAAATAAAATAAAAACACCTGATATGAAATCTACCCCTCCATGAAGCAGAAACCACTTCCACATAGGTAACTCATTTTGCCTTTCTTTCATAATTTTTTCAAAAATAATATTATGAGAAGAGAATAAGAAAATTCAGCTTAGGAGTATAGAATAAAGCAAAAGAAAAACAAAATCATATGGAGACTGTAGACCTCATTTTTCAGTGTCTCTGAAACAGTGAATAACTTGAACTAGATGGTGTCTAAAGTCCATTTTAATGCTAACATTTTAAGGCTATATGATATTAAACTACTTTTCTATTTTTTCTCACCTTTGTGGAAAAATGATTGTTGGATTTTCCCTTGTATATAAAAATCAATAATTATCTATTAGTGCTTGCTTCCTGATGATGATAATAGCTGAAATAGAGCACTTAGCATGTCCCAAACACTCTACCAAGTGCTTTTAATGTAATGGGTTAGAAATCTGGGTCTATATCTCTTAATATCCTATGTTTAACAGCTAGGAGCGATGAACAGCTAAATACTTAAGTGTGTGTGTGGACATGTGTGTGGGTGTGCACGTGTGTGAACATGTGTGTGGATGTGCATATGTGTGTGTGCGTGCACCTATGCTCATGTGCATGCATTTAAATAATGATAATAGAAGAATTGCCTCAATAAATTATTTCAGAGATAGTTATGAGATATATTACTAATCTGTCCTTAACTATATGTGTGCTGTTTTTATTTATGCTATATTGTTTGAAACATCTTTTTGTTACAATTAGGTTTGAAATTAATGCCTTAACAGAGCCATGTGAACATATTACCAAATATACAGGAAATTAAATTATTAGCCTTCTAAAAAAAAAGCAGGATGATGGTTGAAGCATCTTCACATATGTGACACATAAAGTAGTGTCCTATAAAATATTTATTAACAATATCCTTTAGTAGAGAAACTTTTCAGCTTACCACCTAATTTTAGAAAACGAAATTCTTATACAAATGTCTAAATAATTGTATTAAATTCTAGGACCAGAAAAGTCTTTTAGAGCCAGGTAAAACCTCAATGCAGTGATTGTTCTTCAGCTTGCATGTGAAACAAATAGGACAAAAATTACTGATTTTCAGATTCTTTGTCAAAAACATTGGAGAACAAGTGTGAAACAGAACAAAAAGATTAAAGAAGGCATGCCTTAAATATTATCCTGCATTACAAGACACAATAAAGCAAATTTAGTGATACCTCCAAAAAAACTCCAAAGTGCTTCTAGTACTTGGAAAAATTATAATGACTTTTAGTCCACTTTATAATTTCATAAATCATAGCTCCACTGCTCTGAAAAAAATTAGTTCACCTTCTTAATTTGCTCTTATAAAGCATTTATTAAATTCTGTAACTTTTCGCTTATTGAAGATGACAAGCGTTCAAAGGCGTGCATGTAAAGTGGAGACTGGGTTCAGGCGCGGGTAAGGCTTCTGAACTCTGTCACTCAACATGTCATCATGGAGCAGTGTCTTACTGGGCGTGCCTCCAGATGCATCCATCCATTCCACCGCTTTGTATCTCACTGAATGCTAAGGAACAAGGAGTCTGCCGGTTTCACCTGAGTAAACGGACAGGTAGATCCAGCAGCCGAAGTAATTTTGAGTTGGTCCCTACAGAGTGCCCTAGGTTTCCGAATATGTTCCTTCAACCCCATTCCTTGTTGCTACATAGTGTTGGCATCCATATGCTCCACTGACGATAAACCAAGGCATCCCCAGGTGTGCACTCGAGAGAACGGAAGCTTCGTGTACTGAACTGTCTGAAAGTTCTGAGTACTGCTTTCCATTCTCCTAGGATTCCTCTGAGAAATGTCTTCCCAGCTGCGTGGGCTGGAAACTTTCCGAAGAAATTGAGTAGGTGAATCCTCCGGAACAGAGAAAGAGGTCACAGCAAACATCTCCTCTCCCACCTGAAGGAGGCTGCAGAGCTGCCCTGTGCTTCAAGAATGCAGCTGACCACAACTGGAGGAAAGCACAGCTGAGGAACTGAGGGCCTCGGAAGATCAGCCGCCTCCTTCGCGACCAGGCACGCATCCCTTCAGTGTCCCGCCCCCCGATCTTGGCAGCTTCCTCTACGTTCTCCTTTCTGCCAGTAGAGATTTGCGTGGTTAACAAGTAGATATCATTCCTGACACATGCTGCAAACACTGGGATGATTCTTTCCCATTCTCCGTTTTACAAATTCTCTGTTAGATGTGTGGGGGGAAGTTCTGATGAGACATCCTCCCATGAAATTTGTTTTTCTCCCACATCTTCTGAAGCATATGCCCCCTGGTTACGTTCAATAACCCATTTTGAAGGTTAATATTCAGTTTTAAACACTGTACACATACACATGCTTTCAGGTTTATGGTTTATTAAAACAACAACAACACGGTAAGCATTTGAGAGATATCTTGTTGAATTGTTTTTCATATCTTTTCAGATTTCTCTTTGTTTAACTATCTCCATGGAGATTTTCCTCTTATCTTTTAATTTACCCAAAGCTTTTTTCACAGTCATTAGTTACATGCATTCATTCATTTTTTCACTCTGTCATGTGTCCAGTTGCACTAAACATTTAGAATATGGCCTCCAAATTAGTGTTACATCTCCCAGGTTTGGTGCATTATTTCTAAATATCCTCATGAGCTTAAGCTGAAATAGTACTTACTATCTTCTCTTAGACAAGTATTTATTTTAAAACTGTGAACTGCTCCAAGGTGTATTCTTTTACAACTTTTCAAGTACATTGTTCAATATATGTTTCATTCTTTCACCAAAATGATTGTCAAGAGTATATACATACATGAAAATGACTTGCTAAGGTATGGGTCACACTACCTAGGCTCTTAACATGATTTATTTTTAAAAATTCAAAAGTAAAAGTAACAAACTGAGAGATATTAAAAATATGCTTTATAAAATAAAAATGCATATCCATCATGCTGCAAAAGTAGCAATATAAAAAATTGTCATTTATGTTCTACATTTGTACAAAAAACAAGTTTATTAGCCAGAAATATACAGTAGCATATGATATATGGTATCTAATTTTTAAAGCATTTTTGAAAACCTTAAACAATTTTTACCTAGGGTTAAGGACAATTTGTGAACTTCATGTAAAAGAATAGGCACTATAGAACAGATCGTGGTGCGCTGTCTCTGTTTAACGTCCATAGAGGAAAGCAATGTATGGGTTGCAGAAGCAATGTATGTGGTTAGAAAATGTTTCATGCTTTTTAAGGCAGCATCAGACCATGACATCACACTCAGTGTTCTGTGATTAACCTCAGCCAGTGGCTGTTGCTTAGGGAGAGAAGAACATGGATGGACAGTCTAGGGGAGCTAAACCAGTCAGTTAATTGGGATGACTGAAGGGGAAAACAGGAGAACCACATTGCTGCTCAGAAGACAAAAACTACATTGATGACTAGAACTAAAATGTTAGAAACTGTTGCTGTTTGGAGGTGAAATGGATATGAAAATTATGTTGGAAAACATGATTTTCTAGGAGCCTTGAGGAATTTTTAACATCCTAGCAGGTCAGATATGATAAATCTTCCACAAAACTGGTCTCTGCCTTCCTTGAGAGGTGATTACTGAGCAGCACCTTACGTGGGAGGGTTCTGAGGTTAGTGTGGTGGCAGGTGCACAGAGGTAAGCAACTGTGCGCAGAGAAGAGGTACAAACAGAGTGGCTTTTCCTCCTCAATGTTTTTAAAACATGCTCTTCATTTGGATTAGATATCATATGTAATTCAGATACCTATGTTAGAATAAAGTAATAGAATGTACTTTATTGTTATCATATCCAGATTACTCTTGGCAATATCTTAGCCTGTATAATTCCCCGTGTGCTGTAACTGGAAATCTTCAGCATTAAAGAGAACCTTAAAGATTTTCTAGTCCAACCTCTTGTCCAGCATTAGAATCTCAATGTTAGTAAACTATGGCCCACAGTCAAATATGGGCTGCTGTATTTTCTGTACCTCCCAGGAACTAAGAAAGATTTTTATATTTTTAAATGATTAAAAATAAATATAAAGAACAATAACATTTCATGACATGTGAAAAATGTAAAGAATCTAAACTTTAGTGTCTGTAAATACCATTTTTTTGGAACCCAGCCATGCTCATGCATTTACATATTATCTATGGCTGCTATCATGCCCCAGACAGGAGAGTTGAGTAGTTACAACAGAGACAGTTTGACCCACACAATATCTGGCCCTTTACTAAAAGTTTTGCTTATACTTGATATAGTCCATACCTGCTACAATAACCTCATGAAATTATTACATCAATTGAATTAAAATCTAGTTTTAGAGAAATGTTGCTCTTTGGGCCACAGCGTATTTTCGTTTGACTATTGATTTACTTTACTTACATCTTCAGTGGGAATCAAGTTTAAAAGACTAAAAATGATATATAAAATTTCCACTGCCATTTTGAAATACTGTATTTCTAATTTGCCTCACAAGAGTGTTCTAGCAAGAAATGTCATATTCTTTATAATGATAGCTTAGATATGAAAAAAATTAGGAGAAACAGAAGTCTACAGAATTCAAAGGGCACAAGGCAATAGCAAGAGCAGGATACAGTGTCCCGTTGTAGCAGACCATAGGAGCAGGGTTCATGGGCCTGCTCTGAGCACTATGTCATCCTGAATGTATCAGAAAATTTGACTGGACCTCAGTTTTTTCTCATATGCTAATTTAAGATTAGTTTAGCTAAGTGATGTTGAATAGCCTGGGAAGGGAAGATACTTGTCACTGAGGAAGTGGCTCCATGGCACTCACCGTTTTTCACCCAGAGCAGCTCTGATTTTATTCTGATTTTCTAGAATGAATTTTTCTAGCATCCTTGTCAGTTTTCATTGAATTCTTTCTTGATTTCTTAGAAGTTACTTTTCTTCAAAGCAAGAAAGATGAAAGATTTTAGAAACTGGTCTGAAAATCAGGGGAGTTTTAGCTTCACTCCTTAATAGCTATTTATCTTGACTTAGATACATTGGGAAATCACAGTATGCTTAAAATAAATAGCCATTTATGATTTTAAGTAGCTGAATTCACCTTAATCCTCCCTAAACAGTAGACAGAGAAATTTTAAAATTATTCATCTATACTGTAGGGCAAAACTACATAATGATATCAGCACTCTTTGCTCTTTGATTTTTTCAGACATCTCCCTAAGATTTTTTAGATTTTAAATATGCAACATTATCTGAATATTTCTAGCCAAACAAGAGCATATAGTGTACCTATATAGGAGAAGAAAATTGAAAGACTAAGAAAGACTAAACTACAATTCACTAACGAAATTATAAGACAAAGCTGTTTCCAAATATAAGCAAGAGGTATACTTTTCTGTTGCCTATCATTAAAGCCAACCAAAGAAGATGTGGACATTGACAATCTGCTTTTAGTCCGCTGGAGTAAAGGCAATGCTAGTTTAAGTATAATTTCACATCAATATGCAATTGAAATGTTTTATTCATGTAAACTTCTCTTGTATCTCCTGTAGCATGTAACTCAATTCCGAGTGCCTAGTAGGTGTCTACTATGAAATCTTATTGGGATAAATTTTAGTAACTTTAAATGAAATCTACAATCACTTAAAAATACCTTCTATTGTTAAAAAAAATTAAAATTAAATAAACATGAAACATATTTGAGGCAATTTCCAAAGTTCATACATGATAAGTAGCTAAAATTTTTAAATTGAAACAGAGGCCACCCTAAAATCATTCTATAAGGGCAGCATCACCCTGATACCAAAATCAGACAAAGACACAACAACAACAGAAGAAAAGAAAACTACAGGCTTTGATGAACATAGATGCAAAAATCCTCAGGAAAATATTAGCAAATGGAATACAACAGCACATCAAAAAGATTACACACTATGATAAAGTGGGATTCATCCCAGGGATGCAAGAATGCTTCAAAATACACGAATCAATATATGTGATTCACCACATCAACAAAATTAAGGACAAAAAAGCCATGAGATTATCTCAATAAACACAGAAAAATCATTTGCCAAAATTCAACATTCTTTCATGATAAAGATTCTCAACAAATTAAGTATAGAAGGAAAGTATCTCAACACAATAAAAACCATATTTGACAAACTCACCACCAACATCACCCTGACTGAGGAAAAGCTTTCAGAACAGGATCAAGACAAGCATGCTCACTCTAACCACTCTTATTCAACATACATTGGGAGTACTAGCCAGAGAAATCAAGCAAGAGAAAGAAATGAAGAGCATCCAGCTTGGAAAAGACAAAGACAAATTGTTACTGCTCACAGATGACATGATCTTATATACAGAAAAACCTAGAACTCCTAGAGCTGATAAACAAATACGGTGAAGTTGCAGGATACAAAATTAATAAATAAAAACTACTAGCATTTTTTTACACCAACAATGGACTACTAGTATAATTTGAAGTCAAGTAGTATAATTCCTCTGGCTTTATTGTTATTTTTATTAGTATTATTTTTCCAGAAATCAAGAAAGCAAGCCCATTTACAATAGCTATCAAAATAATAAAATACCTAGGAATAAATTTAATAAAGGAGGTGAAAGACCTCTACAATGAGAGCTACAAAACACTGCTGAAAGAAATTAAAGAGGACACAAAAAGATGTAAAGGCATGCCATATTCTTGGATTAGAAGAATTAATGTTGTGCAAATGTCCATACTACCCAAAGCAATCTACAGATTCCATGCAATCTCCAACAAAATACCAATGGCATCCTTTACAGAAATATGAAAAAATAATTCTAACATTCATTTGGAACAACAAAAGACCACAAATAGCCAAAGCAATCCAGATGGAAAAATAATTAACCCTAATAAAAATAACAGTAAAGCCAGAGGAATTATACTACTTGACTTCAAATTATACTACAAAGCTATAGTAATTAAAACAACATGGTACTGGCATAAAAACAGACACATGGACCAATGGAACAGAATGGAGAACAGAGAAATAAACCCATGTATTTACAGCCAACTGATCTTCAACATAGGCACTAGAAACATACACCAGGGAAAGGATGGACTCTTCAATAATGGGGATGCTTGAAAAACTGGATATCCATATGTAGAAGAATGAAACCAGACCCATACATCTTCCCATAAACAAAAGTCAACTCAAAATGGATTAAAGACTTAACCATAAGACCTGAAACTATAAAACTCCTAGAAGAAAACATATAGAAACACTTCAGGATATAGGACTGGGCAAAAACTTTATGAGTAAGACCTCAAAAGCACAGGGAACCAAAGAAAAAATGAACAAATGGAATTATATCAAACAAAAAAGATTCTGCACAGCAAAAAAATACATAAGAGTGAAAAGACAGCCTACAAAATTTTATAAGATATTTTCAAGCTATCCATACAACAAGGGATTCATATCCAGAATATACAAGAAACTCAAATAACTTAATAGTAAAAATTTTAAAAAAGTAATACAATTAAAAACTGGGTAAAGGAACTGAACAGACATTTCTCAAAAGAAGACATTCAAATAGCCAACAAGTATATGAAAAAATACTCAACATCACTAATCAGGGAAATGTAAATCAAAATTATATTGATGTATCATCTCACCCCAGTTAGACCAGTTAGACTGGCCATTATCAAAAAAACAGAATAGCAAATGCTGGTGAGGATATGAAGAAAGGGGAACCCTCCCGCACTGTTGGTGGGATTGTAAATTAGTGCAGCCATTATGGAAAACAGTATGGAGGTTTCTCAAACAACTACAGATAGAACCACCATATAATCCACATACAATCCAGCAATCCTACTTCTGGTAAGGTACTCAAAGGAATGGAAATTATGTCAAAGTAATACCTGCACTCCCGTGTTCATTGCAACTCTATTTACAACAGCCAAGATATAAACCAACATAAATGTCCATTGATGGATGACTGGATAAGAAAAATGTAGTATATATACACAATGGAATACTACTCAGCCATAAAAAAGAATGAAATTCTGCCATTCACAGCAACATGGATGAGCTTGGAGACAATCACGGTAAGTGAAATAAGACAGGCATAGAAAGCAAAATACCACATGTCCTTACTACTAAGTGGGAGCTAAAATAATAAAAGAAGGAAGGACAACAATCAGAATAATATGTTGAACTTCTAGAAGGAGAGAACAGACTGTGGTTACTAGAGATGGGAAAGAGGGAGACAGGGAGGTTAGTGGGAAATTGGTTAATGGGCGCAAATAATTACTACATTTTGTAATGAAGAAAATGGTAATTATCTTATTTGCACATCACATATGTACACAGGTATTGATGTTCAACTCTGTACCCCAGAAATATCTATAATCAATTATGTTTCAATAATTTAAAAGAAGATAAAATATTTAAAAAACAAGTAAAAGAAACAAGTACTTGATCAAATAAGGAAACACAAAGCAGAAGCACATGTAAATTTTTCACAGTAAACACTCTACACATTGCCAAACTTGGGCCACTTGTTTTACTTTAAGCTTTCTATAAGCTGATACAAAGAGAAAAAAAAAAATTAGTTATCTTTTGCTCCGGAAATCCACCAGGCAAAAACAAACCAGTGATTCACGAAAAGCAAATGCTGGACTCATTACCTGTTAAAAGTATGGAGGAGAGAAGATCTTTTCATTTATTCAGCAGATATTTACTGAACATGAACTCATTATGAGGCACTTTGGTGAAAAATAGACACAAAATGAAAAATGCACAATAAACGCCCTTGAATATAATTTTCATAGAGCGAACAGAGACGACATTCCCAGGAAAACGGTCATGCTCTGTGGATGGCTACATGATAGGGATGAGCCAGAACAAGGAGAAGGGCAAGGAGGGAAGGCAATTGGGGACCCCGGGACAGGTGCAAGATGAGGGTGCACTGGAATAGGTCTCACAGGAGGAGTCAGAGTTCACCAAGACACGCAACTCAAGAGGAAGTGTGACAGTGCAGACCCATCTGCATATCACATTAGGTTATACTAATACTAATAGTCTTTGCAGGTTTCACATTTGCGTTATTACCACCTCAGATGATTCTGTAAATGGTATGCTTTACATTTGGTTATTGTTCATATATGTTATACAACTTCTAATCTTGATTTTTTTTTTTTTTTTTTGTCATTTTTGTGACCGGCCGCACCGCGCTCAGCCAGCGAGCGCACC
The DNA here is from genome assembly GCF_027409185.1 of Cynocephalus volans. Classification (NCBI taxonomy): domain Eukaryota; kingdom Metazoa; phylum Chordata; class Mammalia; order Dermoptera; family Cynocephalidae; genus Cynocephalus; species Cynocephalus volans. Next base: position 68,872,013 of record NC_084460.1, read on the forward strand.
GGCCATCCTTATATAGGATCCGAACCCGCGGCGGGAGCATTGCTGCGCTCCCAGCGCTGCACTCTCCCGAGTGCACCATGGGGCCGGCCCTAATCTTGATTTTTAAAAGAGTCACTGAGTCCAGAAATATCTGAAGCAAATCTTAGATCACAGAAATGTAAAGGACTGTAAGTTTTTAAAAAATCAGATAATTAGGCCTGTTTGATCATTTGTTGGATAAAATATGTTCATGTTTTTTCTTCCCACAAAAAGGTAGCTGTTCTGTATGCAAAGATTTTTAAAGCTTCACAAAAAATAAAAGTGTGTCTGTGATAATCTGTTGCATGGATATTTACTTAAGTGAAATTTACATGTGGAGAATCCACTTGACCTTTATTTTAAGGAACACCATGAGTTGGAATTTTAGTAAATATAACACTATTCTCACTTTCTTCCCATCTCTCTACCCACTTTTTCTTCCAAGACCCTGTTAATTCTACACAACTTTAAGTAAGCAAATATACTCCTTTATCTCATCCCATGGCCGTTCCTTTAATTGTCATAAGCCTTTCTTCTGTGATATCGTAATTATTGTTCTTTAACCAGACATTGCCCTGAGAATGTTTTTGGATAGGCCAGATGCAGATAACACAAGTTGAAACAGCTAAAATCCCACTGTTCACACCGGCCAAAATCTTACATTCTTGCTAATTCAGTTAGAAAGTATTAACACAACTCCTGAAATGCTCATATTCTGCAAAAATTGAAAAATGAACTGAAGTTTGAAAATAAGTGAAATTCAGTATGGATACAAATGAGGAGCTCGCAAATGGGCCATTTTGTTGTAATTTCTGTAGATAACCCTGCTTTTCCTAGAAAAGTAATTGAAGATTTTAATCACAATTATTATTAAACGGGCTTGTTTATTGACTAATTGTCTTTGTGGTGTTTGGTATAGATCAATAGTTTTCAAAAACAATTTTTGTACCAACGGAAAGCTATTTTTCTAAACCTTGGTCAGTAGCATGAGCTCTATAGAAGAGGACATAATAAGATGCAAGTACTATACTTTACATTTTCCTTAAAGCAACCTTTCGTGGTAAGTGGAGGAAATAGTATCATCTCTACTTTAATGATAAAGCAGTCAGATTCAGAAATATTTGTCTCAGGTTGTACAGTTAGAGAATGGAGAGCTGTATCTAGAATCCACCTTTTTCCTATTCAACAGCCTTTCCATTCTACACCGTGTTTCCTTCTAATAAATGACATGGAAGACTTCAGCATTTAGCAGTCAAATAATTTTAGCGACCTATTATTTCTTGCTGAAATTTTACAATTTTATAGCCTCATAATATTTAGAAGAATAATGAATTTTTGAAACGTGGCCAATTTCTGTCATAACTATAAATATAAGTTAGTTGCAAGGTTATTTTATGTTTCTTAAATACCCCAAAAGATCTTTCCTCCAGTAAGATACTCATTATTCTAAATTGCTTAAAATTAGAATATTATATGGCCTTACATTTCATTTCTGTACTTAGGTTACTTTTTAATTATGTGATGGTACCTTTAAGAAAAGGCAGGGAACCAAAATATTCACATCGGAGAAAAGGTTGAGCTCTGACCTTTATAATGCCAGACTTTAACAAATGTAGGCTGTAGACTTAAGGGATTCAAAGTAATAGATTTGGTCCCTTAGCTCTGGAATCTTGCCTTTTCCTTGCCTACAGAGGCTTACTTTTATCTTATTTCAAATAAGAATCTCTGAACGATGAAACATGACATATGAGCAGCCATTTGATGCTAAATTTGATGCCTCTCAAATTTTAGTCCTTGTTGTCAGATCTTGATTCTCCATCCTCCTTGTCCCAAGTCGCCATCCCCCACCCTTACTGCACGGTGGCAGGGCTGTATTCATTGCTCAGCAGCAGGCATGAAGCATAAGTCTGTGTATCCACATTCAAGGGATGCCCACCATGGGTGACCGTGCCAATCATCTATTCTAGGTCCAATGTGAGGAACCACCTGAAGGGCACTTTGGCTGTGAAACCAAGAGATCAAGAAGGATCAAAATAGCATTACGAATGAAACGTAAAGCTTAGAATATGCTCCAATTTACTTTATCTCGTCAACCTTGATTCCCGGGTCACACTGTACTCTTTCCCTACCGCCTACCACGTATAATGATAAGATCGCTGCAGCAATGAGCTCACAGCCTGGTTAGAGGGTTGGGGGGCAGGGGAGTGGGGTGGGGCAGTCACCTTACGCTCTCCTTCCATATTCAATCCAGCTAATACTTTAGCACCTACAGTGTGAAGAAACAGGCCTAGGGAACTTGGAGGTGACGGGCAATCAAATGTCGAGTAATTCAGAGCCTAATTTATAAAACGGTTAAGCTAATAGGTCACTATGAATTATTATAACAAAGGTATACTCTTCTTTATCAGCAATGCCAGGGTTATCTGCTTCTCCTGGAACTTCTGTCCCACTTGGGCCTCTTGAGATGCGATGAGAGTTCACTGTTTATAGCGGGTTACACTCCCGCTCCCAGAGCCCGGCCCGTAATGACTTCAGCGGGAGGACGCTGCCAAGCCTCGGGCGCGCGCGGCGGAGGCGCGTCCACCCCCAGCCCCAACCCCGGCACCGCGCTCAGGTCCGCCGCGGGGTGCTCGCTTTCTCCAAGTCCCCCTTGTAAGCTGCTGCTTTTAACGTCTGGTGAAGAGGAATTCAGGTTCTGTTTTGGCTACTTCTAGTACTAAAGGATAGATGATTTTCAGGAGTTAATAAAATGTGCCAGGCTCCACCCTCACACCAGGGACGCCGTCTCATCCTGCCTTTTCCCGCGAGGGGACTATTAGGGAATCCCTGCCCTTCCTAAGATGGGACTATTTCTCAGGGTTGAGTGTTCCCTCAGCTGCGGCGAAACACAAAGCGGCCCGTTTGTGTGGCCCCCATTCATCTGCTCCTCTCTCTCCTCTTGCTCACAGCTCGTGTCATAGTCACTATTACACGCAGGTCATTATGTCAATCAAATGTGTTGGGAAGAGTTCTTGAAAACTTTAAAAAACAGAGCGCTATAAATATCACTGTGCTCAGTTTACAGATTAGGAAAGAAATTCAGAGAACTTAAATTGTGAAACTCACAGAATTAGAGAGTCGCAGGCTTTAAATGTGTGTTTTGTAGGACAATCCTGAAAAACATCTAATTCCCTTGTGGGGGTGAGGAAGAGGGTGGAGGGAGGTTTATTAAAAAGGTTTCCCAGGGGGTTGTCTTTTGAGGGGAGTCTTGAATCTTTAGGAGGAATTAGCCAGACATGGAAAAGAAAAAGGCCTTCTAGGTCAGAGAAGACCCACTTTAGAGAGCATAAAATTGCCCTTGCTTTGTGTGCCTGGAACTGAGAGCTCAACGAATGGTGCAGAAAGACACAAGGCCAGGGAGCAGGACGGGACCTTTGTCATTGTGCACCACGGAGCTCATATGTAAATTACAAACTATACCAATCAAAATATAAAATCATTGATATCTAATGCAACATTGATTTCACATGAAAAAAGACATTTTTTTTTTCCCCCAAAAGAAGTAAAGTGGATGGCTTGAAATGTAGATATGGAATTGACTGACGGATACCATGCAGATCATTCAAGTTCAGTGTGTCCCAGTGTGGTCTATAAATTAAGTTTTACCCACTTTACACCTTCCAATGCTGCGATAATTTCTAGGGTAAAGGAGAATGAGGTAGCCTTTCACCCTAACTTAGAATCAAGCATCACTTACGTTTGCGTACACTTTGATTCCTGTAGCCTGAGACAAATAAATCAGCCCCACATGGAGTTAATGCAGTTGTGAACAGCAAAACAAGGATGTGAACTCAAATGACCTTACACTCTCATGAGGGGTCTTCCAGGTACTTCAGAAAATGATAAAATTGTTTTTATACCATCATCAAAATTAAAATTCAACATTAAAAATAGCTTCAGACAATCTACAAACACTATTAAAAATGTTTGTAGACCCACAGGGCATGAGGAATACTACTATATATGAATGCTTCTTTTTCAGCTCAAAAAAATATATGAAGAGTAGGAATATTCCCCAAAACATATTTTTAGTGACTCCCATTCAGAAAAGATTGCAGAAGTCACCTATTCATCCATTCATTTTGCATATAACTAACAAAGGTTGAGAAAAATTACTCTTTTTGCCCGGGGAGGAAGTTATTAAATTAACATTACACTTATTTTTTTTTTCTACATAAACCATTTATAACAACTTCTAAATGTCAAGTTTTACTTTTAAGAATAAAAATAAGACACTTCAGTTCCAAGATTTAATAGTCATTTTGGTGGGAACCACAGACAGAAATGCTCTTGAAAAGCAGACATTGTTGTTGCCCTCAATTTCAAAACAGTTCAAATGAGCTCAACTTATAGACTCCCTGCTTCTCTCTATTGTGTATTGGTTGTCAGTCATACTACCCCAAAACATGGTTCAAGAAGAAACTAGGCAAAATATTTATAATTGTATATGATGAGTTGATAGAGTAAATTACGGTGAATGTTACCAAATATTTGGGTACAACATTGAAGAGGCAGTAATTAATTTCTTGAGGACATAATTTCCCAAGTCAAAGTACACTAAATTATAGACAAGTAAAGAAGTAGATGTAATCAACTCCACTTAATTTTTATATGAAGTAGTATCATTAATTTGCATTATTTCCTCTAATTTAAATTGAGCAAATGAATTGACTGCATATGAAATCTTGATATTAAATCTGACCTTTCCTGGGAAACATAACAGATCACGAGTAAAACCCAAAGCAGAATGCAGAATGCCCTGAAGCATGTGAATGGGTCAACTGGAAAGAAAAGGCATGCCCAATGTGAAGTCTGCTAACGAGGAAGTATTTTGATAATTTGTATTAATCCTGTTTTTTTTCCCTTTACTAAAAAATGTTGTCTTATTTGATACATAGACTTCACATGTTGAAACTTGTACTCCGTTCTAGAAGTAAACAATGGAAAAGGGAAAACTTAAGCTTGAGTAAGCTAAAGGAAAAAATGTAAATATATTTTTAAAAACATCATCTTCCAGTACTTGCGTATTCCATTCTTAATCATAATTACATTGTTATTAACATATTTATATAGCATTTATGAAGCAGTGGTCCATTCATAGCTATATTTAATATTACATTTTGTAAATATAAAACAATTTATTTTTGGTTTCCTGACATTTACCTATTAAAAACAGCGATGTAATAAACATTATTATTTTCTTTTCCTTTCATATGTTCTATGGCCATATGTTCAGTCCTTGATAAATCAGCATATTGCTGGATTTTTAAACATCCAATGTGATAAATTTAGCAAGCATGTTTATTTTATTGAGTGCATGTATGTATGTACACATATATTTATGTGTTCTGCCATGTCGCAAAGAATTAATAAACTCAACTTTGTTTGACTATGTATTTATTCCTGGATGTCTTTGCCTACAGCATGTAGGAAAGTAAAGTATTTTGGCCCCAAAATATATTTCTTTGACATATTTCAAGATGGCTTATTCAGAGACTGAAAAAACAAGATGGGACAGAAGATTGTTCCTTTGGAAAGAAATATGAACATCTGTAAATGCAAACAGCCAGGCTTCCTCTGAGATGCCCTTCCTTTGGTTACTATATATTCTTTTTGAGGGCAGCTGTGAGATTACCTGAGGTATTTTCATTTGTGTACAAGACTTCTTTTTTTTTTTTTTTGGTTGCACATTTTGGGTGTTTATTTATTTTTTATTGGTTATGAATATTCATGAGATACGAAGCTGATTGTCACCACTCGTATCCAAGATGTGATGGCCAGATCCATACTGGCAGCATGCTCATTACAACAAATTGCTATTATACCACGTGTCCCCCACCCAATTGCCAAAGAAAAAAATTTTAAGTATTCTTCTGGAGTGTGTTAAATCCTGAACAAAGGCAGTAGAGCTTTGGAGATTTGCTGTCTCATGCTGGAGAAACCTTCTCAAACTGACTTTAAATTACTCTTATTTGTTTTTTTCAACATTCAAAATCAGACATAAGAAAAACATCTTCTTAGTGAACCACAATTTTTGTTGCCCTTCCCACAGCACATTTGATTCACTTATTTTGTTGGCTTATAGATGGCTTGATCATTAGAACCACTGTTTCTCTCCTCAGTGACCCGCACTAATTACAGCTCATCTGGTTTACTGCAACAGTGCCAGAGAAAAACATGTGTTCAGCAAGCCATTTCTACACAATGTTCACTTGAGGTATGTTAGGGAGCTTAGTCAGCTCTGTACAATGATATATTGTTTCACTTTTTCTAACACCTGCATGATTGTTCAGCATATTCTATAGGTTTTTGCCTCTTGAAGCCAGTATCTACGTATCTACATATAATTTCAATAATCTACATGTAGCATTTCTCCCATATTGTTATTAACTCACCTATAAATCTGCTTTAAAGTGATTTTTTTTTCATTTAACTGTAAAACTGATGGCATGTTTCCAAACAGCATGTCCATAAGCACATTTTCAAAACCATCCTGAAACCACCAGTGTTTCCACATTACCAACAACCTACTACACAATAGCTTTTTTTATATGCCAAAGCAGCTCACTACTGGGCACAAAGGTGATGGGACATTTCAACAGTTGAATCTCTTTTTGGGGTTGAAAAATCCGTTCTAAAATTTACAGAGCTATTCATTTCATAACTATTAAAATATACAGTTTCCCAGTAGAACGACTGAAATGGCACACTATGAGTGAAACCCAACATCTGCTTTAGCTAAAATTATAACATATGACTTGGAATGTCAGAGAGGAAATCAGAGTCGTGTGTGTAATCAGTGAGTGACGCAGAAACAAGCTGCCTTAGCACTAGCCACGGATGCTTGGCTTTGCCATGACTCTGTCTTACCACCTTCTTGAACATTTGAGCTGTCTACTTAAAACAAAAAACAACGTTTATTTAGAATTTTTTACTTTTAGAAACGCATTAGTATCTTATCTTTATAAAAAGCTCATGATATTAGTGAAGCAGGTGTTCAAATTCCTGTTATAGATTAAAAATAATGAAAGTACAGAACGTTTTCCCTCACTTAACTATCATGTTAACTGATGTCTGAGCTCTGACTAGAAGCCAGATTAATAAAATATATATATACATGTGTGTCTATATATGTGATTATTTTTAGAATGGGAGAAAACTCAGCAATTCCACAAAAACCCATCTTTAGATTTTTTGGAACCCCAATAACAAAGTATCTTTCACATATATAAATGTATACCTTTACACGAATGACATACTAATGCTGTTAACATAAAAGAAATAGTAAATTTAGCGTATCTTTTTCATGTGTTTGTGTATGGAAAGCGTAAAAAAAAAATAGCTCCAACCTGTTTTCATTAAATACAGTGAATAGGAAGTAGCATTTAGTAATTTAGTAAAGGAGGTTCTCAAAAGAAATCAACAACAACATCAACAAAATAAAATCTTCAATAGCTACACAAGTTTCTTAACTGATTCCAGGTTTCAGGTCCAGCAATGTACCCTTAGTCACTGTCCCTATGCGTAAGTGCTCTAAAGTGTTTCTCCAGTGAGGTTTGTGGGTAACATGCATGCTATTAACCTGGGCTGCTTGCCAGAGTGAAGATTCTTGATTCCAGGCCTATGGAAGCAGAGCCCTTGAAGATGGGACAGAAATTGCCATTTTTAAGAACACCACAGTTCAGTCTTATGACTCAAATTATGTAGTTTTGTTTTATAACTTTATTTTCTTCTTGTGGATGCTGGTACTTTCTCTATCTCTTTGAACATCTTTAAGCATCTTTTGTTTTAAAGCCCTTTTCAGTTTATTCTTACATCTGTTGGTGTGTTGGGTGTTTTCATCGTGTCTGCTTTATTTCTGTGTTGTAAGAATTTAGTTTGCAAGTTTACTCCTAGTAGAAGTTTCTTGCCTGTGTTTCTTCTCCTTCTCACTTTGCTCACCTTGACTGTGCCTTGGGGTGGTGAGGACACTCTTCCTGTCATTTTGTTATTACCAAGATCCCCTATAGTAGGAGTTTGGCAGGTTCAGCCCCTGACCCATTGTGGCACTGGGACCAGTTCCTCGTGCTGAGCTATCTCTGTTCTTTCCTGTAAAATCCAGAGGTTGAAACTATAATTAACTTAGCCCTTAAAAATTTAATAAACATACTACTTTTCCATCTTTTTCATTTCAAAATGTGAATTATAGAACAATAATTAAAAGACTTTGAAGCTCCAAAATTGTGAATTTTAATTACTATAAAATTCTTACATTGTTATGTAGTGATAAAATGTACCTTTGCAAAAGGAAAGGTAATATTGTGCTTAAAACTCTAAACTGATCATCAAAAATCAAAATTGATCTCTGTGTGCAATCTTAAATAAGATAAAGTGTGTAAATTCTCTCACATGTAAATGCATCTCCTTTTTAAGTAGTTAGATGTTTTCAACTGAAAGATCCTCTCACAGTTTTAGAATCAGAGGCTCAGGGGCTAAAAAACCTTATAGATCTAATCTGGCCATTTACCCTTCAGACTTTCTCCCAGGATGATGCTAGTTGTCTAAACTGCTCACAGAGTACCAAAATTGGGCTCGCTGCATCTCATCAAATAATCAAAATATTTGAAATATAAAGTACTACTTTTAAGACCTAAAATATTAAGAGTTTATATTTTGGCAAACCCAAGGTATTTCCCTCCTGCCCTCCCCTCCCTCAACATTGCATTACTTCATCAGAGATCACTCCTCACTGTTGTTTCTAAATAAGTTGGAAATACACAATTGGAAAAGCAATTCTGTAAATCACTGTGGTCTGCATAATATTAGTCCTCCAGGATTTAAAAACAAAAGGTTAGCACAGTCAAATAAATATAAGATATATTGAGTTAAATATAACTTTAAAGTTTTATTAATTGTAAGACGTCAAAAACTACACACATGGTCAGAATCTATTTGAGATCAAGAGATACTAAAGTGAAATTTTTGAGGCTGTAGGTTAAAAAATATAAGAAGAGGAAGAGGAAACCGTGGAGAGTGAGGAGAAATATCAAAATAGCGTTACAATATAAAAAGGAGTAAAGAATATACCTTAAATGTTTATCATTTTAATATAAAAATAATAGTGAATATAATTGTATTAGTCATAAGAAATAGAGAATATATTTAAGAATTAATAGCTGATTACTAGTGGTATATGCTCAAATAAGACTTAAGTGTAAGATGTAAGAAATATCTTCTACTTCCTCTTCTCATGAAATTACTTTCCCAAGTAACGCGCTACAGCTGCTGCTTTATTTACTTATATGTATACTTACATATATGTTTATATATGTATGCTAGAATCAGCTAATTTCATTTATTCTCAGAATTTTCATGCATGTAAAATTGTGAAAATCTTTATTGAATTCAGGGATGGATGTCTTCTGGGGATTATAACGTAATTTTAGACACCAAATGAATGTCACTGCATCTTGAACTTTTGCTTGCCTCAGCTTTTCACACCAAAGTGCAGCCATGGGGCAGATCTAGCTGGCACCATCTGGCTGCTGCCTAATATTGTCAGGCCTAAGAGCTTAGAATGATTTACATTTTTAAATGAAAAGAAAAAGAAGAGAACTATTGTGATGTGAAAATAGGTAAAGTTCAAATTTCAGTGTCCACCTACAGAGAGTTTATTTGGGACACAGCCACCGTCATTGGTTTCTGAATTGTCTGTGGCTGCCTTTGCACTGCCAGTAGAGTCAAATAGGTTCAATGATGACTGTGTGACCCACAGAACCTACAATATTACTATCTGGCCCTTTAAAGAAAACACTGCTGAAAATAATAAACTAATGGAGCATAAATACACCATGCAATTGTTCATGAATTCCTATTATTGCTGACTTGTTTTCTTTTATGTACTTGTTCTATTTATAAAAAATCAGATATTTGTAGCATAATCATTAAAATATCTCTCAAGATAAGTGTATATGACCTAAAAAAGCAATTAGGTTGCAATACAGCTCTATCAGCCAAGGTGAGGGTAAACAAGTTATAAATCAAATCAGAGTGCCCTAATTTCAATGCTCTAAGAATTTTTAAATATATAGTTTTACCAAGGATCACAATAAAATACAAGACAGTGATAGTTTTTTAAAAATTAAACTATTAATAGATTCAGCACAACCCTTCCACAATATTTAACGCACATACTCATATGTGCACACACACAGATACACACAAATTTATTTATACATGCATATGTGCGTATGTATGTATATATATAGCAAAATTAAGATAGATAGAATACCAATGAAATATTCAGTAGTTAAACATGGACTATTGATAAGTACTGGGATTTTGGTAGAAATCTAGAAATCAGGGTTCCAAACCCAATTTAGTTACTAATAAGCTATTTGAACTTTAAGAATGTAACAAAAGCCCCTGAGCATGAGTTGCATCATCTACAGAAAGAGGGGAGTCTCTTCAGAAGTTCCTTTACTATTTATTTAAGAGTATTTAATTCAGGGGTCGGCCCCGTGGCTCACTCGGGTGAGTGTGGCGCTGGTAGTGCCGAGGCCGCGGGTTCGGATCCTATATAGGGATACAGGGATGGCCAGGGCGCTCACTGGCTGAATGGGATGCAAACCACACTGTGCCGAGGGTTGCGATCTCCTTACCAGTCAAAAAAAAGGGGGGGTATTTAATTCAATAGATTTGTGCTTTGTATATAGGGTTCTGATGCTCCTTTCTTTACAATGGATGCAGTATTATTTTGCATGATCAATATAGGCGCACTGTAGCTAAACACTATAATTCTCAACAGAGGTTATCAATGGGGTTTAGAGTTACAGCAGCATACTAACTAAGGAACTTTGTTTCTCTAGTCCTGGTTTACTTTAGTAGTTTAAAGCTAAACCATGCTTTAAAGACAAGATTGAATCCCTCATCTTCCACAAAGTTCCCCATCCCAATAATAGACAGAAATGCCTCCCTGAATTGAACAGAGATCTAGAATCTTCTTGTGCTGAAGTGTCTGGTCTTTGGAGATAACACGGTATCTCCAAGAATGAATAAATTCCAGAGTCAGTGGATCTGTGATTGTGGCACGCTCGTATCACCACTGTACAGGATTGATTTTACTGTGCGTGTTTCTGTGTATTTGTCTACAAACAGGGATGGTGGCCTGCCCCATTCTATGCTCTTGTCTATTCCAATGGCGCATGTGAATTAGAAGGTAAATGCCACCCACTGAGCACAGATTAGCTGCAGTAACACACGGTCAGTGTTGTGTAAAGCAAGACTCACTGTGGATACACAGTCTGGAGACAACAGATCAAAATCCTGGACCGCTCTCAAAGTTTAACTGTAGTTTACAGCATCAGCATCCAGTGAGAGAACCCTCCCTGTCTGAGACCTTCCATGCAGACAGGGTGTTTGATTAGGCAAATTCCATTGTCAGTCCTATTTTGGAGTTCCAGATCTGTTAGCTTCCTTGGGTACAGCTCCATTAGTCTCTTACTCAGTAGGATCTTGGGCAAGTTACTTAACTTCCCTGTATGAGTGGTCCTTTTTGCAGGTTTGGGTATGAGGATGATCTGAGAGAATAAACTATATATTTTAATGACTGTCATCTAGTAAACACATGGTATTTATCACCATCAAAGCAAGTGGCACTTCTCATCTGATGTTGATTGCCTGATGAAGCAAAGATCTACCTCTCTGAATTTGCTTTTACTTAAAGGTGTTTCCAAAGTGTGTCCAATTCATGGAAAGTGCAAATTGACCTTTCCTCCTTTAACCTGTTATATTATGAACAAAATGGGCCTTCTTCCCCTAAATTCTATAAGATTCTTCTGTCACATGCTTTTTTTTTCTTTTTCATGTATATATCTTACATGTACTTCATGCTCTGACCTGGCCCTTAATCACACACACTTTACTTGATTGCCAAGCTTGTGGTCTCTTTTATTTTTAATAATTTAACCATTGACGAGTCTCCTCAAATTAGAATTAGGTCTCCGAGGACAGATGAATTATTTTTAGTCATTTCATAACTTTCATGGGACTTGAAGAGTACTTAGCTTACAGTGGATGTGTGATTAATATTTGTGAATACATTTCTTGTAAAAATAAAATGCTTCTTAAAATGAATGCTATACGGAGAAGACAAGCTAGATTTCTAGTGCCAGAAAGATATCTTGTCAGCTCTTCTTCTACCAAATGAATGCACTCTGAAACAGCTACCAAATCTCTGAGCTCCAGCTTTATCATTTGTAGAATGGGAGAAATTAGACTTACCTTATGGAGCTGTGAGTTTTAAATTAGAGAAAATGTTTTTAACATAATATATAAGTTACTCAAAAAGCATAAAGAAAAGGGGTATAAATATAAAGAAAAATTACTACATGCTAGGAATATTACAAGGTAAATAAATTTATTTTTTAAATATTAGGCAATTATATGTTTGGTGGCTGAGGTCACCTGCGATTTTTAACTGATTAATATATTCTTATTTGTGCTTGCTGTGTGCTAAGCACTGTTTCTAAGCACTTTAAAATATTAACTTATTTTATTTTCATTACAACCTAATGAGGGAGATACTATTATCATTTCCATTTTACAGATGAGAAAACTGAGGCTCAGAAGGTTAGGTAACTTGACCATGGTCATATACACTAAGAAAGTGATGGAGTTCAAGCTTAAAAGTTGGATTCCTTATTCTGCACTCCTAACTCTATGCTTAGCTGCTGTTTTTTGTTTTGTTTTGCTTTGTTATTCCTTAAAGAAGTTTCCCAGTAGAGGAATAAGAAAGAATAAGCCAAGGATCTGAAATAAGGTATAGAAGAAACATATGAAGAAATCTGAGATGATCTAATTGATATCAAAAATGAGAACTGAATTAAAATTCCAAAGAGTATTTTATAAAAATGGAATTATGACAGAAGATAATTCAATATAAATGAGTACAGGGAAGAAAAATCCATTATGTCTGTATTTTTTAAAGGATATTAGGGGATTTAATAAATAGTTTCAATGGGGCCAGGCAGGTGAAGGCCAGACTGCAGATTTCGAATGGCGAATTAAGCAGAAAATGAAGAAGTTATGACTGGATCATTTCCTTGAGGAAATGAGCCATATTACTGATGAAAACTTGTCTTTTCAGTGAGAGGGGACTTGAATCAGAAAAAAGGCAGCAGACTCCTTTTTCAGAACGGACTCAACAGCTTAACTGCACAGTCGGAGCTGCAGTGTTCACACCTCCGCCTGATGGTCGCAGGGTGGGCTCCTCAGAGCTGCAGGGCAAAGTGTCAGGTCCAAAGTGTTAGGTTTGGCTTTGGAAAGGAAGAGTTTTCTTTAAAGGACCCATGCTGATAGAATTACTGCTTCCTTCAGAGAACTATTTTTCGTTTGTTGTTTTAATTTGTAAAATAGAGACAACGAGATCTTGAAAGTATTGTAGAAAGTAGATGATACCACCAAGTACCGTGTAGCATAAAATAGGTACTCAATAAATTTTCTTTTTTCTTATCAGTAGCTTGCAATCCTCTTCACTCCTTCAAAAAATAAAAGAAATAGACAGTAAAAAAAAAAAAAAAAAAAAAAAAAGTTATGGAATGACCGAAAAGGTTTGCAAAAGGAAAACCACTTTTGTTATATAGTTGTGTAACCAATTTTTATTTACTTGAGTAATTTAGTAGATTTTTGGTTAAATTTTAAAATGAAAGGGAATTGTTTTGTAATTAGATTTTACAATAAGGGCTATGTCTCCCCAATGGGCACCAGGGACACCTAAATCCACACCTCATCTGATTTACAAAATTAATTTTGTACTTAAATATAAAGGATTATTTCTGAAACCATTAGAAGAAATTGGTTTATGTAATTTAACCCAAGCATCTAAAAATTATACCTAATATTTCAGTAGCAATCTTTAAAAAGATTTACAGTTTTAAATGTTTTCCCTTTTATAGAAAGGAGAAGATTCAGTCTTCACAATAGAGCAGCTGGCTCACAGTGGATCATAGGATCAGTTTCTTTTTTAGACTGTTTCTACAGAATATACTGATAATTAAATATCTGTCTGATCAGGTCTGCTGAACTGTAGTGCCCTTGGAAATCTGGAATGAGTCAGTACTCATGTCTCATGAAAATGTTATCATAAGACCATTTTTACTTAGAAGCAGAACTAGACATACTGGCACCAAAAAAGTAATAAAATAATCTAGAATACCTCTTGTGACCTGTACCCTAGTTCCCTGCATATAGGATGTTACCTAGTAACAATCTCAAATCTCTACATCGTGTTCAACCAATAGAAAAACTTACGTAATAATTAGGAGGGCTGTCTTCTTCTCTCCCGTTTGATTCTCCCCCTTTGTGTGATTATAAAATTATGAATTCTGCATTCATAAAGTAAGAATGCTTCACGCTTTGCATTCAATAAGCTATCTTCCATTATACCTGCATCTAACATGTATATCTCTACACAATGAATTAGTGAACTCAAAATATCAGCAATAGATAAATGCCACTTAAAAAAAAAAGAAAGAAAGAAAGAAAGAAAAGGAAAAGAAACTTCAAGAGCACACCTAATGCCCAGATGTCATTGGCTTGTGTTAGAAGAACCAGGTTTCTTACAGAAATGGCCGATTCTGGGGTTGGAACAGGGTATATACAAAGTGACATCACCAGAAAGTAAGAAAGTAGTCAAACAACAATAACAAAGCAAAATCAAAAAAACAAATTAATGGAGGTATGTCAAATGACACAGGAGCCAACTGAAGGAGCTCCCATAACCAAAGCTGGAAAAAAAGTGGTATTGGATTATAATCCAAAGTATAAAATAAATATTCTTGAGTCCATACTAATAGAAATAAATGAGAGAAAAGACAAATCTCCAGTACAGAAGAACACAAACTAATTTGCATAGATACTCTGCCCCAAGGAGGAGAAGCCTAACTTCCCATTCCTTAAGTATGGGCAATACTGACGTGCTTCCAAACAGTGCAGTATGGAAAGAGAGAAAAGTAAAGTAATTTTATAGTAGAGAAACCCAACCAGCACTGTCTCAGCAAAGGAGTCAAGTTCAACATCAACCCTGACTAGTCATTTCACAGTATGTTATCCTGAGACAATGTAACGAGAAGGGCACTTTACCTCTGTGGTCTGTGTTCCCTAACCTCTTAATCCCAGACTATTCATGAGGAAAGCTTCAGATAAATCCCAGCTGAGGAACATCCTACAATACACCCAACCAGTTCTGCTCAAAACTGTCCAGCTCATCAAAAACACGGCAAGTCGGACAAACTGCCACAACCAGCGGGAGCCTAAGGAGAAATGACAACTAAATTTTATATGAGATCCTGGATGAAATCTTGGGACAGAAAGAGGACATTAAGTAAAATCTAAGGAAAGTAAGTAAAGTATGATTTTTAGTTAATAACGTATTGAGGTTTTTTTATTGACTGTGACAGATGTGCCACAGGAGTGTAAGATGTTAACAATGGGGACTGGGTGTGGGGTGTGTGGCAGTGCTGCACTGCCCTGCAGTTCCGTACATCTACAACTATCCTAAAAATATGTTGATCTTTACATAACTACTGCACTGCCCTGCTCACTTTTATTAAGTACTCAACTATTATAATGTAATTTCATCTTATTTAATTTTCCCATGTACTATGGAGATTCATGAACATAGTGAAGATTTTTTTTCTAAAAATAATATTGGAGCTATGATAGTTTAATGAAAGATTTCACTTTAATTAAATTAGAAGAAAACATTTCTCTCTTCTTCCCCTCCAGGGTTTTCCTAGAGCACTTTTTCTTTTTGATGAATTTGTTATAGTCCAGGAACCCTGGGAGACAGTACTAGCCAAGGGAGATTATATATATACATATATAAAATATATGTATATATATACATATTTTTATGTGAATATATGTATATATATACATATTTTTAGTGTATATATGTATATATATACATATTTTTATGTGTATATATATATACACATAAACATAAGTATGTATTTACATATACATATATTATTTATTTTTTTTTGCTTTAAAGCAGAGGCTATTAATGAGGCATTAAGAAGAAAACTCTCACTTTCTATTTTTTCTAAAGGCTAAATAGACTTTACAAATACTATCAAGGGAAAAGCCAATATATCATAATGAAAATTGAAATAGCATTCTCAGTAAAGAGACATGACAAAATTGGATTGAAACAATACTAATACAATCAGTCATCAAGTGCATAGTACACATGATGAAAACATAACTTTTACATGTGTCACCTCATTGCCTCAGGTGCCAGACCAGTGTTCCTTTACACTCTCTCCTTGTGGGTCACCCCATAAACTACAGCACAGGATTACATATGATGGAGGATTAACAGCAGTGCACCCACCATCATCACCATCACTAACATGAATGAATGTTCTTTTCTAATTAAGAAGAAAAAAAAAATAGCATAACTACCAAAATATTAGATTCAGATATAATCAATTCCTTTATTGTGTAGTTTAGTTAGATTACAGGTACCAGAGGGTAGCAATATAATTAGCAAAGGTCACTGTGGGCTAAAGTAACCTGAAAATGCTTTATGGAGGAAATGGGAATTGATCTGTCTCAGGAAGCAAAAAGGAGAGAAGGCTGCAAGCTGCATGGTGAAGGCCAGAATGACCACAGTGAGTCTAGAGAAAAGGGGGCTGGTCAGTCGACCCAAGTGGCTACGCTGTTAGGAAATGAGAAGAAACCATGGAAATAAAGGGAGGATGTTTAAGAGAGGGTCTTGAAAGCCAAAAGAGTAAAGTGGTTTTTACCTTGAGGTTTTTGAGTAGGAGCTAGATGAGAAAGGCAGTTTCTAGTGGAAAAAACAGCTGTGTCCTGCCTGGGGTCGGCTAAGCTGAGTAGTAAAGACTTCTCAGCAGTTCCTGTCTAATGAGTACATGCCTGAACCCCGGTGGCTGCAGTGGAAGGAAAGAGGCCTGCGTGAGTGGTGTTTGGAGAGAGCGTAGAGAATGAGGGGCTGATTAAACATAGGAAATGGAGCTGAAGGAAGAGTCAGTAATGTGTCTCAGGTTCCGGCCTGAATAAGTTACAGAGCAGTGATAAAATGATCGAGAGAGAGGGATTTGTGAGGACTGTCTGTGGTAGATAGAGGAGGAGTGACGAGCATTTTCAGGCATGCTCACTGACAGGTGTGATGAGCAAATTCAAAGATACTGGCCCTAGAAAGGTAAACATGCAGTATTGAGATCTAAGACTACTGTGAGTTGTCCTAACGTCATAACTCTACAAAAACCATAACTGCACTTTGTTAGAGTCAAGTAACAAAACAAAAAAAAAGAAAAGGAAAGAAAATATTCAGTTTTCAAGTCCAAGTACATGGGGATAACATAAACTGATTTGAGGAAGACACAGAACTCATCAGCTCTCCCAGAGTTCCTTCCTCACTGGTCTGCAGAGAGGGTGATCATACTATTTACCATCCCCACAGGGACACTTTTGAAAGAAAAAGGGGGCACTGTTGTTAATTATTTGGGGATAGTGGGTACAAACTTGTATTATCCTAGGCAAACCAGATCCTGTCCTCAAAACCCATATATAGTTCTACAATCAACCCCATGAAGTCTCCTTGATTGGCCAGTGCCACTAACAAAATTTTTACCCTTAAACATTTTAGCTAACCTGTTAGTGGACTAGCTTTTCAACTGGCAGCTTCTCAAGTGGACAAAGGGACACTGGCTACCAGCACATGGAATAGTGGCTGTGGGATGCGCAGGGCTGGTGAGAGGCTGGGGAGGGCATTAGCCACACGGCAGAAAGGTAGACAAGGTGGCTGCATTGTCCCTGTGCCCTTGCTCCTCATTCCCCCATCCCTGCTCCGCTCACTGTGTTTCCTTATCACTCTACTGCTGGATTGCCCTCTCCACACCATTTTCCTGCATTTTTAACTGTTCAGTGCTTTCAAACCAAAATAGGATTTACAGTTATCTGAGGAAAAGACACATAAAACTCAACTGCAAATCTCAATGCAGGCAAAATGCTTTTGGGATGCAGCCGCCACATTTATACTCTTGAATGTGCAGGAAGATTGCTCAACCCAGCAGCCTTGAAGCCTTGCTAATGCTGTTTATCCTAGTGTTTCTCAGAGCAGCAAAAGGATCGTCTGCAGGAGAAAATGGATGCCTTTAAGTCTTCATATCTGTTCTGAAGCTCAAGAATAAAATTTCCATAATTTAGTGTATCATAACTATGTAGAACTCAGCTTATCAAAAGAAATGGAAATACACTGCAGACTTTACACTCTAACATCAAGTGTGCTTAATAAACATATCAAAAGAATTTATTTCTGTTGGCTCTGTCAACCATCTATTTTTCACTTTTTCCTATTTGACAATACTGGTAGAATTTTCTACGATGGTAAAAATGACCTGTGGCTATTATAGAAAACTTAGAAAGTCAGAAAAATTTTAAGAAGAAAATAAAAATTACTTATAACCCCACCTCTTAGAAATATCTACTGTTATTAACCACATGTAACACCTACTGGGATTTTCTTACATGCATTTTTTTTTTTTTTTAATTTCAAAATGTTTTCTGTCAACTTTGTAGAAATGTTGTTAAAATAAACAAAAAAATTCTACAATATTTCTTTACGTGAATATTCCATACTTTACCCCATTACATATTTAACCATATTTCTTTATCTTATTTTATTTTAATCTTATATATCTGCCTGTAATGTTGTGTTAAATGGTATGACAATTTTTAGGGGAAACGAACTGTGGGAAAATAGCCTAAGTGATCATTTCAAAAATAGCTTAACAAGGGTTGCTTGACTAACTTGTGGTGTGACAGCCCCTGAAAGTACACTTTCCGTATGGTGACTTCTCAAGATAGTGGCTGTCACCTTGTTCTTTTTACTTCCTTGTTTTTCTTCCTCCTCAGGACTTCTGGTGAGCCTTTTTTGTGGGCTTGTCCAGAACCCACCCCTTTCAGCCAGAGGGCAGGGGACAATAAATGCCTCATAAGGAAGTAATAAAACTTAAGTGATATTCAGGAAGATTGCACATCCCATGGTGCTCAGCCAGTGAGGAACTGGGGAAGGGACTTGCACACTAGGGAATAAATTGCTCAATGTAACCATTTCGGATGTGCCTGCTCACAGACACCCGAACTTGCTGGATCGTTATTAAATATTTGTTTCGCTGCACCTCACGTCTCTGTGTCCATCCTTTGGCACTGGACAGGTGAAGGTATTTCTCACATGAACTAATGCTCACTTCTTTTCCAAAAGGTTGCAGCTGCTTACATTCCCACCTCTGATGGTGTATAGCAGTGCCTATATCATCACACCCTGTTTACCACTCAATATCAGTTTTTAAATCTTTGCAAACTTGATTATATTTTCACTTGAACTTCTTTGTTTATTCATGCAGCTAAGATATTTTGCAATAAGTTTGATAAGCAACTGTATTTTCTATTGTCTGATCTGCATTCTGATGCTCCTTACCCATTTAAGTCATTTCTTCCTACTTGTAAGTGCCATGTGTTAAACATTTTTACACTATTTGACTTTGATTTTGTTAGTGTTTTTGATATGCTGCTGTATTGGACTTCTCTATAACTGGTTTAGTGATTGTTCCTTCATCCCGCACATGATTGCTGAGCACCCCCGAAGTGTGAGGCAGTGCACTAGGTTAGGGGACTTAGTGATGCGGGAACGCACCTCATTCATCTCAGACTGTTCTCCTTTACCATTGATGCTGTTTCTTTAAAACAATGTCTCTCTCTCTCTGTCTCTCTATATCTCTCTCTCTGTCTCTCTCTCATACACACACATACACACACACACACACACACACACACACACACACACACACACACACACTTTTTCTCATAATATTCATTGAAGTCACCATGTAACCATTGCTCTTTAGCTTACACTTGCCCTCAGTAACTTTTAAATACCTGTGATCAAAAAGAATACTAAGAAAAAAGTTTGAGGACAAATAGGATATGTGGATAGTACCAAATTATCTCCCTTGTGATATTCATTAATTACAAAAAGAAAATAGGAATTTTACAGAGAAGAGACTCAGCCTTCACTACCTTTACCAAGTAATTAATGTCAATACTTTTCATAAGTGAAAAGACATATGGATACGTGTACCCCATGCTTTCATACACAGAAAAGGGCTCATCGCTTGTGTTTTATTCTGACCAAAAATGCAGGTTTTCAACCAAATCATGCAAAAAAAAATCAGACCCAAATTAAGGGACCTTCTACAAAATAAGTGACCAGTGACAATTTGATCTTCAAATTTATCAAGGTCAGGAAAGACAAGGAAATACTGGAATTATCACAGATTGAAGGAGACTTAGGAGACACAGATTACGTTGAATGTGAGATCTTGGAACAGAAAAGTGACTGTGGAAAACTGGTGAATTCCAATAAAGTCTGTAGCTTAGTTAATATTGTCAACATTAATTTCTTCATCTTGATAACTGTGTTCTGGTTATGTAAGATGTTAACATTGGAAGGAAGCTGGGTCAAGATTATAGAGGATGTTGGCACTATTTTTGCATTTTGGTACAGCTAAAATTATTTCAAAATAAAAACTTTTAAAAATATGCATGCTAAGTCACCCCTTAGTAAAAATGAGTTAACTGGATTTTTCCGTAATCTATGTTTGTAGGGGAAGAAGGCAATGAAAAAGCAGGGGTGGTGGACATGAGGGATGAGCAAAGGTCCTCGACTGGGGATTCAGGTCCAGTCGTCCTATGAATGGTGACAACTCCACGTGAGGTAAGTGCTGTCGCTGCAAAAGAGGTCCCTGCTGGGATACAATGATGTTTACGTGCTCACGTGCCAATGGAACCTGTGATCTATACTGTAGTGAACATTGTAAACATAGGCAGCATAGGCACTGGAGATGGAAGAGAGGGATCACCACGTCGTAGAAGACTCTTGGGATAGCGTTCAGAATTGCAAAGAGGACTATTAAAACTGAACATGTATGACGACCAAAAGCATGAAGTAAATTTCCATGAATCCATACTGATATAAATAAGTGATCAAAAAATAAATAAATGGGAGAGAAGACACAAATCTCCCATGCAGAAGAATTCTAAATAATTTATAGATACTCTGCCCTAATAGTAATTTCCTTCCAAAGAGTACAGTGTACAGAGGGGGAAAAAAGAGTAACTTCACAGTAGAGACACCTGACAAACATGACCTCGGCCAAGTGATTAAGGTCAATATCAACAGTGATAAGTCATGTTGATAGTATGTACCCCGACATGATGTAAGGAGAGCGGCACTTTACCTCTAAGGTTTTCCTCCCAAAGATCTATAACCCCAGCCTAACCATAAGAAAAACATCAGAATTGAGGGATATTACAAAATGCCTGAGCAGTACTCCTCAAAATTGTTGAGGTCCTCAAAAACAAGAAAAGTCTCAGAAACTGTCACAGCCAAGAGGAGCATACGGAGAGGAAACAACTTAGTGTCATATGGGATCCTGGAAGGGATCCTGGGACAGAGAGAGGATGTTAGATAAAAACTAAGGAAATGAAATAACGTATGAACTTTAGTTAGTCAACTAACATCGTTTCAACGTCAGTTCGTTCACTGTGGCAAATGTACCATACGAACGTAAGATGCTAGCAATAGGGAAACTGGGTGTACTATGTATGGAAACTGCTCCTACTCTCATCACAACTTTTCCATAGAGGTTCTAATGTAAAAGTATACCAAAAAATCTAAATCTATAAAGTAAGGCATACTGATTTACAATGTTGATACATGTTTATCTTTTATTGCTACATTACTGTACTATGTTTCTATTATGTAAATATCGTATTAATATATTATTGTCTTATGTATTTTGAGATATTCTCTCTACAACTGATAACCTATGGTTAATTTTAAGGAGTATCTGAGTATTTTGAGTTGTAAACTTTCAGTGACTTAAGGATTTTAAAATTTGATTTATTTTTAGAACTTATTCTAGCTCTCTGAGGTATTGATAAAATTTCATGCATACTATGATTAGGAACAATAAAAGGTTCCTTTCCAACAGAAACTCAATTCCATTAAACAAACATTACCAAAGACACAAAGGTTATTGTCCTGATAGCATTAGGGCCTATTGAGTTATTTATCCATAAAGTAGAATGGGGTTATATGGACACTTTCTCACCAGGGCTCATGACCAATGACCACATTTGTGAGGCAAGGTTAAGTAGTGAGTTTATGGTCAAAGGACAGAGCAGAGCTAGACCTATCATGGGGTCTAACCTTGTTACTATAGAGTATATACCCATTAATCCACACTTTAAAAACCGAAGCTGTCTGCTCATGTTTCATCTTTTAAACTGTATGGCAAGAATTATTATAAAAACCCTATCTGAGTATAAGCATTTCTTGATAGAAAAAGTTAAAAGATTTGGGTATCCATTAGATCTTAAAGATGATATATAGTCTTGTCTTTAAGTATAGAAAAACAAATCTCCATATCAGCTCTTAGCATAAATAATGTAAATTAAAATAGATTTGAATTTACTGCTTTTGTCTTGTTTTGTTTTGTTTTTATTGCTTTGACACTGTTAGGTTCATAAACTTTCTGTATCTAAAAGAAATAAGAAAATAACCATGACTCGTAAGTGTCAGGTACTTTAGAGGATCTCATTAAATCCTGACAACAACCTCACACATTTTTCCTGTGAGGAGCTTAAGGCTTAGAAAGATTTAATAAATTGTTCAGGAATGCATAGTTAATAAGTAGGAAAGTGTGCATTCATTTTATCACCTAAGCTGCACAGACAGGATTGTATAAAAACTGAGGGGTTACGGCACTCATCTGTGTGTCAGTAGCTGCAGTAAGAATTGGTGAAATATTCTGGACTCTACTTAAGCATTAGGATTCTAGAGTAATAGCTGCTGTATAATTAAGCAATGCTACCATCTCCCATCATGTGTATTAAATTTAATAACCTGATGATTCCTTTGTTTCATAATGTCTCACCTCAGCATCAGATGATATACAGGAGCTGTATAATTTTCAGCATTGTTCTAGTATGTTAATAATGGATATAGGAAAGAATTCCAGGTACCAGAATCTAATAAAGTCCATATCCTTTTCCAAAAACAGAGAAGAACTTGAGGGTAGGTGCAGGGGAATTTTATAAGAAATCTTTTTTTCTTATCTCGGGGAAGTGTGATTCAGAACCCCCACTTTGGAGAAACATTTAGGGTATTTGTGCCCTCATTCTCATGCAGTGTAGGCAGATGCCATGAATTCAACAGTGTTCCTAATATTGCATACACTGGAATAATCTGTCTTCTGTCATTTTATTCCAGGACAACAATAAGCAATGGCTATTTTTAACAGGGTGGGTGCTGGGACCAGGAATATTTTCAAACCTCAGGTCCTAATATCTGACCCCCAAACATGGAAGTGTTCAATAAACATCTGTGAGACTGAAACAGATGTAAGACATCTACACACTTCAATTTTCAGAGAAATTTCCCAAAGAAAGGAACCATAATGTTACAGCATGGGAAACCTAGTAAAAAC
The DNA here is from genome assembly GCF_027409185.1 of Cynocephalus volans. Taxonomy (NCBI): domain Eukaryota; kingdom Metazoa; phylum Chordata; class Mammalia; order Dermoptera; family Cynocephalidae; genus Cynocephalus; species Cynocephalus volans. Next base: position 68,895,628 of record NC_084460.1, read on the forward strand.
CATATCCCATGAGAAATTGAGCATGTACAGATCAAAAGATTTCCTTCTCAAAGATAAATCACTTTTTCAAATGTCAGATGTTATAATACCAAATATTTATGAAAATGGAACTTGAAAATAACACTGAAATGAACACAATTAAAAAATTCATTTATATCATTTAATTATCTTAATAGGTTTCAGATACTCACCTAAATGTTTATGAATGTGATACTCAAAACAAACAAACTCCGTGTTTTCTGTTATGGAGACAGCTCTCTCACTATATGCCCTTTATATAGCACTTGCTCACGAAGCATTCAGGGACACCACAGCCCCTTGGCAGAAATTTGCTGTTGCTCAGAGTTATTTTCCTTGCTCTATCTCACATGAAATGGTATCCCCATCATCCCTGAATCATCAACACAGACTTCAGCTTTAATTACATCTTAGTTTCTTATATGCTCAAGATTGAAATTACCATGCTCCCATTGTTTCAAAGTAAAAAATCAAATGATAAATTACAATCTTTCTTCCATTGCCAAAGTGGTAGAACAGAGCCTTAGCCAAATAAGAATCATAAATGGCAGCCCTCCCAGAGGTCTGCCTAACGGCTATAAACTAAGCAAAACAAACCTCTGAGGCCAATCACTGCAAAACTATGTAATATTAAGTAGTTTAGGCAAATATATGACAAATGAAAACTAAAACACTCTAAACACTTTCTAGAAGAATTTTTTTTTTTTAAATTTTATTTTGTCGATATACATTGTGGCTGATTAATGCTCCCCATCACCAAAACCTCCCTCCCTTCTTCCTCCCCCCCTCCCCCACAACAATGTCCTTTCTGTTTGCTTGTCGTATCAACTTCAAGTAATTGTGGTTGTTATATCTTCTTCCCCCCCCCCCCCCGGTTTTGTGTGTGTGTGCGAATTTATATATTAATTTTTAGCTCCTACCAATAAGTGAGAACATGTGGTATTTCTCTTTCTGTGCCTGACTTGTTTCACTTAATATAATTCTCTCAAGGTCCATCCATGTTGTTGCAAATGGCAGTATTTCATTCGTTTTTATAGCTGAGTAGTATTCCATTATGTAGATGTACCACATTTTCCGTATCCACTCATCTGATGATGGACATTTGGGCTGGTTCCAACTCTTGGCTATTGTAAAGAGTGCTGCGATGAACATTGGGGAACAGGTATACCTTCGACTTGATGATTTCCATTCCTCTGGGTATATTCCCAACAGTGGGATAGGTGGGTCGTATGGTAGATCTATCTGCAGTTGTTTGAGGAACCTCCATACCATTTTCCATAGAGGCTGCACCATTTTGCAGTCCCACCAACAATGTATGAGAGTTCCTTTTTCTCTGCAACCTCGCCAGCATTTATCGTTCAGAGTCTTTTGGATTTTAGCCATCCTAACTGGGGTTAGGTGGTATCTCAGTGTGGTTTTGATTTGCATTTCCCGGATGCTGAGTGATGTTGAGCATTTTTTCATATGTCTGTTGGCCATTTGTATATCTTCCTTAGAGAAATGCCTACTTAGCTCTTTTGCCCATTTTTTAATTGGGTTGCTTGTTTTCTTCTTGTAAAGTTGTTTGAGTTCCTTATATATTCTGGATATTAATCCTTCTTAAAGAAAACATAGGAGAAACAATTCAGGAAATAGGACTGGGCACAGACTTCATGAATACAACCCCAAAAGCACGGACAACCAAAGGAAAAATAAACAAATGGGATTATATCAAACTAAAAAGCTTCTGCACAGCAAAAGAAACAATTAACAGAGTTAAAAGACAACCAACAGAGTGGGAGAAAATATTTGCAAAATATACATCTGACAAAGGATTAATATCTAGAAGAATTTTTTAAAAAGCGTCTTCTTGCACTTGCTATCTATTAATTTGTAGATCAAATATTTGATACTTTGGCAAATAGTTTATTCAATACTTTGTAAAGCCCTACCCATATATCAGCCCCGTGAGCAATGATGCTAAGAAAATGCATAAATTTCTAGAAAAAAAAAGTAGGAGATGAATTTTGCTTTTCAAAATGCCCACTATTGCATATTTCTTCCAGAACTGAATAGGAGTAGACATAAGTAGACATTTCCCAGGGTCCGGGACCTGCATGAACTCTACAGATCAGAGCTACAGGGTTTCACACCAGACTCCTACCACTGACCTCTGTACTTGGCCACCTAGTCTGTTCTAAAGAATATCCAAACTATGTCTTCTTGTTTTAGTGAAGAAAGTGGTTAATTGTTTGATCCTGACAATATAAGTGCTGTGAATTTGTGGCGGCTATCAAAACCCAGTGGCTTGATGACTTCCAAATGAACAAAGCCGAAGTTTGCTCATCTTCACATCAGGAAAGTTCTTCACACTGTGTTCAATATTTGTTCATCAGACTTTCAAAATACTTTGTTCCTGGGTTTCTACCAGACACAAAGATGATGTGTGCCAGCTGGTCCCCCAAAGAAAGTCCTATGACATGGCAGATCATGACTTGGCCCTGACCTTCACATTTGATCTGAAGAGCAGAAGGATTCAATTGATAGAGATGTGATTTCACTTAGGACATATATTTTTTCTTTAGTTTTATTTCTAAATTAATCTTTAAAATATATATTTTATATGTAATATACATAATATATATTTTATATATATATATTTTGAACTTAGGACTATTTTATTAATAGTTTTAATACTACTAATATCCTACCATTTTATGTACTGGATATTAGTACTGTATATTATTTTTAAAGAGTAATAATGTTATCAATTGATGATATTTTAAATAATTTATTAATTTGAAACAAATGCTAAGGTAACTGGTATCATCTTGTGGGCATTATCCAAATGCACTTGATAAAACAATAATAATAATGTGATATTTTTGTACAGAATATTCAGCTCACCTTGTTGAAAATGGTAAAATCTAGAGTAATTTATCCCAGTCATGATGGTTACATGTATTGGTACAGTTTTAATGTCTCAAAGCTTAACAATTATTTTGTGGTGCTGGGAAACTTTTAAACTTTGAATAGATATTAAAGTATATATGGTTAATAATAAATAAAGGCCAGTGTTTTCTTATAAATGCAGTTTCCCTGTTCTCATCTGCAATACCTGAGTACATCACCCCTCAAAATTCAGACACTTCACTCTGACCACAACCTTCTTTCCTTTAAGTTAATTTTCTCTTTTGCTTTGAAAATTTACCTGCTTTGATCACAATGATTCCTTTGGTCCCTGGCTCCCTATGAATCAGTACCATCCCATCTTCACTATGGAAACTTACTGTGTTTGTCGTTCTCTAGCTGCAACTGGAATCTTGATTTTTGCCAAGGCAAAAACTTTCTATCCCCAGTTATTGCTCCCCTCTCACTAAAACAGTACACACTACAGACATTCTCCACTCTCTACATCTCTATCAAAACTATTTCCAACAGAGAATCTTAATCCTATTGGTTGTCTAACTCTGAATTCAAAGACAAGCCTAGACAAACCAGTAAAGTTCATAATAAAGAAAGACCCAGTATGGCCAGGTGTACAGTTTACATTTAATTAGAGAGACTATGGTAAAGGTACTTGAGCCTTTTAGGAAGACTACCTGACTGTTTGTCCTAGAACGTATTGCAGACAAAGGGGTACAGATGGTGAGGCTAGTTGTGAGAGGAATGTGAATAAAGATTTAAATAAGGGTAGAAACCTAAGCTTGACCTAAAGGGATGGAATAAAAAAACTTCTGAGATGTTAGGATTAAACTAAAACAAGAAATAATTTACAGAACCAAATTTTGAATGCTGGATGACTAAAATAAACATATATCATTAACCGTAAAAACAATCTTCCAGGCAGGTGGTATCATTGATACAAAAAAAATCATCAAGAGTAATACGTCATGATTTTATATTATTTGCATGTGTGAAGGAATGGTAATAGGCTTCATTTGAAATGGACTGACTTTAAGATGTAAGTAGGACATCCAGACTGAAAAAAATTAAATGGATGGAAAGAATAAAAAAAGGCAATTGCTAGGCTTAGGATAAACTGGGGATTTCTATAAAACAGACCAAAGGAAGGTTTTTAATTAAGAAGATGAGCTAACAGAATGCCATCTGGTGGACAGGAGGTATCAGGGTGTTATTCGCTTTAACTAAACAAATTTAAGTAATTAATGCTTCAATAATTATTTTCTCAAGCTGTAGAAAATAAGTTTTGAAAAAAAAGTAAGAAATGGCATATTAGCCTATATTTAGTAATAATTTTGTAACAATTTTAATAATATTTTTTGAAAAAAATATAACAAATGGCTTATTAGCCTGTATTTAGAAGTGCAAAATTCTTTTTTTTTTTTCTGTATACTTATTAGAAGTATTTTAAAACAGTTGAGTCATGACTCAGAGCTAAAAGTCAAGGTATACTTTGTCCACATAATCAGGAAACTGAGCCTACTTCCATATATTTGCACAATTGCTCACTGAAAATCTTTTCAATGTGAATTTATCTTTTGCAACATGCAAGAAAGACTTGGAAATCCAAGTTGGTTAAAAAAATATCAAAAGTTTGGTAGTATTTTTAAAGATTCAATATCAAACCCTATTTGCAATAATTAAAAATGAAAACCTACATCAATTAATGAATTTCTTAACAGGCAGCCTGGAGGCAATAGTACTTTATTTTAGCTAAAATAGACATATTTATACAACTTATTCAAAATGGTATCGGAAAGCTTTTGAAAATTAGAAAGAGTTTTAAATATGTACTTCTAATAGTGTAGGTTTCTTTTCATAGTCGTGAATGACAGCTGTCAACAAATATTTTTAATGTTCTTGTCCAAATCCTATAAGATTATATAAAGTACAAAATATGAGGGCTGAGTAACAACAATGGATGTTATGTCTGGTAAATTAAAATTTTAAAATTTGAGAATAGAAGACAATGTCAAACACACTGAGTCTAATCTGTTCACACCTATCATACATTCTGCCACATTTCTGATTACCATCCATTCACCTTTTGGACTGATACCAGAAGCAGGCCAGGACTCAGAGATCTATCTCTGTCTGGGCTCAGCTAAATCAAATTATCAAAAAAAAGTTCTTTCCTCTAATGAATTAAAACTTGCCTTTCTGTGTATTTCTTCCTCGACCTTCTCTCTACCTTTGGAACGAGCACCATATAAGCCTGACTTTGAAGTCAGCTAGAATGTCTCCATCTTTTCTCATCCTGCTAAGTGGGTTCACAGTTATCACAGTTTTTAAATCCTGTTGCCATCTTGGCGTTTCTAACCTCACACACTTTAACATACCCATGTTCTTTGTAACTGGCCAGGTGCGATCCAAGCTGCATTGTGTAAGAGGCTATTCGTATGATTCTGTTTTACATCTGCTTTCCCATTATTCTACATCATGGAATGTTTCCCGTGAAACTCTAAGCAGGGTGATCAGTATTAAAATACATTGATTTGTTATAATAATTTGTTTATTAACCTAACTTAAGAAACAAAATAACATTATCAACAGTCCTGTTACTTTTAGGAGAGAGTATGATATTTCTATCAATGCTTTCATCATATATGAGGGGACTTCAAAAAATTCATGGAAAAATGGAATTAAAAGATAAAAATAAAACATATATACTATTTCTCAACATAAGCTCCCTCGAGTTCAAAACACTTCTGTAAGCAATGATACCAGCCATTTAGTCTATTCTTAAACAACTGAGGGTCCTGAGAATTTAACTATGTTAATGCAATATTTTTTTTACATTATTAACTGAAGAAAAATGGATGCCATAAAAGACTTTTAATATTAGAAAACAAAGAGAAGCCAGAAGGAGTGAAATCATGACTGCAAGGTGGATGCCTAATGATTTTCCATCAAAACTCAAGCAAAATTTCCCTGTTTGGTTAGAGGAATGAGCAGTAGCAATGTTGTGCTGGAGAAGGACTCTCTAGTGAAGCTTTCCAGGCATTTTTCTGCTAAAGCTTTGGCTAACTTTCTCAGAGCACTCTCATTATAAGCAAATGTATCATTCTTTGGCCCTCCAGAAAGTCAACAAGCAAAATGCCTTGAGTATCCCAAAAATCTGTTGCTATGACATTTGCTTTTGACTGGTCTGCTTTTCCTCTGACTGGACCACTTCCACCTGTTGGTTGGTAGCCATGGCTTTGATTGTGCTTTATCTTCAGGATCATACAGATAAAGCTATGTTTCATCTCCTGTTACAATTCGTTGAAGAAATTCTACAGGATATTGAGCCCATTTTTAATTTCCATTAAAAGCTCTGCTCTTGTCTGCAGCTGACCTGGGTGGACTAGTTTTGGCACCCAAGTAGAAAGTGTTCTCAACCATAATTTTTCCTTCAGAATTGTGTGCTCTGAACTAAATGAGATTTCTAAGGTGTTGGCTATTGTTTCTGCTGTTAATCATCAATCCTTTCAATTAGGGCGCAAACAAGATTAATTTTTTTCTGGCAATTTGATGTGGATGGTCTGTTGCTGTGGGTTTCATCTTCAGTCTCATCTATCCCTTCTTAATGCCAGTTATCCATTTGTAAACTGTTGATTTCTTTGGGGCATTGTCCCCATGAACTTGCTGTAAAGGATCAATGATTTCATCATTCTTACACTCAAGCTTCACCATTAATATGATGTTTGTTCTAGCTTCAATTTTAACAGAATTTGTGTTGCTTTGATAAGAGCTCTTTTAAAACTGATGTTTTATCCGTTTTAGTGCCTCAAGCTAGATCCTGTTCAGACATATTATTACAAGTTAGTGCAAGTTTATTTGAGTTCAAAAAAAATTTTGCAATTTATGCATAGTTTTTTCATAATATGCATTTTCCACTAACTTTTTGAAGACTTCTTGTATTGAACATAAACGAGAATTTGAAAGAATTTGAAAACACCATCTTATAGCTCTACTTAATCCTGATCGTCCTTGTCTCCGTGAGATAAGCGTGCACTTATCTGGAGGAAGCACTTGAAAGTTATTTATAAGATCTCCAGAGTTACAAATAAGGAGGCATAGTAAAATGCCTCCTTAAAACAAGAAATACAACCTTTGGTTAGTGTTTTATTCTCTGAAATTGAAAAGAAAAATCCAAATGATAATATATCACTCATGTACACAGCAGAAGCAGTTTAAAATTATAACATTTTATCGGATGAGTTGCAGGTGATTTTTAAGAAATAAAACTTTTCGAGTGAAGTCAAAGTCCTCCATATTCACTCCACAAATCCTAAAGTACCCTTTTGCTTCCTAACCTCCATTTTTATTGTTAATTTAAGGTAAACACATCCAACATGTTTATAATTTTACTTTAAGCATATATACTCATAAATTTATATTTTTTAATTTGTAGGAATAGTCACACACTATATTATTTTCCTTTTATTTATTGAAATCTACTCAAATTGAAAGCTATACAACTACTTTACCTCCTCTAAAGTATAATGTCCACATGAATATCATGAACTTTACATATCTACCATTCTCGTAACAAATATGTAGATTGTTTCCAATTTTCTATTACATACAATTCTGGAATAAACAGTCTTTTATATGTCCTAGGTTGTGCATGCACGAATAAACTAACTTATAAAGTATAAACATTTTAAAACTTTTTTAGATATTGCCAATTTGCTTTTCAGAATTGCTATACTAACATTTACATTAGCAATTTGAAAATTATCACTTGTATACAATTTCCTAAACATTCAGGATCCCATTTTTTTAGTACTTAAAATTTGCCAATTTGCTGTCAATTAAATGTTATCTCATTGCTTTTTAACTGGCATTTATGTAGTCTGCATAGTGTCAACAATATTTTTGACCAGTAACGGTTTCTGTTTTGTGCCTTCTTCTTCACCCATTTTTATATTGAAATTTTTCTCTTTTCCTGACCAATTTATGGCTCTTTACTGTATCTATTGACTATGTATTACTGCCTACACATTGCAAATAGCTTTTACAAGCTATCATTATCTCCTATTTTTTTTGTAAATTTTGATATACTGAAACTTTCTAATCTCTGTTATTATTTGTATTTTTTATTTTGTTGAAAAATATTCCATTATTTTCCAAAAATTCTCTGTACCTAAGGTCACAAATATATTTTCTACACTTCCGTCTAATGATTTTAAGCATTTATTTTTTACATTTAGGATTTTAACCTATCTGGAATTTATTTTGGAATAAGATGTGTAATACATATCTATTGTTATTAATATCCAAAGGTATAGAGGCTGCTTTTATTTTGTTTTTGCTGTATTTTTAATGTTTGTAATTTAATTTAGACAGCACAGGCTGTATGATATCAATGTGGAAATTTCCTGTGCCAGAGTACTTGATCAGTTCTGAAAAATGTTCCATGTATGATCTTTAAAAGACTGTTTATTTTTTATGTATAAGGTCCAACATCAATTAAATCAAGGTAATTGTTACTCAGTTCTTTACACTTTAATAAGTTTTTTTCTACCTTATTTATGGATTTCTGATATATGTGTTTTAGATATTTTAAAATCTCACAATAGAATTTTCAGTTTTTTTCTACGATTCTGCCAGTTTGGGCTTTATACATTTTATCTATTTTAAAGTTCTGTTATTAGGTGCATACAAGTTTATGATTCTTGTATAATTTTGGTAAATTTATGTTTTTTGTAATTATATATTTCCTTTATATTTTTAATAATGCACTTTTCATTAAATTACATATCTGCATATAACATTGCTAAACCAACTTGCTTTGAGTTGATACATAATCTGATTATATTTTAAACTCTTGTAATTATCTTTTATTTGTGTCTCTTGTTAATGGAGTACTTGAATTTGGTTGTTTTATTCAATGAGGTTAGTTTATTAACATTTATTTTGACTTAAAAAATGATTCATGTCTATCAATGTCTTGTCTTCTGTTTATTTTCCTGTTCTTTAAAAAAAAAAAAAAAACTCTTTTTTTTCATTGAAATAACTTTTTTTTTTTTTTTTTTTTTGCTCATTCATTTTTTTCTGGTTATTTTGTACATCCTTTGCTTGTTTAGACATCATGGACAATATTTCCATTTATGTATTATCTTTATATTCTTTACATGTGTAGATAAACACAACTTTTCTAACAGTTTGCAATTATTTGGTATCTCTGTCTTACTCCTAAATATGACTTCAGAACATTTACAAAATCTGGAGGATTGTTTGTTATTGATATTATTCAATATCTCTCTTGGAGTACAGATATTAAACAGAAAATAATACATACACAAAGAGATATATTCCTATATTGATTTTGTGTATGTATATGCTATATGATGCTATATAATCTTGATAATATTTACACAAAGCATGTAGTATATACCAAAGCAAGAAAAGGTAAAATAAGATGAGGTTATCCAGAGAAGACTATGGACAAGGTAAAAATTCAAATATGCTTGAAAGTTAATGTGTGGCTTACTTTACATGAGAGAATATATTAGGGAAGATTATCACATGCTAAGACGTCCAGAAGTAAGGAACACATGAAAGAGAGGGTTGGACATCTGCAACAGTCAAAGTCCTTCAGAAGAACATCTTGATAGAGGCCAACACAGGTAGAGAACCCCTAAGATATGTCAGGAAAGTTTGCTGAGAGAGAAGGTTAAGAACCTCAGTGTAACCCTACAACTCGATATTCTGTGAAGGAAAATAAGACAGCATTCTAAAATGTTCTTCAAATTAGGGTTAGAATGATAGCCAGACATTATTAAACAAATCTGGACAAACTCAATGGCTATGAAGGATTGAGGCGTCATGTAGGGGGAGGCTGGAAAGATGGGTTTCCATGAGTGTGAAACTGACGCATCCTGTAGGGTCTGTGTCTAACATAGAGGGAAACTCAATCAATTTGTGTTGCTCAAATGTGAAAAAAACAGATATTATAATAATTGTCACTTAAGGCCTGTATTATGATGGCACCTATGAAAAATGGGAAAAAAGAAAAATCAAATATTAAAAAAGTGTCAAGAGGAAGAACGATCAAGTTATCAGTTATTGAAGTCTATTGGGAACACGAGGAAAAGAGAAATAACAGTCAGTAGTAACACTTTATTTCCAAGCCTGGGAAACCTAGAATATTGTCTAGAGACCTAGAAAGAAGGCCTAGAAAACCATTCTTACAGTGACGTGATAAGTTTGATTTTGAACATATTTTGTCACCAAGATAGTTAAGTATAATCCACAAAAGCATCTAGTTTTCATTATTCAATGTTTTAAAGTTTCCCAAAAATGTTTCATATGTCATGTACTGTTTCCCCAAACCTAGAGAGGTAGGCAACATTAGTAAACCCATATTTATCCAAGGACACAAAGCTATTAAAGATCAAAACAAATTCAGTAACATTCTACTAATATTGGGCTTCCCAAATTCATATGATTATCATTATCACCTGGGATCCTGTTTAAACCACAGATTACCAGGTCCTAGTCCAGATCCTGGAATCAAAATATCAAAAGGAGGTCACCAAGAATTTCTGTGTTTAGCCACAGCACCAGGAAATGCCATGACCAGGCAAGTTTGGGAACTACTATTCTTTGCAAGCTTTTTCCTAAAAAACTGTATTTCAAGTGGTAAGAAGCATTGTTTGTAAAGATAGCCACATAACTCCTCAGTCTCTGATTGCACACACCTTTGCAGTTAATTTTGCCACTCCTTCCCTTAAGAAGTACAGTCTGCTTCCTTCTCATCCCTTGAACCTGAGAACGCACAAGCAGCATCGTGGGACTTTGAGACTTGGCCTCCAGAGCATTATAGATTGAGAGAAAGAATATACTCATACGAATGGACAATTATCAAAGTATAAATGAAAACAGAACTCTGACCCACACTTCTGCAGCAAGCACTCAAGGAATTTAAGCCACAACCACTACACAAACTGGCCCGGAATAGTTAGGAGTTGGTCAATGACTGCCAGCTTCCCTGATTTTTGCCCCTGTTTCCAACTGAGAAAGTCCAATATATTCCCCAAGCCAGTCACAAAAGGTGGGGACTTCTAGTTAGCTCACCTCCACTTCTGCTTTCTCCACAGGAACAACCTCCAGTTAGAGCACACCCAAAGCCTTCCCTTTTTCTACTAGACAGCTTTTCCTCCGCTCTGCAATGTCTGCCAAACACACGTGACAGTGAGGGTGATGAACGTGATGGTGGCCGGCTTCACTGTAGCAAACCTGAATAAATAGCCTCTGTTTGTTCTTGTTGAGGGGTCTTTGTTTACTTCCACCAGTTCTGCTCATAGCTTCTTCTCACATCTATTAGAACCCTAAGGCCACCATGAAGAATACTGTGATATCCTCCTTAAGCAGAAAGCACATGAAGAGAGAGGTCTAGCCAGCTGTTAGCCACGTGAGCGGGTCCACCTGAGACCAGCAGCCCCAGGCAAGCCACAACACGAGCTTGCCAGAAAGATGCAGGAGAACTGCATGGCTGGGGCCAGCCCAAGTTGCTGACCCACAGAACTGTCACAAAAACTTTTTTTTCCCTTCAGTTGAAAAGTCTTGAGGTAGTTTGTTACACAACAATAGATAACTGTAACTAGGACAATTCACTTTTGAGGATGTAAATTGAAGAGTGATTTGCATGCAGGTGATAATAAATGTTTGCATAAAGGGATGAGGGTCAGTTTCTGCCACAGGGATTATCAGTACATAGAGAAGGCAATAAAGACTGAAGAGAAATAAAAATTACAGAGATGCAAAGATATTCAAATTCTTTCCAATAATATAAGGACAGGGAATAGAAACTTAAACAGAATATGTGTTCAGTTGTATAACAACATTGCTGAGATAAAGGAAAAATGAGGAAGTGGAGTGGGGAGGTGGAGTGAAGGCTATTGGTCAGAATATTACTAGTAATCTTAAAAATAAAAAGTTGTATAAAACGTATAATTTGCATTCAAATTAGAATACAGTTTGCTGTAAATGGAATAGTTGATGAGAAAATAGAAAGCAGTTTTTTTGTGTGGTTGATTTTTTTAATAAATAAAATGTTTTGTTATGATTTTACATGAGTTAAATTGCTAATTTCTTTTTATTAATAAAAGGTTGAATTGTACTATATTTAATTTTTTTCCTGAAATTTAGCATTAAATCTTATCAATATACATGTTTGTTGGGAAAATAGAATAATTTAATCAGGCCCCCTAGCCTTAGGTCCGGTTGGGAGTGGTGCAGTGCATCCTCTGTAAATAAGTTGTGTGTGGGTGGAGTTAGTGCACATGGGCGGTGCTGCCAACTTGGCTGGTGTCAAGTGCCTCGAGCATCTGCCCCATGTGGCCATGCTCTCAAACCTATGGCTCCAAGGGCCTTTTTGCCAGTTACCTAGCTCATAGCCCTGTGTGTGAAGGGTTTGTGACCCCGTCTGGAATGGGCTTGAGGGGTCTGTGAGCTCCAGACCCAGCCCTAGCTCTACAATTGGCCCAGTCAGCAGGATTATGGACAGGTAAAAGAACTCGACAATTGGGGTAGTCGCAGCAGGATTCTGAACAGGTACAGGAGCAGAAAGCCCTTGGAAGGAGGAAATGTGCCTACTTTTGAATATGCTCTGCCCTATGGCCACCTTCCTTTTGACCAGGATCTGGTAGCTGCTCACTGTATTGCAAAGCAGCATAGACCAGGCACTACAACAGAAAACCCCTTGGGAAAGGGAGGAAATATGGCTGTCCTTAAACATATGGTGCCCAGTGGCCACTTTTCTGCTGACCAGAGCCTGGCTGCAGCTCATGATGCTCCAAGGTGTTTGAGATTCACAGCAGAAAGCAGAGTTGTTGGAAGCAAGGATGATTATCCTGGAGGATGATGTGCACCGACTGGCCACTCCTGACTCTCACACCAGGGAAGACGACCAACCCAGTGGTGAGTTGGGGGAAACCGTGCATCTCCAAGCATGACCTGCTGTGCATGAGAAATTGAGACATGAGCAGCCTATGGGACCAGATGGACAACCGGTGGGCGATCCACAGGTGACTCAGTTCCCCACCTATGTCTTGAACTGGTTGACTTGGGAAGACAGTGCAGGCAGAAACATGTGGAGACCCTGGCTGCTTGGCTGTTGCAGTTATGGGAATAGTGTGATAAGCTCTGGTGAGGAGGTGGAGAAATTCTCCTCCATCACCATGGACCCGTCCCTGAGGCAACGGCTGCAGAATAGTTGCAGGTATGCATCAGGGCCGGGTAATCACTCCTTGATAGACTGGGTGAATGCAGCTGCCCAAACCATGTGGGAAAATGCTGAAGAACTGCCCAAGATTGTTAGTAAATGGCAAACGTTTGCTGAGTTGGTCCAAATCATTCGAAAGCTGGGGATGTGGCAGTCCATGTTTAATGTGAACACTCGTGGCCCAGACGATGAAAACTTTACAGGCAGCCTGAGAGACAGCGCTGCAGAATGCCCCATCAACTTCCTTTGGGTCACTGATGGTCATACTGGCCCCATACATTGGTCATCCTATACACGAGGTAACGACAATGATAGCCAGCTTGTGTGAAGTAGAGGATAGGAGACAAGCAAAAGGGGTCCGAAAGGTGGCTAAGACCAAACCCCCAAGAAATGCTTGAGATTTTATCCCATAGGGACCAAGCAAGATTAGCCATAAGCAGATGTGGCTTGACTTGCTTGCAGTGGGGTTTGATAGGAAGAAAATTGGCCAGCAGCCAAATGCAGTCCTGTTTGCCTTGTGGCAGCAATTGTACCCTGAACAGCATTTCACCAAATGTCCAGAAACAGGTAGCAAAGTGTGCTCAGTGGATTTAAAGAGCTTTTTGGTTGTTCCAGAGGAGGCAGATGAACTGTTCCATTCTGATTAGGGAGCAGGCCAAGATACTCATCTTTTGGGGGCAGGTGAGGACTGGAGGCCTCATGCTGGATTGGTAATATATTGGTCAAGGACAAATGTGCAGCATGTTTTGGCATTGGTGGATACAGGTGCAGAATGTAGCCTGATATATGGCAATCCAAGTAAATTTCCAGGGGCAACAGTTCGTATAGATGGCTATGGAGGACATACTACTGAGGTCAAAGCTGTGTCATTGCCATCGGGCATAGGAAGATTACCTCCTCATGTATATATTGTATATATATTCCTCATAGCTGAATACATCTTGGGTATGGATGTACTTTATGGTTTGCACGTGCAAACAGCAGTTGGAGAGTTTTGGCTGCAAATATGGACAGGAAAGCCTGTGTTATGAGGATATGCTAAACATGACCCACAGGTGTTACCCAGGCCAAGACGTGTAGTTAATGTAAGCAGTATCGCCTACCAGAAGGACATGCAGAGAAAAATGCCACTACACTGGAATTAGAGAAAGTTGGCATTATTCATCCAGCTCGGAGCCCATTTAATGCTCTGGTATGGCCAGTGAAAGAGCTTGATGGTACCTGGAGAATGACTGTAGATTATCAAGAACTGAACAAAATAGTGCTTCCTTTGCATGCAGCCGTGCCTTCAGTTCACGACTTGATGGATCAGCTGACGACTCAGTTGGGAACTTATCATATATTGGACCTTGAGAATGCTTTTTTTCTCTATTCGAATCTTGGCTGATAGCCAATGTCAGTTTGCCTTCACCTGGGAAGGAAGACAGTGGACCTTTCAAGTATTGCCCCAGGGTTATCTGCATAGTCCAACCATCTGTCATGGTTTGGGGTCTGGGAACCTAGCGAAGTGGACTAGGCCCAGCATGGTTATAATGTTTCACTACAATGATGATGTGTTACTAACCTCTGATATTTTTGCAGATTTAACCCAGGCAGCTGCAACGCTGCAAAGTCATTTGGAACAATGTGGGTGGGCCTTGAACACAGCCAAAGTGCAAGGACCTGGGCTGTCAGTCAAATTCCTGGGCGGTGGTCTGCTCAGGTAAGAAGAGAGTCATATTATAGATAAGATACAGGCATACCCTTGACCCACAAAGGTAGCTCAGCTACAGACATTTTTGGGACTTTTGGGGTATTGGAGAGCTTTTGTACCCCATATGGCCCAACTGGCACACCCACTATATGCATTGACAAAGAAAGGAGCCCTCTGGAGGAAGTAGAATAAGCTTACCAGGCTACAAAAACGGCAATACAGCAAGTGCAGGCTTTACAAGTGGCTGATCCCACTAAGCCTTTTGAGTTAGACGTACATATAACCCAGGAGGGGTGAGGATGGGGTTTGTGGCAGAGACAAGACCAATTCCGAACACCTGTAGGATTCTGGTCTCAGCTCTGGAAGGGTGCTGACGTGCGCTACACCCTAAAAGAAAAGCAGTTAGCAGCTGTGTATTCTGCCTTGATAGCCACTGAAGCTATCACAGGAACTGCCAAAGTCCTAGTAAGGACGCCCCATAATAGGTTGGCTGCGCACGTGGGCAGCCAACCCTAAAATGGGTGTAGCTCAGAATCCCAGTTTGTCTAAATGGGGAGCATATATAGAACAAAGGAGCACTGTGTCAGTGAGTCCTCTGTCCAAAGAGTTGCAAACCGTGCTAGGCCCAGTAGAGGTTGTGTAGGAAACATTGACACAACCCTTGCCCATGGAGGTGGAGGCTACACCTTTCCATGAGGGCCAGGGACCTATCACAGAGTAAGCTTGGTATACAGATGGCTCTAGCATGGGACCTTCAGCATTGTGGACAGCTCTTGCTTCCCAGCCCTTAACAGATACCATGTGGTATGAAAATGGTAGAGGGCAAAGCAGTCAATGGGCTGAATTGAGCGCAATATGGATGATGATTAAAAAACGAGCCTCAGCCATTAACCATCTGTACTGACAGCGGGGCTGTGTACAAAGGTTTAACACTTTGGATCTCTATTTGGAAGTATCAACGGTGGATGGTAGGCCACCGACCCCTCTGGGGACAAGCCATGTGGCAAGAGTTATGGGAATTGGGATATGAGAAAGAAGTAACTATTTTCCATGTCACAGGACACTTCCCCTTAGCCAGTCCAGGAAATGATGAAGCCAATGCCTTGGCTAAGGTAAGATGGCTGGAGAGAGCTCCAGCTAATGATGTAGCCCAGTGATTACATTGATGAATGCAGCATGCTGGCAGCAAAACCATGTGGATGGCGGCTCAAAGACGGGCCTTGACTATAAAATGGGAAGATGTAGTGAATGCCTGTCGTGCTTGTCCAGTGTATGCTCAAGAGAGTCCACACCCTCGGTGGTTGCCCCACACAGATGGGCAAATAACTCAAGGAAGGGTGCTCCTGACTCGATGGCAAGTGGACTTTGTTGGACCACTGCCAAGGTCAGAGAATTTCAAATACATCTTCACTGCTGTTGATACGGATACTGGTCTTCTGTTTGTATGGCCTTGTAAAGCTCCAGACCAGGTAAACACTGTGAAGACACTGAATAGCCTTACTGCCATGTATGGCCAGCCTGTAGTCATAGAGAGTGATAATGGAACCTGCTTTACTGGACATGGGGTTCAGAGGTGGGCCTCCCAGTTGTCCATTCAGTGGAAGTTGCATGTGCTGTATCATCTCCAGGCAGCGGGAATGATTGAATGGTACAATGCTCTTTTAAAAAAGGGACTAAGGCTATCTACCCAGCCTCCATCCCTGAATGGGTGGACACGGTGATTATGGCCGACAGGATTCTAAATGACAGCCCCCATAAGGGCAGATCCTCTCCAGTGGAAGCTCTATTGCATAGGGATATAGCACCTATATAGCTGTAAATCACTACTAAAGATAAGCTTTTGAAGCCAGGATATGACAAGAATGGAAATATTCTCCTACCTGCCCAACCTGTTTGCAACAGGGACAGACAGTACAATGGGAATGGCCTTGGAGAATAAAAGCCCCCCATATATGCTGGGTAGGTCTAATAGGGCCTTGGGGAAAAGGATTAGAGGATGGCTTGCAAGTTTCACCTTGGGTAGAAAGTACCTGGCCTCCTCGAGTAAAGGTAACATGGCCTGGACCAGATAAGTACTCTATTGCAAAGGGCACATTTGTATTATCATTATGGCCAATTGTGAGTTCCCCTATACTGTTACATTGAAAACCTACAGATCCAACAGTGTTAACAGATAAGATATGGTATCATAAACCAGGTAAGATACTTATTCCTGCAACCATCCTTTCTCAGGATGGCAAACTGGCATGTATCTTACCAGAGGGGTGAGAACTCCCCTATTGGTACCAATAACTCTTCTGTCTTTTCGACCATAGTGTTCTGGCTGCAGGCACTGCACCAGATTCAACTGGGTACATACATATGTTGGCGTGATAATCTACTGAATATACACTGAACTTCACATCAGTATGACTATGAGATTCCCATGGAAAATCACACCAATGATGACTACTAACCAGACATGTGCTACTAAAGGAGAGAACTACAGTACAAGCCTTAAGGACAGACTTAAGGCATATTGAATGTACAATAGGTTATGTAAATGTAACGGTCATTTATCCTCACTAAGTGAACATTGTGGAAGATTCTGAACATGCAGAGAGGGACCCTGAAGGGGTGGATTGTTGGGAAAATAGAAAAATTTAATCAGGCCTCCTGGCCTTAGGTCCAGTTGGGTGTGGTGTGGTGCCTTCTTTGTAAATAAGTTGTGTGCAGGTAGAGTTAGTGCACATGGGCGGCGCTGACAACTTGCCTGGCATTGAGTGCCTTGGGCGTCCATCCTGCGCGGCCATGCTCTCGAACCTATGGCTCCAAGGACCTTTATGCCAGTTATCTAGCTAATAGTTCTGTGTGTGAGGGGTTTGTGACCCAATCTGGAATGGGCTTGAGGGGTCTATGAACTCCAGTCCCAGCCCTAGCTCTACAATTGGACCAGACAGCAGGATTACAGGCAGGTAAAAGAGCTTGACAAAGTTTTTCAGTCCTTGAAATACTGTCTGATCGTATTCATTAAACTGCAACATTTTTTCCCCTCATAAGTGTTCAGGCAGAATATGTTCATAAGATTATAAAATAAAACCCCAGTAGCTGGCAAACATATGTTACATAAATGTTCTTGCCTCTATAAATTCTACATGAACATTACTTTTACTTTCAGAAATTGCTAAGCCTTGGCCATGACCACTTTCTCTTTTCTGACCTCTGTGGCAATTTTTGCCTTGATTACCATGCATGTCAGTGCTCTGGACACATTTATAGCTACAGTATATGAACATGGTGTCATATTGCCAAATAAAACCAAAATAACTGTTTTTCAGAATGATAGCTTGCTTCTCATGAACAAAAAATATAGATATTCTGTAGAGAGTGATTATGAAGGCAGCTGAGCAGGTATTATTTTCTTTCTGCTAATCATAATTTGTGGGGGTGACATGGGAGCTGGTGGATAACTGGAGTGTTGAAGAGTCTTTGTTGTACATGGAAAAATAAATATTTTTTTATTTTAACTTCTCAATATACATTGTAGTTGATTTTCATGTCCCTTTACCCATTTTTAATTAGCTACTTTATAAGTGAAAGGAAGATGAAGAACATTTAAATTAAAATTAAAATTAAATTAAATTAATTATTTTCTAAAATGCAAAAGCCAAGAAATAGAATGTCACTTATGGTTGTAAAATAATTTAGTAATACAGGAAAATACATAGAATCAGCAATGAAGCTTTATAAATATCCCATATATGGTTATTTAGTGATAATAGCAATGGCTACATTTTAGTGATAAAATAAGGAAATTCTATCCATTCTGGAGGCCAGTTTAACTTGGGGACAGCTAGATAAGTATACAGCAAGGGAAAGCAATTCTGACTATGTTCTCCAATTAACAAGGTTGGTAAAGGGTGATTGTTTGGGTGTCAGTGGTGAGGAAACTCTGATACTAACCCAGTCTCCAACATTCTGCTATAGCATCAACCACGAACCTGGAACTCTAGGAAAGACCTCGGAATCAATCCCCCCATCTACTTTCCCTACTACATCAATTGCCTTAGAAACAGAAAACTTCAAACCTTCATTGGGAATATAAGTCTGCCATTTTTTTCCAGAGATTTTTTTAACTTTTCAAGAATTCCAGAAATCTAGATACACGGTGGCACACAAAACAACTATAATACATATAAAATATAAACTGCCATCTTAAATCTTTTAGCAGAACAGTAAGATATTGATTGTATTTCAGGGCTGAGCATAGGATATGTGAATGCCAATTTCTTAGGTAATGAAGTGGCCCATAATATAACATGGCTGCTTTCAAGGAAGTCACCAATGAGGAGTTAATGATCTCCAATTGCTTATATCTGAGACAAATTTCTCAGTCCCCTCAGAAAACACTGAACATTATGTCTTCGGAATATTTTCTAAGTATTGTGATCTGACAGCTAACGAGTTTGAAGTATCATTAAATATTCTTGTATTTGTTATGTACTTATGAGAAAGGTGCCTTGGTTTCTGGAAGAATTTGTAATTCTATTTTCTTCTTTTTTTTAATAAGATAAGACTAAAATTTTTAAATTGCCATATATAATAAGATAAAGTAAGAAATGTTTACCCTCTTGCATTTTGATGTGCATAGAGATCGTATTTATTTTGTTAAGTTCTAATTGTCCTGTCTTGGTCTTGAGTCTTAGTTGTAGCTCGGTTAGAACACAATTAAACTTTTGTCCTATTCAATAGGGGATTTTAGTGTTTAGTCTTTGGAGGAGAATTGCTCATGGTCTCTTATTTCTGAAAGTACTTCTGGGTGTGGTTGAGAGAGGTCTCAGGTCCTCATTCAGTCTAAACTCATTGCTTTGGGGCAAATGGGCTTTCATCCCTTCCAGGTCTTTGAATGCTCTCTAGTGGGGAAGTGGCATAGTGTCCCTGGGGCTATAAAGTCTTGTGATGGTAGTAGAATTCTTCCTTTCTTTCCTTATTCCCTTGGGCATCTGGCTGGCGTCATGGTTGCTATGTGCTTTGGATAACAGCCAGACCCTTTCTCTGTTTTTTTCCTTGTCTTAGTTGAGATCCATTGGCACCTCCCTGATGACAGCCTCAGCTTGTTTTTTGATGGACTTTAAAACACTCTGAACTTCTGCCAGGATCTTTGTGCTTGTCCTGGGCTGGAAAGCTCAACACAACCTTGTCTGTGGTTTACTTTTTCCCAACTACAGTGTTTCTATGGTAGGCACACTAAATCTTAACTCAGATGTCAAGAATTTAAGAAAGATAAGGGACTGGATAGAGCAGGCTAGACCCTTGCTCTAGAAGAGGTTCACTGTGCCGCACAGCTCCAGGTTGTCAGGCACCTTCTCCCCTCACATCAGTCTCTTCTCAGAAATCCAAACAAGAGGAGGAATTCATAAAGGGACATAAAAATCAACTACATCGTATACTGATAAATTAAAGTAAAAAATAAAAAATAAGTTAACCCAAACAAGATGTGCAACAAAAGTCCTTTTTCCTGCTGTTGTGTTAGGATTATTTAACACAAATGCTCTCTTCAAACTCTCTTGGCCAAAGAAGAAGTCACAAGTCTGGCTGATTTTCTCTTCCAAACTATGCTTTTTATCTCTTCTTTGCTTTTTTATCCCCCTTCCCACCCCAAACTACCACACAGAAAGAGCTTTTCCCAGCTCTCACTATTTCAGCATCTTAGCTATCCTTATTCATTAAGACTAGGAGAGAAATCTTGATACCCGGTTGACCTACCCAGGCTCTGGAAATGCTAAAGAATCATGGAAAGAACTTAAAACAGCCTTTCTCTAGTCCAAGAGTGATGCCAAGATTGTAGTTTTGCTGAGCAGTACAAATCCCCAGCCCACAGTCCCTACCCTCACTTCTCCACCCTCATTCCCGCCCCCAACTGCCTGCTTTCTCTCTGCCCTGGAGTTACAACCATCTGAAACAAAGGCGAAGAGGAGCTAAGATTTCAGGAGAAAATTGAAAATATTATCCCCATTATACTAACATTTATGTCTAAATGTTTCAATGAGCATTGTGCTAAGTGCTAAGAAGACACAAACAAAACTGAAATATGTTATCGATAAGGAGTCTGGACACAAAGAAAATTAGCCATTGTAAATGCATGTGCTGTATAAGAATTTGTAAAAAAAAAAAAAAAGAAAAGAAAAAGAAAAAAGAAAAGAAAAAACACTAAGTGGAAACAGAACACAATTCAATTATGTGTGTGTACCTTCAAAGCAGGTACATATGTTAGCTTAGAAAAATGGCAGCATGAATGACATTACAGTCTTTAATCAGTATATCTAGAAAAGCACTGAAAATTACTGTTTAAACAATATCATGTCAAAAATAAGTGTCATTGAAGGAAGTCCTTGACAGTTTTTTTCAATAGTTGAAATATTTATGTTATATTATTAATTTATAGACAAATATTTTATGCTATTTGAAAATTAAGAGCAAGTAATGTTTAATCATGAATTTTGCTGATTATACAGAGGTGGTGCCTTCTATTACACTGTCATTCATTACTCATTCCTGTTGTAAACCTATCTCCATTGCTGTTAAGTATTTT
The DNA here is from genome assembly GCF_027409185.1 of Cynocephalus volans. Taxonomy (NCBI): domain Eukaryota; kingdom Metazoa; phylum Chordata; class Mammalia; order Dermoptera; family Cynocephalidae; genus Cynocephalus; species Cynocephalus volans. The sequence goes on from NC_084460.1 coordinate 68,917,069, forward strand.
TAAGTTCTTCGATAATGACAATATATGCTGTATTTAAAAGTAATCTAGTGTTGTTAGAATAATATTTGTGCTGTTTGTTCAGCCTTGAGAATTCAAATTGTCATAAAAACTCAACATAAATCACTTAAACGCTAAAAAATTGTTTTCTAATCATAAATGTGTCACATAGATCACTGAAGATCATCTGTCCACAAAAAGTAAGTCTAAAAATATGTTATATTAAGTGAAAAATAAAAATTATTTAATTAAGTAGAAATTATTTAATTAAGTACAAGAAAGAAAAAGAACAAGAAAGTCTTGCTAAACTGGAAATTGGGACATATGAGTCCTGTTGCTGATTTCTCACTGATTTTCTGTGTGACTTTGAGCAAAGTCATTATATCTGAGACTTTTTTTTTTTTTTTTTTGCAGTAAAACAGAGACAATATATATCACTGATAGAGTTTGGATGTGTTGTCCCCACCCAAACTCACGTGGAAATTTGATCACCAATGTGGCAGTGTTGGAAACTGATTGAGTCATAGGGGCAGATCCCTCGTGAATGGATTAATGCTCTTCCTGGGGGAGGGGGGATTAATGAGTGAGTTCTCGCTCGATTAGTTCCTGTGAGAGCTTGTTGCTTATAGGACTCTGGCACCTCCTCTCTCTCTCTCTTGCTTCCTCTTGCCATGTGATCTGCTTGTACCCATGGCTGCTGCCACTTTCCGCTATGAGCAGAATCAGCCCGAGGACCATGCCAGATGAAGCTGTCCCAGAATTGTAAGCCAAATAAACCTCTGTTCTTTATATATTACCCAGTCTCAGGTAATTCTGTTATAGCAAGACAAAACAGACATAAACAATCACTTATCCTAAAAGTGTGCTAGAAATTGAAGTAATATAAAATGAGGAAACACATATTTGGCAATATGAAATGAGAAAACAGACATTAACATGTTTTCAAATTAAGAACTGGATTCAAATATAAAGATACAAATATATTTATAATACATAACAAATAGATGAAGGGAAAGAGATGGATCTAGAAATTACATGCTAACCATAGAATATTTATAACCACAAAATAAAGTAATATCAGGATACTTTTTTCTAACTAAATAAGTATTCTTCCAATATTTTTAAAGCTCCTATTGTCAAAATTTTAAGCTTACTCTTCAAAACATCTTAGATCAGGAAGAAGGGGTTGTCGTACACTGCTTAAAAGTCTTAGATGGTTTTTATACACTTTCATGGTTACACAGACTGGTAGTAATTTCTTACTTGGCATCTCTCTAGAAACGTCACATAGCTAGGGCTAGTGTCAGTATCAATCATGCGAGAGATTTGTAATCTTTTATGCTCTTAATGCCACATCTGGCAATGTGTTTGTTTATAGCAGGTGGTTGAACAATGACCAGTTTCCTGACACCAGATCTGCAAGTATGTCAGAATATAGAAGGTTGCCCTCCCCATGGTGGGTGAATTCCATCCCAGGGAGGCAGATGTGATCTTGTGTTGAGGTTATGCCTTCTCTTAATGATGGATAATATCTCTCCTTTCAGCAGAAGCCTTCAATACTGTTTAGGACTGGTAGATTTAAAAATCCTTGATTATCTTCTTTTTTATTTCCTTGCTGCAACCATTAAATATTGCTTTCGAAAAAAATTCTAACAGATATATCCTTCAATTTCCAGTTAGTCAAAAGCATTGGTCACTACAATTCTTTCACCTATGAATCCCTTGTGTGGGATTTTCTTTCTTTTGAAAGTTCTTTTAGGTGAAATTTAGAACCTTCACACCATCAAAACTGTCATTCCTACTAAAAATATGTCTCCCATTCACAAATCTATTTACAAAGCACCAGAATATATTCTTGGTAATTTTTTTTGAATGGCTTCTTCCAGAAATCAGCCAAAATTATTTACTGAACACCTAATATCTGCACAGTCTTGTGTACAGTTAAGAGGAAACCTTAGTGTAAGAATTTCATAATATTTGCTAGCTTGTGACTTTCAGTTAGCTATGTAAATGCTAAGAGCTTTAGGAGTTTTGTATTTAAAATGGGGATAATGCCAAAACTCTATGTGATTATTATGTGGATTAAAAAATAATGTTTTAAGAAACCTAGCATGGAGCACGGTATATACGTAAAACATGTTACAAACCATTTTTATTTTTACTGTGTGTAACCCCTTCTTACTTAGAAACAAACAAACAAGCAAACAACAACAACAACAAAACCAGAAGAACCACCATTACTAACCAGGGAACTTTGATTCTAGCTGGGAAGACAGGTGAAACAATAAAACAGCATACAGATGAGTGCTAAATCAGGGAATAAGACAATAATAGGTACAGAGTTTTTAAAGTAGGCAATGTCTGAAGAGGTTAGTGTTGTAATGTAAGAAATTGACCTGAATTTTGAAGAATGGGTATCATTTCTGTAGCTTTTTCTAGTATTCAGGCTTAAGTCCAACTTCTTTAGCCTAAGTAACCTGCAAGCACCTTTATTCTCTAACTCCTGCCACCCTGTAAGCCTCATCTTTTCTGTCTTTCCCTGCCCCTGGATCTTACCATAGATGTGGTTCTGCCAACATGATGGGCTTTATCATTTTGAATTTTAATCCCAGTATATTATAGTTTGCAGCTAAATTTATTATTACAAGAAAAAGCTTGAAGCTCATCAAGCTTTCAGTTGTGTACATCAGGTTTCCTGATCTTTGCTAATGTCAGTCTATCTATGAAGATGCATATGCTTTTAGTAGGCTGTTAAAAAAAGTTTTCTAAGTCATCCAGGTGAGAGAAAGACCCTGGATTAAAAGTTCAACAAGGCCATATATATCACCTTTATATGGTGTCATGGGCAGTAGAGAGTTGGCTGTATTCCCCAGACCTCGCCCAGGGCTCAGCACCATGACTTTAGTACCAAGTTGGTAAACCTTTTTTCCCCAAGTTGAATTTCCACACCATCTAGTGGAGGTAGACAGACACATACATAAATAACTTACGTATGATATCTCCATAGCAAAAACAGATTTGAATACAAATAAAGTAGTACATAGTCTCTAATCTGCAGTAATTTATATTTGGAAAAGTATAGCTGTGGTTAGGGAAGTAATTACTGATTAAATACAAGCCATAGACAAAGTTGCCTGGAAGGATAGATGCTGCAAACTTACAGACTTGGAACAAGTTATGGCTGTCTAGTCCTATGAATTAAAATAAGCAAGATACAAGCAAATTGGATGACTCTGCTCCTGGTCTCATTGAAAACTGTTTCACATGTGTTATGAATTTGTCAAACCCCTTGTGCTTTGCATTTATGTCCTCATACTGTGTCTGCAGTCCCAAGAGCACATGTTGTGCATGTGCACACATGTGTATGTGGAGGGCTAGTTTTACTCATTTGCTCCAGGGAAATTTTTGTGTCCAGAGACATCACAAATCCAAATGAAGTCAATGAAAATTGCCCTTACTGTGCCTTTCATGCGAGGCACGGGGCCAGCCACATCAGCAATTACTTTCATTAGAGCTGGTGGAGTCGAACACCATGGCTGGAGTCCAGACTGACCTGCAGTCTTGAAGTCTTTAAATTTAATGTAACCCATATTTTAGGCTGGTTCAGGCTAATTTGCCTCTTTTTTTCTCCAGGTTTTTTAATGGATACTTTGTTTCTAAGAGCATCTCTCTGAAGTGAGTTCAGGGTTGTCGTTTTTTTTTTTTTTTTTTTTTTTTTTTTTCTTTTTCTTTTTAAAAAAGTCTTGATGAGCTAATGCTTTTAAAATATTATTAGGTCATTTGAAGTACAATTTCTATTTAATAGCAGGAGAATTAAACTCAACATGGATTTACTAGGTGCCTGCCTTTCATGCACTACATTACTGGGTGCGGTATTGGGTTCAATACCAACTGCACAGCTTTAAATAATATTTTAAGGTTTGCATTCCAAAAGTACTTTAACAGGAGTGATTCTTAAAGAGAAACTAATTACATTCAAATCTGAAAGTTAACATAGCACTGAACTTGTGATAAGTATGATATGCTTGGTGTTAAGAAAATGACATTTTATGAAGGAGAGGAGACAAGATTTCTTCATCAGCTCCACACAGAGCTTCTTTTTGAAGCTAGAAGGTTAAGGGTTTGTCAAATATGTTTCAATCTGACTTATGAGAAAAAAACTCTTCAAATGGTTTCTGAAATAACTTTACCGATTTGGACATTGTATGTTTATTTAAAATATTGCAGATAATATATGTCTTGAAACTTGTAATCAAACATGAGCGATTTAATAATATTTTTACGAGGAAAAAAATGTGCCCCAATTGAATCCACAAATATCATTACAGTTTATTCACAACATAGACATTTCAACTGTTAGTTATATTTGGCAGTAACTACTTTGCATTATATGTATATATTTTGTTTTTAATAATTAAAAATAATAATTTCATAATTTCAATCTCATGGTACCCTGAGCAACGCCATTCAAATCATCCAAGGAGGGAGACTTCAGAGTTCTGGAAGCTTCTGGGCCAGCATCCACCCCTCCCTTCACCCCAGAATGGAGTCCTATCTCTGATATTTCCCTGAAGTCCATCTAGACCAATCTGTTGTGTCCTCCATTATTCTCACCTCAGTCACCGCAAGAACCCAGGACTCTGAGTCATTCCTCAATCTGCATCCTACTTCATTCTCATCCCAAACTAAAACATGACACCCTCTCCTCCAGCCTCCCCATCTTTGAGTGCCCCCTTCACCTTCTGACTACAGCTAGGGTCCTCTTCCTTGAATACTGCTCTCTCAAACCTCCCCAGTGGTGCCTGCCATCTCTCTCATACCCCTTTGTTTCCTGGGACTGGTTCCTCATGATCATTTCCTGACTATATCCCCTAAAATTCCTAGCTTTGATCTTATGTTTTCAGATTATTCCACCTGATACTCCTCTACTGAAGCCATCAGTCCCACCCCTCCCCTCACCTCCATTGATGTCATCTTGCTCCTTGACAATTTTAGTATCAGGATCCCTGTATTATTTCTAATTCTTGGTGACTTCACTATCCTCACACATGGTCCTTCTAATCTGTGGCTTTCTGCGTTTTCAACTTGTTCTCCAGCAGTGAACTTGTCTTCTCTCCTCTTCGGTCAATCACACACATGGTCATAGCCCAGACTTTGTCATACCAACAATGATACTTCTCCAAAATTCTCAGTTCCAGGCAACCTATGCTCTTGCTTCTGTCTTTCTAGCTTTTTCTCTCTAGAATATCAGGACCCTACAAATCCTCTCTGCTCTATGTGTCCCCCTCTTTCTCTACTTCAAATTTATACTTCATAATTACCCTCACTCCCTTCGGGGTACACTCAGCTCTCTCGCTTGTGTGTGGCTCTAGCTTTGACCACTCCCCTCACCTGGTTTCTGCTGTGTACCTATGCTGAGCACACAGCTCTGCCGCCCATTCCCTGTATTCATGACCACTAATCTCCCAAGGACCTATCAGCTGCTCCATGATAATTCTCAATTCCCACAGTCCTTTCATTCTTCCGCCTTCAAAGGGAGACTGTTCTGGAAAATGCTTTGAATATTACATACTCCTTAATCTTGCAAGACTTATCCCCCATCCACACTCTCGTGTAATGAATTTGCTTATTATTTCAATGAGAAAATAGAATAAATGTGAGAATAATAATAGCTACCACAAGCTTATCTGCCCATACGTTTCATCTGTACTCAGTTCCCTTGATGCTGTGAGTGAAAAGTCCTCAGTCTTTAAAGCAAGCCCTCCACTTTTGCTCACTTAAAGATATTGCTCAAGAAATTCCCCCATCCTGCATTTTTTGTTTTTCTCTCTCTACTTAAAAATCTACATAAGCATAGAAAGATATAATTTCTCCTACTTTAACAGCAAAACAGAGAACCACTGCTCCCTTTTCCATTCCCCCTTCTACCAGTATTTCATATCTTTTCATTTTATGTTTAGAGCAAAACTCCCTCTAAGAGTTGTCTATGCTCACTCTCTCCAACCTCTCTCCTCTAATTCTCTTTTGAACCATCTCTGTGAGAGTTTCACATTCACCATTTCACTCAAATGGTCCTTGTCAAGGCTACCAATGACCTCATGGTGAAATCCAATGGAAAATTCCTCCTCCATATCAGTCATTAGTTAATAGTAGCATTTGACCGAGTTGGTCGCGTCTTCCTCCCTAAAAGACTTGCTTGATTTGGTTTCCAGGACATTACACACACCTAAGATTCTTTCTTCTTTGCCAGTCACTCCTCCTTGGTCTGTGCTTATTGGTTCTCCTCTGGTGTCTACACCCTGGAGTAACCAAGGACATGGACCCTTGACCTCTTCATTTCACTCTCTTTCTGTCTATTGATGATCTCATTTTATGGCTGGCAACTCCAACATTCATATTTCGATTCTGTTCCTATCTCCTGAACTCCAATTTGTATGTCTAGCTACTTAGATGGCATCTGCCCTTGAGTGTGTGATTGGCATTTACATTTAACTTGTCTAAAAATGAGCTCTTGATCCCCACTCCAATCCCCCCACCTCCAGTAAGCCTGATCTTCTCAGGACATGTTGTCTACCTCCAAAAATCTTGGAGTCATTCCTAATTTTTCCTTGGATCTTACATTCATTTCATTAGCAAATTGCGTTAGTTCTAACATTAAAATACATCCAGAATTAACCCCAAACATCCCATCCCAGAGCTTTTCACTTGTGGTTACTGCTTCCTGGAGTGCTATTTCTCAGAAGTCCACAGGCTATTCCTATGCCTCTTTGTCTGAAGAGCTTTCCCAAATACTTTTCAACATTGCAATTCAGCCTCAGCCTGATATTCCCTAACCCTTTCCCTGCTTTATGTTTTTTATGTCATACATCGCCATGTGATGTGCCAAACATTTTAATGACATATTTGTGACATGGCTTCCTTCACTAGAATTAAGAGCCCTGAACATAGAGATTTTGCTCTGGTTTGTTCAGTTCTATATACCTAACTTCTAAAAAATGTCTAATATATACTAGGTGATCATTAAACATTTGTAGAGCAACAAAAATATTAAATTTATGAGGATCCAAATACAATAAATTAGTGTTTGTATTCTGCCATCTTTAACATTGGCAACTTGTGATAGTGTAGACATAACTTTTAGTGCTAATTTAAATTTAACAGAATTTTCTGCATAGGGTGCTGTAAATACCTGTAAGCAATTGAATATTCCAAGTTCTGAATGAATAAAAATTCACATTCTTATGTACTGCAATATACGTAGCAAAAATTATCCCCAATAACATATTTTTTTTTTTTTTTTTTTTTTTTTTTGTGACCGGCACTCAGCCAGTGAGTGCACCGGTCATTCCTATATAGGATCAGAACCCGCGGCGGGAGCGTCGCCGCGCTCCCAGCGCAGCACTCTACCAAGTGCGCCACGGGCTCGGCCCCCCAATAACATATTTTTATGTTTCTATAGAATGAATTAATAAACATAGGTCTTTGTATGAAAATCATTCAAATTTAAGTGTTGTTAGCAAAGGAAAATGCATATAAAATTAATGATTAAAGTACATTATAGTTAATTAACCTGTGTCACTTGATATATGTAAATGAACTCTTTCACATTTTAGCCACCATTACTGTAAGAATTATAATCATTTTTCCCATTATTGGTGCACTATCTTTAACTACTCCTTTACTATGTCTTTATTTATACTGTATCTTTCCTGAAATGATTATGTTAATATGGTATGACTTTTCTCCCACAGTCTGTTCTCCAGTGAAACAAACTGGACAGTCAGAGTCCCCGTCACCTGGGCACGATCTGCCACACCTGTGGCGCACTTCAGGTTGTGCTCTGAGACCGATGCCTCATCCTGACCCCTCTGAAATAGCCCCTGAGTCAACACATTACTTTAAAACACTCCCTTGAAAGGGCCATTTTTACGTGAAATGGCTCTACAATTTTTTTCTACCTGTGGAGCAAAATCCAGTGAAGAAACATATATGATGGGTGGTGTCTTCCATAGCAATGGTCTCTAGGTGCAGCCAGAGGGACCAAGTGGACCAGCACTGAGATGTGCCCTATCTTGGAGCAATGACACTGTGATCTCACCATGGGTAACATTTATCAGAGAGGGTGAAAAAGGGGCAGTCCCAGGAGAATGTGGCATGGCTCTTTTTGAAAGGGAGGCAACAGGGTTCAGGATGAAGGTAGGAAATTGGGGAAGAAGGTGGGGAGGTTTTAGAGCATTTTTTTTTCCCTCAAACAAGTATGGCAAGAACCTTAAACTCATAAGATAGTCCATGAAAATTATTTTCTATGGGCCAGTCAAGCTTGGCAAACACTGGTTACAAATTTCTCTCCTGGAAATCCGCATAAGCACTAGAATATTTGAGGTAATAGTACCAAAACATTTTTAATTTTAGCTTTAACATCTGATAGTCAAGAAACCTGTTTAACTTCACTTAACCTTGCATTTTCTAAGTATTTTGTTTTCAGTCTAGCATTTATAAAAATCCCATGCACAAATTTTGCATGAAACATATTTATATAAGAATTGTTATGGAGCATAGACCTATACTGAGTGATAGAATATAAATACAAAGACTGGAAAAGTGGGAGTGAGAAATAAGTTTAGTTGGGGAGATGTTTAATATCATTAAATATAAAAATTTAAGAACTATTTGTATTTTAGCTGGTAGCAAGATACAAATTTATTAAATTTGTGTTAATATTTATATTATACTATTTATATTACTAATATGTATAATACTGATATTTATATTTTATATAAATATGTTATTTATATATATCATATTCATGTTTAAAATTCATTTGGAATATGTTTAATATTTCTATGATTAACATTACTGAATATAAATTGAGTTCGAATAGCTGTAAGCTGGACTTAAACTATAAATCTTCTATTGCTACACATTAAACTGTTCACAATCACAGCAGGTCCTTAGTCTGCACTGGGCACTACTCTAAGCATGTTACATTTAATTCAGTCATTTAATTCTTACAAAGAGCTTATGATGTCAATTATCCTCTAACAGGATTATTATTCATTAATAATAATAACAAAATCATTATTAGTTATTAGTTAATAATAATTATGAGATTATTACTAGTTATTATTGTTAATAATTCTATGTTGTCAAAAATTCTGGTTTTGAAATGTGGAAACTGAAGTAGAAAAGTAGATTAGGTAATTGGCCCAAGGCAAAAAAGTAAGTAATAAAAATAATAAAAATGGGGCTTGAACACAGGGGGGCTAGTTTCAGAGCCCCTGCAATGTCAAAGCTAAGCTATATCACTTCTCAAATCAATGCTGCATCAACAGAAGTGTGTTTTTCATAAAACGGAAGCTTAGACCATTTTATTCCCCATAGATCAGTTCACCTCTGGAACATAATCTCACTTCCTGAAATTCATCAGAAAACGCAAATCAACACAATATATTTTACTAAAAGGAGGCTAACGTATGGTTTTGTATGAGCTTGGAATATCTAGCTTGGAAAACAGAAGTAAAAAAGGAAAATTATAATTATCTTAAAATATAAAAGGAATTGCCACCTAGTTTTAGTCTTTGTATTTTTGGCTTCTCAATTTACTGTGCAGGAAATTTTAAATCCCAGCGCTACATGCCGCTGCGTGAGCAGGAACAAATAGCTTTGCTTCAGCCATCACTTGTAAGTGAGGATTTTAATACTCACCTATATTCATGTGTTTGAAACGAAGTTACACAGAACACCTAGCACAGCCATTTCATTAAAAGTCGTGTCATAAAATCAGCACCCTGAATTCAGAATTGTACCACACAAAAAAATCAGGTTTTTTATTGATGATCAAAAAGAAATAGAGGAACACAGTTTACACAGCATTGCATCATTCTTGTGCAAGACATAACACCTTCCCCTCCGTAAGTGCCATACTGCAGGGCATGTCCACTGTTTTTCATGAAAATGTCCTCAAAGCTAGTGCAATACCACACACATAAACACTTTAAAGCTATATTTGAGTTTACAGAGTTATTTCATACAAATGCTCTGGGTCACTCTAGTGCATGCTTCCCAGATGCACCTTAGAAGAAAGCTACTCATTAGTTCAGAAACACATGTGGTCACTTTTACTAAATCCTAAGTAACATTCACTCTGAGAGCATTTTGCTTCTGTCTATTGGTGTTTTGAGTAATACATCGTGTTCCAGTAGCCTGTCCTGCACCAGGCATGACTGTGAGGAGCGAGAGGGCAATTCATCTAGACTGGCTTCTGTTAGAACTGGCTGCTGAAAACAATGCCAGCGATTTTATTTTTGGTCTATTAGTAAAATGACAGCACTAATTCATTTCACAGAGGAACCCAACAGCTGTCAGATGGCAGTGAGTATAATAGTGCTCATATTACAATTTCGTTATGCTGAGTAAGATTCTTCCACTGGCACAGTTTTATACTGTAAAGTGCTCCAAGTCCTTTCTGAAGGGTGCAAGTGACTCTTCAGTGCACTTACCCACAATAAGTAAAATGAGAAACAACGTACACTATTCACAACTGGGCTTCCAGTTGTTAATTCACCACATTTAAAATGACAAAATTTAGAGAAATGTAAGTGGCAATAAGATGGTCCATAATACAACTTTTTTCCCCAGCCTCATCAAAATGATATACTAGTAGCCAAAACTTTCTGATAAATCTTCTATTAACAATCCTCTTGGCAATGATAAGATGGAAATAAAGACTTTCATTCGTTGGTATTTCATTTTATTCTAAGAAGTTTAAGGAGTACCTTTGAGGTTAAAACCAAAGTGTAATGCCTCCTGTAAATATACAAGCTTCTGAGAAGAAAACACACACAGAAAGGAAACTGTTGGAAGACCAAGCTTGAACACACTTTAGGAAGTGCAGACACTCCTACTGGCCATATCTACACAAAAAATACAATTACAAATGTAGACTTGTAAACAAGCTCTGTGCATACAAATAATATCACAAAATGCATTGATTACCAACTAAGAAGAATAAAGATTTAATCTACCAAAACTCCAGAGTCATCTTGTGCTTGATAAAGGTGACAAAGCTGTCCTGTCCATAACAGCAAAACTATTAAATTGGCCATTGTAGACTCAGCTCCTCTGAAAGCCCACTTACTTTTTCTACTGCATGTTGAGAGTGGGTTAAATAATGAAGATGAACTAACACAGGAGAGAGAATATCTTGCTTCCTAGAGAAGGAAAAAGCTCTAGCTTTAGAGTTGGGGTCCCATACTATGACCACTGGCCACCTGTCTTTGTAAATAAATCTTTATGGAACACAGCCACAATCCCTCACTTAAGTCTTGTGTATGGAGATTTTATACTGCAGCAGCAGAGTCCAGTAATTTAATAGCACACACCAGATAAGCTACAGAGCCAAAAATATTTAGCTCTCTGGCCCTTTACAGAAAAAAATGTGCCCATCTTCTTTAGTGGAACCTGAATTCCAGCTCTTTTCTGCCATGGAATTTCAATGTAACACTTGAACAATTACCTTACCTCTTTTAATAACTCTGTAGAGTAAAGTACCTATCTCTAATGTTTAAAGGATTAAGTGAAAACTAATATATAATAACATTTTTTTACATGTAAACTGTTATTGTGATTGTATAGTTTAATAGGCTAGTTGGCATCTTATATTGAGGTTGCTGAAAATTAAAACAATTACATTAAATGTGGTTAAAATATAATCTAAGGTATGTTGTAAAATGTTAAGGTTGTGCATAATATTGTAATGTGAGTTTGTATTTCACTTGTATTTTATTATAATGTTTTATTTAATTCATTGTTTAAATTGAGAGTCCAAATTGTTAGTGCTATTTTCATCTAGTAGCTTATAAATAAAATGGTACCTCCTTAATTTTTCAGAAACTTCAGTAATAAATATATGAGGATTAATTGTAAACACGTTAATTAGGTTCCTTTGACTTTGTGAACTTAAATAATACAAATATAAATTTGTTATCACCACACTTATAAAAAGCTACAGCTGTTCCCATGATTCATGCATCTAAGCTTTCCTTTTAAAAAAAAAAGTCAAATAAATACAGAAGTTTTTATATACATGCCGGTATTGTGGCATATGGGAAGGTTTTGAGCAAGTGTGAAAGCCTTAAAAAATCAAAAATCAGATCTTGAATGTTAAATCCTCATCTTTATGAGTTAAGATGGATAACACATCCAAAGCTGAAATGTGTTCAGCATCTTACTCCTGCACACAGTCTCCCATTTGTTACCCTCCTACACCCAGGCAGATTTGCAGGAGAAAACCAAAATGTCCCCACACACCAGCTGTCCACTCATCCACCCTCTTCAACTCCCCAAATGTGCTTTCCATTCCATTATTATAATATTTAAAAACATGGTTTAGAAAAAAATATATGCCTGATTGGAAAAACAAAATCTAAACTTAGAAGATATAATTGATTAAGATTACTACCAAAGCTTAGTCAGATGCATACAAATTAATGTTGCAAGCTGGGAGGCCCCAGGCCACTCCTCCTTCATTACATGGGATGGTTTCCTCCCTCCCCTGAGAATATGTATGACATATCAGGTTATGCTATGAAAGAATTGATGTTAAAACTGTCTTCAAGGATGCCAGTTAAAACAAACAAGAAGGCCATCTAAGAAGGACATTTCATCCTGTACTATCAAAAATATGTATTTTGGCCGACTGAAGTAGGATCCTCCACTGTCACTTTTTAGAGAAAAGATTTGGGATAATACAAATAATTGCATAAGTTAATAATTGTCTTTATTTGAAAGTTTAATTTTATTTCCATATCTCATTCTTCTGATCAGTGCTTGGACACATCGAAGATATTTCCTTTTAGGTTTACACTACCACTAAGGAACAATAAGTGAAATAAGCAATTAAAATAAGAAATGTCTGATCATGGATAACGCACTAACTCATGGTGCAATTCTATATGACACCTTTTCAAGTTAATCAACAAAACCAGTGCTTCATTTTGTTGAAACCAGGAATAAAACCAGTAATCAACCATCTCTCAGAGCATGAACCTTGTAGGGGTCAATTGATGAGGTTTCAGATTGATATTTTTGGCTCTATTTAAAGAAAACAATAAAAAAGAAGAAAGAAACTGCACAATGAAGTTGGAAACTTTTTAGACTAACATACCTTTCAAAAATATGCTTAGATTTAGAAACATGGATGCTTGCTTGATATTCAGTAACCTGCCAAACTTAGGTAGCAAGAATATCAGAAATGATAATAAATTTATATGTTAAGTGAAAGTTCAGAATTGGAAATGAACTCTGAATCCCCTGTAGACTGATTTAAAAACTCTGCAGATAAAACAAATATTTGTATCTCTTTTTATCATGTGGATGCACATTTGGCATTGAATTTACTATATACCAGACAGTGAAGCATTTATTAAAGCTGAGCATTCACATATGGCTGCACATTAATTGTAATAATGTAATACACATATTTTTCACAAAAGGGCCTTCTAAGGGGAAACATTTGTCTATCTCCAAAACTGAAAATGAATTTGATTTATTTATGAAATTATAATATATTTTTGCCCTAATTTGAATTTTTAATGCTTATTTCCAGCATTTGTGGTTCCTTTTCTTTTAAGTTAGTATATGTGTTTTTTCTTCGCACAATCCAAATTGATGTCATTCTTTCACTTTTTCTCAAACTAACCGTCTGTGACTGGAAGCAAGTGTAAAAAGGGTAATGTGTCCTTTCCACAGTGAATTCTACTCTATATTATGAAGTTATTTTAAAGTAAGGAAAGAAACAGTTTAACCACAAAACAGCAAAAATACTCACATGAGTTGAAATTTGAGAAAAATGAAAAACTAATCCTTAACTATGATATGCAATTTGACAACTTGTTATAAAATTAGAAAGTGCCACTCAACACTTAAGCAGGAATGAATCTGTTCTTTGCATTCTCACTTAGAAAATCATAGATTCATCATCATTTGGCAATTTTTTTAACTGTCTAAAGAAGACAAAGAGAGACAAAGCATAGAAAAGAGAAATAAAGGTAGACACAGGTGTTCCAAGAATAAGAGAACATAAGCACAAAATGAGAGGGACACAAGCACTAAAGAAAAATGTCATGTAAATCACAATTTAAAACACTGAGGTTGACTTCAAGGCCAATTCTTCAGAACTGGAACAAGAAATTAAAAGTTTCGTATACCAGGTGCTGAGCCATTTGGTTTAAATAGCTAATCTACACTTTTCTGAACACTCATATAAGCATATATGTGTGTATGCTATATGTACACATGGATACACAGATATGCACACATATGCACATTTATGTACTTACACAAATACTTTTATTACAATTTTTACCATAATGGGATCGTGTTGCATATTTTCCAGTTTTATGTATCACATTCTCTCAGGTCAACATATATAGGACTAAAACTAATTCTTTTTATTAACACTGTAACTTTAAATAAAATGTTTTCTTATGATGATCTCTGAAGGAAAGCAGTTACACAGCAGAAAACAAGGAATGTGTGTGTGTGTGGAAGCGGTGTTGCCAGGGCAAAAGATCATCTAAAATCTCAATAGGACTCGCAAGTAGAATTTCTCTTAATAAATTTACAGTGGTCTATTCCTATTGCATCAGAACCTAGATTTTTGTAGCAATGAGAGCAGGTTCATCTTTCAGGAGTAAATGCACATAAATTAAGTTCAAAGAACCAATATATAAAATTGAAATGCCAAATTAACAAATTACAATTCATAGAAATGAGACTATTTACACTGATATTGATATAACAGTCATTTTTTTTTTCACTGTAGGCCAATTTGTGAAGACAAATTGTGATCAGAAGGATGGTTGCTCGGACAAAGAGTCAGAATAACAGAAATAAGACATAAGATAAGCAACAGCAATCAGATGGAAGAACGTTTAATGCCTCGGGATAACAGAGACTATATCATCAATCGACAGAAGCCATTCTGACCTTTTCGTTAGTTACACAACACTTGAGAATTTGATGAAGTCTGTGAGAAGTTTTTTTCTCAGAGAAACACACATATATACAAAGTTGTGTGTATAATTTCACAGCACCCTAGAAACTTAGAGATTTTCCATGCCTCCCAAATTAAGAAAGTCAGACATATAGACTATGAATAAGCTTACAATGAACCAGAATAATTAAAGTCGACTCCCTGCACCTACAACCATAGCAGGGTGGTTGTTCAATGGACTGCAGGACACAAACCTGCTTTTAGGCTTCCTTTTCCTCTGGCTGAGCTGAGTGGACACAACTTTGCCTCTGGCTCTGTGCTTTCATTAGACTTCTGGGACTGTCTAAACTAATTCTATCTTTTATTCTTTCATCAGATATATCAATAGCCATAGGTAATATGTAAGCCTTGCTAGATAAGCTAAATTTGTTTCTTTATGGCAGTTCTGCATCTCTCTTCTCTTTCCAATATTTGATTGTCTTAAAGTGGAACTTTCATGAAGTAATCATATCTCTCCTATATCTGCACTTTTGGGAGATGTTTAGTATTGATGGGCCAACGGCAATAACGGTTTTCTGGTTTTAAAATTTTATTTTATTGTGGTAAGAACACTTAACATGGGAGCTATCCTCCAAACAAATGTTTAAATGTTTTTGACTGTAGGTACAATATTGTACAGCAGATCTCCATAAGTATTTTCAAATGAATAAATATTTATTTTTTCTTTATGCAATAAATATTTCCAAATGTTACTGTAAAACGTTGGATTAGTGTTTCTACAGTACCTAGTGTTGAAAGCTCTGCAAGTGGAGGACAAAGAAGATACTTAGGTCCTGGCAGCTAAGCCTAGAGAAGAGCGAATGTGGGGACCACTAGGTCTGCTCGTGAACAAAAGATGGAAGGGTGTCCTTGCAGCAAGCAGAACTTAGTGGTCCTCACATTGGCCCTGCTCCAGGCTTAGTTCCCCTTGCAGGAGGGAAACCCGGGTTGACCAGCCTAGGTTACCTAAATAGTTAAGAGGAAAGTAATTCTGGATGCTTGCACCTGTTTCAGCCTTCCTAGTTGTTACAAATCCAGAACAGCGCTGGTGCTGGCTGTGGGCAGCTCACTGTGATCCTTCGCTATCACTTTCTTCAGATGACGGAAGTGTTTCTCTCCTGCCAGGTGGCTCATTCTTGTTCCATGCTTTAATTCAGGTAGAGTTTGGGAAATCGCTTCCAGGGAGAAATAAATCAGTGCTGACATTCTAAATAAAGCTTTGAGCTTGAAGGGTAATAATCTAGCTGCTCTTTCTAAATCTGGATCCATAGATGTTAAAGGAAAGAAAATTCTGCTTGAGGGATGTGTCAGAGGTAAATTCCAAATATATTCAGCCAGCAAGGAAACCACTCCTAACGAGAACCCCCTGACCCCTGCCCTGATAATTAATCAGTGGAACCTAGAACAACAGGTCTCTCTTGTAGCCAAGATTCACTTTTCTCTGGTGAAAGATTATGGAGTATATGAAAATGTAGGCCATTCTTTCATAAAATAAATGTATAATAAATGAATAAATGAGTACTACCTAATTTTTAGTTTTTGAGAGTTTAACAGCCTATATTAAGCCAATTATTTTTGCAGAGATTGTTTGTCCATATTGTGGATCATATAATCTCTTTGTCTTTAAATCATCTCAGTGCTTTCTCTTAGAAATTTCTGGGTGAGTGGGTGCGTTAATTAGGAAAAAAAAAATTCAAATCTTTCAATTGTAACACTTACTAGTAGTTTTAGGTTTTGACTGAAAGGAATGTAAACTACTCAATAAAATTAAGTGGAGGTCATGTGTAGATTTTTTACCAAAAAATATATTTGAATATTTACTCTGTGCCAAATGTCAAGGATTCAACGTTTTCTTAAATGCTATTATTGCTCCTAGGGGTACAAAGAAAAATGACCATAGAGAGGGTATATTAAGTGCCATCTAATGGCTAAAGTTAAAAGTGCTATAGGAATTCAGAATTCATTTAATCCATGTTTTCCCTTTTTTCCTTGCATGTATTTTGGACATCAAACTTATTATTTAAAAGTCAGAAGGTGATAAAATTGTAAGTGTATGCAAACAAAAATGCCACACTTTATTTCGCAGTCCAGTGCAATGAATTCAGCCCTTTCTTTAAGGATCTCACAGCATGCGCTTTCAGTGTCCCTTGCTCATGGGTGTGTGGGTCCGATGGCGGAGGCTTGGTGTGGGCTCAGGGGGAGGCCCAGCAGGTCCTCCTTGGCCCCGTGAGACTCCACTCCTGTCGACTTTGTCTTGCTGCAGCGTTTTCCTTCTCTTGTCAAACCACACTTCTCACAATCCTCCATATTTTTACACAAGTCTTTTCCTCACTCAGAAAGATCCTCCTATTATCTGTCTTTCTGGGGAACTTCTACTCAGGGCCTGACACAAAGTAGGCATTTCACACATGAGCTTTTTAAACACATTTTTCAAGACAGAAAAGCAGCTCAAGTGCCAACTGTGGTGATCTCCACCTGGCCCGCACAGAGCTGACCTAACTGTCTTTCACCCTCTTTGTCAGACCACCATGACTGTCATTAGCACCAGGTGTACTCCTTGTTCTACTGAATGCTGTCATCCTCCCTCACTAGTCCACGAAAACAGGCACGAGTCACTTCATCTCTGCATCCCTATCACTTTAAGTGTTGGGTCTCCATTACATGCTCAGTGAATGCTTAGTGAGTAAATGAGGGAAGAAATGAATGAGGAAGTCTGTGTGTCCACTTACATAACCACATACACACCATGTGTGTGTTTATATATGTGTAGACATGTGCATTCATGTGTGCATACATAAGTGTCAATATGTATGCATTTGTGCATGTGCATTTGCATATGTGTGCATACACAAATAAACCTAAATACATGAGGGAATATATAGTGAGTGGGTAAGAAATACAACTTCTGAAGATATGTAGAGTGCTTGACTTCTGCTTCCACTAGTTAGAAGCTATAGGATCTTAGGAAACTGTATTACTGTAATTCACTACCCTACTTACTCTGTCTGATAATAGTAGGTAATTTTACTTCATTTATGGAGTTCTTGTGAGTATTTAATAATATAATGTATGTAAGAGCTCCACACAGTCCAGGCATATCTATCTATCTATCTATTAACCCATCTGTCTACCCACTCATCCATCTGTCATCTATCTACCTACCTATCCATCCACACACATACATATACATTAGTTAGTACAACATAATGTTATAATTGATAGAATGAATGATTTTAAGAAAAAAGAGCATGAAAAAAAAAGAATTCCTTCAGAGCCCAAGGGAGGCCCTTAGACCATCTCCATGGGCAATTGCTTTTCCCACTCCAACAGGTGAATTGTTTATCTTGTATTAAAAACAAATTCCAGCCATAAGCAAAATTTTGCTACTTGTAATGTTGAATTTCTCCTCACTATGCCTCCAGTATTTATTTACTAAAATTGACTTTTAATTGATTTTTATACTTTCAGATTCCTATAGATTTCACGCATAAAATTTAAAGCCAATACTGTATATTTAAAGATGGCACCTTAGGAGGCTGAGATAAATGTTGAATGTGTAAAATTAGTATTTTATGATCAACATATGTCATATATGTGTTTATGTTTAAGAAATTTCCCTTTTTCAGCTACCATGTCAGCTGTCATATTTAAAGCAATCCTAATGAGAATAGATTCCTATTATTTATCAGCTTTGCTTTAACCAAGAATTCAGTTCAACCTTTCTTCTGCCTTTCCAATTTGATTATTGCACATATAAATACCTATAACAAATTATTTTCATTTCGATTTCTTTCAAAAACCTGACATCCCACGAATAAAGTCTTTGCCAATTGTTCAGAAACAATTGGTTCCCAATCTATGGAAATGTCCTATACAAGCAAGTACTGATTCTAGTAAATAAATATTAGACTCACTATTTTGATTCACAGAATTGGTGCTTTCTATTTAAACATGAGTTGTATTATACACAAATATTCTACTTTTCAAAAAATACTGGATCATAAAAAATGCAATAGACTTCAAAAAAACATTTCTCTTACAAAAATAACAGTAAAATGTCAAACTAAATTATAATAATTCATAAAAACTAATTTTTAAAATATAAACAAGATTTAGATTATTAAAAAGTCAATGTATGAAAAAGTTCACAAATAGTTTGTGAACATTTGAAATGCTATTTAGAAAAAAAAGTTGTGCATTAACAAAAAAATTTCATTAAAAAATAAATATTTAGATTTCAGACTTCAGAACCAAAATTACAATAATTGTAAGTCCAAGAGTTTTCATCATATATTCATTACTGTTTCTATCATTTGGTTTACTTCATTACTAATAGGAAAAAATTACTGGAAAATAGAAGCATTCCCTTTTAAAACCAGAAAAAGTAGAAAGAACTTCAAACCGACAGGGTACTTTGGGGTACAATCTCTAGATTATCATGTGTCACAAGTCAATATGTTCTCTTTAATGTCCTTGAGTCTAGAGTTTGTGATGCCTTAATCTTAGGTCAGGTTTTGACCTCCAAATTTTTTTTTTCGAACACAGATGAGCTTTATGACAAAAATAATTACTTTTTTGAACAATTGAGATCTTGATGAAAAAAGACGGCAAATAAAAACACATGATTAGATGCTGTTTATGTACATATTGCTTCAAAACTGGGAATATACAGAAATTTTGATAGTAATCTATGTCACTGTAAATTATATGCAATCCCAATATTTTGGTTATAAATTTATCAAGGAGAATTATGTAAATTCTTTGGTTCACAATGAAGAATACTGTTCAATAACGGAACTAACAAATAAAATACTACAAGAGCACCCTATTAAGTTAGTGATTTTAATTTATTCTGTATTTACCCATTAAAAATGTGTTGATTTTGCTAACAATTTATAAACTTATTTGCTAAGACCCTGAATGGGTCCATATTCAGAAAGTCAAATTCTGTATGAACAATGTTAGTGTGAAACTTATAAATGTTATTTGTTTCTCAGAGTTAAATTCAATGACTGAACACATTAATTAGAATGTTTTAATATATTGTTTCCATACTTATTATGCAGTTTAGTATTTCCATGTATGAATAATATTTTATGTAAATAATACCTATTTCAAACAACTGCTGGAAAACATTTGAGTTCAGTGCCCAGATTATGTTCATTACCAAGGTTATCACATTTAGACAGATCTTAGAAGTTTGGAAGATTTTTTTAATTCAAGCCAATAAATTTAAATTAAAATTTTAAATGGCAATTAGTGAATACTAAATAAATACTAATTTTAATGGGAAGAAAACAGTACTTTTTTAAGAACTATAGAAAATTATTTTTAAAAGCTGATTTAATATTTTATATCTAAATTCAGTCTCCTTAGTGTTCTTGAATAATACATCAAAATTATAATATATTAACCTGAGGGACAGTCTCTTCAAAATAAAAGCTAATGGGAAAGAAGGAAATATGAATAATCAAAAGAAGGATGCTCAGGCAGTTTTAAAACAATTTTAGACCTTTTTCGACCATTATTATTGCTTCAGCTTTATACACACACACACACACACACGTATTTCAGCAGATGTATTTGCATATTTTATACACTGATCTAAATGAAGTCTCACTATTTTTGTAAATATTAGATGATACAATTTTGATTTTGCTGACAAAGTATCTTTTTAACAGTTTTTCTTTTTTTACTTTCAAAATAAGTCTTATATTTACATGTAAATAGACTATATTGTAATAAATCACTATTAAAAATCTAAATTTCAAGAAAAGCTTTTCCACATATCATCATTTAAAAAAAACTTATGGATCTATTCACTTTACTAGTTATTTTTTCAATTTGTCTTTTTGAATAACACAAAAATATTTTTCCAACAGAGACAATCTCACTAATCTTTTTAATTATATCAGTATGACAACCGGTAAACCCACAACAATAGCCAAAAAAAGATTTCATAGAATTATTTATTTGGCCATCACTCAATATCAACAGTTTCAACAGCATTAATCTCAGGAAATCCAGCAAAATATGATATTCAAGTATTAACTTTGTCAGGAAGAAAAGGAAAATTGCCAAGGTTTCTAAAATGTGGAAGCATTATCTATCTTCTCAGTATATATCATATATATTTTTACTGGACAAGAATGCTTCACAGGCAGCTAGTATGGATTGCTTTAGAGATACTTTTGTTAACATCAAGCAAAAAATGAATTATATAAATTTAAGGTTCTAGGAAGTGGTACATAGGGAGAAGCAAATTTGAAAGCTAATAGCACCCATTGGTTTTAAATTAGCCCATTACTTTCCAAAAATTAAATATTCCTTGATAGTCAGTAATATACTTAAAAGTAATTAACCCTTTCCAGCCACTGATGCTGGCTTATGTACAAATGTAGTTTCCTGAAAAACAATATGGCCAGAATAGTATACAATCCTCACCATCAATTCACATATAACTTTAAATAAAAAGATAAATTCGTTTGTTTGTATATCTGCAAAGAGAACATTCTATCCTTTTATTTTCTGATAATTGTACTACATGTAAGTTCAGTTGCACAAACCTCATGTAGATTTTAACTTTCCTGAAGAGTGATTTTTTCCGTACTTCAAAAATCCAAATAAGAATGTATGTACAAGTGACATAGCAGAGAACAGCAACCGAAGTTAACTGCGTGTGCTGTAAAATAGGAATTGGTCTATTTCCCTGCCCATGGTCATGTTTTTTCTTTTAATTCACAGGCTCCACAGTTTGTGTTAAAAATAATAGCTCTTTTATTACATATAAAAGAAAATTTAAGGTCTCTATGTGAAACATGACTAATGTAGACACACTTCACTTTTCAAACTTAAAGTGTTGCTTGTACAAATTCTTAAAATCTAATGCTTGAAATGATCATTTTTTTCTATCAAAGTTCAATCTCTGTTTTATTTTTATGATTTCTTCCAAAAAGCAGCTCAATAATGATAGCGAGACCCTAAAAGTAACTAGGCATAAAATCTGAAGACACTAAAACAAATAAAACAAAATCTCTATGACTTGTGACAATCAAACAGTAAAACCAAATTAATTTTCACAACTAAAAATTTTAACCTTGACAATGAAAGCTCATTTAATGGGATTCCCTTTATTTAAGCACCACCAATTTTGCCCAACAAAAATGTTAAGACAACTCATCTGCATTAAAAATGAACTCTTCGAGTCATAGGAGTGCTATTAACTTGTATTCATAATTTTCAAAACTTCTCCACTTCAAAACAACAAAAATAAAAGCCAGTAAATAAAAGTTCTACAAATAAAGGAAAATTGTAAACATTCTTTGTGCTAGAAAGTTTGACAATTATAGCAAATAGTGTTATCCAATTGCCAGTATATTACACAAAAGTCAAAGGTTTATAACATGAAATCACATGTGACACAGTGGCTTAGATTTTCATTACGAGAGTTAATCCAGCATAGCATGTACTAGATCATTTGGACAATGAATGTGTGTGCAGAGCACAGGAAATCTCCTACCTTCATACAGTGCTTTAAAGCCCTGGGCACTCACAGCAAAGTCTGTCGTGAACCACAGAGTGAGGATAGATCCCGTGCTCACTATAGAGGAGGGTAGCTGAAATCCGGATAATCTAAATAAAAAAAAATAAAAAAAAAACAAAACGAAAAAACATGAATATAGTTTAAAAAGTATGAATTTGTTTGTAAAGCTTGGTAAAGTCATTTGATAACTCTTTTAACTATGCTATATTTATCTGAAGTATGCCATTAAACTATTAGATCACCCATACACATGGAGTTGCTAGGTAATTGACATTAAGCATTTTTAAGCATCAGAGTTGGTAGTATCTTCAGAGACAGTTCTCTCTTCGAATTTTACGATATACCATTATCTTCAAAGGAGCATATGGAAAATAACAGAGCAGTGCAAAGTTGTCCTTACACATGCTGCACAAAACACTGTGATTTTTCATGTGCTTTTGAGTTTATTCTTTTCCCCCTATATTATTAAGTAGTCAGTTGTCACATCTCATATTGAATGTGCTTATTCTTAATATCTCCCCTAAAAAAACTGCAGTTTCTCTTGAAAAGAAATTGTACCAGCCATTGCATAATAAATAAAAATCAATTACTACCTTACTAGCAGAGGTCAAATGAATCAATCTTAATGTTTGGCTTTCAAGATGCATCTTTTGGGCTCTAAGAAACGTTTTTCATCTACACTATATTTGGATATATTGAAAAATTTTACTGATTGAACTATTACAATCATATGCATAATGCTTTAAAAACTGGCAGCTTTTCCATAGGTCAAAGAGAGGTTTCATCAACTTATATTTTGCCTAAAGTTTCCTAATTAAATAGGTTTGTCTACAGATAGGTAATTTAGTGTAAACTGAACACAAAGTTCTGATGCCAAAAGAAAGCAGCCCAAATGTTCATCCCCTACAGGAGAAATTTTGGCTTGCCAGTCATTACAGAATCAGTACTCTGGACCTAATCAAGAGGATTTACTATGCCCAAATAATGAAATAATAGATTAATCACAGAAACAACAAGCTAAAAAATAAAAAAGTCATATTTAAGTAACAGAATAATTCTACAAATGCTTCTAAAATCTATGACATACTGTTTCATTTTTCAGTATATTCATTTTATGTCAATTAGTTTAATTTTTACTTCAGTTTTATTTAAAAAACAAAACAGAACAAAACAAAAACTCTCATTAATTCCTAACCTCAATCTACAGCCAAACCATAATTTCTTATAAATCAATTTAAAACTCATTTTCCTAATTAAAATATATTTATAACAGGCAAGGTGTGTGTGTATGTGTGCGCGCGCGCGCACGCACAAACATTTGTGAGCTCAAACATGAAAACCTTACAAAGCCAACTACAAAAGCTACTTAATTACATTTCATTTGTGAAATGGTGTGTTTTGGATGGATTCAGAGCAGTGCTATTGGGGAGAGTGGGACACCTGGCATGCCAAAGGTAGGAGGCTGTGAATGTCCAGGGGGCGAATTAATCCTCAGATTGCTCTATGATCTATGAGAGGTCTCCCAAAACAAGACCTGAGAAGACCCACATTCTGCTAAATAGCTTGCATTTCCATCTTTTAAAACCCGTATGCTTCTGAGCTCCCGAGGCCTGGCTTATCCTTTTTGACCCTTCTGTGGCCATCTTTTTTTCCCCTCCACCTTTCGGTTCATCACTTTTTTCCATTTAATATGATTCCTAGATTTGTGTGGATTCTCACCTGTTCTCAAATTACATCCACATTCGTGAACTACAATATCTGATCACCTAAAGAACTTCATTTGTTCTCTTTATTTTTTCCATTGAATGTCAATCTGAACCATTCCCAAATAGTCCATTCACATGAAGAACTAAATAATTGGTAAGTGGGAAAATAAACCCTTGTTTATCATCTGTCATACAAACAGACTCCTTGCTGTTATCTAATGTTATCTAATGTAATGTAGAAAGCAACTTAGTGAAGCAAACATTGACTCCAGAAAGGAAATCAACAACACCGAGTTTAGATCTTCTGTAACCAAAACCCAGCAAGGATACAAAATTCACCAACATCATTGGACAGCAGGATCTAATCAACATTTATAGATCACTCCACTCAAAAAGAACAGAATACACATTTCTTTAAGTTCCCATAGAACCTATAGTAAGATATACCATATCTTAAGCCACAAAACAAACCTCAACAAATTTAAGAGAATTGAAATCACACAGAGTGTGACAGCAATGAAATTAAACTAGAAATCAAGAAGAGAAAAAGGCAGAAAAATCTTCATTCACTTGGAAACTAAACAACACACCTCTAAATAATCCATGGATCAAACAGGAAGTCTCAAGGGAAATAAAAACAAACAATGAAATGAATAAAAATAAAAATACAATATATTAAAATTAGTAAGACTTAGCTAAAAAGTTCTCAGACAGTAATTAATAGCACTAAAAGCAAACATGAGAAAAGAGAAAAACTCTCCAAACACTAATCCGAGCTCTTACTTCAAGAACCTAGAAAAAGAAGAGCAAAATAAACCTAAAGCAAACCAAAGGCAAAAAACAAGAAAAGATAAATACAGAAATCAATAAAATGTAAAAAAACAATAGAGAAAAACAGTGAAACAAAGAACTGATATTTTGAAAAGATCAATAAAATTGACAAACATTTAGCACAACTGACAAGAAAAGATAGGGAGTTTAGAAGATACAAACCCTCAATATCATGAATGAAACCACAAATAATACTTTGGGCCCAGAAGATATCAAAAAGATAATAAAAGGATACTACAAAAACTCTACATACATAAATTTGGCAACTAAGATTAAATAAGCCACTTCCTCAAAAAACACAAAGTATCATGACTTACCCAATAGAAGATAGATAATGTGAATAACCCTATAGCAAGTAAAACTCCGCAAAAAGAAATATCCAGGCCCAAATGGTTTTACGGGAGAATTCTATCAGGCATTTAAAGAATTAACACCAATTCTACACAATCTCTTCAAGAAAACAGAAGTGGATGGAACACTGTCCTACTCATTTTATGGCACTAGCACTACCCTTTGTTATGGACTAAATTGTGCCCCTCCACTCCAATTTATGTGTTGAAACCCTAATCCTCCACATGACTGTGTTTGGAAAGAGGATCTTTAGGAGTTAATTAAGGTTAAAAGAGGTCAAAAGGGCAGGACTCAATAGGATTAGTACTCTTACAAAAATAAGAAGAAAGATCCTTCTCTACAGGCACACACTGAGAAAAGGCCACGTGAGCACACTGGGAGAAGGCTACTGTCTACAAGTCAGGAAGACAACCCTCACCAGGAACCAACTATCCTGGCACGCTGATCTTAGAGTTCCACCCTCCAGAACTGTGAGAAAATATATTTCTATTGTTTAAGTCATTCAGTCTGTGGTACTTTGTGATAGCAGCCTGAGCAGACTAAGACAGTCTAATACCGAAACTGGACAAATACAAAGAAAAGAAGAAGAAGAGAGAAGGAAAAGAAAAAATGAACCAGTATCACTCATAAATAAAGATGCAAAACTTCTTAAGCAATATATACATAAGCAATATGTAACAAGAATTATACACCATAACTGAGTGATGTGCATTCCAGGAATGTAAGGATGGTTCAATATTTAAAAGTCAATCAATATAATCTGCAATACAAATAGGCTAAAAAAAGAAACATCAGAAGATTAGTAATCTATGTAGAAAAAAACATTTGACAAAACTACATATCTAATCATGAGAAAACTTCTCAGTATAATACAAATGGAGAAAAGCTTCTCCAACTTGACAAAGAATATCATCCAAAACCTTACAGATAACAATACACTTAGTGGTGAAAGAGTAAATGCTCCCCCTAAGGTTGGGAATAAGGCAAGGATGTCTGCTTTTGCCATTCTTATTCAACATTGTGCTGGAAGATCCTGCCAGTGCAATAAGGCAAGAAAAATAAATAAATAAATAAATCCATACAGTTCAAAAAGGAAGAAATGAAGTGGTCACTATTTACAGATGATTGGACTGCCTACATGAAAAAATGCCAAGGAATCTATTAAAAAAAATATTTTAGAACTAATACATGAGATCAGCAAGTGTATGGGATACACAATAAACATGCAAAAATCAATTATATTTCTACATACGAGCAATGAACACATGGGCAACAAAATTAAAATTACAACATCATTTACAGTCACTCAAAACTTAGAAGTGTAGGTGTAAATTTAACAAAATATATACAAGACTGTACACTGAAAACTATACAATGCTGAAGAAATAAATTTTTTGAAAAACCTAAATAAACGGAAAGATATGCCATGTTAACTATAAAGATGTCAATTCTCACCAAATTAGTATACGTGTTTGACATAATTTCTATCAAATCTCAGCAACATTTTTGTTGATATAGACAATATTCTAAAATTTATATGGAAAATAAAAAAAAAATACCTCAAACAATTTGAAAAAGAATAAAATAAATCAGTCTACTTGATCTTAAGACTTATTTTATAGCTACAGTAATCAAGACCATCTTGTGTTGGCAACTTGGCAAAGGTATAACACACATATATCAGTGGATCAGAACAGAGAACCCAGAAATAGACTTCACAAATATCCCCATCTTACTTTTGACAATAGTCTAAAAGCAGCCCAATAGAAGAATTCAACAAATTGTGCTGGAACAACAGTATGTCAATAGGCAAAAAAAAAAAAAAAGAGCCTAGACCTAAGTCCTAAGTTTAACACCTTATATGATAATCAACTCAATATGGCTCAAAAACATAAATGTTAAATGTAAAACTATAACACTTTTAGGGGGAAAAAAATAAGAGAAAATTTTCGGAGCCTAGGAATAGGCAAAATGTTTCCAGACTTGACACCAAAATGATGATAGAGAAGAAAAGACAAAAAATAAACAAACAAAAAAACCCCAATAAATTGGACTATAAGAATTTAAAATTTTTGCTCTGGGAAAGATGCTGTTAAGATGAAAGTACATAATACAGACTGGAGACCATATTTGCAAACCATGTATCTGACAAAGGACAAGTACCTGAAATATATAGTAAGCTCTCAAGACTCAGCAGTAAAAATGAACAATCCGATTAGGAAAAAATGGGCAAAGGACAGAAAGAGCCTCATACCTGAAAGATATACAGATGGCAAATAAGCACAAGTTCCACATCTTCAGTCATTAGAGAAATGCAAATTAAAACCACAGAGAAATGTCAGTACACACCTATCAGAGAGGCTGAAACAAAACAAAACAGAACAAAAAAAAAAACGAGTGGCAACATCAAGGGCTTGCTAAAATGTGGAGAAAATATTTGCCTGTGTATTGCTAGTGAGAGTGTAAAATGGTACAGCCACTCTGGAAAACAGCTTGACATTTTCTTAAAAATCTAAACATGTAACTACCATGTGACTCAACAATTATTCTTGTTATTTACTCCAGAAATTTTTATGGTGATGAAAATATTCTACATCTTTGTTGTATCAAGTCAGGATCCTGGCAGTGGTATTGTACTGCAGTTTTGTAAGGTGTTTCCATTAGGGGACTGGCAAAGAGCACACAGAATCTCTCTGTATAATTTTTTTCATCTATACTTGAATCTGTAATTATTTCAAATTAAGTAATTAAGTAGAAAAATACATTGGAAAGGTTGAGAGTGGGAGGCACTCAAGAAAATATTAATGAAGATTAAATGATCAACTTAGTCAAAAATCAAAAAATAGTATTTAATAACAAAACATTGTCTCATAAGAGTCCAGTAATAAATTAAAACAAAAGTCTAAGGGATTGTTTAATTTAGTAATTATCCATTTTGAAGTTTTAAATATCTAATAGCCTAAGTTTAGGTATCAAATAATATGATAGCACTTTAAAATAAATGCAATTTCATTTTCTCTTTAATGAGTTTTATAAAGAATTGTAATTATAAAGGAACACGGACCAACTACATTAGCTCAGAAAAAAGTAACAACACGCTAACTGTAGACGAAATATATACACGTCATCTGTCTTCAAATACCTGAAATGGAATGGATTCATTTATGTTAGAGTGCAAAATCATGGAGTCCTCCACTGGCTGAGGGGGCTGTAGAAAGAATGAGTTGATCCAGTGGACCATAAAGAACCCACAAGAGTAAAATTTGTAATTAAGATGTTTATAATCTTTACTCTATCATACCAGCTGGGAGTGAAGAATCTTATAAGAACAGCTGGGGAAGCTCACTCGTTGGCAGTTCTGCAAACCTGCTACTGAGGACACTCTTCAGTACATCAGTGAGTGTTCTTTGCATGAGGACCATTGGGATAAATTTTATTGTTATTTAACTTTCTTTGAAGAATCCCTAATTCTTATGATTAACTGATCTATTTTTAGCAACCATGGAGCTGGTCAAGTTTCCCTCTTAATGTTGGCTAATAGAAAATCTAGAGCCAAAGTTCTGGCCTTTCCTAAACAACAAATAAACAAATAAATCTCATTCCAGAGTCCATTGATTCGTATGCCTTCTAATTCTTACCTTGCAGCAGTCCATGTATCTTTATATCTCTGAAGGCCACCTTATTTCTCATTATAACTAATCCAGGTATTGATAAAGTAATGTATCAATTAAAGGAAGAAAGAAAAATAAAGAACATTGGTTAGCTTTCCCCTCTTCATTTTCTCTATCAAGCCAGGTATTACCTACGACATAGGAGCATTAGACCCATTTTTCACATGCTGTGACTCAGAAAATTAGTATTTCAGAGAATTAAGTTGATGCCATATTTTAAGCCAGTTTGAGATGCCTGGAATGTAAATCTAGCTACAAATGCAACTTTCCCTGTTTATGGTTTTAATTTCCTGCCACAATTTTGCCTAAATAGACCAAGCAGGTGTGTTACTACATAGTCTGGCCAACCTGGGCAGCAGCTGGCCCTAAAGGCTAAGCTGTAAAAGGGTTTTTTTCACCCCAAACCTAAGTCTGCCCTAACATCTATGCCATAGGTGCTAATGTAGAAAATGACCCTGTTACCTTTATTCAAAGCATTAGGTTTTTATTTGGGGCCCTAGTGGAATCATTTGTAAAAGGAAAAAAAAAATGTTAAGAAAGGAATTTGCTGTGAGAACAGTGACAAGAAATCAATTTCATTCTTAGTAAAAAAAAGTACTCTTAGTTAATGCTTGGTCCAACATGCTTCTCTCTTTCTATCTTTTTCTAGTGGCATCCCTGTTGTCCTGTAGAACCTCATTTACTATATTTTCTACTGAGAGAAAGAAATCCCCCTTCCACATCCAGTGATGTGGGTAGATGATGGAGCATGTCTGTCAGACCTGAGCAACTGTTAGGTAATGGAGGAACGATCTGTGGCAGCACTTTGATATTCCAGGTACACATTCACTTGGAAGAAACATGAGTTCCACAATTGAACAACTTTATTTTTCTTCCATCTCTCGAGAAATGCCTAGGACTAATTGCACATAAGGGTAAACCCAAAATATTTTGCCATGTGCTATCATCCAAGGTATTCAAATCACTGATACCGGTGGAATAGCCTTGAATATTAAAAGTGGTAATGCTGAAAAAAAAAAAAAAAGGCAAATTCAGTGAAAAGCTAAACAGCGTCAGAAGGCCAGTGTGAATGCAGCTAATTTCGCATACATCAATAAAGGAGTTGTAACTCTAGTAAATGAAGGTGCACTTTTAAATTACACATCATACCTACTGTATAATCTGTAATGTTTTGATTTTAAAATGTCAAATATCTTTATAACTACTGTTTAGTTAAGTTGTTAAATGCATATCTTAAGTAAATTAGAAAACAATTACTAAGTTAAATCTTTTTCCAAGGAATGTAATTGCTTTAAAGAAAATCTCTGTAAAGCCCAATGTTGCTAAACTCACATTAATACTCAGTATTTGACAACATCACATTTCATGCATATGCCAGTGTAGATATCCTCATAATATAGCTTATGAAAACGCTTGGCCTACCAGTAGGAGTGAGATTAGAAACATACCATAGGAGCTAGCAATGATCTCAGAGAGTAATTTATTCAATGTTTTACTAGTGAAATTAATTTCCTCAAAAAGAGTTTCTCAGCAAGATACTACCCAGGGCTTGTGTGAGTCCTTTGAAGGCTGAGAAATAAATTCCCCACAGGCAGTTCATTTCACTATTAACTAATAACTTGCTTAGATTTTTAGGAATCTCTCTATCTCTATTATGTTCAAGTATTGGTCCCATTATACATTATTTGGAATAGTTTACATGCCATGGGATAAAATATGGGATTTAACGTTTTTCAAAAAGCTATCCATTTTGTGGCTGATACTATTGTTTTGAAATTTATTAACTCTATTAGCTGCTTTATTTGAGCCTGAATCTTACCATATGTTTAGTTGAAGTACAATATTGGATAATCAGAATCAATTTTTCATTAATTCAAAATATTTACTGAACAGCTACTAAAAGATACATTTATGGTTAACACATTTTCTGCACTGAAGAAACTTATAGTCTAAAGTAAAAAATAGAAAAATAAATAGGAATAGTCTGGAAGTAAGTAAATCAGGATAATACACATAGATGCCTTGAGCATCTGTGTGTATTATCCTTCTATCATCCAGATTTGATGGTCAGATAGTATGGGGATATTATGATATACCAAATGTTATTGACAACCTGTGAATATTTCAACAAAATGTAACAATTATCATATACCCCACCATATCCTAACTTCCTTTTTAGTCTTTAAAAAAAAAAAAAACATGGGAGTAATATCTGGGAGTAAACTTTCTTCAACTCAGAGAGGTTGACATAGTCCAAGAATTAAAATGGTATACATTAATTTTTTTAAATGTATTTTCCAAATCACCAAAAAAGTATTATTATGGCTAAATGTGCCCCCAAAGTTTCATGTATTTGAACTTAATCTCCACTGTAACAGTGTTAAGTGGGTGGGAAATACAATTATGATTATTGAAAGTTGGGGCCTTAAACAGGTGATCAGATTGTGGGGACAATGCCCTTGTGAATGGAATAATCCATTAATGGAGTGATGGGTGTGGCTCTGAGGGCTTTAAAAAGACACCATGTGAGCAGATTAGCTCTCCTGCTCAGCCATTCACCATGTAATACCCTGCATCATTGTTGAGAATCACCACCAAGAAAAAATCCCTCACTGATTGTGCCCCCTGGACTGTGGACTTTCCAGACCAAAATTGTAAGAAATAAATTCTATTTCTTTATAAATTCCTCAGTTTCAGGTGTTCTAAGCAACAGAAATGAACTAATACAGTTATGTAATTATACGTAAAGAAAGGAAATTTGCCTGTAAATTAATGTAACTATTGTGTAATAGTGACAACAATCTTATGATAACCCATAGATGTAGCAAGAAGACTGAGATTAATTTCTGGATGGCACATTTATATGTTGGATAGTCAGAAAATAGAATATATTCTGTAAATTCAGAAGTTTTATATTTATGGTTATTGAATTAGTATCTTCTCTGTAAAATAACTATTTATTTCTGAAAGTTATTCAATGTTCTGTTTTAGAATCTGTCCACGACTATTTGTAGGTATAGGAAGGTTTTCTTTATTACAGGAGAATTTTAAAGTAGGAAGAGGCATTAGATGATATTAGATATCAAGTATTTCAGCTTTTTATTTTATGGAGAAGAGAAATTATGATTAGAAATATTGAGTGGCTTTATAGGGTTTTCCTGATGTAGGGATGGGGACAGATTTTTTTAAAATTAATTATTTATTTTTTTTACATTCTAAGACGTTGTTGCAGAGCAGTCGTGGGGGAGGGGAGAAGAGAAAGGGAGGGAGGGGGGGGGAGGAGGAGGAAGGAGGGAGGCTGGGGCATGGCTGAGGCCCGCGGCCCCCCTCTCATTCTGGCAGGGGAGCCCACGGGGCTTGCAGTGGTGGCTCAGTGGTCATTACTGGGCTGGATGCAGATGTTGGAGGATGTGGCTAATGCCCTCAGGACCCCCTCCCTACCTTGTCTTGGAGGGATGGGGACAATTTGGACAACAAGAAGTGGTCATGCCTCTGAGAAAACTGATGAACCCAGAGAGACTAGGAGGTCTGAGAGCAGGGGTGGCTGTGAGTTTTGACCTAGGTAAAGTCCTAGGAGGTCACCATCCTCTTGGAAAGTCCCTCCTGCCGTTATTGGTGCTAACATTGAAATCTACATGATTTCAGATCAGTGTGCGGGAACCATCTAAAGACTCCTGAGCCTAAGAGAAGGATAAGGGGCGCCCTGCATGGTGCTGAATACATAGACTGGATGAGTAACATGGCCTTTGCAACCGGGTTTGGATACTTGTTATAAAAGGCTAGATGCAATAAATTACATCTCAGATTGTATCAGTAGAAGGCAGAGGGAGATCTGGTACCAGATGATTCTTCAACCCCTGGTGCTTTGGGCTCATATAATACCTTCAGATAGATACCATCCAGGGAAGATGGAAGCAAACAGGCAAAATTCTGAAAAGATTGAATTAAACACACACACACACACACACACACACACACACACACAAACACACACATAACACTCTGAAGGGGCTGAGCACAACTAGATGTTACCAAATGAAAGTTTCTGTGATCATATGGAAAGAGACTCAGGGTAGAGATTACTGTAAAATCCTTTAAAAAAGTTGTATTCTTTTTGACATAACTTTTGATCTTTGAAAATAATACCTGTTACATTTATTTTTCTGTTACGTTCAACATATCACTTATTTCGAACAATTAATATAAAATATATAAATCTACTCTCAGTGTCGACTTCAATTACAGATTTTTTGTACAAAATATATAAACTATACACACACACACACACACACATATGTGAGGGAACTTCAAAAAGTTCATGGAAGAATTGACGTTATCTTTTAATTCTATCTTCCACAAACTCTTTGAAGTATGTGTAAGCCATTGTATAATTTTGTTTCTTAAAAACGTGTTGAATGTTAAACTCAGGGATCATCACTTAATATAACCTCTCTTGGACATAAACTGAGTTAAGTTAAATATCTTACACTTCCCTTAAACTTAGGTTTTCAAATTTCTTCTCTTTGATATGCCACTTCATTGGCCCAGAAGTAAAGGTATTTCAAGTAGCTACTGTACTTGAAGTCTTCATTGCTATTCTTATTAGGGAATTAAGTCATGTGTCTTATTGCCATGCTAGACAGCCTCGAGTACAGATGTGGCAGGTCTGTGTTGCCTGTTTTTGTCCTCTGTGAAGCACGCATCACGGCTGTGTGAATCTGGCTTGACTTCAGAGTAAAAGCAGTTAGTCATCTGGTTTTATTCCTTTATCATAGCCCAACACTGAGATGCTAGCCACTCTAGGTTGTAATTATTAGTAGTCCCCAAAAGTTTAGAAGTAAAACATGTTGTAAAGTTGCACATTTACAAAAGCCTGAGAAAAGATTTTATGTTCACTTGTCCTCCATTCACTTAACCTTAAATTTTAAACACAATACAACTAGGAGTATCAACTTTGTATAAAGAAAAATCAGGGCATCTTGTAGCAAGACAGCTAGACAGTTACCTCACATCCACAGAGGCAAAGCATCTTTTTCTATTGTCTGGTGTTTATTAGAAATTTACAGTAATTCTAGGTAGCTTATCTGCCTTTAAATAGTAATTTAGAAGGAATACCTAAATGATTTGCTTGTGCCATTTTGAAATTGTTTTCTATACTAATTTCTGGAATAAAAAGTCTATATACTTAAGAGATGTGTAATGTGTGTATCTGTCTATGTGTCTGTGGATGTGTAGACATAGACATAAGTAATCATATATTTTCCTATAATAAACTAGAAAAAATTTTTATGACACTTTTAGCAATAATGTGCATGTTTTCAATGCTTGAAAAATGCACATACTATAGACATTTCTGGGCTTTTTTATAATTGGCAATTCTTTATTAATAATCCTGAATTAATGTGAAATTTGGTTATTTTTGTTGTTAATTTTTAATATAAATTGTACAAGAGTACCTTGAAAAGTTTGTGGAAAAACAAAAGTAAAAGATAATATGAATCTTTCCATTAACTTTTTTGAAGACCCCCCTCACATCCATTTAGGATGCACACACATGGTGTTTTCATAGCTTATACATAGTGAAATGATGGATACTGTCAAGCTTTTTTTCATACCTGTGAAGACTAATACGTGTATAACTGGACAGATCCCTTAAAAATAAGAATTGAAAATCTTGGGGGAAAAACACAGTTGAATAATATAATGCACAATTAACTTTCTTATCAGGTGTTCTTCTGAGAGATAGATGTTTGCTTTCCAGAAGCACCGTGCCTGTGTTCATGAATGTCTTCAGTTATATCTTGAAAACATAAGAGATTTCCAGTAGTCTTATCACTTCTCAATAATGAAAATACTCTTATCTAATTTCCCCTCATAATTTTGGTGTGGTTGCTCTTCAAAAGCTCTGTATATGTGTGTAAATATAGATGTACACACATACATCTGTATGCACACACACATATATGAACATACACGAAATGTATCTCTTTTGAATGAAGAGAAAACAGTGTCCTTTCACTTCAAAATGTTTTGAAAGCAGCAGCCAAGTTTGGTCGTTTGCCAGTTCCTGCTAGCAATTGGGAAAAATAAATAGATTAGCTTTTATAATTTGTTGGATCAGAAAATAGCAAAAGAATAAGACTCATTTCATTACAGAGGGACAAGGTACACATCGATTGAGATGGCAGAGGAAGTGCAGGTTTGGAGGCTATACTCAAGAGAGGAATGAGCACACCGAGGGTTGATCTCACACTGGGCACCCCAAGAGCTGGGCCTCGATATCCCAAGCAGTGGTAGCTCCAGGAGGGCAGGGGTGTGTTCACTTAGGCTCAGGCCACAGGCTAAGTAAGGTCCCCCATGATCCCACCCGTCAGAACCAGGGTTTCATCGACTCCCGGAGAACTCCTTTCCCATCAGATGGTATGGAATGAGGGGTCCTCTTCTGGTTTGGGGCCGAGGCTCATGATTCATACCGGTGGTCGCCAGGCAGGCAGTGGAGATGAGATAAAAGGAGCCAGCGCCTGGAGAACGCAGCTGAGCTTTGGCTCTCAGGGGCTGCGTTTCACTGGATGTGGAACTGCACGTGATTGCCAGGTTTTTTAGGATCAGCCAGAAAGAATAAAGGCATAAAAAAATCCAATTTTTAAATTATGGAAATTAGTTTAAAAAAAAAAAAAAAACTCGCTGTGCTGGTCCCACAAAACAAGTCCGTGCTGTAATTGATCCCGTGTGTGCCCCTCTGGTCTCTTCGTAAGTCCGGTGCTGTCTTTCTCCCAGGAGTTAGGCATGGGGTTTCTCACACTATGTACACCAACTTGGAGGAGTAATTTTCTACAGTCATATTTTCTGTTTGGGTGCTTAAAAAAATATTGCAATTAAACCACTGCATTCAGTTTTAATCTACAGCTTTGCTTCCTAAGAGGCTTACATCATTAAAGCCTCTCGGTTCGCCCCAATGCACCATTGTCCACGTTGTGGTTATGGTGTAGTTCACTTTCTCCTGGAGGCCTGAGACGAATTTTATCCTGCTATAGTGATTCAGTATATCTGGTATATCTTAGTTTACACTAAATAAAAATTCCCTCCTAAGAGATTTCACTCTCTGCTAAACACTACTCTCTAATAAAATTGCCTCTAGAAAAAAACTTTTTTTCTCCAAATTGCATTTTAGACAAGTTTGCCAAGAATTAATTTTACCAATCTTCTTTTTCTATCAATGCACCAAGTTATTTTGAGAGAGTTACTTCATAATTACAGTATCTGTAATAGACTATTGGAAGCAAAAATCTAAACAGATTTTGCCCTCAAGCATGAAATAACGTCCTCTTGATGTGACTCTGTTATGACAATAGAACAGCAGCATTTATAAATGACATTCAAACAGTAACATCATTTTTCCTCTCACAAATGTCACCGTAAGTACTTCACTCCAGTGTTTCTCCCCCTCCACTCTATGTCATCAGCTCCAGCTTTTCTTAAATGATAAGGATCCTTAAATTGTCTTTCTAGTGCAAAACCCATTAGCAGGATTTTTTATATCAAGATCTCTTTTCAATCTTTTTTTCCCCCAGATATGCCACTTTTCCATGTTAAGATATTAAATAAGCCCTGTACTACTTTAGAATAACTCACAAGGCTCCTGCTTTATTTTCTCCTCTGAGAGTTAGTGTATTCAGCAATAATCTAACATACAGATCAGCTATGAAAAATAAGTAAGACTCTATCTGATTTCCTCATGGGCAAGCAAAGAGAGTGGGCAATGACCCCTAGAGCTTACTGCAGGTCTCTTGTTCGTGGTATCAGTAAATTAACAAAATAGTAAAATAGTTCAAAGATGTTAAATAATGACATGCATATTTACCTCACCATGATATCTGACAAAGTACAGTTTTAAATTGAGCTTTCCTTCTTAATTGTGGGCCTACTTTCTTCCTTAAAATTGAAATCTGAATTCAGTAGTAAGTGGTATTTGTTGCATTTGGAATTATACACACATACATATTGAAGAATGAAGGAGAAAAGACCCAGAGCGAGGGAGAGAGAGAGGGAGAGGCAGAGACAGAGACAGAGAGAAAGGAGAGAGACTGAATACAGAACGGCTGTTTTTCAGTTACTCTTCATAACACCTGACTCTAACAACACATTCCAGCCTGCAGACCCGTTCCAAAATTTTTCTCTGACCCTTCCATGGTTACTCTGTAGGTTGACTTCGCCTGGCAGAAAAACAGAGGCTAACTGGAAAAGAGAAGAAAATAAGAGGAGAGAAACAGAAGAATCACTCATCCTGACAGTAGAATGATATAATTTCTTCTTCCAATAACTTTGAAACCAAACTCTTTTGGTAGTCTGGCAGGCATAAGAAATGCAGCAAATGCTTACTGAGTTCATAAAGTGCATGTACAAGTGAAGGTATTAGGAAAATTACCTCTGACGTTTTCTTGGTGGAACTAAGTTATGTATATTTTCAAAACACAGCATTTGAATATTAAGTAACAATTGGGTAAAGGGGAATTATTTCAAATAAACATCATATTTTTAGAGGTGATAAAGATAATTAACATTTATATTCTTCTTTATTTTCTTCAATCTTAGAATTAACAGCTTTAATTTTTTTCACAGATAACGTCAAGGAATTTTAAATATCTGGATCTGGGAACACTAACTTTGAATATTTGACAGCAGAAGGCACTTTTCTCAACTCAGCCTGTGCCTCCTGAATCTGTCTTAGGGCATCCCCACAGTCTCACAAATAAAATGAACATAACAAGCAAGCAACAAAGAGAAAGCCTGCCAAAATTCTGTGACAATGCATTCAAGAAGGACCCTAAGTAGCCTAGAATAGAAAAAGGAAGGAAGCAATTCACGTTATAGTCACTTAAGCAAATCTAACATTTCCACTAAGTATAGTTGTGGCAATAATTTGGAAGAAATATCACTAACCCAATTTGCTGTCTCTTGATTGGGTAGGTGCAGGGAGTGACAAAGGCTCTCAGTACCTGACAAGTCTCAGCAGGCTATTTTGGGACTTAGCTCTTAGACTAAACATCAAATACACATTTTCTACTCCTGCCCCTTCCAGTCCCCCCCCCCCCAGTCCCACCTTGAAGAGCTCAACCATTTTATAGCTGCCTCCTGGGCAACGGCAAGAATGAAATACATCTATTTCCCCAAGAAAATGCTGCTTTTTTATTTATCATCATGTGACACTGTATGACTAAAATCAAAACCAATGCTAAAATCGATTACTTCCCATAGAAAAAATGGATATAATCTAATCATTCATATTTCTTCACACTTTTATCTATTCCTGGAGACATCTAAGGTGTCAACACTATTGTATGAAAGTCTAACTTAGATTGCATCCTATGTAATATATTGGTGGTATAGAAAGGTAACCTAACAGTAGATATTAGAAATTAAAAGAAATAGCATTTTAAAGTATTACTGATACAATATTAATTAAAAAGAGATCATAGGTAGGACCCCAAAAGAGAATGTAAATTGATTTACAAATATATCAGCCTCTTTGACCTTTGGAGAAAACCTTTAAAAAATCTGTCTTTTATCAGTAACTTCCTTAATTTTCTTCCATGTCCATAAATTATTGTTTCATAGCAAATTTTGGCACTATTATTGAGAAGCATAAAAGGCAGGATTATGGAGTGTTAAGGCTTTATTTAATTATTAGTCCTAAACTTAGAGCTGTAGAAATGTAACATCACTCCTAAGTAATCACCATGCAGGCTCTGAACTTGTGTAGTCTTGTAAAACTAATCACTGGCTTCCACAGACAATTTTTGAAATCCCTCTTTGGGTATTATTTGTCCAGGCGAATCGAATTCTTAATGCCCACCTCCTTCAACTTTCAAGGACTCTTTCCATCATTATTGTGCTCTCCCTGCCCCCTACTTTGAACACCAAACTCTTCAGCTTCACACACCAGTATCTGGAGGTTCATGGTATCAACTACTCACTGCACAGCAGAAGTGACTAATGAAACCTGGCGTGCTGCCTTCCTGGGGGCAGAGTCGTGTTTTAGGAGGAGATGATGCACGGGGCTGGTGCCTAGGGACGGGACTCCAGATGTTACTGACAGGCAGATGGAGCTGTGTTTTGCGTGGGTGTGCCTGCTTGGAGAAGAGCTGTCTTGCCATGTGGTTGAAATAAAAAGTGCCAAACATTTGACAGCTAAACTAAATCGTTTAACACAAACCTGTGACCAGAACACCCTCAGGGCACAGTGTGTGACTTCACAGCTCCCAAGTGTTGTAAACTGTGAGGATGTGTCAGTATAGGGTGTGCCAGACAGAGATTTGATGGAAAATTATTTGAAATTTAATCAAAATCTATATTCTTAGTCTTGAGTCTCACACATTGCTATCTACCTTTCCATTTATTCTGCCACAAAAAGCATATTAAATTAACATCATGTAGAGCAGCTTGTTAAGACAATAGACCCAATTGCAGTCATCCATGCATTTATAATCCCAAGTTTCAAGACTAAAACAAACAAGTCTAACTGAGCTAAATAATCGGTATCTCATTGTCTTACAGACATCGGTAAGGTTTCTCAAGTATAGTGCTATCTTGCTGTAGGAAAAAATCAGTTCTTATTTGAATGAAATATTTGCAAAATCCACTTTGCATCGGGGTTTTTGTTTTGTGTTTATTTATTTATTTATTTATTTTTGGTCAGTGTGAAATGATATTCTCAACCTCTCCTTGCAGAGGTGAATCACCTGTTTTACGCACAGAAACATGCTTCCTGAGTTCATGTTCATCTTTTCATGACAACCTGCATTGCTCTACTCTAAGCAGGAGAGCCAGTGCTTTTTCTCAAGGTAATTTAACACAACTTTCTGTGGGAGAGCTGATAGAAAAATTAATGCTATGGTTGCTATCTAGAAAAATTATTTTAGGCATTTTATTTTGGAAATGGCAAACACAATCAAGCAAAACAAAGCAAAACTTTGTTCTCTCAACAAATCAAACCAAGTGACCAACCAAGATCTCAAACCAAAGAAGTGTTTCTGAAGTAAAATAGTACAGAAAATTAACCTTTTTTCAAGTGACTGAAGTATGAGAGTTTAGTTTGACAGAAAAATCTAAGCTGATTTTTAAAAGGAAATATATCTTCAGATAATTCCAAAAATCCCAAAGGTAAACAGTGCAGAGACTGAGCCAGGTATTCTAGTAAGGATTATATTATCCATAAAATCAGAAACATGTTAACAGAAAGAAAGTAAATTGCATGAAATTTTCCTCTCCAGATTTCCCTAATCTAGACATATATGTGTTTTTGTCATCTTTTTCCCGTACATTCTGCAGGTGTCTGTAGATGTTTTGAGCAGAATATTAAGATAAAAATGTTTTTATTTCGGATTCTACAGGTTCTTGTCTGTCCAGCTTCTGTTGGCCCTGGGATTACACAAAGAAGTTCTTTCTTTTTATATAATATATGAAAGAGCCTTAGCATACAGTAATATTCTAGTATTTTGCACATTTGCTAAGGCTGTCCTGTTTCCAGTGTTTGTATTGGGAAGAAAGGTAGATTTTTATTCAGGTCCCATCTCTGTGTAGACCATCATGGGCCATATACAGTCTATAGCTAGTCTGTAACATCATGCTGGTCTACCCCATAGTCCACCGAATCTGTACAGAACACAAATGCTCTCACCAGAAAACCCACTGCCAGGCTTGAGTATCACCCTGCTAAAATCAATTCTATAAATGTTTTGCATATATTTTCTCATAAATTCTCACAGAAACCCAATGAAGTGATTGTATCTCCATTTGAAATGGGGGCAAGGAATTGTCCAAAGCTTCTGAACTATTAAGGACCATCATCAATATTCACACCCAGCTTGTCTGGCTTCCTGGTTGGTGCTCTTAGGACCACGCCATGCTGCATTTCAAAGAAAAAATAATTTTGAGTGTGTCGTTCATTTATAAAAATTACAGACATTCAGATAGATCTTCAAGAAAGTCCTGAAATAATTTTACCTAGGCCTTCTTATTTTTTAGAGAGGACTTCTTTAAGATTCTAGGGACCTGGGGAGTTTGACTAAAATGCTCATGGATTTAGTGTTTCAGACATAATCACATCTCTAGTCTCTGCACTCTGCCCTGCATTGTCTCCTTCCTACTGGAGCACGCTGCTTAATAATAAATATAATTGAAATCAGAGAATACTTAAGCTCTCCCCGTTCACACAATGCCGAATGTTAATTGGCAAAGGTAGTGGCAGACCAGTGCCTCAGTGCTGCAGCTCCTGGCTTCAGGAAGTCCCAGCTCGAGTCATGCATTTCACTTTCCATCTCTACGCCAGGAGGAGTTTGGGGAGTCCTGCCGAGCCACATTGTGTACAATCATTCTCTTTTTATTCTATACCTACATTATCCCATCGAGGAGTTAGTATTTCCTTGGAGCTCCTGGAGACTGAGGCACTTATGCAAACTCTCCTGGCCTTAACACTGCATTGAGATGGCCTACAATTACCCACAAATATTTGGCTACAAATGAGACCTTTCAAATAATCTACCCTCAGCTGAAGGATTAAAAACTTGCTTATAATTCACGATCTAATTCTTAAAATTTAAATTAAAGGATGTATTATCTGAGTCTATATTGTGTTCTCTTGAAAACATTAGAATAACAAAGGCTTCTAACAGAGTTTAAGTATGCCTAAGTAATAATACATGCCTGGAAGTTCCATAAATGAATTAATATGCACTCATGGATACTCCATCAGGCCTAGACACTTGGGGTAAATTTTCATTTTAGTACTAAATTATAAATGACACTCTCTTTAGTAATCTCAGCTACTATGATTATTATTGGTACCATCCTATTTCACCTGGCTTATATGGTTCCTGATAATTAATCAATCAATCAAATAATCAATTCATTATCTACATTCCCTTCTTACTGCTTTGTAAGTATTCTTTCAATTACTGAATAAAATCATCCATTTTACTAAGCATATTGCTTATTTTATTCATTTGAAGTATACCTTTTTATTAAACAAATTAAAAAGCAACTGTGAAATTGAAAATGACATTTTACTGGTGCCTAAATTAACATGTCAATAAATATGTTAAAGGTGATTTTTGCATGTTACAGAAAGTGTAAAACTAACATTAGAATACAACTTTGTGGATTACTAACCTATTTAGCATAAGTTCCTTACTTAATAAAAATATTTAGTAATTCAGTGATTGTTAAATCTAACTTCTTTCTAACATTCTTTTGCCTTTTCTTACATTTGAAAAATGAGCGGAAACAGTTATATGCTAGGGTACTTCAAAAAGTTCACGGAAAGAATCATATTATCTATTAATTCTATTTTTCCATGAACTTTTTAAAGTACCCTCATATACATATATACATATATGTAAAAGCATATGCTTAAAGCATACTTATACATCTCCCCACCAAATATTTTTTAAAAGTATATATTTTTCCTATATTTTTATTGTAAAAAACACATATATTTCAAGGTAAAGAAAAATGTAGCATTGAAAATAGAAGTTGGTATGTAGCGATAGACACCCTAAATTCTATACTTACTAAAGGCAAACTTCGAATTTAATTAACTTTCTTAACAGTAAAGTAGAGAATACAAATCAGTTTTGTGTTATTAATGAAGAAGACTTGCACATAAATACTGACTTGGACAAGAGATGTAAATCTGCGGTGCAAAAATTAAAGGAACTCATAAAGAATATATCTTTTAATGATACTAGGACAAATAATAAAATTACAGAAGAGAATCAACTGCCAAAAGTTTAGTAAGTATAATAGTGAGTAATAATATATGCTTGAAAGTTTCCACAAATGAATTAATATCCAGCCCAGGACACTTCATCAGCCCTAGAAATTTAGGGTACACATTTTTTTTTTATTTTCACAAAAGTTAAAAAGCTTAATATAAAAAATAGAATATTTAAAATAGCAGTGATCAAAAGTTTAAAATACAGTTTTGATGAAAATATTAGAAATAAGACATTCATTCTTTTATAAGTGTAATTTTGTTGTAAATTTTTTGTTAATTTGGACACATCTTTCAAAATTAAAAATGCAGAAATCCTTTGACCCAGCAATTTAACTTCTAAAATTTGCCCTACCTCTATACAGGCATGTGTACATAAAATATACTCATGTTTATAAGACTTTTTATCACAGTATTATTACTATAACCAAAAAATAGAATCAACTTACAAGTCTATTAATTGGGGAGAGTTTAAATTATAATATATTTCTACTATGATGCAATGAATAAGATGAAACTATAAAGAAGGATTGTACACACATGTACATACACATACTCGGACACAACATTCATATATGTATCTAATTATCCCTTCCTCCCCAACATAAAATGTTACTTTATCTTGTTATTTCCACAAAAATAACTGCTCCCCCATCCTCTATAATAAGTGTGCATATAAATACACACACACATAACATTGCTGATATGCATGTCCATGCTTAATTTTAGAAGATGTAAAAGAAACTTTAATAGTAATTCTCTTGGGAAAGATAAGTAATAGCATGGCATAATAGGGAAAATAATTTCACTATATACATTTGTTTGTGCTGTTTGAAATTTTTGTCATGTGAATGTATTATTTTAAAAATTAAATAATTTAAAAATATTAAGTGAAATATATGTAGCTAATTACAAGTCAAAGAAATACAATAATTTTGTATTTTTTTCTGACGATGTGACTCATTTATAAGAAAAAAGTTATTTTTAATTTAAGATTGCATTCTTAAAATAAAATCAGTGATCAATGTCTTATAATTATACGTGAGGCAGTTTGCAAGAGGTAGAATGCAGCATAGCATTGTGAAAAACTGTTTCAATGTCTAAAAGTTGATTAGGACATAAAAACAATTTTAATCAGTATGCGGGATATGTAAACATTTTATGTTTTAATGCATTTGATAATGTTGTTAAAGTTCTTTTTTACCTAGGTATTTGATTACATCTCACAGAAAAATCTTAATTTTCTTTGACTAAAATATTTACAAGTGTCTTTAAAATGCTAATTAAAATGTTTGAAGAACAGGAAAGAAATGGAATATTTTATTTAAATATTGCATTGCAATCCATTTTTCTGACTAAATCTTGGGTGTATCATAAGGTATACCAAATAGTAGTGTTCAATCAAATATTGAACAGTGAATGATTAATAAAAGAGTGAACAGAAAATCAAAGAACTCTGAGTCATTGCAAATGTTTTTATAGTTTTAGAAAATGTCTTTGTAAATCATAGCTTCAGTCTTCTTACCTAATCAGTCTTCTTACCAATCAGACAAGTTCAGTAGCAAAATAATT
The DNA here is from genome assembly GCF_027409185.1 of Cynocephalus volans. NCBI lineage: Eukaryota > Metazoa > Chordata > Mammalia > Dermoptera > Cynocephalidae > Cynocephalus > Cynocephalus volans. Next base: position 68,961,545 of record NC_084460.1, read on the forward strand.
CTACAACCAAGGAATAAAAAGCAAAAGTAAATTTGCCCTGAGTCATTTATATGAACCCCTTTTTCTCTAAGAGACTATGGAAAACAATTTTGTTTAACAACTGATCAGAATTTGAGTTGCAGAACCATGTAACTAAATTCTTTATCTTCTCCCATTTTTTTTTTCTACTGTCCCCAGTCAGCAAACACAGCTGAAACACAGCTTTGGATAAACTCAAGATGACAATTTTGTGATAAACCTGTATTGCAGAACACGATGTCATCGAGTAATAGGACAGTTCTAAAAGCACTTTCTTTAAAACGTTTTTTGCTTCTTCTTTATAACAACATAACACAAAATTTTTAAAAGTTAGAAAACAAATGCATATAGAGTAAAAGGTGAATGATCTCCTTCAAAATACTACATTTCTGCCTAGAGATTCCTACCGTTAATAATGTAACTCTTACAGATCCTAAAGGACATTTAGACATACATAGAGAGAACATTTTTATAAATGTTTGTGCTTATATGCTTGTATATAATGTGTAATTCCTTATAGAAATTGACCTAGAAGTTGACCTAGAAGACCAGCTCAAATTATATGCACCTAAAGATATTTTGTTTCACTTTTAGCTGTCTCCCCAAAATGGATAGAAAAATAGAAGCTAGCCCTATGAATTGCTGTGGACTCCAGAATATTTTTCTAACTTGGCTGATTTTCCTTTGTTGAATGTCACTGAAATCCTAGTTTCCTAATGAGTTTATTTTCTGATACTGGAATCAGTGAATATTTTATGTTTGGATGTAATCCACAGACAGTAATGGTCTATAATAACTTACATTTTTTGAATTTGATTTCTGAACTTGAAATACATAAGTTGCTTTCCTTTCAGTGATTTCAGATGGGACTATAAATTAAAATGATAGTTATTTTCAATGAACATATAAATGTTAATGATAATTGTCCCTCAAAGTAATGTATCTGCAGTTCCACAAATATCTCCAAAGTACTGTCATTGTTCAAATCCTTCCATCCCTGGGGAACCATCATCTATTCTTAAGATTTTCATTCTAATTTAGAATATATTATTATTTGAAAAGAACCACAGGCAGTGTTTGCCTTTACCTACTGTGTATAAAGTAATTATAAGTAGAGGTGGCCAGTGTAACAGTATCTTATTCCTCCATTTAAACTTTAGAATTCTTATAGAGATGCATTACTATGTGTATAATAGGTGCTAAATTTGTACTTGGAATTGATATGTGATTTAAGAATAACTAATGTTCAGTCATAAGGACCGATTTTTTTCTTTGCAAATGTTTACTAGAAAATAGTTAATTTATATCAGACTAATTCTACTATCAATATGCATACACACCAGTCTTCATTAAAATGGTGGCATTTTATAACAAAAGCAACAATTCCAAGAAAATTGTAACAATCATTATTCATTATTCAACCACATTGGATTATACAATGTTGTCAATCTTTTTATTTTATCTTGTTGTTTCTTTTTATGTTGTGTATGTTAGCACAAGAATACAGCATAGAATATCACAACAGAAATCACAGTCATGTGTAGCTAAACTGAAATGAATTTCTTATTCAAAGACAGGACATACAGTTTTAGGTGACACAAAGATTTACTCGAATAGTTATGCCATTCTTATGTAGTTCAATAAGTAGCAATTATATCATTCATTCCTGCAATTAAAAACTAGAGTCTCATGACAGTTAGCTAAAGATAATCTAAAATATAAACAAAATTTCCTCAAACTATAAACAAATCTAATCTCTACCAGGTGAGATCTGTTTGATATTGAGAAAATCCCTTATATGATGATGGCAGCCTCATCTACAAATGGATGGATAAATGAGCTAATATGAAAAACACTCAACTCTGTGTTCAGCTTATGGTACTCAACCTACAGAACTTCTCTACAAGAAATGTGTAGACATACACCAGAATACTTCAAAAAGTCATGGAAAAATAGGTGAAGATGTATAATTGGAATAAAATACGTAAAGACAAGTACAATGAGAGGTTGAGGGAGAATATCAGACTCTGTCTTTTTGAATCAGGTAGAAATTCATGGGGTAGGTAGTGCTGAATGTGGTCCTCAAATATGGATAACATTTAGATAAATAGCATGAGAGAACACTACCGGAGCAAAGCACACAAGCAGTAAAGTGCTACTATGACTTATTTTTATAGACATGTTTACTTAACTGTGAAAAGAACAATGAAGGTGCCTGTCTTCTAGGGGTTTTGAAAGAATTAAATCAGATCTTGAGCATGAAATGCTGAGTACTCTGCACAATCAGTAGATGCTATCTGTAAACCTTGGTATTTTTAGTAACATTGTATGGTTGCTACTGTTACAAGTCAGTCATGACAAGCAGGGTCACTCTAAGCATAGCGCATGAAAGGAAATAATGAGATAAAACTGATATAAGCATGTGCATCTAATTTTCCTTAGTAAAACTTAAGAACATGTCATTATAGATAATCACAGATACTTGTGTCCACTGCCATTCTTGCAGCTGCAAACTAATGACACCCTCCAGGTCTCCAGGTCCTGCCAAAGAAAGTCACTTTTCCTCTCCAATACTTGCATATTTGTTCTCTTATTGATTAACATAAAATAACTGTAATATTATGGTGGTAGTGAAGTGATATTATTTCCCTTCTTTTGCATCTAATTTTCAGGTGTAAAAAATAAAAATCTGTGAAGCCACTGAATTTAATATCTACTAACTAGTCACTGAGAAGCATGTGACTAGTTAGTAGATACTAAATTGTTTTAAGGTTGGGCAATGGTGCTGGAAGTAAAAGAAGAATCTGACACCTCTTTTTAATGTTCAGAATTCTGGTTAAGACTGCTTTCTTCATTGCTTGAGATGATTCTTCACTTATTCTTTTTCTAATCAAATGTTTTACCTGTCATTTTCCATGACATACTTTTAGTCATATTTGCCTCATTAAATTAAACATTTTCTGTACACTTTAGAACTGTATAAAGTCTTTTTCTTAAGACCTCATTTTGGAAGAGGTGAACAATTCTATGCTTTTGGATAATATTTCCCTAATACTATTTCTTACCGTACCCAGCACTCTTTCAAAATTTATATTCTCCAATGAGTCACTTAAGAAAGCTGATTTGCTTTCTCGAAGTCAATTTTATACCTCGTTGGTTTTGCTTTCATATGCGTAGCTTCATGGTAACAGTAGTTCCAGTGAACTGAAAGGATATACTGGTATTCGAGTTCAGTTCCTCACTGAAGAACTGTATGTTCACAGTTGAACTGGACACAGCATGAATGCATCGAAACTTTGGGTGACTGGAGGCACTACAGAATACTTTGTCATTTTCCCCACAACTTGGAAGAAATTTCTATTTAGGGGCATGACATTCATGGTGAATATTCAACAATAGTGTGTTCTGAGAATTCACACTGAAAAATCATACAAATGTATCCAAAATAGCTTATTGATATTAAAAAAGTTTCTTTCCTAGCCTATTTTGAGCTATTACTGTCTTCAGCTCAGTGTTCTCTGGCTGGGGTATGGCGTGAGGGCAGAGGAGAGAGAGGCAGGCAGCGCCCGCAGCCCCTGTGGAGACACTGACTATCCTGGGAGATGAGGTTCCAGAGGGTGCCACTCCTCCTGCTGCTGGCACCCTGGCCCTGGGGCAACTATTCACAACCTGACACAGCCCAGGGAGAGGAGGCAAATCTGTTCCGCAAGGCTGAGGGGCTCAGGGGTCACCATAAGAAGCAAGTTTAGATTTTATTTCAGAGTCATATTCATTACACACCTGATTTTCAAAATGAGATACATACTTCGTAACAGAGACACAACAAGAATACATTTTGGATTTTTGGCAATCGAAATTTTAGTATGCCTTCAAAACAAAAGATCACAGAAAGAGTGGCCCTAAGGCAGGATCAGGAGATGCGAGAGTTGAGTGATAGAAAAGGACTGTATGGAAGGAATTATGGGGACAGCTGAAGAGAACATGCACCTGTTTCACATCTGGGAGCCTGCTGTAGTTACATCAACATTGTTTCTTTGGAAAAAGATACTCTTACTTTAATGTACAACTAAAAATAGAATGTTCAAGACAAACATAATTTTAATAAAGTATTGATTTCATATTAGTTCCTAATTTTTATGCACAAGGGAAAACACAAATACACAAGATAAGGTTGCTTTGTAGCAGGTTACACACTACTGATGCAAATAAAAGGTTGAGGCAGGAAGTAGTTATTATCACGGTGATATATTTAAAATGCTATGAAAAGTGAAGAGGAAAAAAATTCTTTCAGCTTCTTGAATGATTGGGAATGGTATCATGAACTAGGTGGCATTTCATCTGAACCTCGGGGGATGAGTAGAATTGCATTATTGAGAGATGGCAAAGTCCTTACGTCTAACATCTATCTGAACGTTCCGTGGAGAGGCTGTAATCCAGATCCCTCACTGCAGATAAGAAAACAGAATAACACTACAAATACTCATTTCTGTCAACAGAAAATCACACTTTACTAAACTCATTTAAAGGAGACAGGTTTACTGAAAAGCAATGAGTAGTTTCTAAATTCTTCTGTGACCTCTTGTTTATAAAACTGTACCCATAGTTAATGCAACCAAAATTAGATATTCAAATTAAAATTCAGGAATCTTTCTTGCGTCATGCATAAATGTTAAGGTTCAAAAAGGAGAAGAAAAGTGGGGAAATCAACTGAGAAATCACAGCATTTCTAACATTGGGGGGGAAAGGTAAAAAAATACATAAGCAGAGAATTCTTGACTAATACACCATTTTATTATTCAATCCCTCAGTTTTCATGGAAATGAAGACAATTATCACATTCACAATATTACCTAAAAGAGAAATAAAAGAGAACAAAAAAGTACTTTGGAAATCTTCGGCAGGACCAGTGATAAAATTATGAAAACATACTTAAGTGTTTTTGCGTGAGGTTTCCTGACACATCACCCCTAAGCTTAGCTGTCTCAGAGGAATTTTGTCCCCTTCCTTTTGCTCTTAATCTCCTCTTAACATCCCTATTGTCAATCTGTATCCCTTGTGTCACCTAAACTTGAGCATATAACTGTAAGGTCTGTCTTTAAATTTTTAAAGACAAAATTTTAAATTTTGTTCACCCTCACTAAGGGAAAAACTCAAAAATGCCCATTTAAAATATTTCCAAAAGTAGTTACAATACAAAAAGAGAGTATATTTTATTCACCAGTCTAGATGGTTTCTCAGTAAAAAAGCATCTGGCAGTTCCTGATGTGTCAAAATAGGCCACTGGGACCCTCTCCCACTTTTCAGTAACCCATGTACCCTGATTCAGGTTGAAAAAGTTTTACTATAGAATTATTTTTCATTAATTAATTTTCAAGACAATAGCACATGGGAAACTCAGTCATTTTTTTCATTTTTATTAATAACTTAGTCATTAAAACCATTATCATTAAATGTAGTATGAACTGTGTTACTTGTGATGTTCTCTCTTTAGGCAGTGGCTGTAAGTCACAGGGAGTTTGATCACAATGGACTCATCTAATTATTTAGCCATTCCCATAATAGAGATAATCAATATTCATTGCTATAGCCAGAATATAATCTGCATAAATCATGGAGATAATCAAAATGAGAAGGATGACGGAAGTAAGAGGGGAGAGAAATAGGAAGAATACAACGAAAGAGAGGAAACAGTGCAAGAGTGGATAGTGCTTCTTCCCAGAAGCAGCATCTCTGGACATGTTTACGTAATTGTGCCTTCCAAGCTCTTTTCTCCTGCATTCCCTATCTCAGTAAATGACTTCATCATCACCCAGTTTCTTTACTTAGAAATCTCAACCTCCAAACATATGTAAAAAGCCTGGGCACCGTGCCCATGTATAGAGGTGCTCAATTTTGTTATTTTCCTCACCGGTTTTCATCCAAATTCTGCCTTTAACTGACTCCCCTCCTCACCATGGTGCCTGCTGCAGACTTAGTGTTGTCTGCATTGGTGATATTGTCCCAACTGTCCCCCAGACTGAGCATTCTGCCTCCTATCTCTCCTCTCTCCAACCCATCCTCTACAACAGCACTTCTTAGCTGTTTTCCAAATCTTGACCCCGAAGTAGTTCACATATACAGAGTGAAACGAAACTGAGCAGCAATTTTAAAAATTATATGTAAGGGAGACCGAAATTATAGAAAATAAGACAATGTCTGTCCATCAGGAGTACACAGTCTAGTAGAAAGCAGGGCCCCAGTCCCCAAAGTCGAAGCAACTGTTATATTTTTATTTTGTTTTCCTTTAAGAGGGGAATAAACATATTCTATGTGGGAGGAAGGGTGGAAGATGCAGGAGAAAGAACTGCTTCTGTTTTGGAAGGTCGGGGAAGGATTCATGAAGGCAGTGGTGACTACATGGCCCTTAAATACCTTTGCCAGACATTGTTCCATAGTACTGTGGGAAGTTGTGGGGACAGATTCCACACAGAAGCAAGTGCCTAAGCAAAGACACAGCTGGAATATGGAGCCTCTTTACTAAACAAACCCAGAATAAACACTGGACCACAAAACTTAATATTGACTTGAAAATATTGGGCTTCCAATCAAGATGGAGGAATAGATGGTCCCCAGCCTCACCCTCTCTCACAAATCAACCAATTTACAACTATTAAAAAGCAGCAACAGCCAAGCTGGGGCCGCTAGAGCTCAGGGGAAGAGGAGGAGAGACCTACAGAGTGCATGAGGCAGGACAAGCCATAATGAGAGAAAGAAAGGGCCACAACAACCATTTTGAGCCCTGGCTGCTTTAAGGCTGAGGCTGGTGAGCACACGGAGCAGGAGCCAGCAGAAGCCACAGCTGTACCCTTTGGATGGAGTTGCTTGGAGGTTGCAGGGGAGAAGAGGTCCTGGGTGGCCTCCAGACCAGCAAGACCACTAATAGGGTTCCTGTGGACCTACCTAGGAGCAAGGAGCCACAACATCTGAAAGAAGGAGCCACTCAGAGGCCAGTGAGTCATTGCAAGTGACTGGAGCACAGCCCATCCCATGGGAAGTGTTTGCAGCACAGGCCCACTGGGGGAACACTGGGGCACAGCAAGGACAGCTGATCTGCCCCTCAATCAGCACAGAACCACTCAGTGGAGACTGGTCAGGAATATAGAAGTGCAGGGGGTGCAGTTTGATGAAAAGACTCAGGCCCAGACCAGAGTTTCTATGCAACCCAGGTGAACCAGATCTTATGAGAAATGGAAGTTTCCATAAGGTCAACCATTAAAACCTGAGCTGCACAAAAAGCCTACCCCAGGGAATCAGCAGCAAAGCAGCAATTTAGCTCAACCACAGGGCTCAAGTGCTGGTCCCCACAGGAAGTTCCCCCATTTTAGAAGTAAGCAAAGGACTACAGATTAGTTCCAGTGCACAGTTTAAGTGATGGGAACAGCAAATAATCCAACACAGAACTGAAAGAATAAACAAAAAACCCACAGACCAGAGACAAATTTTCACACTAACTAGTAAAGGTCTCACATCACCAAAGAACACCTATAAAACCTAGAAGGACCAGAAGTCCCCCGGGCTACCACACCAGGGAGGGGAGAGTGCTGGGGGCCTCAGCCATGGTCCCTGACATCTGCAACCAGTCCCAAGGGTGGGGGTCTGAGGGCCTCGGCCACCCTCCCAATACCCACAGCAAGCCAGGCAATGACCACCGAGCCACCACAGGAAGCACCCTGGGCTCTCTTGAGCTGGGGCAGTGAGGGACGAGAGCTTCAGCCACACACCCCTGACATCTACACCCAGCCCAGCAATGACCAAGACACTGCTGGAGGCCCTCTGGTCTCCCCTATAGGAATGAGGGGGCACCACAGTCCTCAACCCTGCTCCTCCTCCTTCCTCCTTCTTCCATCCTATTTCCTTCCCCTTTCTCCTCTTCTCCTTCCCCCCCAACTGCTCTGCAACAACATTATAGAATGTAAAAAATCAAATAATAATATTAATAAACTGAAAAAAAAAAGAAAATATCCATATACCTAACAATCTTTCAACCGGATTGTGCTAATATAAAATTAAAAATGCAAAATTTTGGAAAGGAAAGGACCAATATAAGTACACACAAAAAAATCTAAAGTGATATTCTTCATTTGGGCACTGAATTTAGAGCTAAGTTTTCTGATGGCAAAGGGAAAATGGGAAACAGAGTGATTTCTGTGGTTCCTATTCAACAGGTCAGTCATAATGTTGATTGAACATGTTTATGGAGCATGTGCTATGGACCAGAAGTCAGTGTTTTCCACACAGGGAAAAGGTGGTCATGAAAACACCGAGAAGTCCCAGCCTCATGGAGCTCATGAGTAGAGAGATAGTAACAAATACATTTCTGAGAAAAATTCTAGTTAGTAATAGTGACTGAAAATTAAGGGGGTGAGTGAAAACAAAGAAAACTGCAAAAAGAAGCCTTGTTTTTAGAAGGTATAGTCAAAGAAGGAATTTTCAGGAAGGTAATATTTGGACAAATTTATGAATGAATTGAGTTCTTTGATAAACATGAAATAGTTCTTCAGGACAAACTTTTTAAATTAAATCAAATTATAAGAAAAGATCATTAAATGATATACCTTTACCAGTAGGACTTTAGCAGGATCTGCAAAGGCAACTTAAAGGATGAAAATTTATCACAATTAATTTTATTTCTTGTTTATATCATTCATTTTTTTTTATGCTTTCCCTTTCAAATCTCATGTGGTTTCATCCTTTCTGCACACTAAGCTGAAACCTGTCAACAGAGGTATATTTGAGCTTTTGGGTCTGCGGACACATCCCCAAGAGAGGGAACTATCATATCTCCTCCTCTCTTCCACTTAACCTGGTAACCAGTAAAAGCCATTTGTCCTGTAAAAAAAAAAAAAAGAAAAAAACAAAACCAAAACAAACAAAAAAAACAGAGGTATAATTTGACATACTTTCATAGCATGTTGTCTTTCAAAAGCCCACCCTCCCACCAGGGCAGTGGAAGATGAAGACTGGAGGCCAGAAAGACCTCACCTGCTTTCCTTTGTAACTGCAGACAGCATGGTGCTTCCAATGCTCTTTGCAAAGACAAGCTTTCTTGTGCTTGAGGGTTTCCATGCCTCATCCATCTTTGCACTATTCTGCTTTATTTCGGTTCACCTGTCTGGGACTGATTCCAAGAGACAGAATCAAATGCCCGAGCTCCTCCTTCAGAGAGCAGTTCCCTGTCCCCCTCTTTGTCTGTGTGATACCGCATTTCTGGCTTTCTGAATGTCACAGAGACCATCTAAAGTAATCTCATTTGCAGTTTGGAACAAATTGCTACTTATGGATGACTTGTCTTAACCACTGTATTTAGGTGACTTATTTTGACAATTTTTGACAGCAGTGGCTATACGCAAATTCCACTGAAGGGTGAGAGTAGAATACAGAGATATAGCCCAGAAGTCTCATGGTCATTTCAGGGGTTCAGGCCCTTACAAGGTAATCATTGGCAAAGTCATTAATTCTCACAGCCATCGCCCATTATTAAAGCAGGTCATTATGTACCGTATTGCAGCTTTACTTTTAGATCATGATCTCAACAATTATAAAATCTGATTCATCAGTTTTTTCAATCATTTTTCATCAGTTGAAGAATATCAGGAAACTGATAATAAAATATATATTTATGATAGCCCTTTAAGGAGGCCAACAAAAATGAAAAACTCTCGAGAGTCAGATAAATATGATATAAACAATGTGTCTTTTCTTCAGAAATACAAACTAAATCTTAATATTCTTGTTGCTGTTAAAATTGAGAAATGACCAGTGACATAAGCACACACATTTATATAGAAGGGTGTTCATTTTTCAATATATCATCTGGCAATAAAAGTCCAATCAACTATATTGGATTCATAAAAAGAAGTCCACAGGTCCTGATAACAGTGGGAAAAATTGAAAGAAAATTGAGATGTAAAAGGTGACATGAAAAAGCACGTGATGAAAAAAAAATTAATAGAGAAGCAAAAGCTGACATAGTGGAAACGGCATCTTTATTTTAGTTAAATAATGTTGTTCTTCAATTAAAAACAATTTTTTCTGGAGTTGCACAGACTGTTTCTCACAATCCTCTGAAGAACAATGTTTAAGAAAAAACGTATAACTGATTGCTGATTTGCAAAAGTGTTATACCAGGACCATGAGGGTAGAAAGCTCTCAAGGGTGAAAAGGAGATGGGTGGGAGTAGAGAAAGACAGAGAGAAGCCACGTGATGATTCTGAATTCCTAGGGCATATTTTTCACCAGTCTGAGTCAAACACAGAGCAAGAGATGTCCCCCCCACTCTGCCACAGCACTTCCCACAGTACAGAACTTGTAATCAGAGCACGAACTTACACATCCACTGATAACCAGCTGTCGCTGTTCGCCAGCAACTGGAGGTGGGGGGCAGGGGTTACTGGGCAAAGGCCTTTAGTGCTAAAATCAAGATAGACTCAGGCAACATGGGACAGTTGGTCACCACCTTGTGTTGGTGCAGGCACAGGCACAGTTACGCAAGGTCTGGGTAAACTAAAAGCTACGCTGCCTTCAGGTGCTCTGTGATGATACTGTTGCAGAGAGAATCTAGCCAGAGTGCAACTCGGGCAACACTATTTATTGACTTGGTTGAACAACTGAACTGCTGCAAGTTGGTTGTACAATTTGGAGAAATGTAATTTAAATAACTCACATGAGTATCTGCAGCCCGACACTTTCCTGCCCTCTTCGCCTGCCCACCTGCACAGCACACTTGGGTTGTGCCAGCCTGGTTACACACAGGTGTCTCAAAACTCATCCAGTCCACCACAGAATGAATCACCCCGACCTCAATCCGCTCCTCTCAGGTCCCTGTGTCAGTGAATGCATTACTTCTCACCCACATTCCCAAACAAGAAGCTGCAGTTCACTTCTGATTCCTCCTACTCTCCGACCAGATCCAGCCTGTTGCCGGTTCTACTGGATTATACATTAAAACCCCACATGTCCGCGTCTCCCCAACTGCTGCTGCCTTCCTCACAATGCTCGCCACTTCTCACAGCCTGAGAACTAGTCTCCTGCCTTCAGCTGGTACCAAGCACACATTCTCTTTCTCCACATCCTCGTGTTCAGGTATGTGGCTTCATCTTACTTTTTCTCTCCTTTATTGAACACATCTCTCTTGATGTTCAAGATTTGGCCCAGATATATCTCTGGGCAGTTTTCTGTGGACACTCTGCCCCAGCCCTTTCCAGTTTGAGTACAGTTTCGGGTCTCTCACTCTGTGCTGGACTATAAGCTCCTTGGAGGCAAAGACAATGTGTTACTTATCTCTGATTTCCAATGTGGAAAACCTTTGTTCAGAATAGACACTGTACAGCCTTGGATAAGGGCTGGCAGGGGTAACAGGCTGTAGTGGAGGAGTTGGTGAAGAACAGACTGAGTTTTCAGTGCAGTCTCCCAGGCCCTATCATCTTAGCATTTTTTCTACATAGCATCTATTCTACCTGAAACTTTTTGTAAGGAAGTGGATAAGACTAAATATTTTTAGAGATAAAAGTCTAAAACCGATGTCATTCTAAATGCCCTTAAGCCACAATTAGAAGACACGATTCTCTCAATCACAGGAGTAACAAAGATTTCTTGATATTTTAGTCTTAAAGAAACTGAATCTAAAATGGGTTCCTGATGAAATTATAGAAATGTAATTTTCACAGTGGCGCTCTCTCCAGATTTATGTATGTAAACTTCATTAACTCTAAGACCCAGAAAGTCAGAGTTAGCCGACGAGCTGAGATGCTGTGCTATGCCAGTCTGTCATCCCTTCCCAGCCCAGCATCACCACATTTCGGACAAAACTTTACTGCACCATGGGAGTGTTTTCTCAAAGTTGGAGACAGCATAAAGGATGACTGATATCAAAGAGGATCTGGACAACAGCAAAAATGGAAAAATGTTATTTCAGAGTTAAAGATGCAATAAAAGCTCTCGGTAACTACCTTTATCTTGCTCTGAAATACTTCGAAAGATTCTTGTAATATATTCTTTGGCTATTTCGGCAGGTAACAAATTAGGAAAAAGAGAATTCCACGGTGGATTCTTACATCAATCAGCAATGAAGATGATCACAAATCCATGTAACAAGCAAACTAAGTGTCACTCCTAGAAGGCAGAAAATTGTAGTCATCAACGTGGAATGTATTTTCCTGCACATACAACTCTCTTGTTGACAGATAGGAAAGAAAGAATGAGGAAATGGCACAAGGTGCAGGTCATCTAACTCTACAGCACATCCAAAAATGGAGCCAGCCTATCTCTACTAGTTTCTGCGCTGGACCAGCAGCACAGAACGTGACTCCTTGTATACATTTCTACCTCCTGCTTGCGGGAGCACATTGTTGGCCAAGGACGTGGAGAGATTTAATTTTGATAGTTTAAAAATCATCTTACTTTTTACTTCAGGAGGAAAAACCTAACATGCAGTTCTCCTCTTCAGATTCTACAGTACTACTGTTGATTTTAAAAAAAAAACTTTTAAAATATTTACTGCACACTTAATATGGGAAGGGCATTATACGGCATGCATAGACAGTTAACAGAGCATGTCCTTGTCTTTTGAAAAGAGCATGCTGCACACTTTGTAACAAAGGTTTCTAAAGTTTGGAGCAATTCAGAAAGTCTGCTTTAGATTACAAAGATAGTATGCAGTGGGGAAGATGTTATTTGGGATCTAAAAGCTAAGCACAGTGTATAATAAAGACTACAATAATGCCCAGAAAATTATATTAGTCATAAAGTTGGAACACTGGGTAAAAATACTGTATTTGTCATTAGACAAATGGATAAATACCAAAGAAAAGATACTGATTCACTGAAAAATCTTTTTTTCTTTGCAAATAAAATAATAATAATAAGAAGAAGAACAACAATAATAATAATAATAACAACCAGCACTTATTGGGCATAGTCTTTGGAAAATAGTAGGTTCTAAATAAATGTTTCTAGCATAGATACTTTAGGAATGACATAACTCAGGACGGGAATAAATGCAGAGCTGTCTTCTCACAAACATTGATGTACTGAGAGGAGAGCAAAGGTGGTATTTAACATATTTAAAAGTCAGTATGGCAGACAGGACACCAAATGCAGCAACCAATCTGAGGGACTCTGGCCCTTATGAAAATAAAAATAAAAAGGATCTGGAGATCCTTGCTGAGCCAGTCTTCACTCTGTAAGTTGCTAGATCCTGGGGAGAGGACTAGACTGATTAACTCTGGGAATGAGCCAGTCCACGGTGACTGTGAAGGCTGTACCTGTGTGTACTTGCTGAATAAATCCTGACTGAGGGTGGACCTGGGCATGGACTTTGAAGCCAACTTCCACCACGCATTAACTACTTATCCTGAGCAAGGCAATTGCTTTCAGTTACAAGAGATTTTTACGTGCTCTGTAAAAATCAATACAGTAACCCCTGATTGCCAGAGTGCATGGGAGAATTCAGCCCCATACTAGATGTGTCTGGCATGGAGCAAAATCAAAATGACTGCATTGTTCTAATGTTTTTACTGTTAACAAAGTTAACTGCAGCTCTGGCTGCAGCTTCAGAGGGTGCAAGCCGTGACCTTGGCGGTGTCCACGTAGTGCTTATGCAGCAGGTGCACAGAGTACGGGGGTAAGGTGTGCTGTGGGGCCATTGCAGCCTCCACTGAGATTTTCAAAGGCTGTCTCAGACAGCGTGGGGGCCCAGGAAGATTCTTGTTGTAGGTGCTGGCCCACTGCGAAGTCCCCCCAGTAGGACAATGCCCAGAGGAAATGCGGGGTCACAGCCACCACAGAATTTACACTAAGGCAATGTGTACTAGAGCTGTGGGGGCGAGGCCACCTCAGGACCCCACAAGAGTTTCTGTTCATTCTAAATTGCCCAGTCTCAGGTATTCTGTTATTGTAGCACAAAATGGACTAAAAAGCATTTGGATTGGCAAATTATTTTTATTAGAATGCAGTGATAACATCAGTCTGAGGAGTTATGAAGGAATTAAATACCAGCATGACCTCCAAGTCTTGATTCAATGGGAGTTATAGTTCTATAAAGACTAAAACATTTTGAGGGAAAGAATCTTAATCTCTGTGATCTTAAAAACTGATTTAAGACTGTTCATGGTGGTTTCATAGTAGTGAGACAGGGGTGTCTCCCATCTATCCTTTCCACATAGTTTTGGATGAGTAAAGGAATAAGCTTTAATGAGAAAGGAGGAGGTGCAAGAAAGGAAAGGGGAAAATGAAGGTAGAGGAGGAAGGAGAAAGAGGAAGAAAATTTGACAGAGGTTGTCGACAGGTGTAAACGTGGAGATGCACGCAGGTTTGAAGAAAAAAAACAAAACAAAACACTTTCTTGAGATTGTCTTCACATAAATATCATAAAGAAAATGTGGCCAAAATATTGAAGAAATGATGACGTATATGGGTTTTGTTTAACAGGCAATGAAAAGCTGTGATTGCAACGAAGAGAACAAAGAAGTTTGGGTTGGCAAATGTCAACCACTGCCACAAAGAGTTAAGTTATTCTAAGGGCTCAGAAATCAGTTTTTATCTAGTTTGTGATAAATGAATTATTTTTGGAATATTGCAGAACAGATATATTTCTGACTCATGATAGATTCTTCATCACCAGAAATTTGTTTAAAATTTTGATATGCAGTATAACAAATAAATATTTCAAATAGTTATGCCATATTTTACATTATCATATTATAGTAATGAAAATACCACTGACTGAAAGAAATCACAATAAATATGTAGAGAAATAAAAAGCCATCTAAAATTTAAATCCAAAGAACACATTTTGAACAATAGATATATTATTTCAAGATGACTTTTGAATGAGATCTTCTACACTTATTTTCATTATATCGAAATTTTACAGTGTGTTTTACAGCATTTAAACTAGAATTTCATGTGAATAGTTCCACATTTCATTAGCTGTAAGGAAACGTTCAGCTGTGAGTGCTTTCTAAATATCTCTCAACTGGCCTCAGAAAGGCAATAAAAAGTGTTTTCTGGCAGAAAAATTAAAAGAAAAGTGATTAGCTTTGATTTCTTTTCACATTCTACTTAGTCTTGCCCTAGATTCTTTAGAGTCAAAAAAAAAATTTTTTTTTTGAAGGAATCATTCTGTAAACAATGTTCAAAGTCCTTAACAATTTCCTCATGTCTGCACAAAGCTCCTGGGGACATGTTCCAGCTAATAATCTACTTCAATTCATATTCAATTAAACCAATTCATAGCAAGGAAATAAGGAGTCACTGTACAGATTATTTAATTGACCCATTACTGAATGTGTAATTCTTGCACCTGGATCAATTCAAATATCCTCATTCCCTGCTCTTCCTCTCTGCCAACCCTTTCCCTTTTTTTTTTTTTTTTTTTGACACTACCAAGCAGTCATGCTTCTAAACTATTCATCAGTTCAGGCTGTTTGTATGAATGTAAATCATCTAGGAGTGGAACTGACCAAAAGGGACAGTGCTTCTGATTTATGAGCAGACAACTTCTTTCTTTACTTAGCACACTGAATCTGTCGAAAAATTGTAATTTTAGGGGGAAAAAATGCTTTCTTCCTTTTTCTCCTTAAGCAGTTAGTTAATTATGACCATCCTTTTCTGTTTTCTGAAATATCCTGTTGTTTTATATTTCTTGTCTAAATTAACCAAATCAAGCTGCAAATTAAAATATGGTAGACTTGGACCCACTCATTTTTTTTTTTTTTTGTAATTCTCAAGCCTGATGGTAAACTAACAAAGATATACATCTTAGATAAAAATTTATACACTTTGGAATATTTACTTCTGTAAATGTTTTGTGTACATTTACATTTTACGTATTTTGGGAAGGAACAAAAAAATTGATTGAAGAAATCAAGAAAAAGAAGCCTGAAAAAGCTCAGCTCCGTAGTTGATTGAACACTGTTTTTTAGAGTCAATATAAATGGGCTTTATTTGGCTTTTATTCCTGAGCTAAGGCAGTGATATTATGACTTAGCAAGGCTTGATCACAAAGTCCTATACTATACATTTCTGTGGTGATAACTTCATCTCTCACATGGGTTGTTGCAACAGGCTCTGCCTCCAGTCCTTGCCTTAAACCTGTCCTCTGAAATCAATTATCCACACTGCTCTCGTAAAGAGCTATTTAAAATTCAAATGTTCAAATGTAACTCTTCTGTTTAAAAAAAAAAAAAAAATCCTAAGGCTCCCTATTTTCTACAGTGCTGCTGTGCTTGTCAGGCTATGCTGAGTGAAGTGACAGCAGAGGTGCCCTAAGGCACACCATGAGGACAGCAGAGAGAGCTAGCTAGCTGGCTTCTTTGGTTTCTAACCCCACCCGCTTTTATCCAGAGAACCTCAGAAAGTTTTTATTGCATTTGTTATTGATTGGTTGACTGTTCTTTTTAAAAGCATTATCGAGTAACAAAACCTTTTAAAAACCATTATGATGAGGATAAAGTCTTAATCTGAAATCTTTAGCATGGTAGGCAAGATTTAACCTTAATGAGACTCAGGCCAAAATGTCAAACCTTGTGTTTTAAGCTGTTGGTATACTGAATGATTTATAGCCTCTGAACCTGTCCTATTCTATTTCTCCTTACAGAACACATTCATATACTCTTTTCCCCCAGCTAATTCCTACTTCATTTCTTCATTCATTTAGCCATAGATGATTTTTCAAGCTTCAATCTGAAGAAAATTTTTAAAAAGATTTATAGCCTTCTAAAGCTGAATAGATCTCCTTTCCTAAATTCTTCTGTGTGTGTGTGTGTGTACCATAACAATAGTTCTTAGAATAGTTTGGAGAACATTGCTTATGAGGGTGAGCCTTACTCTAGGTTTCCTGGGATATCTTAACCACCTTAGGGCATCCTGTGTTTTTCACATAATGGATAATCAATAATTATTGAATTGAATTTAGCCCAAAGGGTGATTAAATTATCAATTGAGCTGATTATAAACTAGAATAGAATGAGGGATTTTAAAGTGCATTGGCTAATAAGAAAGGAATGCAGGAAACAATTAGGTGAGCACTGAACGTCTTCAGGAACTGAACTGTGCTTTGTCCTGGGCATGATTCTCTTATCAGAAACTCCGAAAGAGAAGAGAACTGGAAAGACAATACTAGGTTCTCTAACTGAATCATTTTCTTTTTTTGGCAGCTGGCCCATAAGGATCAGAACCCATGACCTTGGTGTCATAAGGCTGCTCGCTAACCAATTGAGCCAGCCTCACTAGCTGAAATTTTAATTACAAAATCACGACTGTTTCTTACAAAGAAGAAAAGGAAGACCTGTTTGAATAGGTTGATGTGGCCTCACTGGAGCTCTCTCGATGAGCTAGGCTCTAAGTGGACAGTAGCAAGACAGAACCGTGCCATGTTTACATAAAGACACATACAGAAGAGTGGCGGGGAGCTTTAAAATAGTCACAGGGAGGTCAGAGAACTAGGCGAACCAAAGCACATAGAGGAGATGACAGGGATGCAGTGAAAAAAAAAAAGAGATAACAAAGAGAAAACAAAATGACTGCTGTCAGAGTCCAGCCATGATTTCAGATTAGGAGTATGATATGGGACTAAAAATTGTTCAATTGAAGATTAAGAGGAGAATTCAGATCAAGACAGTCAATTTTACCTAAAACCAAATCTACTTCTATAGGCTTCCTCTTTTCAGTTAATGGCAACTCATTTTCTTCAGTTGCTTGTGCCACAAGCTTGGAGCTGTTAGGGTGCAAAGAATTATGCCCCAAATACAGTGCTTTGACTGTTGAGCTTAAAGAAGCAGCCTCATGGTCTCTCTGTGCTCCCTCTCACTCTTCTCTTTCAGCTTTTTGCCTCCCCAAAGCACAGGATGAGACTGTTTCCCAAAATTCCCGTGGAACATAATTGCCTTCCATCTACTCCTGGAAATCTCATAATCTATCAAAAATTAAAAAATTGAGACTGCAACCACACCTGGACAGACTTTTTCAAACAGATAATGAATGTCTTCCTTTGGGACAGACATTCAAATTCCAAAAGTTATTTTTGTCTCCAGGGTCCATTCATTTTTCCTGATAATTTAATATCTCTCAGAAGAATTGCTCAGATTTACCATCTCCCTGCTCCACTATGATGAAGGGTATGCAACCTCCTATACTCTATTGGGTTATTGGGTAATCAATCTGCGATTCCCTCTTAATGCAGGTTATAATAAATTTGTATGTCTTTTTCCCCTATTAATCTGCCTTTGGTCAGTTCATTTTCAGCAAATCTTCAGAGGGTAAAAGGAGAAACTTTCCCTCTTTGCCCCTACAGATCTGGCACAACAAGCAGTCTTTGACCATGACTATTCCCTAACATCCCAAATCCAGTTCATTTAGAGGCCAACTTCTCACCACCTCCTCTGTAATCAGTCCCAGGCGAATTTTTACCATCATCAGCCTGTTTTTTCCTTCTGTCCTTGCCCTTCTGAAATCTGTGCACGAAAGAGCAGTCGAGTGATCCTTTCAGATATGCCCAATCATGTCCCACTCTGCACACAGCCTTTTGATGGAGTAAAACCACAGTCTTTGGAATGACTCACAACACCTAAATGATCTGGCACGTGGTTTTCTTCACCCCATTTCTTATCTCTCTCCCTCTTTATCCTTCCCCTACACTCCCCCCTGGCCTCTGTATACATTGTAAATAACTCTCTAAACATTGTAAATAACTCAGCAATGCAAATGATTATTTTTCCACTGACATGTAAAGAAATGTTTTCAGGATTTCTCTCCCACAATAAGCCAGTTTTGTATCTATTTATAATTTCTTTCAGCATTACATACTGCTTATATACGGATGGTTCTTTGAATTCTATTTTGAAAAATTTGTTATGTTTTATTAATTTTTTTCATTTTTGACACATACACTTAATATTTATATAAAACACATGATTATATTATTGTTAAAATGATCCTTTAACAGAACTGAACTTGTGTCATAAGCCAGACAAATTAAATTATTTAATTTAATCCCAACTACAATATATAAAGAAATGGAGCCTCAGAAACACAGTCTTCTGTTCCCTATGTTCTCAAAAAAGGGTGTCCTACTAAAGAAAATAACAATAAATAAATAAATTTAACAACAAAAGTCAACAGATTAGTAAAAAGCTAGAAAAAGAAGTAGTGATCACTAAAATGGAGCACGTTTCTCAAAGACACTCAGGTCAGACATCAATTTACTTGGAAGGATTCCTCGACAAACAGATCATCCAAGTGCAATGCGTATTCAGTCACCAAGTAATTTGACAAATAGTGAAATGCATGTGCACAGAGAAGAAAATATGGCTCAATGACTGGGTAGTCAGTCATGTGGTTGCACAGTTTCTTAAGAATTAGAATCACTGAAAGCTGTTTAACAATGAATTTTCTCCTAGAAAGTGGCTATGCTACAGTGGTCCAGGGAGGAATCAACCCAGAACATGAAACCTAATTTTATGGGGGTTGAAGGAAATGGAAATGTTCATCCTGGTGATTAGAGGAGGGCCAGGGACTCTGAGCAAACATGATTTATCTTTGAATAAATGTATAGCTGCAATATGTGAGACAGGATAGGGCTAGGCCTGTGAACCAAACGAACCCCATTTTCCCTGCAGAGGACATTTTGTTACAAACTGTACCTTTCCACTCCTTAGTCATGAGACCCTACAGGGTGCATGATTACCTCACAGCCCTGCTATAAATGAAAGAAACCAGTTGGAAATAACTATCCTGATAAAATAAACTGAGACAAGAGAGAAACAAGTATTTACCGAGTTGGAAAGCCCATCCTCAAGGCTTGTTAAAATCTAACTGTCTGCTTTGTTTAAAACTTATCATTATGTACACATTCTTTCTTTTCCTGTAATTATAAAGATTAAGTTACAGATTAGCCTTAAGACCCTTTAGGAGGTACATACAAAATGCTCCTAGAACCTACCAGAAATCATCAAAGCAAGATGCTGACTTCAACTGAGGAACTGCTTGCCTTTAAAAACCCTTACCCACTTGCCTCTGGCACGTAGCCTGATTCCCACATGCACACAAAGGTTCAAGGTGATCAGTTTGATGACCTTCCTGGGGTGGCAGTGCTGAACACCACCACCATCTTGGACCTACTGATCAGGTGCAAGGACCAAAGCTCTGACTGAGCATATGCCCATATTATAACCAGGAAGAACAGAATGGACCACCTCTAGGGGTGTAAAATGATGACACTGGCCGGCACCCTTGCCCTGTAAAGGACCCTGAACAGATCCCTTCAGAGAGCTAGCTTCCCTATAGCTCTCTCTCTTAGCATGAGCTCTCTTCTCCTTTAAAAAAAAAAAAAAAAAAAAAATGTGTTGCTTGCTTTACTGCTGGGTGCATATTTCATTCCCTTGACTTTGAGACCCAAGAACCTGGTCCAGTGACATATGGAGGAGAAGAGGAATTGGACCCATTTGTTGGACCCCCAAGAAAGGATTAGGACAAATGTGTAAAAGTTGATAGGGAGATAAATGTTTCCAATGATTAGGATACAAGGAAGAAGTTTCTAATGATTAGAAATCTCAGACAGGGTTGTAAAAACATCACATGGGGGGCTTTCTAAATAATAGATATTTTCTGCTCTAACCCTGAGAATCAATGTTTCTTTCAACTTCTTTAACCAAAATTAATTTGAAACTCTGGTTGAACACTTGGCTGGGAAGTCTGTTCCGTAGAGTCAGCAGAGACCTGATTTGAGGGATGTTCTAATTCTTCCTTCAATGTTGACGAATTTTGATAAATTCTCACCCTTTATTAAAATTTATTTTTACTTTCATATTAAATATTAGTCTTTTCTGTTTAGAAAATCTCAAAAATTATTTACAAATAGAAAAACAAAATTAGTCTCTAATAATATCTTTGCACAGACAAAAATATGGTCTTCTCTAATAATTAAAAACAAACCAGGCTCTATTATTATTTGACTGTCTATATATAAGAAAGGAAAACATGTATGTATGAGGTTTATTTTGGCTCTCTCTGGATCTGTAGTAACAGTGCTTCATTGTAGTATGTTATCACTTTTATTTTAAGGTTATATCTCATTTTGGGGGGGCAAATGTTTAAAGTAATGTCACATAAAATGACAGAAATAAAACAGGAAGAAACCTAGAAAAACCAATTTATGCTTTACAAAAAGAAAGAAAATGTCAAAGCAATACTTAAAATTATTTCCCAAAGAAAGGTTATTAGAAAATTATTGATTAACACTTTGAAAAGTTAAAATATTTAACATAATTTGCTATAACATCTAAGAAAAAAATTAAACAAATGATTTATTTATAAAATATTGATTGCTTAGTTATATCAAAAATTATTGAAATGATTTTATTAGCTATGAACTATCACTTTCAGTTCTTTTAGTATAAACATTTACTTTTATCTTTTATATAGAAACATTTTTAAAATACTATTGAATTTTTTATCTAGATATTCATTAAAGAAAATTTGGATTAGACACTCTTTGTAAATATTATATCATTAAACACATTTAATTTAATTTTTTCCAAGCTAATGATTACTAATTTTTAATCATTAAAAAGTTTTTAAATACCTATAGTTATTCACATTAATAGGACTTAGAAGTATGAAAATCAAGTATGTTCATACAAATGGAATATTTGAGGATGGGAAGATGCCTTGTTTAATCCATTTTCCTGTGATGTAGTCTTTTTTGAATGTGACAACTTAATGAAACACTTATTTGTCCCCTAAACAAGGATTCCACAAGCCAATACCCAGTGTCTTAAACACAAGAAGCTTCTCTTCTCCTCTTCTACCTGTTTTGCAATTAGTTTATGCCATTTTTCATCTACTCATAGCTCTCTCTGTATAAACAATATTTATGGACACATATAGACAGTATGTCATTGTTGAATTATTTAACCTAAATTTTGGGTATTTAAATTTCCTTCATCTGTAAAAATGATGACTACATTATTCTCAGTAACTGTTAGTATTAAATAATACATGCAGGAATTTCTAGCAGGTAGTAGCTAGCACTCTGTAAATGTGAGTTTCTTTTTAATCAATTGGCTTTGGACTTTTTTAAAACCTATTTTGTTTCCATAATATTCCTCCTTCTATGTATCAAACAAGGGGGCTCCTGGACCCTTGGTCATGCCCCCAACATTCTCAAACAGCCTGACAGTGACTGCTGAGCCACCACAGAAAGTGCCCTGGGCTCCCATGCTGGGGCAGTCAGGGGACAGCATTGGCCACACCCCCTCAACATCTGCAACCAGCCCAGTGATGACCACTGGCCACTGAGATGCTGTAGGAAGCCTTGACCACGCCCCCCTACTTCCTCCTCCTCGCACCCTATTTCACTCCCCTTTCCCCTCTCCCCCTCCCTGAAACTGCTCTGCAAAAACATCTTAGAATGTAAAAAAGTAATAATATTAATAAGATAATATTTTTTTTAAAAAAAGCACGTCTCCAAATTGTGGTAGCTTCATAAGTAAGAAGCAATATATTGGTTAAAAAGTTAATATATAAACAGTATATTATTAACTTGATATCTTGTAATTGTTTCCTTTATGAGTGGCATAATATGGATTGCAATCTCATTTGATTCTCGATATAGAAAACCCAGAATTGTGTTTTATGGAGAAGAAATATGGACTCAAAGATAATTAGAAAGTTTCAGCTATCTTGTAAGTTACAGATCATAAAGGATAACCCAGGTACAATGTTCTTTTGTTGTTTATTATTGTTGTTACTGTTGGTTTAGTTTTTTTACTTGCTTGTTTACATAATTGCATCTCTCATTTCCTGTAATTAATAAGCAGACAAAAGCAAAATATTCTCTGGAAAGTTTGTGGTTGGAAGAGCGTAACTTTTAAAATTTGTAATTATATACATTTAACAAATGATGTAGATTAAACTTATAAACTAATTACACTGACTACTAAAAGTCACTTGTGTAATCTTTCAATAAAACTATGGTTTGTTTCAGAAGCGTAATTTATAATTGATATCTTTTCACAGAAGATAAAACTTTTAAAAATGATTAGCTAGTAGATATTGTTGTAATTTCTTAACTATAGTAATAATAGAGACTTTATGTTAACTAGAATATATCTACTGTAACATGGAATGTCACATGTAAATTTAAGGTTATAGGAACATGATGTTAGTCCTTAATATTTTTTTGGACTTAGATTTTAGTAGTTTTAGGTTATTAACTCAGCTTCTAATAAATGTATTCATATCTGCTTCAGGTAAAATCATATATTTTGGAAATATTATCTAAATTATGCTGAAATCTAAGATCATCTTTACTACTTCTTAGAGCTATAAAATATTTCTTTATAAAACAGAAAGAGACTTTAAAATAAAATAAAATATGTCCCAACAAGAGTTCATAAAACGTTGAGAGTTTGGGGGATGCCTTTAGAAATAACTTCTCATGGTGTAGCGCAGTTTCTAAGACTGGGAACTCTGTAGTCAAATATCCTAGTGCAAATCTCCATCCCACCACTTACTTTACAGACAACTTCCTTAACTTCTGTGCTTCAGTTTGTTTATATTTAAGATTTAATGGCATGAAGAGTGCCTGACACATAAGCACTCACTCAGAATTCATCACTGTTTTTCCTCTAAATCTTTAAGAAAACAGAACCTGAGATGCTGCAGGAAGCAGCAGGACTTTTGTAGAAAGAGAATTTCAGGGCATCGAGAGTGAAGCGGGGAAAAGGACACAAGGCCGGAAAGGAGGCAAACAGATGCAGCTGAGGTTCTGCAGACTGCCAGCTGCTCCGGATGTGCATGTGGCTAGTGGCCACGGGGACCGCCCTCAGACAGGCTGGGTAGGACCACCAGGCTTGGACCTGTCTGTCAGGGAGAGGGAAGGATCCCTCCTTCCTGCACTTGTGTCTCAGTAGTCACAGTTCACCCATTTGGACATTGACTGAGCCCACTATGAGGCTGTGCTCCTGGCGGATGCCTTCAGCTGAGCCCAGAGCAGGTGAGATGGTTCGTAGAGCTGGACTTCTCTGGGGTAGAGCTGCTGCAGCCTGCTACAGCGGGGACAGTGAGGCTGAGCTGGTCCTCACCTGGGGAAGCGGAGACCGCGGTGCTGGCAGGAGATAAAGCAGTCACAGTAAGAGCTGGGCTCTACGTGAGCCATCAGCCTAGTCTACATCAGATTCGGGGAATGTGATGCTGAAGAAAACCGGAGAGGCTCAGAAATGGAGGCTGGTAACAGATATTTTTCATAAAATGAATAACTATTATTAAAATACAGCATTATGTGAATGACCTAGAATTTTAATGAAAGGCTCTATGACACAAACATTTTAAATTTACTTTTTTTTTTAATTGCAATATGTGAAGTTGCTATCTAAAGTGATTTCTGTACACAGAGATTGCAAAATGTTCATGAAGCAGTTTCCTGGGTATTGAAAGAGACACAGAAATGTGTCCACAAAGGATAGAATGAATAAACCTTTATCAGTTACAGATACATTGAAAAACATCCTTCCCAAAACTCTTACTCACTATAGTTCTGTACATTATGTGAGAAGTTTTATGGTTAATATGTGTTGTATTATGGTTTTTGTTTTTTGTTTTAGCCAAACACAAATTCTGTTAATCTACAACTGGTGATAAAACCTATCACTTACTCGAACCGTGCCTGGCACATGACAGGTATTCAATAAATATTCACGCATTCCATGCATTCATCCACGTAGGAAACTGTTATTATAATACAAACTCTTTTCAGTTTCATTTTCTCCATAGTACTCCCCAAATTAAAACTGATTTCAGTGTGTTTTTAAGGGGCCGTGAGACCTACTCACGGGGTGTCTGTGTTCACAGGCCTGGCCTGGGGCAGCTTTCTTCTCTCCCCTCCTCCTGCTCCTCCATGCACCACGTGATACACTTAATCTTAATTCTGAAAAGCTTCCCTAGATGCGCTTATATCCTGATTTCCTACTAAAGTTAAAAATAGTAAAAAGCAACTCAAGTCAAAATGAATTGCCTCACATAACAGTACAACATACTTTTACATCTTCTAAGCTGTGAAATATATTAAGATTTAAAACAGAAGTACAAATATTGAAATCCATTGTAAAGTTAAATAATGTACTCCTCTGTCAATAAGTTACAAATTACTGTAGATGAAAAACTGAATCAATATTTCCTTTCCAAATATGTGAATGTATAATACATAAATGTATTTCCAAATGTATAAATCAAAGAAAGACTTCAATGTTCTGTCCTCTGTTTTATGTACTGATATCAACAATAAAACAGAATTAATAATGAAGCAGAAAAATATCATTGGCAGAGTCTAACATTCTTTTTTTTTTTTCCTTTTTTTTTTTTTTAATTTTCTTTTGTCGATATACATTGTGGCTGATTATTGCTCCCCATCACCAAAACCTCCCTCCCTCCTCCCTCTCCCCCTCCCCCCCAACAATGTCCTTTCTCTTTGCTTGTCGTATCAACTTCAAGTAATTGTGGTTGTTATATCTTCTTCTCCCCCCACCCCGGTTTTGTGTGTGTGTGTGTGTGTGTGTGTGTGTGTGAATTTATATATTCATTTTTAGCTCCCACCAATAAGTGAGAACATGTGGTATTTCTCTTTCTGTGCCTGACTTGTTTCACTTAATATAATTCTCTCAAGGTCCATCCATGTTGTTGCAAATGGCAGTATTTCATTCGTTTTTATAGCTGAGTAGTATTCCATTGTGTAGATGTACCACATTTTCCGTATCCACTCATCTGATGATGGACATTTGGGCTGGTTCCAACTCTTGGCTATTGTAAAGAGTGCTGCGATGAACATTGGGGAACAGGTATACCTTCGACTTGATGATTTCCATTCCTCTGGGTATATTCCCAACAGTGGGATAGGTGGGTCGTATGGTAGATCTATCTGCAATTGTTTGAGGAACCGCCATACCATTTTCCATAGAGGCTGCACCATTTTGCAGTCCCACCAACAATGTATGAGAGTTCCTTTATCTCCGCAACCTCGCCAGCATTTATCGTTCAGGGTCTTTTGGATTTTAGCCATCCTAACTGGGATTAGATGGTATCTCAGTGTGGTTTTCATTTGCATTTCCCGGATGCTGAGTGATGTTGAGCATTTTTTCATATGTCTGTTGGCCATTTGTATATCTTCCTTAGAGAAATGCCTACTTAGCTCTTTTGCCCATTTTTTAATTGGGTTGCTTGTTTTCTTCTTGTAAAGTTGTTTGAGTTCCTTATATATTCTGGATATTAATCCTTTGTCAGATGTATATTTTGCAAATATTTTCTCCCACTCTGTTGGTTGTCTTTTAACTCTGTTAATTGTTTCTTTTGCTGTGCAGAAGCTTTTTAGTTTGATATAATCCCATTTGTTTATTTTTCCTTTGGTTGCCCGTGCTTTTGGGGTCGTATTCATGAAGTCTGTGCCCAGTCCTATTTCCTGAAGTGTTTCTCCTATGTTTTCTTTAAGAAGTTTTATTGTTTCAGGGTGTATATTTAAATCCTTAATCCATTTTGAGTTGATTTTAGTATACAGTGAGAGGTATGGGTCTAGTTTAATTCTCCTGCATATGGATATCCAGTTATCCCAGCACCATTTGCTGAAGAGGCAGTCCCTTCCCCAGTGAATAGGCTTGGTGCCTTTGTCAAAGATCAGATGGCAGTAAGTGTGTGGGTTGATTTGGCAGAGTCTAACATTCTACGAGAGAGTGAACTGGTTACCTTTCTAAACCAAGTTAATTTTATATGGTCATTATGCATGTTCAACTCCTACTTGTAAAGCTAATTTCTCTCCAAAATGTACAATCTCCTTTTCTTTAGCTAACAGAAATGCATAAAATATGTTATATAACAAATTTTAATGTCATTAAAAATACTTAGATTTTCTTTGGAGAATAATTTCAATATATTGTATATACTTTGACATTAGACATAGTTTTAACTTTATTAATAGATTTAATTTATTAATAAAATTAATTAAAATTTACTTTACTTTAAATATATTAATAAATATTAATGAAATTAATTTAGTTACTAAATCAATTTATTGTAAAATTTAAAATGGTAATGGAGCCACAACCCTGAAATAACTTTAAAGTCCTGAACAGATATTGCTGGAATTATGTTAGTATTATTAACAAATTGCCTGTTGTTTGCTTGTGTATTATTTTTGATAAGCATAAACAAAAAAATTTTTTTGCCACTGCTCTTTACTGCTTATGTCCAAGTACAAAAGTGAGTATAGTAACTAAGTAGTAAAAGCAGAAAAAAATACAAAAAACAATATATTTGGTGTAATTTTACATACGACTAAAATATTAAAGACCTTAGTGGATTCTCAGTTCCTTCATAAATAACTTCACTTCTTATTTACTTCATCACTCATTTCACTTCCCCAGCGCAAAGGACTTTTTTCCCCCTAAAAATTTAGTTGGCTACTTTAAAAATAGTTTTCCAAACTCCAATGTAGCAACTAGCTACATCCCACCTATTTAAACATCTCTCTCCTTCTCTCTCTCTCATTTTAATATAAACATTTTAATTATCTTCTGTCAAAAAGTGCAACAAATTTGGATTTTTAAAAAAGTAAGTTGTTTATATGCCAACTTTCACACACTGTTTTAGAATTTTCATGTCAATTCTCTGCTGTCTCTCAGCCTAGTAATCTTGTGAATTTGATAGAAGACAAGCTACTGAGACCCAAGGGCCCATCCTAACCAAGCACCAGAGGGAGAGGCAGATTAGGGAATGCCTCCAGAGGAAGCGATGTGTTGTCATTCCCAGAAAAAAACCCTCTCTTTTCTAAAAATGTATTTCTTACCTTATATCATGTGATATGCTTTCTCCTAGAGATTTGAGTGATATACACGGTTAACAAAGACCATTTAGATGTTTAGAGTTCAAGTTTCTCATAAGGTTTATTTTTCTCCTAATTTGACTAGATTATAAAGGAAGAATCTGTTGCAACATTTTTAATTTGGGGAGTATTTAAAAAAATTAAGTAGTAGTAAAATGATCTCACAAGTAAAAATAAATAAACCCAAGAAAAAGAAGTACAAAAGACAAGTGGTAACAAATATCTATAATATACGCAGAGTACCTTTTTTAAAGAGCTAGAAGACTTAACAAAACTGAAAAGTGATAAACCAAGCATTATATACACCCACAATTCTACCTGGAGAATGTTTACGTCATTTCAGTTCGAGAAGGAGAAAGGGCATCTTGTTACGTGCTGTTTCATTGGAAATCGATGTGTTCTCCCATCTGCCCAATACTACAAGAGCATTGTCATTTCATAAAAAATGCAAGAAGGAAATTATTGCTATAAGAAGAAGCAGGAACTCTCACAGTCCATTGTAGCTCAACATTGACCCTCAGAACAAATTTGCACAAATCACTTAACCTCTGTGTTTTGGTGCCTTTGTAAGACTGGCTCACCTGTTCTCTGAGAAAATTACATTCCTCACTAGAATATCTGAGTCTTAATTGAAGTTTGTAAAGCACTCTGACATCCTTATCTCAAGTATATTGCTGGCATAACCTTCTGCTCTGATAAGGAAGCAGGGTCTTGTGTAGATCTATTAGACATCCAGACACTTGCCTGGGTGAGAACCTCACCTCCTCCTTTGCTTGAGTCTCCAAATGGAGTTCCCACTGTCACTGGTGGCAAGGGTTCAGCTTTGCATTGTGAAACCAAGAATGCTGCAAAAACGAATGTGCCTTCTCTAAAATAGGCTTGTATTTGTAACTGCCAGTGGGGTCCTTGTGTGGCTGTGTATCCATCTCTTTCTGGGGACAACCTGGCATGGATTCAACTTTTTTAAGATTTCAAAATATACTACATTATGTGTTGAAGAAACAGGCTCAACAACCAAATATAAGCTTTATTTCTTGAGGCTGATGGAAACATTTGGGTTCTCTCACACCATGATTATTACACCTGGGTTATGGGTTAAATGTCTAGATTCCTGGGGCCAACTCCTGGTTTCTGAGTCAAACTTCTTTTAGGGATGAGCCCCAGAATTCTACATATTAATTGGCTTTCCCAGGTGATTGTTTGGTGCACTGGTTTTTGAAAACCTTCACAATAAAACAGATTAGATTTGTTTCTCTCTGTTTCTCCTCTAACCCAAGTAGTGATAGTGTATGTGTATATTTATGTATCATAAAATAAATATATATACATATATCTCCCTTACGTAGATAACTGCCATTTCCTCTCCAGCCTTATTTATAATGAGCTTCCCACGTCTTCAGAGACACACTCATAAGATTCAGAATAGGCATCAATTCCAGATTATAGTCAATTGCACTAAGTTAGCCCTACCTTCTTGCCAGTAGAGCTGGGCGGTTAAAAACAACAAAATCCAAATTTAGATCTGTATGTGCCATATGCATTTCTCTGCTTTGCGACCCCCGTCTGATTGACATCTCCCTTTTTCATTTTTACATATATCCAAGAATAATGCGTTAAAGTCTATGTCTTAATCAAAAAGTTATTTTGATAAATATAAAATGACAAATCTCAGTGAGAAGAAAACATTGAGTCATAGCTAAATTGGCAGTATCTTTTTCTTTCTTAGTGGGAGATAAAATAATGATGTATATCCATCATTTGAAGGCATCTTAAATTTGATCAAATATCTTATCATTTGCTCCTTTGAGGGAAGTAGCCTGTTTTTATCTGGTGAAGTACTATGCTAAATTTTTTTTAAGTGTTATCCAATCCTTACAAATAAACTTTTAACAAATGAGGAAATAAATGCACAAAGAGGTTAAATGTTTGAGGCCACAGATCTTGTAAATGTTGCAAATCAAGACCTAGCATATCTGTTTCTGTTTGGTTTCTCCCCATATATCAGTCTATCACTTTTGGCTGAAAGACATACAATCGGTAATGTGCACACTGTACAGGCCAGGCACTGTTCTGAATGTATGATGGGATCAGCTCATTTAATTTGTAACAATCCCATGTGGCAGGTTCTCTTATTTTAGAAGTGAGAAAATGACAGCACAATGAAATTAAGTAATGTGCTCAAAGTGACACACAGTTTAAAAGAGCCAAAACACAGACAGGCTGGCTCTAGAATCCATACTCTCAGCCACTACATTGTGCTGACTTTATCAATATAGGTTTTTCCAGAGATTTACAGATTATCATGAAAGACTATTCCACCGGCAGCTGTATTAGTGTGCACAAAAATAGTTCAATGAATAACTAGCAATAATATTACTCTTAATTTGCTACGCCATTTTTTCTTAACTTTCATAAAGTGGGTGACAAATAACATGCACATAAAATTTCCCAAATGTATTAATTTTTAGTGAATGTAGAAAGCATAGGTTTAAAATAAGCAAAAATAATATTTAATAGAATATATTCAGATAGTAAAATATTTTATGGGTAGATAAATTATTTTGATTAATGTTGCTATATTTTCTAAGGTTAGTTATTTATACATGAAGATAAAAACATGAAGATGAAAACATTAAAAATTCTAACCCTTTAACATAACAGACTTTTGATCTATAAAACAATTATGCAAGAGATCTGAAGATTGTAAAAATATCAGTAACAAGAATAACAAAATTGGTATTAGTTTTGTTTCATGAATATTGAAATCAAATTGGTGATTCATTTTTACTAGAAGCACAGTTGGAGCCAGTACTAACAAAACAGTGAAATACAGGTTTTGGGCTTTCTATAAAAAAAACAACAACCTGATTTCGGTTGTCATGAAGAAAAACAAGAAATGTTCAAACAGTTCTAGGAAATAATCTTGAAAAAAGTGAAATAATGGATCACTGATTTATCCTTTAAATTTTCATTAATATGCGTTGCATGGTTTGTGAAAATTTTCAAAACTCTAGAGATGTCAGTAATATTGTCTGGGCATTGTACAACAGTTAGAGCAAATAGAAAATACGCTGCAATGACCTGCTTGCGGTACCATTTTTTGTCTCCCATTGACAAGCACCACAGTCTGAGGGAGTGTATTTCTGGGAGCTACATCACATCACCTCTTGGTTAAACTCACCTTCCCAAATGACTGGAGCACGTTGTGCATTTTTCATGTCTTTCAAGTGGTACCTGAGCATCATTTCAGAAGCAAAGGCTATTGTTAAGTTGGAAAAATGAGGTCATGGGAATCCACCAGTAAGGCTAAAACGATTTTATGGGAGACCAGAATATTCCTCCCCAAAAGAGGAAGGATTGTTGAGCTGAAGGCAATTAAGAACAAGCAGGTACAGAAAAGCTCTCTGCCCTCTATCTACCAAAAAGCAGGACATAGATTATAAAGACAAAAGGTACCTGCCCCCCCGTCCCCTTCTACCTGGAAGAAAAAAGGTTAACCACTGAAGATAGCTTTAGACCCTCATCATTTGGAGATGAGATGATAGCAAAGGACTCTACATTAACAAGCTCTGCTAAATAGACTTTATCTGCCAGTTCTTGCAAGTTGCTGCCCCTAGAAACTCCACGTCCTTTTCCTGTGTCTTGTCACTTCTCTAAAAATTGACTGCTCTTTGCTGAAGATGCTGCATAAGCAGGCATGCAAAGCTCCTCTTTGGAAACTATTCATTCCCTGGGTGTTTCCCATGTATGTGTGAAGTACAATAATGTTATAGGGGTCTACTCGGACTAGGAGTCTATGGGGGATATTCTTCCCTTCCAGTTCATAGAGAGCACTTGTCACCAGAGAGATTGGGTTGTGACTAAAATGACTTCAGAAAAGCCTGGCTTTTTATTGGTCCTTCTCTCCTGACAATTTTTATGTTTAAATTATGTGCAATTTTTAAAATTAAACACTTGGTTAAAAAAATACAGAGAGAGAGAAAGGCAGGGGTTTACTAACCTTATGAACAATCTTTAGTTCATTCATTGTACAAGAGTGAGAAAGGAGAAACAGTGACTGGGGTTTTTCTGTCTCAGTTTTTGCATCTATGTAATTTGGGGGAAGCACACAACAGAATAAGGGAATCTTAAGAAAGTTATTAAAGTCCTTCTCACTATGATGTCCTACCTTTGGAGTAATACTGAGCAAATAGATTTGCTACTCTCCCTCAGTCATTAACTTTGAGAGTCCATGTGACAGGTACTATGAGAGATTCTAGAGAGGGAAAGTGAAGTAGGATTTTCTCATGCAGCTCCCATCTGGGCAGATATTCAAAGGACCCTTATGTTGGCGAGTTTTTTCTTTTTCTTTTTCTTTTTCTTTTTTCTACTCATTTCTATACAGAAATGAGATGATGAGAGATGGTCTGTATTGAGATTTTTCATATAATATAAACATAGATTGGACATTTTTTCTTTATATTTCTTGGTTTTATAGAAGAATGTCCTTAACACTTCTTCACCTGTAGGATTGTGGTTTTCATTCCCTTGAGAAAGAACATCAGTTACACACCTTGTTCTCAGAGAAAAGAATGCTCATGGCTCTTTGAACTGCTTATGAATAAACAAAACATTACCATGTTTAAAGTTACTTGGAATGCCTCGTAGCAAATGGAGAAAATGCCAAGATTTAGGAATTAACTAGATTTGTTCCCAGTTTATATTTTCACCAACCAAACTTCTCAATCTGTCCTCATTTCTGTTTTTCTCTTGAGTTCTTACTAAACTGAATCATTGCTCTACCTATGGAGGTCAGTGCATTGACTCTCATGCTGACAAGCCACACAATCAGGGATTAACATGTTTCTTCAAATGTGCTTCAAGGCTGGGCTAAGATCCTGGTTCACCAATTCCTAATTCTAATATCAATAGTCAATTAATGGAATGCTAAGATTCTTGTAATCAGATGACTATTTTCCCTGCCTCCTTTTTCCCTTGGATGGTTAAAACAGAAAATTTAAAATACTTTATACTGCCAGGATTTATCTTCTATTTTACAGCACAGCCCAGATTAATTAGGCTGACCAAAATCAGCATGTTAATCAATTAGCAATCAAAATATAAGTACATAATCCCAATGCCAAAAAGTTCAATAACTTTATTTTTCCAAACCTGGAGATATATTAAAATACATCTGCTAAGGACAAATGAAAAAAATGAATTCTGAAATTTGGCAAAACATAAACTGAAATGTCAAAACCCCAGACATGGTGACATTCCACTCTGACCAGACTGTAAGAAATTGACTTCCTGGCAGCCAGGAACTTCATTCCAAGTTTTCTGTAGGCTCAAAGATCATCACTCTGATATTGATATATATTGGAAGGTTTGCTTCCCAATTACTTTGTATGGAATAGCCATTTGTTTCTAGCAATCCTGATTTGGCCAAGTTATAAAACCTAGGTATTAATGTTAAATTTCTGTCTCTCTCCTTCACACACACATTTATGCATAAACATATAGGCACATAAAGATTTTTTTCCCAATTACAAAGGATGGTCATTTGCCATGGCTCTCCTAGGCTGTGTCTCAGGTCTGTATACCACCTTCCCACTTTTACTTCCAGGAATCATAAAACAATTTACACTCAGTTATAATATAATTATGTTTAACATATAAACATAATGTTACATTATGAAATATATAAACATATGTTTCTAAGTTTTTCTCCTTTCACATTGATTTTAGATTTTAAAAGTTAATGGTGTTTATGTTTTATGTTTTTGTATGTATTCACTAATGAGATCTTTTTTTTTCCCCCCCAGTAAGCACAATAAAAGCTTATCAATACATAACCAGTCACTTTTTCTGGGACTTTATTAACATAGATACAACTCTGTGACCTGCACACTGTGAGGTGAACATTGATTGGGAAACTGCAGCTTTGACACTGTGAAATTAAGAAAAAATGAAATTCAAAGTAAAAAGTACAAGACAACTGCACTTGGTGGAAGAAAGCTGATGCAAAGAATCTAAGTGACAGACAATCCTGAAAATGTCCTGGGCTCTACTGCAAAGATACAAGCAGAAGTTCCACTTGGTTATTGTTATTAATTGCACATCAAGCTCACAGTGGTGCGTCTACAATAATACTAAAGAAGAGAGAATTATAATTTAATAAAGCTTGTCAAGAGGGCACAGTCTTAAATAGTTGCCCATAAAGAGATGCCCACTGCTATGGCTACATGGGTTTTAGTTTCAATCCCTTTCCTGTTGAGGTGTTGAGGCTAAACGAAGTTTCTCTAAAGGGAATTTTAATATATTTCCACTTTCTAATTAAGTCAGAGTCTTTTTTTCTGTCATCTTAGCCTCAAGGAAGAATGTCAGATCACATAAGGAACTATTTTAAGCAATGTGTAATAACAATGAGTGTTTCCAAATTAAAGTAGAAATAAGGTAAAACTCTGATTTTGTTTTAAAAAGGATTTTTCTGTAAGATAATTAAATCCATTTTTAAAAATTGTCCTAAAGTACCTGTTCAGAGGATATAAAAATAACTATACTCAGTCTAACTGCCTTAATTATCTAAAAAGAATCATGCCCTAAATATACTTACAAAAATTTAATTAACTTATGCAAGATAGGGATAGCAAGACTAAACACACCTTTACTTCCATTTATCTGTAAAATCAGACCCTTAAAGTCAGGAGGGCTTAAGTGGAAGAATGAAAATGAAATGAAAGATAAGCAGCCCGGTGTTATGGACTGAATGTTCGTGTCCCCTCGAAAATTTACATGTTGAAATCTTAACCCCCAGTGTGATGCTATTAGAGGTGGAGCCTTTGGGAGGTCATAAGGGTGAAGCCCTTATAGTGGAATTAGTGCCTGCTATGGGTCAGACATGTACCCTACGCATTCACGTGTTGGAGGCTTGATCCCCACTGTAACAGAGTAAGAAATCCAACTACGGTATTTGAAAGGTGGAGTCTTTGAGAGGTTATTGGATCATGGGGACTGTTCCCTCTTTAATGGTAGATCAATTAATGGAGTAATTGGTGTGGTTCTGATGGCTTTATAAGGAGAGTGAGTGAGCAGGTTAGCTCTTTTGCTCAACCCGTATTCGCCATGTGACATCCTGGTCACTGTGGGATCTGTAGAGAGTTCCCACTCAGAAAAAGGCCCTCACCAGATGTGTTCCCTGGATCTTGGACTTCCCAGCCTCCAAAACTGTAAGAAATAAATGTAATTTCTGTATAAAGTACTCAGTTTCAGGTACTCTGCTATAAGCAACAGAAAAAGACAAGCATAGGGCACTTTTAAAAGAAGCCCAGGGAGCTCTCTTGTTCAGACCACCCTGTGAGGACACAGCCAGAAGCTGCCATCTGTGACCTTCACCAGACACTAAATTTGCCTTGATCTTGGATTTCCAGCCTGCAGAACTGTAAGAAATAAGTTTCTGTTGTTTATAAGCCACTCACTTTATTGGTACAGTCATGTGTTGCTTAACAACACAGACACTTTCTGAGAAATGCCTCAGGCAATTTTGTCTCTTGTTCAGACCACCCTGTGAGGACACAGCCAGAAGCTGCCATCTGTGACCTTCACCAGACACTAAATTTGCCTTGATCTTGGATTTCCAGCCTGCAGAACTGTAAGAAATAAGTTTCTGTTGTTTATAAGCCACTCACTTTATTGGTACAGTCATGTGTTGCTTAACAACACAGACACTTTCTGAGAAATGCCTCAGGCAATTTTGTCATCGTGAGAACATCATAGAGTATGCTTACACAGACCTAGATGGTACCGCCTACTACACACCCGAGCCACATGGTGTAGCCTATTGCTCTGAACACTCTTGTATATACCATCTGCTGTTGACCAAAACGTCGTTACACGGCACATGACAGTGTTTGGTTAGAGCAGCCCATACTGACTAAGACACCCTGGGGGCTGAAATGCATGCCAAGACCTTTACTGACTACAACCGTAAGAGTAGTTAACCTTCACATAGTGCATAATGTGTGCTGAGCACTATTCTGAACAGTTCATATATAGAATCTGATTTAATCTCCACAATCATCCTGTTAGGAGCATGTTCTTACTGCCCCTATTTTACAAAGGATATATGTTAACTGACTTACCCAAATTCACACAAAAATAAGTGGTGGAGCCAGAAATAGAACCCAGACAACTAATCTCCAGATTTGGTGCTTTTAATTATTGTCTTTTAACACATGAAACCTGTAGCAAAATACTTCCTTAAATCCTCTAAAAATGAAAACCAAAGAACTACATAACTGCACTTGGGTGAAAAGTGCCCATGTGTGGGTCTCTAACAGCAGGCCTGGCACTAAAAGTGGGCCCTCAGAAGTCATCAGTAGCCTGCTTCTCCCACCACCGAAAAGAAGATATCACATTGCCATATTTCCTCTCTACAAAGAGATCCCAGATGAACTCCTGGTTCCCCTGTCTCTTTGATAAAAGAATACAAATCCTTCCATGTAGACTGTGCATGCCTTCAATAATTATTTAACTGAACACTTTACAAAATTCCTACTGAGGGTGGCCTAATATTTCAAAGAATAAGCATGTAGCTGCAGGAGGTCTGGGAAAATATTGAAAAGCTTCAATGTATCAAGAAAAACTTCTTTGAATTTTTTGTTGCTGTTTGCGTAAGTACATCTATGCATATATCACATTTACCCTCATCAGAATGATTTACCATTCTTCAAAATGATGCTCAAAGCTTTTCTTTGTTGGAAAATCATACATCGGTGGGGCGAGGGGGGGGAGGCATCACATGCCCTAAAAACAAAAGAGTTTGTTGGACTAATTGTCTAAAAAATTACTTTCAATGATTGTGCAGCAAACAGACCATTAAGATGTCCCACTCCCTGATCCCTGCCTTCTGGGGTCCATACTTCCCTTCAGTGTAGGCATGATCTGTGATTTGCTCCTAATCAACTGAGTACAGCAAAGGGCGTGTATGTACATTCTCCTGCATATATGATTTTGCACGGGAGATCGAGCTCCCTTCCGGCTGGCTGTGAAGCAGCAGCCACTGTGATGTAGGTTGCCTGTGTGGTGAGCCCCAGTTGGCCAGAGACTGAGAGCAGTCCATGGGAGCAGAGGTGGCCCCCACCCCCAGCCAGCCAGAATATGATGCCCTCAGCTCACAGTGGACAGGAACTGAATTCTGCCAAGACAAGCCATTCTGTTTCTTCTTTAGTAAAGCTTGAGAAGAAAACACACCAAGCTGCTACCTTGATTGCAGCCTTGTGAGACCATAAACGAAAGACCCAACCAGGCAATACCCAGACTTCTGACCCACAGAAACTCTGAGATAACATGTGTGTTGCTTTAAACCACTGAGTTTGTGGTCATTGTTAAGTAGCAACAGAAAAAACAAAACAAAACACATACAGGTCGCCTCTGCCACAGAACTTTAATCTTTCATTACACACTAATGCTATGGTAGACTCTAATCTTCTTGCTAGCTGTGGCCATTGCTTAAGGTTTCTTAACTTATCTTCTAATACATAAAATGTGTATTTTAAGTCAGCCCAAACTATTACTGGTTTGGTTTTTTTTTAGTGTTTTTTTTTTTTATATTACAACAGATAATTTCTTTTAATAATTTTAGATTATGTGTTCATTCAACACATTTTAAAAACACCTCTCATGTTCCACCAACTGTAAAAGATTATAAAGACATAAGATTCACAATTCTCATAAAGGAGATCGTGATGAGGGAGAGAGACAAACACATAAAGACTTAAATCAGGAGTGGGAAAATGCCTATTTGACACTATACACAGAATATAATTGATACATGGAAAAAGCAAACAAGAGAATCTCAACTTCAGATGCAACGTAGGATCAGTGTGTTGGGGTGAGCAGGGCTGAAGCCATGTTGAGACCTAAAACTGCCTTGGCTGCGTGAAACGTTAAAAGACATTTTTTTCTTGGCATGCATTTCTCCGAGTTCCCTCTTTTCCCATGATTATTTGATATTTTGAACCTTGGTTACAGGGCAAGATGACATTATTTACATGAATGTAACATTATTTTCCAGTCAGCCTGGAGCTGCAAACTTGCCCCAAGTCACATACCAAGGAAGACATCAATAAAGCTACTCTGATTCCACCCTCCAGAAGACGCTGAGATAACACCAAGGACAGGAACAAACACCAGACAAGCCTTGGCGAGACCTTGCACCTGGCTTTTTGCATGGAGCCCCCACAGGTCACATCCCCCTCCCTCCTGCTTTTCATTTCCCATGTTCCATTCCCTCAGGCCCCTCTTTAATAACCGTTTGCTAAATCTGAGTCTTTGAGATGGCTTTAGCCTGGCCATTCAGGTTTACCAGAGAGATGGGTTAGCCCAAATTCTCTCCTCAGGTTACCAGTGTTCCTGAATTAAAGCTGACTTCCATTTTCACCAACATTTGACTTTTGAGTTGATTGTTTTTGTTTGAGGCATGCAGCCAGACTTGGGTTTGGTAACAAGAATTTGACGAGCCTAAGCTGGGAGCTGATTGCCTTGGGGTAACAGATTTTGTCAAGCCATGCCAGAGTTTTTGTTTGGGGCAGGCAGCTGGACATTGAACCAGTAACAAGTATAGAGGACACAGCCTCCGAAGCCAGGTTACCTGAGATAAGTTAGCAAAGTAGCTCAATGATGTTGGACATAATTAATTCAGTTCTCTGTTTCTGTTTCTGTTTCTTCACAAAATTTGTTGTAGCAAATACTTTAATACATATAAAGCCTATAAGTGGTTGCTATGACTATAGCTTTTCACAGGGAGAGGTTAAGGAAGATTTCAAAATGAAGAAACATCACAGCTGATTTGGAATAACAGAGATTAATTTTCAGGCTTGAGGAATATTGATGCAAAGGGCACACAGGGACTTCCCATGGTCTGTGGAGTGGCACAGAGGTGATAATGAGGAGGTGGTAAGAAATGAGCTTGGGTGCTCATCAAGAAGAGCCCGTCAGGCCGTGCCTGACATGCCAGGGAACATGGTTTCATCTGGAAGAGAATAAGTCTGAGTGCATCTGTCCAGGCTTTCCTCAGTGATGTTCTTCACAACTATCAGCCTTAAACTTACAATATAATTAACCTTGTGTCCTATCTGTGATAAGCTCTGCAAAACCGCCTGTGAAAAAATATATTAAATAGCTACAGATGTTGGGTGATGAATCATTTTGGTAATTTCACCTCTTTGCTCTAACATTTCATGGTCCATCTCCTAGAAAATGCTTTTTTACAAGCAATACAATATTTAACAGAAACTGGGTAAAAGATCTAAACAGACACCTCACCAAAGAAAATATACCAATGGTAAATAATCATATGAAAATATGCTTGAATGAGAGACCACTGCACACCAATTAGAAAGGCTGCAATCCCAAACTGCAACACCAGCAAATGCTGGTGAGATGTGGAGCAACAGGAACTCTGTCCCATTGCTCGTGAGAATGCAAAATGGTGCAGCCACTTTGGAAGACAGTTTGGCAGTTTCTCACAAGGCTAAATATAGTCTTAGGATAGGATCCAGCAATTGTATTCCTTAGTATTTACAAAAATGAGTTGAAAACATATGTTTACACAAAATATGCATAAAAACACTTACAGCAGCTTTATTCGTAATTGCCAGAAACTGGAGGTAATGAAGACGTTCTTTAATAGGTGAATGGGTAAACAAACTATGGTACATCTGTACCATGAATATTATTCAGCTAAAGAAGAAATGAGTTATCTAGCCACAAAAAAGACATGAAAGAAGCAGTGTGTGTGATTCCAAATATTTGACATTCTGGGAAAGGCAAAACTGTAGAAGGTGAGTTCAAATTTTATTTTATATGACAAGTAAAAATGAGCTAAGATTCCTCAGAATATATAAAGTTAATTTTCTTTCTTTTTTAACCAAATCTGATAATTATATTCACAATCTTAGAGTAATTTCTCACATGATTTGCTTCCATTTTCTTTTTATAAGAAAGAATTTAATATAACCATTTCAATAGAGGAATTAAATATTTTAGTTTAATTATGCCCACTAGTTTTAATCAAAATATAGACAATGGAAAAGTAATGAGATTTTTGAGAATAAGACACCAAATATAGACCCATGAAAATTACCAAAAGCTACATGTACCATTCATGCAAATATATGTGATATGAAACTCTTTTCCACATACTTCACAATCCCTATTCAGAGCACACAGTAACTTACTCCAGGTCCTGTCACTAATGCATACCTTGTTCTTGAAAATATGCTTGAAAAATACAGTTTTTATTCAATGTGAGCCTATGCTATCAATTAGACAGAAGAACCTGTCACAGGCAGTGAAGACTCTTGTAAAAATTGACTTTATTGTTTCAAGTTGCATCTTTTAATATTGCCTAGGCTGTGGTATTTGTTACTGTCCTGTTAGGTTTGACCTCCTTTCTTCACACTAAGGATATAAATGGTTAATTCACACTGGAGTATTCTGAGGTTGTCTATGTACTTACATTACTATTAAGTTATGTACCTTCAAATACTTTCTTGCTACTCTTTAGGGTCATCTTCTGTCAGACTGAAGAGCTACATAAAAATAAAAAGCTTCTGCACGGCAAGGGACACAGTCAACGAAGTGAAGAGACAACCTACGGAATGGGGGAAAGTGTCAGCAAACTACACATCACACAAGGGGCTAATATCCAGAATATATAAGGAACTCAAGCAACTCAACAGCAAAAAACCAAATAACCCAATAAATAATGAGCAAAGGACCTGAACAGACATTTCTCAAAAGAAAATCTACATGTAACCAAGAAGCACATGAAAAAATGCTCAACATCACTAATCATCAGGGAAATGCAAATTAAAACCACCATAAGATATCATCTCACCCCAGTTAGAATGGCTATTATTAACACGGCAGAAAATAACAAATGCTGGCAAGGATACAGAGAAAAAGGAACTCTCCTACATCACTGGTGGGAATGTAAATTGGTACAGCCACTGTGGAAAACGGTATGGAGGTTCCTCAGAGAACTAAAAATAGATCTACTGTATGACCTGGCTATGTCTCTAGTGACTATATGTCCAAAGGAAATGAAATTAGTATATCAAAAAGACACCGCACTCCCACGTTCATTGCAACACTATTCACAACAGCCAAGAGATGAAATCAACCTAAATGTCCATCAGCGGATGAAGGAATTAAAAAAAACTGTGATATGTATGTACACACACACACACACACACACACACACACACACACACACACACACACACAATCAAATACTATTCAGCTATTTTTAAAAAGGATATCCTATCATTTGCAGCCACATGGATGGAATGGAAACCACCATGTTAGGTGAAGTAAGTCAAGCACAGAAAGACAAATACCACATGGTCTCACCCATAGGTGGAATCTTAAAAAAAGTGGTTCTCATAGAAGTAGAGAGTAGGATAATGATTACCAGAAGCCAGGAGGGAACAAGGGTGGAAAGAAGGAGAAAGGGTGAACTAACAGAAAACTATGCTGTCTACCCTAAGTGAATTATAGTGCAGCATACACATGTATTGAAACAACACAACACACTGTATCCCCAAAATACAAGTAAATGTTAAAATTTAAAAAAAAAAAAAGTTTAGTTAAGGCTCAATGCCCAGCTCCAATGTAGAAATCTGAAAAAAACTGTGTTGATATAAAGGCCAAAAGGAAAAGAGATCAGTATCAAATATTTCAGTTCTGACATTAATATTTTTGTTTAGGAAAGCATACCGAACACTTGTATTAAGGAGGAAGCTAGTTTGGTAACATAAGAAGACTGTACTTTTTTTAAAGGCAACTATAATATTTTTCGGCTCAAGACAGTAAAAATTATATACTTACTTCTGATACAAAGGGTATAATGGTAAAAAGAGTTTTAAATTGCTTTAGTAAATAATTTTCATTCTATCTTTATAAAAGTCAATCTAGAAATCCTAAAAGTATATGTGTGTTTGTGTTCACCCTTAACTATTTAAATAATGGGTGTTAGTTTGCTGATGGAAACACATTCCAAAGCTAGTGATTAAACAATTAAATAGAATTTAAATAGAATGAACTCTATCCCCCAAAATAGCATTTACTGAGCTAAGGGGGAGCCACTAAAAGACACCTTTCATAATAGTTCAAATTTTATATTTAGTTACCACATGTCTGATCTCACATAAGGAGTAATGACCAAGAAATGTAAATGATATACAGTAAAAACTGATTTAACTTTTTTAATTTTTGGTTAAAACAAAATGGCCAACTTGGTTCCATCGATTTCTTTCAAGTATATCAACACTCTAAATACATAGGATACAGGAGAAGATGACATCAGAGCCAATGGAGGAAACACTGTGAGTGGCACTCCTGGGTCCTATCCTACCTGGTAGAAAAGTTGGAGAAGTCTAATCCTGGTGGAAAGGGGTAAACACTATTGTTTCCAAAACCAATATTCCTGTCAGTCACATAATTGTTAAGGAAACAACTGTATATTCCTTACCGAATATATATTTCAAAGTAAATTTAAGAAACGATAAAGTAAAAACTGTCATTTGTTTTACTCTTATAAATTTCATATACAAAAAATGTAGGTTAGTAGTTATTTTTATGGCCAAGATAAATTTTCCAATTAAATTTGACTTATCAAAGTGAAATATGACTAGCTTTTATATTTTAATATTCACTAGTCAGTTTTCCTATGATTAGTTTATAGCATATGTTACTTTAGAAAATTATTATTGCTTCCATGCAAAGACAGTCCTATTCAAATTTTATGTTTATCTTTCCTAAATAAATTGTTCCTATCTACTAAACATTATTGGAGATTTACTTTGGCTATAGTTTAGAAAGAATGCAAGTCAGTAAAACTTCACAAATTGCATTGAAATAAAGGTTTTAAAAGAAAGTTTATTTTATTCACATTTACAATACTTGACATCTTCATAAACATTCCCACTATATTAAAATAGAATAAGATTGTTGAACCCAAATCAGTTGGGTTAAATAAGCAAAATGGCTCATCTATTGTCTTATCGATTACCTATTCTTTACTATGAATATATATTTTTGTAACTGAGAAAAATAGACCAGAAACAAAATAAATTTAGGAAACAGAGACAGGATGAGTAACAATGCTACCTGAAACATAGAAAGAAAAGCTCAAAATTTTCATTATTTAGAATGAATTGAAAGAAAAAAAAAAACCCAGATATACAGGGATATGCATGAGCAAGACTGAAAGGCAACAGAAGAGTGGAGAGAATAAAGAGTAGATGGGCTAAAGAGAGAGAAGAGAAGTAACATTAGCAAGAGACCACTTACATGTGGCATAAAGTCATCGGGGAGCACGTAGACAATCCAGCAGACCTGATCTG
The DNA here is from genome assembly GCF_027409185.1 of Cynocephalus volans. Classification (NCBI taxonomy): domain Eukaryota; kingdom Metazoa; phylum Chordata; class Mammalia; order Dermoptera; family Cynocephalidae; genus Cynocephalus; species Cynocephalus volans. Next base: position 69,004,856 of record NC_084460.1, read on the forward strand.
CTGCTGAGCCACGCTTCTGAGACGCCCGAGCCCGAGAGGCACACTATCCATACCTGAGCTGGGAACGGGCACTTCTGTTACATTTAGCCTTGCTCAAAGCTTCATAAGAATTCTTTGAGATTTTTAATAAAAGATTAATAAAAAGATACTACCTGAAAAATCATTTTAAAATGTCATAAATATTTGACAAATACAAAGTGATGTCTTTGGTAACTAGAGCAGAAACCAGGTGATAGAGTTGATATGTATTGAAAAACAGATGCAAACACTGATGTTTAGTTAAGTCCTCTCTGGCGTTTGTTCTCTTTTCCCTTCTTTCGATCAACCCCAGCATGGTCAAGGATCTTTTTCCTGTAGGAATCATGCAGGTCTGACCATGTCGAAGCACAAGAGCCCCCTTGCCAAGTGGGCACACAAGCCACCAACACAAGGTCAAATGAAGGAGTGGAAAGTCTGCAAGTGAAACTCTGGGTTCAGACCAGACCTCCTGGACGTTTCAGGTGCTGAGCCACTAAAATCCCTGTACCGCTTAAGTGTTTTTGAGTAGGGGTCTCTATTGCTTGCAAATACAGTTATCAACTGCACTGTCCTGAGTCTGCTTCCCTACTAGAACATACCAGCTGTGTGCTTAGCACAAGTTACTTACTGGTTCTGAGCCTGTGTTCCAACTTGCCACCACCCTTTCCAACTCATTGCAAAGTGATGCTCCCTCGAGTACTATTTAGCTATCCCCACATAGTGTTGATAGCCTTCATTCTATTTTTTACAGTGTATCATGTGCTTACGTATGTACATATGTCTGTATGCATGTACATATGTTATAGGTTAAAATGTCTCCAAAAAAATGATGGGTTGAGGTCCCAACCACCAGTATCTCTCTCACGTGAGACTTATTTGAAAATAGGGATGTTATAGATGTAATTAGGGGGAGGCCATGCTGGATTAGAGTGGGTCCTAATCCTATAACTGGTGTCTTTATGAGAAAGGAGAAATTCGGGCACAGAGACACACATACAGTGATGGAAGTGAAGACAGAGGCAGAGATTGCAGTGATGTGTCTACAGCCGAGGAATGCCAGGGATTGCGGCTGTGACTAGAAGCTAGGAGAGAAGACTGGCACAGAAACTTCCTAAGAGCCTGGACCTGTGGACACCTTGATCTTGGACATCTGGCCTCCAGGATTGTCAGAGAATAAATTTCTGTTGTTTAAAGTCACTCAGTTATTAGCATATGACTTGTTACGGCAGCCCTAGGAAACTAATACTATTTATTTACTCACTTGTTTGTTTATTTTTTGATTTACTTATTGCGAGAGACATGTGAAAGTAACAGTCCACAGGCAGGGGCCATTTAGCTAGCATACTGCAGGATACAATAGGAGCTCAATAATAGATACTAGTTAAATAAATGACTTTTTAGTATGTAGATATTAACATGTAAATAAAATGCTAGCAAGTGATCTGGCTCAAGAAATGTTAGCTCCCTTCCTTGTAGGAGAGGGGTCCTTATCGACCATTTGGTTAAATCTCTACCAAATAACTTTTACACTGAAATATATTTTCTTAAAAGCCCATTCTAGGTGATATTAATACACTATTTTTGACTTTGTCCATACCCCATCTTTTCTGTTCAGGAATATTCTTATGTTAAATAGAGAAAAATGCAACATGCAAATGTAAATTTGCAGTTTTAAAACATCATAGCTTCTATTTTTATTTGCAAATATTAAAAATAATTGACATAAGTGGACTTTCATTTATTTCCCTTTTCCCCCCCATCTCACCCTCTTAGCCCCAGCAGTAGATGAGTTCTAGTCTATATAGTAACAGATAACAAAAGTTCAGAGTATTACAGAGTGCAAATAGTCAGGTCTTAAACACTGATTTTGATACAATTCCTACAGAGTTATTGAATTTGAAATTAATTGGCACCTTTTGTTTTTTTCCACTTAAATGATGCCAATCAAGTTTTGGTATTTTTGACTTAAGTTAGAGAAAAGTAAGAATGCCCAGTTTGTTGACTTGCAGTTTCTGTGAAGCTATAATATGAAGAGAGAATCTAAATTCCATGCTTGTCCTGCTCATTTTCATGTTTGCAAAGAAAAATAAATAAACGACTTGGTTCGCTATCTGTGCATAGCAGCAGTATGTGGCTGGGATAAGGTGGACTGAAGTACAAGCAACAGATAAAAACCAAATGGTGTGTTCCTTGTGTTCTGCTCACACTGTCCCAAATAATCAGCAGCACACAGGTCTATCCAGACAGGAGTTTGGGGAATAGTAATCAGATTCACGTGCCATCTCAGGAAGGAGAAGGAAAAGATAGGACAGTCTATGGAAAGCAAGCCAAAAAATGTGGAATCTCATTTTGTGGAACTTATAAGTCTGGTGATGTATTCAGGAGTATATTAAAAGCATGGGTGACCTCTATTCTGGACTTCCTCTCCCCTGTCATCTCTCTGCATTATGTTGCTCTATGGCTATAGTCATTCCTCAGTTCATTGTCCTTGCCCTGGGAGCTCCTCTGGTCCCCGCCCCTCCCTTTACCCTGCCACTCTGACAAAGCAGACACAACACTTGCATTCAATCACCAGCCACTAAGGAGTAACAAGCTACTTGCTCTGAACAAAGGTGGGAATCAATTTGAAAGTATTTGCTTGGAGCTGAGAGGTAGCTGAGACATGGACTTTTGATGGGTAATCAAGGTTTACAAAAATGAGTTCACAGAAGGTTTACAATATCAGGATGTATCTTTCCCAGGCTTTCCAGACCATTTAATGCTTGTTTTGTGAATCAAAGAGCACAAGCATTTAGTCTGGAGGAAGCAGACTAATAGCTTACAAAGCTACAAGGAGAAAGTGAGATAATAAAGCTTGAAAAAAAAGGACTTTTAATAAAAATGGAAATACCAGTTCCCTCTCTCTCTTTCCACTTCTACAAGAACTTCTAGATAGATGCCATCAACATTTCAGCAGCAGTGACACCAGACAGACATCTTGTCTATTACTGTGACTTGTCTATTACTGAGGCAGACATCTTGTCTATAACTGTGACTCAATCTTTTATGACTTCTTATTACAGAATATTCCAGAGCACCCAGCGCTTCCCCTCACTTGACTGCCAACCTATGCTACTTCTGGACTCTCACTTCCTCTAAACTCACCTTCATCATGACCTTGAGTGCCACAACTTCTTTGCAACCCAAAGCAAGGAATTTTGAAACTATTATCTACCACTTAACAGAGTACATCTATTTATATAGCTTCTGGCTTGGTGCTACAAAAATGTCCTTAATGAACACTGTTGATAATATTTGGAGAGGGGTTGATATTAAGTGCTTTTCAATTTATGCATAACCTTTTCAGGCCCAGTAGTGTTTCACTGTTCACAGAGTTATAACCTGTCATCGTTTTTTATTTTCCTCTCCCAAATCCAGCCTGTTCTGTAAAAAGCAGCTCTAGTGAGAGCCAAGAGGAAGACAGGTGAGTGGAACAGAGGTGGTGGCTGCTGCCATTTGGGCATTCACAGGCATTTAGGTAAAGACAGACGAGGACAGCAACTTGAGCCCAAGTGAGGACATTACCATACTGCAGTTAAATGGAAGTCAGAACAAAAAGAGTAAGAAAGCTAAAAATACAAAACTCTTTTCAGCTCCTCAAGACAGTCATGCAAGAAATATGTGTAAAGTCTGAGGCTTGTCAAGAAGATTGGTAGCTGGCACAGCTTTCCAAAATCATTGGTAGAAAAATAATTTCCTTTTCCTCCATGCAATCTTGGAAATGTGCTGGCATCCTGATGCCATTTGAATGGATGGTGGCTTCAAGAACTCTCATGCACATAGACCCGCAACAGCACATCAGATTTCTTAGAGAAATATAGAGATGAGGTGCATACGTTAAAATGATAATCACAACATAAGTCCCGCAGGCCCAGCTTTGCTGTCTCATCTGCTTATAGTGGTCCTCTGTGTACAACTACACCCTGGTTACACATCTGTTTTAGTACTTGAACACCAGAATGATCTATGTGTTTCCCCCTTGGGGAGGGACCATGCCATAGTCATCTTCATGGTGCTGGGGCCGACCCCATGCTTACCCCATGCTTACCACATGGTGCACAATAATTGTCTGCAGACTTGACCTCTGTTTGGAGTTCATAAGTATGAACTATTTGTTTTCCAAGGTTATTTGTGGGTAAGGTTCATTTGTGTTTTATTTACATATATATGTGTATATATATATTTACTTATATATTATATATTTATATCATTTTATATATTATGTACATATTATTTATATATTACATATCTCTTCTATATAAGTTCATATTATTAGTACATACATACAATAATAATACTTAATTTGTATCTACTTAATTTTTAATTTTAAAATAAATTTCATTTTTAATTTTTAAATTAATTTTAATTTATTAATTTAATTTAATTTGTAGATAGGGATGTGGAGAAATGTCTAGACTCTACTATAATTTGGAGAAAGATGATTCAAGTATAAAATAGTAAATTCAAAATATGCAGTGTTGTTAAAGTAAAAGAGAGTTGCAGGTTTCTAATTCCATCTGAGGTAACTCATGCTTATTATCTATTTTACTATTTCAGGACTTAGCTAAGCCCTCCAAATGCATTAAATCTAATTCTCAAAAGAATCCTTGTGGCAGATTCAACCTTTATTTTATAGAGGAGGAAACTGACTGATCTAACACTCTGGTCTCAGGATTCTCTTAGTGTCAACTCCAATGGAAATCTCTGTAATAACTCAGAGATTTTATAGCTAAGGATAATTGTCTTCCATTTCTATGCTTAATGCAACCCCAGGAACCAAACTAATATCTATGAAGAATAAAATTATTTAGATCACAGAGCTCAGCATTACATTTAAATGACCAGAGGCTTTATACAAGCTGTAGAACTAAATTCCTTAGAATTAAAAAAGAAAAAAATTGAAAAAATTTTCCAACTTGTAATTACTCAGTCATAGATATATCTAATTACAATCTACTAAGAATATGACATTAATAAAGGTGCTAAAGGAGACACAAAGGAAACAAAAATGTATGCATTTCTGTTTAGGAATTTAAATCAAGTCCAAGAAACAAAACAGATACTGGGATGCCAACAAAGAATAAGTCAAGACAGTAAATTAAGTAGCATACAAAACTTTACAGAGAAAATGCATTTTAAATGCATTCTTGGATTTCAGATAAGCACAAAGAAAGAGTAAAGCAGCCCCGGTAAGTCATAAGAAAGGTTTGGGATTCAGAACGAGGGAGACGCTTGAATGAGGAATGGTGAGCTCTTCCTGCAATTAATAAGTAAGCAAGTTTGCACACAGGTGGTCAAGTCCTCTTCAAATGCTCTGTTGAGGCTTGTACAAATCTAGCACAGGAAAGTGCAGCCTTATGAAGAGCATACCTTCTTCTGAAGTTCTCTGTTAGATATATTGCAAACACAAGACTTTCAAGCAGCCATATTTCCAAATATTTTAAACCAAGCAGACAACAATAATAAAGCTAAAATATTGGTTCCATGGAGAAGAGAACACAGAATGCATTATTACTTCATGTATTTCCTTTATCACCCCCTACCAGAAATATCCTATAGATATCAGATTTAAGTGAATAAGTTTAAAAAATAAATTTGAAATGCAAGTAAAGTTTATTTGAATGTTGAAAAAAAAAAACATTAGGAAGTTAGGTGGGGTGAGGATAGAGAAGGAAGAAAAGTTTAAATTTTGCACACAATATTTAATATTGGGAGCTCCAAGTAGGTACTCATATTTGTAAGTCGATGAATGAAAAATACCAAATGGAAGGGAGTGGTTACAGTTTCATTCACTGTCATGGGTTTGATTGCTGAGGATGTGAGGATAAATTCTCTGGGGAAGTGAGCACAAAGCAAGGAAAACAGATGTCCATGGACTGAACCCCAGAAGACATCCACAGGAGAGAAAGAAAAGAGAGGTCATAGGAGGTAGAGAAGTAAAACGAGGCAGGAAGATACAAAGAAACTGAAGAGGACAGAATAGAGAATCCCAAAGAGAGATTGTCTTAAGTTGCTACAAGCATCACATAGTGAGAACGTGAAAATGAATCTTTACTGTGTGTCGACTAAGCAAGTTTTTGCACATGTGTTACCAGGCATATTCTATGACCACTACACAGGAGAACTAACACATGTATAATGGTAAATTGATACAAACATGTTTGTATAACACAGCCATAAAAACTAATGAGGTATCACTGTAGGCAAAAACATGGATGGATCTCATAAATAAAATGTTAAGCAAAACCCCCCACACAAGAGAATACATACAGTATGATTCCTTTTGTATGAATGTAAACATTTAAGGCAAAGTCACTTTTAGATTTTATTAATGCAATCTTAGATGTCATAGATTTGTCACTAAAAAGAACAAGATAGCTGTTATCATGACATTCAGGAGAGTGCTTATCTTTGAGTAGGAGGGAGGGAGGATGTGAGTGGAGCTGGGAATGGTCTATTCCTGGACATGGTGGGTGATATACTGGTTTTCCTTTTATGCTAAAGAACTGAGCTATGAATTTTAGTTTTGGCCCATTTCTAAATGTGTGCTATTTTTCACAATTTTAAAAGGATTTTTTAAAGGGAGGCAAATTGATTTACTAAAAATGTTGGTTGGGGTCTATTGACTGGAGGATTTCTATTAATCTGTTTATGGAATGACTTTGTTCCATCTGCTCTGTACTAAATAATTGTTTTTCTATAACCAGTGATCTTTTACAATTTGAGCATTATTACTCTTGGTTTTAGCCTTTTAATTTATATGCCCTGAGTGGTTGATATTCCCTAAATGGATGTTATTAGTATTTGTTTGGGAGTGACTGCTTTGGGTTGTGGTATGTGAGGCAGTGACCTTGAAGAAAAAAAAAATAGAAGGGGGAACTATGAAGAAATAAAATATCTCTCTTTCTCTCTCTCTCTCTCTCTCTCTCTCTCTCTCCACACACACACACACACACACACACACACACACACACTCATGTCCTCTAAAATATTGCTTTGCCAAAGATCAAACTGTTGATTGGGAATTTAATCAAATGGTGATCTTTCAACAAAATGCTTAGAAACATGAATTATTTGTTTTCCTTGATACAACAGGACTTCAAAAAGTATGTGTAAAAAGTAGAATTTAAAAATACAATTGAGAAATATAAACTTTATTTCTCACCATAAGCTCTATCAAGTTCAAGATACTTTTGTAAGCAATGATACCAACCACTAGTCTATCCTTATAGAATTGAGGATCATAGGAATTTAACAATTTTAATGCATTTTTTTACATCATTAACTAAAGAAAAAGGGGTGCCTTTAAAAAACTTTTGAAGATTAGAAAACAAAAAGAAGAAAGAATCAAATTTGTAAGGACTGTAGGATGGATACCTAATGATTTCCCATGATTACTCTCACAAAATTGCCACTGTTCAATGAGAGGAAGGAGCAGGAGCAGTGCTGTGCTGGAGAAGGACTCTCTGGTGGAGCTTTCCTGGTATCTTTCTGCTAAAGCTTTGGCCTTCTCAAACACTCTCATAATAAGCAGATGTTATCATTCTTTGGTCCTCCAGAAAGTCAACAGCAAAATGCTTTGAACATCCCCAAAATCTGTTTCCATGAACTTTGCTCTTCACTGGTCCACTTTTGCTCTGACTGGACCACTTCCACCTCTTATAGCCATGCCATGGCTTTGATTGTGCTTTGTCCTCAGGATCATACTGGTAAAGCCATGTTTCATCTCCTGTTACAATTTTTCAAAGAAATGCATCAGGATCTTGCTCCCACTCATTTAAAATTTCCATTGAAAACTCTGCTTTTATCTGCAGCTGATGTGGGTGCAATGGTTTCGGCACCCACAGAGCAGAGAGTTTTTCCAACTGTAAAGTTTCAGTCAGAACTGTGTCAGCTGAACCGACTGAAACGTGTACGGTGTTGTCTAATGTTTCTGCTGTTAGTCGTTGGTTCTCCTCAATTAGGGCATGAACAAGATTGTTTCCTCACAAACTGATGTGGATGGTCTGCCACTCACTGCAAGCTTCACCTTCAATAACTTCTTGTCCTTTCTTAAAACAAGGTATCCATTTGTTAACAATTGGGGCATTGTTCCCATAAACTTTCATGAAGCATCAATGATTTCACTATTCTTCCTCCCAAGCATCACCATAAATTTGATATTCGTCCTTGCTTCAATTTTAGCAGAATTCATGTTGCTTTGATAAGGGCTCTTTTAAAACTGATGTCTTATCCTTCGTAGCTCCTCAAACCAGATTCTGTTCAAACATGTTATAACAGGTACAAGTTTATTTCCGTGCAAATAATATTTGCAATCCATGCACTGTTCTTTTCTTAATACCTGCTTTCCATGAACTTTTTGAAGACCCCTCAGACATGCCTAAAATTTGTCTCATTTAAAATACTATTTTTATTTTTAGTAGACATTATTGAAACAACTATTTTAGACAATAGACCACGAAAGAGAAAAGGAAAAACTTCAAAGAAGATTTAGAAATTTCATGAATACTTCTTATGTCAATATAAACACTCATGTTTAGAGTTATAATTAAAAGGTATCTTAACGATGGGCATGCAAGATTCAGGTTCTAACCTTTGCAGTCTGAAATCAATAATGAAAATTACGTTCATAAAACTAGTTCTGAATATGTTACTTATAAACCCACAAGTCCGCCAACCCTAAATTTCTAATTATGAGATATATTTAACAAAACTAATGCCATCATTAATGCTGAAAGAGTAAACATTCTTAAGAACAGAAAAATTTTTACTATTGTAGTAGAAAGAACAGAGATGTAGAACTAGAAAGTTCCAGGATCAAATCCTCGCACTTACAAGATGTGTGTCTTTAGATTCTCTGAAGCTCAGTCTCTGCAGTAATGAAAAGGCATTTGTATGGATTAAATAACTATATGAAATACCTAGTGCAGTCCCTGGCATACAGTAAGTACTCAACAAACAAGCAGAACAAGACAGAGCAAATCTCTTTTCAAATTTTGTCAGTGATTACAGCTGAATAAGTACTAATATTTCCCCAGGTGTTGCCACTACTGAATTCTGAGGGCCACAACTATATTGTTCCATATGAACACACATTAAATTCAATAAGTGCTCTCCACTATATTATTAAAGACAAAAATTTGTTCAACGTTGCCATCTCTCATTTTTTAAAATTATCTTATATATTCTGAAACCTCCCATTTACTTCTATTAATTTTTAATTAGAGCACTTTTATCTTTGATTTTAATTTAATCCTCATTATTAAACTGGTTTCTATTTCCCTGTTGCTGCCATTTATATAACTAGTAACTCTTTCATAGGATTTCTTGATACTTCATATCAAGCTATTAAGATCAGTTTCTTACCTTTATTTGTATATGGCTATGGATAGTAAACTCCATGAGATTGGGGCCAATTTGTTTTAGGCGCCAATAAATCCCCAGTGTCTATCACAGTGTGCTGCACATAGTAGGATTTCAATTTTTGTTTTGAAAAAACAGATATAAAACCCTAGATCAACCAATTCCCTTTATTATCAATTAAACTCTGTATCTGGTTAGCATCTCTATTACTAAGTAGTACAAGAGGGTTAAATAGCCTGAGAATCAATATTTTCTGGCATAGGAAATAAAAAAAGACTATTTAACTGAAACTTTTATAAAAATAACCTTTACTCAAATAACCGTAGTTCTATAAAGCACAGGAAAATAAATGAGCATATAATTGAACATATAATTGTTTTTAGAAAACCAAAGTGATCACACTAAAGCACTATTGAAACCAATAAATGATGTTGTCAGAAGGGTTGGTATATGATAAAAACATAGAAATGAATATATCTCCATTAACCTAGACAATATGAGAAACAATCATCACTACAACAAAGTTAGTAGCACATTATTTTTTGCTAAATTGGCCCAATGCATTAACTCTAGACTTGTCTACTCAACAAGGAAGAGCTGGAAGTAATGGAACAGAAATGGGAGATACAGGAAGCCGGTCTTGCCACATGCTTTGTAAACAATAGAGCAGTATGAGAAAACCAATTATTATCATTACTTTCATGTGGCTCCTTTAAGACATTTCTCTAAGGGAGAATATTATTGGTAGAATTATAGGGATAGCAACAGATGCTTTTCCACCGATATGATTCTACTTCAAATTTGAACCAAACTCTGTGGCTGCTATGTAAAATAGCATGGTGGGTCCTCAAAAAAGTAATACAGATGGTCTCCTTCTTAAGATGGTTTGCCTTACAATTTTTCAACTTTGTAATGGTGTGAAAGTGATACACATTTAGTGATACACATTCAATAAAGCAGATTGTTAGATGATTTTGCTCAATTTTAGGCTAATGTAAGTTTTCTGGGCACGTAACTTCAGGCAGTCTTGGCTAAGCTGCACGATGTTAGGCAGGGTAGGTGAATGAAATGCATTTTTGGCTTATGATAGGTTTATCAGGATGTAACTCCTTCATAAGTTGAGGAACATCTGCAATAGGTCTAGTGATTCTACTTCTGAGTATGTATCTAAAAGAATTGAAATCAGGATCTCAAAGAGATATACGCAGTCTCACATCCATTGCAGCATTATTCACAATAGCCAAGAGATGAAAACAACCTAAATGTCCATTGAGAGAGAGATGGTTAAAGAAAATGTGGTATAAACATGTAATAAAATATTATTCAGCTTTAAAAAAGAAGGAAATCTTGTTATATGCAACAATGTGGATGAACCTGAAGGACATTACGTTAACTGAACAGAGTCAGTTACAGTGGGAGAAATATGGCATGATTCCATGTATATGAGGAATCTCAAATAGTCAAACTCATAGGAACAGAAAGCGGAATGGTAGTTGCTAGGGCAAAAGAGAATGGAGAGTTGATTTTCAACAGGTATAAGGTTTCTGTTACATAAGATGATTAAGTTCTAGAGATCTACTGTACAACAAAGGGCCAATAGTTAACGATACTGTGTTCTACACTTAAAAATTTGGTAAGAGGATAGATATCATCTTAAGTACTCTTACAATAAAAAAATTCAAAACCAGAAAAACGAAAAACAAACAAAAAAAACTGAACCAAACTTTCTAACCTAGTGGCTTTACCTTGCTCTGTATGCTCTAAATTTATTTCGTTAAATCAGGGAGCCCTTGATTTGTGGAACAAAGTTTTCCATTACCTCATCATAAAGTAATAGTAATAATAACAGATGTTCTCTTTGAAAAAGGGAAAAAATCATTAAAGAGGTAAAGAGGAGACAGAAAACTCTGAAAATACCAATTTTACTCATGGAACATCAAAACCAATGCTGTCAATAAATTTCTAAGATGCTAAATAAAGTGATTAAAACATCAATACAACTTTTAAAACAAAATGAAATATCTCTATACAAACAGTAAAAATTGGTAATTTCTTTCAGAGCTAATCTGCTATTATGAATTGCTTAATCATTTAATCTAATTTTTCTGATCCCTCATAATCTTCATATTCATAAAATATACAAATAAAATTATGGGAATGGATTTCTCACTTGATAACTTAGTCCTGCCTTTTTCAGAGAGTTTGTTTCTTTTATTGTAACTGAGACTTGCCGTCCACTGTCCATGTTGCCATTATTAATGCTGCTTCTTGAGCCTTTAGTTTCTTCATCTGCAAGTGAAGCCCTTGGACAAAACTCTATAGCTATGAGCTCGTGTCTTGTAAGTTTAGTCCTTACTGGTCTATGAGTTTCACATTCAAGAAAAATAATGTTTTGTTGGATAAAATTTTTAAAGCCTGAGTTTTAAAGAGGTAATACACTGAAATGGCTGAGAGGGAATTAAAAACATATTTTAACCATTTAACATGTTAAGCAATATAAAGACATTTTAATAACCAAAACTTGTAACTGCGCTAGTCTTTGTAGGAGTTGCCAACACCTCTGTGATTGTTTCTTAGTAGCTGAAGGTGCTGCAACACCTCAGTGGCATGTCCTGGGAAAATGGTGAAAACGCACTCCAGCGATGAACAGGGCACTGTGGGGAGACCTCCAGCTGCTGAATGACACCTGTCAGGGGGGAGACAACAGCCCTAGATTCCTTTTCTGTGAGACAATGGGGAGCAAGTGGTGAGTGCCATGCGTCAGGCCTGGCCCAGGACACAGGAAGCTCAGCTGTCTGTGTGCAGAAACAATGCAGTGGGTGGAGGAGAGGAGGCCCGTGGTCCCTGGATGATGCCTGGAGTACGGAAACGCCATTGCAAACACTACCCAGGGCCCCCAGGGCTCTGACATGATCAAGAAACGATCTTTTGTTGAGCAAGACCCTAAAGTTTCAGTCTATTTTTCCAGAGCCCAGCCTTTGCTGACTAGGGATGGTCACCGTCTCTGCTTTCTTCCAAATGCACTGTTCTGTCAGCGTAAACGTGGTTCAGTAAGTATGAACACTCCAAGTAAACTTTCCTAAAACAGCAAGCTCTAATTTATAGAATAACTGCACATCTTTTAAATTAAGATAGAAAGTCATGTCTGATGTTTGTAAGAATAATAAGTCTATAAAATAAGTAATTGGGGAACACTAAACTTCTGTCTTTTAGGCAGAGTTTCTGTCCTTAAAAAATATGAAGCAGGATGATCAAATACCCTTTGTTCATAAGCAAAATCGAATCAAGGAAGAAATTTTTAGCAATGCCTTTCTAAGGTATTTTTATAATGTCTTGCCTTTTTATAAGGAAATAAACACATTTAATAACACATTTCAGTACTGTGATTCATGATTATTATACAACACTTCAACATATTTTATGAGTAAACTTTTACATTACCCCAAATTTTGAAAGTTGTCTGAAAGAAATTCTTGCCATTTTGTTTGTTGACAAACAAAAATGGAAACCCTCTTAGCAGATACCCATGTAAAAGTTAACTCAGTGTATCATTTATTTGTTATAAAAACTATTTCTCTTCAAGTTCTAGCTCAGTGCCTACCTCATCAAAAAATAGTTGCTGAATGCGCTCTACCCTCATCTGCCCACAAGTTTCTCCCTTCAGATGATGTTGGTGCTAAACACGAGATAGTACACACTCAAATTTATTTGTTCTATGCACATTATCAAGTGCTTAGTAGGTGCCAGGCTCTGTCTGTATCACAGAAGCTATAAATTACAAAAAAACATAAGATAAGCTTCTTACCCTCAAGAAGCTTATGAAATTGCTTGAGAAAAAGACACGGGAGTATTCAATTACCACACACAGAGATACATGTCGTAATAGTGGCTTACAAAGAGGTCCTTTGGAGGGAATATTTATTTCCAACTGAAACAAATGAGACAGTTTCAAAGAAGTGGAGATATTTGAGCAGGGCAATGGAACATGGATAAATATTCTCCAGTCAGAAGAGAAGACAGCATTTTCAAGCTAACAGGTACATCAGTTTATCCAAAGACATCATAATGATTGTTGATAAGAATTGTAATGGGACAGAATTTTCACTCGAGTATGTTTGCCTTTATGATCAAAGGGTTTCTTTGGAACTTAGGAGACAATATTAGACACCAGCCAGATATGTGAAATTACGTGAATGGGCAGGGGACACAATATCAACAGGAAGGGTCCCATATGGAAGAGACATGAGTGAAGATCCCAAGACAGAGCTGAACCTTTCTTGGTCACCAGGTAGGAACTAAAACTGTCTCCACAAAATGGACATCTGGAGACTGTAAGCTGTCTAGAAAAAACAAACAGACAAAAACAGTGAAATTTCAGATCTAGGACTCAGGGGAAAATGTAACAATTTTATTTTTTCAGTTCCTAGGAGGTGTCATTTTTAGCATCTTTCTGATACTGCTTATATTAAATTCATTTAGCAAATATTTATTTTTCATCAGGTGTGTAGCTTGCTTTGGTACATGCTCTGGAATAATATAAAGAGGAAGATGATACAGTACCTTGCCTTTAATAAAGCTACAGTATCGTATAGGATGGGACTTCCACTTGTTTCAAACACCAGTGTTAACAATTTTGATATCGAATTTTACATATAATCTTTTGCCATGCTTCAAAGCCCAAAGAAGCCAATTAGATACCAATGAAACAGTAAAAACTTTTATTCTAGAATTTAATTTAGTAATATTTTCTTTCTTTTTAAACAAAATCATCCAACCCTTATAAATTTGGAAGATGGATTATTTTGTATATTAAAGAGATCAAGGAGAATGAGTGATGTGCCATGTTTTCTTTTATAAATCAATGAGTCAGGGGGCTGGAGGATGTTCCCTCCCCTGCCACCCAGAAAGAATAATCCTTGATCACAAGGCAGCTGGTACTGGATCTCAAACCATTTTTAGCTGCTTCAAAGGATAATCAGATGTATTTAAATGTAAAGATGTAAAACACTCATAAATTATTTCAACGACATGTCAAAACAGTGAGTCATGATATGTCAACTATTTAAAAATATTAACTTTTACTTTTTTTTTTTAAAGGAATGCAGGCTTTCTGGAAGCTTCCAGTAGCATCTCTGTCTTGAAGAAAATACCTAAATAGGGTAGGACAAACTGGGGTATTGATCTCACAGGATAGACTATAGGTCATACGCGAGGAAAGTCTGAGCTTCATTGTGGCGTGGTTGTGAGATACACAGGGGACAGATGGAGAGGCTATAATTTTTCCCTGGGGTATGTCCCCAGTCCTCTCCTGCTCAAAAAGCTAAAAAAGAAAGGCAGTGGCCCTCCCCATCCTGCAAAGAGCTAAGGAGAGGTGAGAAGCCCTACTCTCAGAAGGAAGCGGTGAGTCTAGCATATCCAGCTCATCTGTGTTACCAGGGTGAGAAAAGACAACAGTGTGAAGAAAGAGTATCAAAAATGTGAGTTCAGTGATACAAAATGAGACAGAGGAAAAAGAGAAATTACTGAAAAAGAAACATGGAATAGGATAAACAGTAGAATTGTTTAGGAGAATCAAAGTGATAAGGTGGAGATCTGCAGCAAAGGCAGCAAATCCAAGCAATTTGTTGCTTACTAGACAGTGCAGGGGTCTGCTATCTCCCTGAATTGACAGAAAATTACACAGAAGTGGAAAGAATGTTGGTCAGTGAGCCAATATTAAGGAGCAAAAGAAGACACACCTCAGCTTCATCACCTTGGCTGCACTGTTGCTATCAAGTTATCAAGTCCTTTATGAGTAGGAATTGTGCTAAGTTCATAATGATAATCATAGTAATAATAACAATGGCCAACATTTTTGATGTTATTAAGCCCTATTCTAAGTTCTTTACATCTAATATTTTACTCATTACATGAAAAAATAAAACCCCTTATCTATCATTACCAACTTCCATTACAGACTTGGAACACAAAGCATAGGAAAGATGTGTTGCCCCAAAACACAGAGCTGGTGCTTAGTAGGACAATGAACCAGTTCCTGTCTCTCTCATGGGGTTGTTGTGTGAATAACCTGGTAGAGTGATTATAAAGTATTAAATGACTACATCTAAACATTCCCCTGATTAGCCGTGCGGTTATTCTTACATTTTGTAGTCAAATAAGAAGCACTGTACCTGGTGGGAGGGGGGGTGTTATATCGTCTTCAAACAAATCCTGTATAAACTAAGGGTGAAGAGAAGAAGCTTTCTGTTCCATCTCAGATAATAATCCGCTTCATGAATGTAGGTGAGTTTCTTCCCTCCCACTGACTGATCTTCCTACCTTCCTTCCTTCCTTCATCATAGTAAAGAGATTATACTACATAATCTGTAAGAAATGATTCAAAAGTGTCCTTTACCCTATGTAGCTCTTTCTTATTTTTCCTCCCTGTCTTGAGCTTCATTTCTCACAGCCATTTTTCATCCTGGTCAGCACTCTCCTGCCACTAAGTTCCAGGTGTGAACAGAATATCAACATAAAATTTAACAAGCTCCTAAGAGTTTGTTAATTTTTGTTTCCTGCATAGCAAGCCTGTAAGAGACTTCAGCCTTAACTTGTCCCAAAAGGAAGTGTGAATTCTCAGGGTTGACTTCGCAGTCAGCTAAAAGCCATATTCCCAAGGCTGTTTACATTCTGCCTAACCTCATCAGCTGCCCTCAGACACAGCAGAATGCAGTCACTGGGAGGGAGGTACAGTGGCTTCTGTTTTTTTTTTCAAAACATGAGAGAATAAAAATCAGTATTTGTTGCAAACTTTCTGGTTTCTATTTTATGGTTTATACAGAATTATTGTTTTAAAAATAATAGAGAGATGGTCTTCTGGTTTCCAGTCTGGCATGTAAAAAGCTGGAATTCACCACTCTGTCCTAACAACAAGAAAAAGCTGAACAAACTAAAAAATTGATAATTCTTAAATCTTTCAGAGAGATGGGATCACAGGAAAAAATTGCTGTCCCAAGATTGGAGAGACAGGGAATACAGGAAGTCACAGTACTGGAGCAGAAACCCATGAGCACAAACATCCATGGGAGCCAGAGCCAAGATAGGGAAACCTGAACTGTAGTTGATGAACTGCTGAAGGTTCAGTGTGGACAAGTCTGACAGATTAAAAACTCCAGAAGGAACCAGTCATCAGAGGACTGCATCTTATATAAGTTTTACCTTCTGGAACTCTACCAGGGTTTTACAGTGAATATTGGAGAAAAATCCTCTAACACTTCTGGCTAAAGCAGGGGGAAAGGAATCATTTTGAAGTATAACAGAGCATTTTGTTCTTCTTAACAACGTCTGCTAGCATTATCTTAATACCAAAACCAGACAAAAGCATTGCAAAAAAAAAAAAGAAGAAGAAGAAAACTGCAGACTAATGATTCTCATGAACATAGATGCAAAAATCCTCAACAAAATATTAGCAAAGCAAATATATGAATGAATAAAAATAATTACATACTTTGAACAAGTGAGATTTATCCCAGGTATGCAAGACTGATTCAACACACAAAAATCAATTAATGTAATCATTAAATCAACAAGCTAAAGAAAAAAAATCACATGATCATATCAATAGATTCAGAAAAAGCATTTAACAAAATCCAACACACATTCATAAGAAAAACTGTCAGTGAACTAGGAATAGAGGGGAATGTACTCAATTTGATAAAGAATAGACACAAAAAAACCTACAACTAATGTTTTACTTAATGGTGAGAAACATAAAGCTTTCCCACTAAGACTGGAAACAAGGCAAGGATGTCTCCTCTCACCACTGCTTTTCATCATAGCTAATGCAATAAGATAAGAAAAAGAAATTAAAGGTATACAGTTTTTCTTTTTTGTAGATGATATAATTGTCTATTTAGAAAATCAAAAAGAATCAACAAAAACAAATAAGCAAACAAACCAGAAAACCTGGAACTAATAAGCAATTATAGCAGTATTGCAAAATACAAAGTTGATACACAAAAGTCATTTTTTCCCCTATATATCATCAATGAATAAGTGAAGTTTTATATTAAAAAATATAATACCATTTACATTAGCACCCCCAGGAGTCAAATAGTTAGGTATAAATGTAAAAAATATATGTACAAGATCCAAATGAGAAAAACTGAAAATCTCTAATGAAAGAAATCAAAAAAAGAAACTAAATAAATGGAGAGATATCCCATGTTTATGAACAGGAAGACTCAATACTAAAATGTCAGACCTTTCCAATTTGATCTATAGATTAATGTGATCCCAATCAAAATCCCAATAAGTTTCTTTGTGCATATCAGTAGACTGTTTCTAAGATTTATATGGAGAGTCAAGAGACACAGAATAGCCAACACAATAGTGAAGAAGAACAAGTTGGAGGACTGACATTGTCAAAATTCAAGACTTACCATAGCTCTACTGTAATCAAGAGAGTGTGACAAGACAGAC
The DNA here is from genome assembly GCF_027409185.1 of Cynocephalus volans. NCBI lineage: Eukaryota > Metazoa > Chordata > Mammalia > Dermoptera > Cynocephalidae > Cynocephalus > Cynocephalus volans. The sequence continues at coordinate 69,022,736 of NC_084460.1, forward strand.
AAATACATGAATGCAACACAATAGAGAACCCAGAAATAGGCCCACATGAACATAATTGACTGATCTTTGCTGCAGAGGCAATCTAATGGAGAAAGGATAGAGTTTTCAACAAACAGTGCTGGAATGACTGGATATCCACATGGATAAAAGATAAATCTAGACACAAACCATATGTCCTTTACAGAAAGTAACTAAAAGAGAATTACACACCTAAGTGTGAAACACAAAATGATAAAACTACTAGAAGATCACATAGGAGAAAATCTAGGTGGCTTTGGATCTGGCAATCACTTTCTAGTTGCAATTCCTGAGGCATGATCCATGAAATAAAGAATTCTTAAACTTGACTTCATTAAAATTAAAAAATCTTGCTCTGTGAAAGATACTGTCAAGAGAATAAAAAGACAAGCCACAGACTGGGAGAAAATATTCGTGAAGACATCAGATAAAGGACTATTATCTGAAATATACAAGGAACTCTTAAAACTCAACAATAAGAACACAAACAGCATGACTGAGAAGTGGATCAAACACTTTAACAGACACCCCTCCAAAGAAGATATACAGATGGCAAATATGCATATGAAAAGATGTTCAACATTATATGTCATTAGGGAAATGCAAATTAAAACAACAATGAGAACCCCTATTAGAATGGCCAAAATCCAGAATCCTGAAAACTCCAAATATTGGTGAGGATTTGGTGCAATGGGAATTCATTGCTGGTGGGAATGCAAAATGGCACAGACACTTTGGAACACAATTTGGTGTTTTCTTTTTACAAAACTAATAATACTCTTACCATACTCATAATATCCTGCAGTTGTGTTCCTTGGTATTTAACCATAGGAATTGAAAACCTATGACCACAAAAAACCTGCACATGAAAATTTATAGCAGCTTTATTCATAATTGCCAAAACTTAGAACTGACCAAGATGTCCTTCAGTAGATGAATGGATAAAAACCTGGTACATTCAGACATTGAAACATTAGTCAGTGCTAAAAAGAAACGAGGTATCAAGTCATAAAAAAATGAGAAGGAAACTACATGCCTATTACTAAGTGAAAGAAGCCAATTTGAAAAAGCTATGCAGTGTACGATTTAAACTATATGACATTCTGGAAACAGCAAAACTGTGGAAACATTGAGAAGATCAGTGGTTGCCAGGGGTTGGGGTTAGGGAGGGATGAATAGGAAGAGGGCAGAGGATTTTTAAGACAGTGAAACTATTTTTTCTGATAATATAATGGTGGATACATGTCATTGAACATTTGTCCAAACCCATAGAGTGAACAATACCAAGAGTGAACCCTAATATAAACTGTGGATTTGGGGTGACGATGTAGGTTCATTGGTTATAACAAAGGAACCACTCTGGTGGGACACGTTGATAATGGGAAGGCTGTTTGTATAGGGGGCAGTGGGTATATGGAAAATTTTTGAACTTTCTGCTTAACTTTTCTGTGAATCTAAAACTGCTCTTAAAGACAAAGTCTATTAAAAAATAAAGTAGCAAATTTGATAGCTACCACAGAGTTCTCCATTTAAATGCAAATCCCCAAATATCACCTGTGAAATTGTAATTGCACTAATGGTCACAATCAAAATATGGTAATACAAAGATCCCAAGCCTTCCAGACTCAGGGAAAAAATGAAATGTCTGACTAGAACATTTATTCTTTGGGTTAAAGAAGAACTCTTGTTTTCTGAGGTCATCTAGAGAATCATATTAAGTTATGCATTGTTTAAGCACATACATGTTAAATCAGAATAAAAAAGAAAGAAAAAAAAGTAGAGGAAAAGTAAAGGACAAGGAAGAGTATCTTCAACACTCACCTGTGCTGCTTTCTGGTGCACTTTGGAGAACGCACACACACACACACACACACACACACACACACACACACACACACACACTTGATACTTTGGCAAAAAATATATATGTTTTGATTAAAAGTACATTATCTTAACTATAGGTGGGGAATATTGGTTAAGCTATGTTTTCTCTGTAATGGACTGCTCTCAAAACCATATACTTTTTATTCAGTAGGTGTAATTTTTATAATTTTCAAGTTTGGGAAAATTTTACATTAGTGGTTCCTAGGTATTGTGGATGTTAAAGCAGGATGCACAAAATTTCTCAAACTTCAGAGATTGTAAGAATCACATGGGACTCTTTTGAATTCTATATTAGGGCTAAAGAGCCTTCCCATAGGTTTTAGTCTGCACAGGCTGACCTTGCAACCATAGACTGCGTAGCTCACACAACAGAAATTTATTTTTTCACAGTCCAAGGTCAAGGTGTTAGCAGATCCAGCTCCTTGTGAGGGATCTTGTACTGACTTGCAGACAGCCACCTTCTCACTGTGTCCTCACATGGCAGAGACAGAGCATGTCCCTGGCATCTCTTTATCTTCATTAATGACACTAATCCCATTGGGCCAGGGCCTCATCTCATGACCTCACTTAATTTGAATTACTTCCTTTCCAAATACAGCTGCACTGGGGCTTAGAGCTACAATACATGAATTTTCAGGGGACACAGTCCATAATATCATCTTATAGGATGGATCAAAATGCCAGGGGAAAACCCTGATATGCATGCTTAACAAGCACCCCAGATGATTCTCAAGGTCGGGCACATACAGGAATTACTGAAGAGGGAAAATTCTGAGTTAAAGAAGTCAGACACACTAATGCAAAGTCCAACTTTACACTTAGCCGCCGAAACCACTTGACCCAGTTAACCTTCGTAATTTTGGTTTCCTTAGTTTTTACATAATAAAAACAGTATCAGCCCTGTTTAATAAAAAGGAAAATCTCAACTACCCAAATACAGTATCAGGTATCTAATAAAGGTAGAAATTAATCTTAGTATTAGCAACTTCTTCAAAACATGATGTGAAGACTAAGGGAATAATAGATACAGGGACACTTTGGTGACTGCGTGGCTCCTACCTCAGTATAACTGCTGTTAGTTTTCAGCTTGTACCAGTAGAGAATGTCCACCTCCTCCCCACAATAAACAACCAGACCAAAAATAAAGCTGGCTTAGAAAAGAATACGTAATAAGAAACTGGACCCATTCATTACAAATCTCTCTCAATAAGAGGATTTCTGGCCTTTCAAGCCTCAATAGAAATAATTTACATTTTATTTCTATGGCAGCTTTCCATTCTCAAAAAAGAAGCAATTTCGAGCACTACTCTCCATACACAGAAGGCTAATGATATTTTATAACCCATTCTTTGTCTAAATAACTTACAGCAGTTCCTCTGGGAAAAAATTTACTGGCCAATGTGGTGTGTGTGGCTACTACTGTGTCTCAGTTTTGGAGCTGCCTCTTACCTCTATTTATTAAGTAGCTCAGTATTATTTAAGGAGTATCCATTATCTGTTAGGTTCTCTGCTAGGAAAGGGAGTTATATGCAGAGACCACAGTCTCTGATCTGACTGTGGCTTCTGGGTTCAGAGAAACAACACCTTTAAATAAACAACTGTTAAGGTGAAACGTGGTAGGTGCTGTGATATAGTGTAGAGGGAAGTTAAATGCCACGTGACCCCTGGAGGAGGAAGATAACTTTCCTCGAGAAAGTCAGAGAAGCTGTCAGAGGAGAATTAATATCTCGGCTGGATTTAAAAGAATGCCTAGAACTGTGGGTTTAATGAAATACAGAGTTTTATTAAAAACTTCATATAGTTATTCAAAATTGAGTAAGGATAAACCCAGTTAAATTTAAGTTTGGATGTACTTGCCTTAGACAAGACATCTAAATTTTATCCAGAGCAACAACAGGAACAAAATGAAAAGAAAGCTGATTTTCTTTGGGATGCTTACCTGCTGTAAGCAAGACGTGGCAATCTACTAAGCTAGGAGTTGGGACTGATGCAGGCTGTACCACTGTGTTATAGAAATGAGCCAAAGATGGCCTCTGTGCATTGGCCCCTAGGTTATTTATTTTTTCACTGCAGGCTGAGAGCTGTTAGCTCAAAAGCCTGCTGGCACCAAACCCAAATTTTTACACATCCAATTATTTTAAAAATAGCCCAAACCGGGAGACTTTTAGCCATTTCGAGCCTGCCTGCTTTGCATACACTGCAAAACCTCACCTGACAGCTGTTACCCATTGATGAGATGAGCCTGTGACGGGCTGAGTTGTATCCCCCCAAAATTCGTAAGTTGCAATCTTAACCCCCAGTACCTCAGAATGTGACTGTATTTGAAAATAAGGTCTTTGAAGAATAATTAAGATAAAGGAGGTCATATGGGGACCTAATCCGATATGATCGGTGCCTCATAAGAAGAGCAGATGAGGACAGGCGCACACAGAGGAGGACCACGTGAGGACATGGGGGTAGGCTGCCAGCACAGACCAATGAGAGAGGCCCTGGGAGAAAACAAACTGGCTGCCACCTTCATCTTGAACTTCTGCATTCCAGAACCATGAGGAAATAACTTTCTGTTGTTTAAAACACCTAATTTTTGGCACTAATTTGTGGCAGCCGAGCAGACTAACACTGACTCCAAACTGCTGCTGCCACAAAAGTCCTGTGTCCCAGAAAGTCTTCACCCACTGTGCTGCTAAGTGACATGTCACAGACTCCTTAGTCCCCTGTGATACTCTCCCTCAGGCGATTCCCACCCTCTGTCCCTCCTGTGATGGCCTCAGCCACCACTGCAAGCATCCGGACGCTCATGGGTGAGAAATCTCCCTCTCTCACAGGCACTGCCAGGGAGGCCTGTGGTGTGTTGCTGTCTCTTTTGCTCACATCTTCTCCTTAACCAGCCCCAAATCCCTGCAATCCCTACACACCCCCTTGCAAACCAGCATCATACTACCAGTGAGTTACCTCTGCATTTGAATAAACTCATGCAAATTTGTTGTTGATCAGCCAATGAAGTATTTATTCAATACATTTATTCTGGTTATTTTCAGTATGACATGGCAAATATCTTGCCTTTATGGTAGCTCTAGGTTGAATACAAATGTGACATTTTTATTAGAACATGAATCTCATGACTCAGAATTATTAATTCAGTGTGCTGTTACTCTTTACTATGAAAAATGAAAACCATAGGAGAAATGTAATGGAGTATATCAGATTTAGTCCAAGATTTGGAAGACTAATTATTCAGATCTCTGTTTTTCTGTGTTTTATCATGAATGCAAAAATTCCACTTGTGCTTTGGGCTTTTCCTATAGAAGACTACTAAAATAAAGAAAAAAATAAATGAGTGGAAGTGCCCACTATATGAAACAACTCATGTAAGAAAACATTGTCTGTGGGACTTAATGATATCATAGTACTATGAGTTTCCATAGATGAATTATGAGATAATCTGTTACAGAGTAACTTCAAACTAATGTATTAATGAAAACTGTATGTCCCGAGGGTCAGGCAAACTTGGTTTTGAATACTGATTTCATCAGTTGCTAACTCCCTGTCAGTGCAATCATGGGTTAATTTCCCAGAGCACTAGTTTTCTCACCTATAAAATGAGGATAATATATAACACTATTTCACAGAGTTCTGAGAATTCAGCTAGATACACAGGTAATGCTCCCAGAACAATAACTGTGGCGTAGAAAGTGCTTAACAAATATTGACTTCTGACTCCCTTTACTGCTTTATTCTAAAGCACTTTCATTTTACACAGGCAGTACCAAACGTTAATAATATATTTAACATGCATGAGCCTTTAAACACCTGAGGGCCAATATGTTATTCAAACTGAGTAAGTGGACATAAAGACACTTTGAGAATGAGATATATTCAATATACAAATACTTAGTTTAAAAGAATTGCTTTATAGAACAAAAACGGCATCTCAAGGCTTTGAATAATTTCTATCAAAGGCAAACTTGAACGTACATAATATGAAATCTAATTCTAAAATGATTATGAAAAATATATACACAATAGCTGTCAAATACAGAAGCCACATATACTGCATAGTTCATAAAATCTGCACTGAGTAGGGAGTTGCATTCTTAGAGTGTCTATGACACTTGCATGTTTTAATGTATTTCAAGTAGCTGAGATAGAAGTCTAAGCATGTTCCATGCAGTATTGTCATTAAATTGAAGCATAAGCTGTGAAAGAAAGAAAAATACTGCATAGCTCACATAGCAAGCTTTATTAGGGTTTTTAAATGTCTAAAAACCATACAAAAATCTAGAGAGAACATTCTGAATTACAGTATTATGTTTTTACTGGAAATACAACTTGCCACAAGACAAGAAGACACTAATGATATTCATGTGGGTTGACTCAATGCATCATGTTGTCATAAATCTGGCATTTTCGTTTCTCACTCCCACAGACACAAAATAGCAGCATCAGATGCCCTGTAACAGCAGAGAATAGTGGTGGTAAAAGCATTAAAGCTTAAATCTTCTGAACAAAAGATACTCGTCAAAGGCAATTTGGGATTCTTTAAAAAATATGAGGACTTCATAAAAAAACTATATTGCATATTAATTTTTGAGTGTGTAAGAGAAGCAAATAACAGACAATATTGGCAGCCTTTTCCAAAATGAAAACATACCACTAGTATTTTAATATATCAAAATATAATCTAGATAAATTACAGAAGATTATCTGGCATAAACTAACAACAAAGTTGTTGCTCTTCAAAAGTAAATATTCCTAAAATCCAGTAGGGAAGTAATTAATGTATTTATTAACTTAATAAATTATTTATTTTCTTATTAACAAGAAGTAACAGTAATGTATTGAATTCACCTACTGACAGGTAAAGAAATTCTTAGATCCTTAAAGGCCAGGAATGGGTCTGTCTCACTACTCAGTGCACACTGAGTGCTAGCCTGGTAAAGGATCAATAAAATATCTGTTGAATGGATGAGTAAATAAATGCATGGACGAATTAACTCATGGTTCAGTGTTAAAAATATAAATAATCCAAATAAAAAATATAAAAATAAATACACATTCAAAAATTAATTTTCTACATGTATAATAAATTAAAAGTAGTTAATCTAATGTGCAATGGGATCCTTGGAGAAATTAATGGCTCTTTGCTTTTAGAGCCAAAGACAGCTCCAGGAAGTAAGACACTGTTGAGCTGGATCTTATAGGATGAGAAAGTAAATTACAAGCAGTGGTGTCTTTTATTATATTACGTATTGCGTATGTGTATGTTTGCGTGTGTACATTTTTCACTAGGCAAAATGTTATCAGAGAAATAATGAGGAGACTCTCTATAAATAAATTAGAATAAATTCTATACTATTTTGACACTCAAAATTTTTAGATAAATTTTTAAAAATCACACAGTCTTGTTCTGGTTTTATTTATATACTCATCTGAAAAGAGTAAAAGTGGAAGAGTCAAAATCATTGAGCTTGGCTCTGTTTCCATGTTCATAAAAATGTAATATGGTTTGGATCCCCATACCAGCCGGCTGCCAAACAAAATAAAAACAATATGGTGGCAGAAAGATCATTGCCTTATTTCTTATTTTCCCTAGGCTTTTTGGATTTCACATGAGCGTATCTGCAAAATAATACTTTCCAAATTTAAGTTCCATATAACTCTAATTTAGAGCATTTGCAATTAGATAAGAGTCAAATATGGCATTTCACTTCACAGCCCACGGAAAAATATTTCCTCCTATAACTTTGGCTAGACAAGCAGCAAAATCAAGTCTTAAATAGATCTCCACTTGCAGTGGGTAGGAAATTTGGATCCTTGAAAGGCATGAGAGGATAAAATAATTCACAATCACTATACCCAGATGAAGCCATCTGATAGGGAATCCTACAACTCAACAGGTGGAAGATATCTCAGAGGTCACTTAGCTCCTCCATTTGCTAACAGATAATCAGAATGGTTATGCACTGGGGGCAAAGGCTGAGCTGAAACTCAGGAGCCCTTGGTTTAGATAAATTATTTCCCTGTACTTGCAAAGAACAAACTTGACTGGCACATGTGAGTCAGAGTCCTCAAGATTTTTTTTTTTTTTTTTTTTTTTACCACCTTAGCTTTTGTTCTAATAGTCCTGTAATTACTGAAGATTTTTTTCCAGGTAATACTGTCAGAGGCTGGAAGGCAGGAACCAAAACATGACTGTGGTAGAGAGGCTTTAGAAACTCCTCCATAATCTTCATGATCTTCCTCTGTGCCACACCAAATAAATGCAAAAGGTAAATGTTACAGAGAACAGGAAGGAAATGAAGCTTCTCTGCAAGTTCTCTAGCATTTTCCTCTCTACTCCCCCAAATTCAGCCTGCAGCCATGGACCACTCCTGTGTGAAGACTGTAGAGCTTCCCCAGCAAAAAGTAAAAGCTCAGGTACAAGGCTTTGGGGGTCTATTAAATCTCTCTGATTTTTAGACAAGATTCAGCCAATTACCAGAAGATTTCTCCCTTATAGAAGGGACACCAAACTTCAAATGGATAACCCTTCCTCAGAGATGCCCCAGCTTTTAATTGTTTGACTTCTCCTCTACCAGACGGCATCTCCTACACTACATCTCCTCTACCACAGCCTCCTATGGAGAGGAAAGATACCTATTCCCAGACCCCTTTCACTCTAGATCCTGCCAATTTGATTTGCTCATCCCAATTTATTCTCCCATTTCCTGTCTTTTCTCATTCTTTTGAGAGGAAACTTCATTCTGACTTTCCAGCAGTGTCTTCCCAGCATGGCCACAATTCTGACTCCACAGTGGTTTCTTTGCCTCAAGATGCTACCACTTGCCCTGTTTACTTTGGCCTTTCCAGAAGTTTCTGGAGAGCAAAGAGGTCAAGGGATAGTAAATTATGTCCCTGCCTTTGAAGTTCACAAAGAAGAAAAGAAAATTGGAGCACTGGTTACTGGTGGGGGAGGGGTCAGTGTGGGGAGATGAGAATGCAGACTTTCAAATCTGATCATAGTGTGCATGCTTTCTGTCACTCCTTCTGCACTGTGTTTAAATTTCAGTGAGAGAAGGAGATGCTTTTTCCTACTTTTTCAATCTTCTAGCCACATGTGACTATTGAGCTCTTGAAATGTGTTTAGTATGACTGAAGTTTTAATTATATTCTATTTTAATTGATTTATATGTAAAATTTAAACTTACACTCAATTCAATTTTTGGAAAACTTTAAGTATGTTTAGAACAACCTGAGTATGCGCATCAAGTTTTTCAACTCTAGTTCTTATGAATTCTAAATATAGATCGAGTATTTTCAATGAAAATTTGAAATTGAATTGAAATGTTCTATAAGATATGCATCAGGTTTTGCAGACTTCTTTTGAAAAATGTAAAGTGTCTCATTATTGATAACATGTTGAAATGATAATATTTTATTTACATTGGGTTAAAAAATAGATTATTAAAATTAGTCATGTCTTTTTTTATGCTTTTTAAAATGTGGCTTCTCATTTACAGTTATACATGTGGCTCTCATTACATTACTGTTGGTTAGGACAGCTATAGCCATCCCATACAGAATGATTTATAATCAGAGCATCTATGCTAGATATTAAATAGCTCCTCTTTTCTTCTAAAACAATTTTGCAATTTCCCCTCCATCTCTTTCTAGAAAGTCCATCTATGCAAACAATTCTCAAAATGAACAGTGACTTACAAACAGAACTAAACAAACTTACACCATTGAAAAATTTTGGTTTTTGTATAACAATGCTAAAATGTAACAATGAGAACCAGAATTACTATTATGGGGTCATGGGGTCAAAGACACAGTTGGAAAGACAAAATGCGGTTTCCTTCCAGAAGAAAGAGTTGAGATAGGAAATGGAAACATGAGCTTAGAAGATCGAAACAAAATCCTTTAAATAGTGCTGAAATGGATAGTAAAAAAAAAAAAAAAAAAAGATAGGGAATAAAATGTATTACTTGTATTTGATAAGAATAATATCCCTACCATGTTTTTGTGGTGTTCTTGAAAAATTTGCATTTATATAAGAAAATTCTACATCAAAGATTTAATGGATAAATATTTCCTCCTTGTCTAATAGAGCAGAGATAAATGACATAAATAAATATGATAGAGAAATATCTGATAGATACAAAAAAAAGAGATAAAGATAACAAAATTGCAAGGTATCTTTATCTGGAGCAAATGTGGCCCTCAGGTCCCGTTGTGAAGAAAAATTGTCCATTTAATTACCCTTGTCTGATATAAGCCAAACATTTCGATAAGCACAGTTCATAAGAATGGAAGATATGGATCAGAGAAAGGTAATAACTGGATACTTGAATGTAAAAAGAAAGCAAAACAACTTGAATGACCCACTGTGCAGTTATTTGTGGCACCTGCAGGAGAAAATTCAGTGCCTCAGCTACTGAAAAAATTGTTAGGTTGAATGATTTCCCATGACAAGCACTTCATAGAAGGATGTGAATATCTTAAGTGATCATTACCAAAGTTCCCAAAGAGCCTGCCCTTTTGTGTTCTGGTTTTTATTAAATTTTAAGAATCAAGTTAATTTTGAAAAAGTACCAGAGTCATGTATCAGAAAGTTTGTTACAAATCTCACCCACAATCAGATGAGCAAGGAAATTGCAAGAAAAAGTGGCACGACCTAAAATAGGTTAATCAAGAACATCTGCTTTATCCCTGTTTACCTGAAGAATTATTAAAATTCTTATGACTGACCACTTTGCAGTGATAACTTTCAAGGTGCCTCTTTTGATAACAAACAAAATTAGCACATGGAAGCTGACCCTCCCTGGCTACCGGTTCTGAGTTATTTTTCCTGTTCTCAGTCCCGTGCTTGCCATGTGATCTCAGTCATCCACGCACTTGATTATATCGGACCCACTCCCCGTGTACCCCACATCCCTGTGGAGTGTAACTCTGGCCCATTTGAGGAGGTAGTGGTAGTAGTGGTGTGGTGATAACTACAAGAAAAAGAAGAACAATAAAATGGCAAAGACTAATTGATCACTTACAGGGTACAAGTCACTGCTGTGTTCTCCATGACCTCATCACCTCGTCTCAGAAACCCTGCACAGAGGGCATTACTGATATCTCTGCTTTTGTTGAGAGGAAACTGGGAGTGGAAAAGTTAAAGACTTGCCCAAAGTCACACAAGGGTTAGGGTTAGGGGTAGTGCTAGGGCTAGGGCTAGGGCTAGGGCAAGGGTTAAGGTTAAGGTTAAAGTTAAAGTTAGGGTTAGGGTTAGGGTTAGGGTTAGGGTTAGGATTAGGGTTAGGGTTAGATAGCAGGGCTTGTTTTAATTACAAAACGAGTAGGTTTTCATAGACTCTTCAGAGACTCAAAACTAATAGATGTAGAAACTGTTAACCATTAGGAAGAAAGTAGTGAGCTAATATAATGCTCATTATATGTCTTTTAGTATGCACTTTTGATAATGGTCATGATCTCAATTCTTTATTAATTCAAAATAGGAAATAAATTCCTGAGAAGTTTATGATCTCCTGTAGGCACTGGGGATGTAAAAGTCAAATGCCCAGACAATGTTCAAACTCTATGTAATACCTGGGTTTTATATTATCTTTTTGGTATATCTTGTGAAAAAGAAAAAGAAGTTACAAATTCAGCATTAGCTGCCTGTTCATCAAAGGGAGTTTTTGTTGTAGTTGGTATTTCCTTATTCTAGATTATTTTTTGTATTTTGTATATGTGTACTGGCATTCAATGCATAAAAACTTAAAAACACCATGTTGACATGAAACCTCCAGCTACACTCTTTCTTAACTTTGCCATCCACACCACACCTCCATCCCCTCTCTTCTTTGTTCTTTAAAATGTGAAGTGCTCACGTCTTCTGCTGTCTATTTCTAATTCAGGTCTGTCCCTCAGTCCTCCATAGAAGTCTGGATTTTTCCCAGCTAACATTTCTTACTCTCTCCTCAAATGAGTCCATGCGTTACATTATCATCTCCAGCATTGAATATAGTTTCTGGTATAGTAAATTTTTCATATGTTTTTTCAGAATGAATGAGTAAATGGACTCTGGAATATTCCCAAGAAATAACTCCCCAATTGTTGAACCGAAAAGGAAATTCGGTCCTACGTGTCAGTCTTTTATTGTGCTAAGAAGGCACTGGGTGGAACTATGGGAAAATAAAGGAAATATTAAACGTGGAACTGGAAACATTAAAGAAGAAATGAACACTCAAACTAAAATACAACGTCCATTTAGTTAACAAATAATGTGGTGACAATCTGATAGAACAAATGGTACTATTCTACTCTGCTGAAAGCTGGAAGATAGCAATAGGAAAAAGATGGATTACCCATTTTCAAAGACTGGTGGAATATATATGCTAGCATACTAGTGGTCAACAAGCAATTTCTGTTTTGATAGCGGGTGCTGCTTGCGATTGGAACAGAGCAGCTGGATGAGAGGGCATTGGTAACGCCCACAAAACCTGTGATGGGACAACACAGACGATGACAGTTCGTGAAACTTTCATTTTTATGATCATGTTCAGTGGTAATTTTTTTTTCAATGTCACATAGCAAAATATTTGTCACCTAAAGTGACCTGTGTTTATGAAATATATATGCTTATATGCTTATCTCATAAGATAACATACAAACAGACCCACAGTTGTAAAAATCATATCTGATGTTTAACCCTAAAATTCTTCCAAACTAAATTATTCCATTGAAAATTTATTCAAAAATTATTTCACAAATAATGGTGAGTGGAAATGTGGTACATTTTTATCATTTTCAACAATTTATGTAATAAAAGTAAAATTTCATCAATATCACTATTTTTGCACCACGTTATTAGGAAATGAGGGCAAATGGCATCTCAGAACAACTTGACAGCTGTCTTTGTTATCTTGAATAGAAAAGTTCGATGTCTTTTGCTAAAGATGGCAATTAAACTACAAGTCAAATACACCAACCTCTCTATAAGATGGCCCCGGTCAAAGTGCAAAATTTTCAATGAACTCCAAAACAATACTTTGAGAAAAGGTGACTGGTATTCCTTCACCCCACCCCCCAAAAAGTGGCCCTTTGGAGAAAAGCATCATGTATTTGAAGAGAGAGAGAGAGAAAAAAAAGACAGCATGTGTGGTTTATTTGTAGCTGCATGACCAGGGCTCATTGCACGGGAATTCCTCAGTGAATGAGTGAAAAATCTCTGATCTTAATACTCCTCCAAACTAGCAGAGGCAGCTTCAACTATCATCCTCAAGAATGGGAATGCTTTTCCTTAAGTTGAGCTGTAATGTATGACAAATTATGGCAGTAACACATTGATTTATCATAAGAGCAATTTAGTCACATGGCTTTAGTAAAAGAGTATTAACTTTTCCTTGTAGCACCAAAAAGACTCATTTAAAAGAAATGACAGCAAAACAGACTTATAACAAGAAATTTTAATTTTTGTGTGTATAAATGAAATGAATAATGGGAGTCTCCCCAGTAGGGGCTGGGCAGGTTTCACCTGGTCATCTCATTGATAGTGATGATTTACACGGGGACAGTAGCTGACATTCCATGCAGACATGTCAATTTCTTTCTAGAAGCAGTAGACTTTGCAGTAGGCCTCATGACACGTGGCTAGAGCTTCACCGTGATTCCTCCCGTCCAGGCCTTATTTTCCACCTCAGAGCAGTAGGGGAGAATCCCTGACGGAAGCAGCTCCAGGCCCGTGCTGGCAGCTGCCTTTGCCTGTCACCTCCAGAGAGCAGTGGGGAGCCCTGCCTTAGCAAAACAAGAGTGGGGTACGAGAAGAACGCATATTCGCTCTAGGCTCTTCATCACCTTTGAGACACATTTTACAAAGAGAGAATTATTTGGGAAATAAGAGGAACTGAACATAAGCTCATGAAAAGGGAGAATGTGTGGTGTTAAGAGATAACCAACACTTGTAGTATCTAAGCACCAACTTTGTAATTTAGAGTATTCTTTCATGTGCTCATGTTCTATTATAAGTAGTTGCCAAGAGATTCAAAATAAAAAGCAAGCACCCTTTGCATCCACCAAGCTATACCTAATATGCAATTTATTATTTAATATCAGAAATATTTTTGTAAAATAACTGAGTAATAAATTGACTCATCATAAAAATTGTGGTCTCCTATTTTGAGCAGAAATTATATTTTACTTATGTATTCCCAAAGCCAAACATCTAGTACTAAAAATTCACACAATAAATGCTTGGTGATTTTTCACATCAAAAACACATTTACAAAAACAGAGTGAAAACAGGGAAATGATTTAAATATTTTTTGCTCTATTGGGAAATGAATTGGCTCACACATTGATAGGCATCTATCACGTCTTTTTCACTAATCTGACACTGTTCTGGGTAATGAAATAAATTGTTTTTATCCTTATCTAGAAAAAAATTCTAGAATTAATAGAAACCCCCCAAAAAGTAAGGTTACTATAACTGTCATTGCTTAAATTTACTTTTATATGTGATAAATAAGTTTGTTACTAGTGGCTATGATTCATTACAACCTGAATTTTCTTTCAAAATATTCTAACCCTGAAGAATGAATTTGATAGACAATTTTTTTTCCCCAAGGAAGCATAGCACAATTAGACATGATTCCAGATTACAATACAGACTGATCAAACAAAGCTTAGTCAAGTTTAGGCAATCCTGGTTTTCAGAGAATGGCTTCTAGACCATCTGTACCAATTGTCTCTCAGCTTCCTCTTGCTTATAGAGTCTTCATGTAGCTGCTTAGCTGGAGAATCTTTCACATTCATCTTTGCATTTCTTCTGTGTCTGGATCCAAGCCATAATTTTTTCAGGGCAGTCTAACTTGCTTTCAGTTATGACCTTTTTCAAGAATGGTAAGTTATCCAGTGACTTAAGGGCATATATAGTTCCTACTAGATGCTTCCCAAATCAGAATTTGGGCCATTTCCAATATTGCAATTTTATCGAATATCAGTATTAGATTTTGTTTAGCATATTTATGATCAGAAATGAGGTCTATAACTGCTATATAAGTCTTTCTCTGCTCTTTTACTCAAAACAATAAAATCTTACCAGAAACTACTAGTTATATAGTTTAACATTGTTAGGTCATGCTTTTTTTCCAAATTTATTTCAGGCCATGCAATCGCCTTTAACTATCCTTCTGGCAGATCCTGTTTGCACGTTGGTGAGTCGTCAGTGTCAAGATGGAAAGAATAGATATCACTTTTCCAAAATGCAGGTTATCTCTACCAGCAGGTGTTTGCAGAGATAAATTTTCCATTGTACAAAACTGCATCTTTTACTTAAGAAGTTGGTAGGGTCACATATTACAGCAGTAGATCCCTGAACTGCAGATAAAATTTGAATACTGAAAGTACATAGCAGAATGTGGAAACTTATGCAATATGACATTTGTCCCCAGGTGCACTGACAATAAAATGTATCCTATTAATGACTTTGGACACACCACGATCATGGCTATTCTTTCTGCTGATGAAGCCTAATGCATAAGGTGAAAAGATTAATTTGTTTCAGCTTCTGTCTTTTTGGATGGAATGAGCTCTTAGTTCTATAAAATCAGATCTAATGGGGGAAGATAAGGCCACCTATAGTGTGTGCCTGCTTCTGGAGGATGTGCTGAGTGGCCCAGGGCAGTCTGTGTTGCCCTGATCTTTTACAGTTCCCACTGCTCTCACATAGGGCCCTGGTGTGGGATCATGTTATGCTCCAGAGAACATACATACAGCTTTTCTCACTACATCCGGTAGTATGTGGTTCAAATGATTTAACATTTTAAACCTTGGTTCTGACTTTCATGCTTTTGAGAACTATTTCTAAATAGCCCCAAATGCACTTAGTGGAGGTACTGCCCAGTGCCCTGGTTTTTGACCTGTTTCCCTCTGTTCATGGATCCTGCCTCCAATTCTGTATTCCATCTTTAGTGATAAGACATCCGTAGCCCACCGAACTCATTGAATTCCTACTTTTCTGGAAAGATGCCCATGAACAACAAAAATCCTTTTATAAGACTAAATTAGATGGGACTCAGAAAGGCAAAGATAGACATTCAGAAAGTCTCATCCATGTCAGGAGGTGAGTGGAATATGAAAAACACATGGGGACTATTACCTTACCTACCACAAACATAAAAATACTATGTAAAATGAGAACATTATAAATAGTCCTAGAGATCTACTACACAGCATAGTGCCATGAGTAAACAATACTGTATTATAAAAAAGTTTTTCTAAGAGGGTAAATCTTATGTTAAGTGTTATCACAAAATAATAAATAACTAAATTAATTAAGAAAGCAAGAGAAAACTTTTGTAGGTGATGTATAGATTTAAGGCACAGATTGTGGTGATGGCTTTGTGTTATACACTTATCTCCAAACTCTTCAAGTTGCTTATTAATTATGTACAGCTTTTTGTACGTCAAAAAATTTAAAAGAGATAAAATGAGAATGTTGCTGTATTTTCAGGTGAAAGATAAACACACACACACACTCACACCGCATGAAAAATTTTATCTTCTGAGAAAAACCCTGGGAAAAAACCCAAAAATGTAATAAGCTTTGCATGCCTGGGACAGGCAATTAACTGGAGTTCAACAAGATATGTAAAATACCTCAGTACAAATATTGTATTTCTGTTGGGTATTTGTGAGATTTATTAACGAAAGATGATTTTTGTAGCATCATTTTCTTTATGGTAGCAGATGTGAGAAGGTAAATGTTCAACATCACTCAGCATTGGGGAAATGCAAATCAAAACCACTTTGATATACAATCTCACTCCAATTAGGATGGATAATATCCAAAAGACTGAGAATGATAAATGCTGGTGACATGGTAGAGTAAAAAGGAACCCTCCTTCACTGTTGGTGGGACAAAAATGGTGCAGCCTTTATGGAAAATGGTATGGAGGTTCCTCAAACAATTGCAGATAGATCTACCATGTGACCCAGCTATTCCACTGCTGGGAATATACCCAGAGGAATGGAAATCATCATGTCGTAGGGATACCTGTACTCCCATGTTTATTGCAGCACTACTTACAATAGCCAAGAGTTGGAACCAGCCCAAATGTCCATCATCAGATGAGTAGATACAGAAAATGTGGTTTAATTACACAATGGACTTCTACTCTGCTATATAAAAAAAATGAAATAATACCTTTCGCAGCAACATGGATGGACTTAGAGAAAATTATATTAAGTAAAATAAGCCAGGAACAGAAAGAGAAATGCTGCATGTTCTCACTTATTTGTGGGAGCTAAAAATAAATAAATAAATAAATAAATATACAAAACAAATAAATGGGAGGGGGGAGAAGACACCGCAATCACAAGTCCTTGTACTTGTTAAGACAAGTGAACAGATATGATGTTGATGGGGGGAGGGGAAAGAGGGAGGGGCGAAGGAGGAATTAGTGAAGTGACATGAAAATCAACGACATTGCATATTGATAAGGTCAAATAAAAATAAATAAATAAATAAAGAGATGACCTGAGAAGTGGATCAGATGATAAAGGACACTATCATGAGCAACAAATCAGAAACCATTAAATTGTGATTCTCAACATGTGGCCTGGGGAGTCCCTGAGGTACTCTCCGAAGTCTGTGAGGTAAAACTGTCATCATAACTATATCAGGACGTTACCTGCCCCTTTCTCATTCTCTCATGAGTGCACTGTGGGGTCCTCCAACAGTTACATGATGCTCAGTATCACAATGGACCAAGTGCAGAGAAAGTTCCAAGAATCCAGCTGTCTTCTACCAAAATGGGCATGAAGATTTCTTCCCACATGTAAATCAATACCACTCTTCTTGCTAATCTTAAAAATAATTTTCTTAAAAAATGTTATTTCTTAAAAATATGCTATTAATACTAACATTTAATGGATTTATTACTATTATTTTTATTATTTTTGGGGGGGTGCAGTTGGGTGTTGTAATCTGAACTCTTGACCTTAGTGTTACAACATCACAGTCTAACCAACTGAGTAACCAGTCAACCCTTACTATCACTTGTAAATTAACAAATAATTTTTTTTTAATGCCTCAGCCTTTTTCTGACATGGTAAATATATGTAGATGTAACTTACATAAGCAAAAGCTCTTTGGAGCAGGGTTTCCTGATTTAGCACAGATAAAAAAACAAACATAAAAATTAAAAAGGATACCCAGTTACATTAGAATACCATAGATACAGCAAATAAGTATAAACATGTCCCAGGAAATATTTTGTAATCTTACCTTGGCATCCCTACAAATGTTTCAGAGTATTAAGTGGCTCTGATACTGAAAGTTCAGGAACTGCTGCCCTAGAAAACATTTAGGTATAGATTTTAAATGTAAGTCAGAATTCACACATAGGTTATAATAAGATTACTGCCAATGCTGCTGCTATTGTTATCGTGTCATGTTCTGTTTTGTGCCTTCAACAACCAAATCCAAACGAACAAACATTGTTCACATTTTCCACGTGTCTAGTGTCTCATCCGTACCTCCTCCTCACACATCAGTGAAGTCCCATTGCACTGAAAATGCAGCGGATCCAAGTGAAGTAACGCACAGAAAAAGACAGATCTGGAATTTGAACCACACCCTTTGACTCAAGAGGTGATATCAGGTTTACTGCTTCCTATTCTCTCTGCTCCTTTCTGTTAGACTTATGTTGATGACATAATACTCTGCCGTTTTTAATACATATAACTTGACTTAGTGAGTAGGAAATTCTATGTAGGATCTGTGCCCAAACTCATACCTACTCACATAATCAGTGGTGCTACAGTTGATTTGCCATTTTAAGCCACATTGATAGATGATCTTCTCATAGACCGTAGGACAATCCATTAATTAAAACAACAAAAATAACTTAACCAGATGTGCTGTGGAATTTATTTAGGGCATTTTGTTAAAAGCTGTAGGAGTCAGAATCCATAACTTGTGTATTGTGCACTGGAAAGAGTCTTGCAGTGAGATGATCTGGCTTTTATCACAACTCTATCAATTGCTTTTAGTGAGTCTTTTGAAAGCTCATACAGTCTATGTGTGCTTTATTTTTCTTGTCCGTGTAATAAGCATAGTATCACCTGCCCTACATACCCCAGAAGGTCAGAATGAGATATAACTAAACGTAAAAGGGCTTTGTCAAATATAAAGACCTATATAAATGCAAAATATATTTTCCTTTCACGCTGCACCAATACTGAGATAGCTTTGTCTTTCCTCTTTCAGCCATGAGAAAACACATTTCTCCCATTGACATACTGGCTTTTGGTTTACTTTCTATGTCCTATTACTTCTAATATGGAAACTATGTTTAAGTCAATGAGCTACCCAACAAACCTATAACGTGCTTATCACCCTGGAATACACATTTTGCACAGTAGTGTATGAGAGTGCCAGTCTGTTCAGAATCTTGCCAATGGAATATGTTGTCAAACTCTGGGTTTTTGCCAATTGGATAAATGAGAGTGGCATGCCATAATTCTAATTTTCATTTCCCTCAAAATATATAAAAATTTTCATAGGATTTTATTTTAAACATCAATAGTGTGTTACTGAAACCAGACTTGGCAATCAAAGAAATTTCTATGAAAATAAATGTGAACTATTTTAAATGTGTATTTGTATATAAATGTGATTTTATTACTCTTTGGGTCCTGTTGTACTTTATAAAAATAAAACTCTGTTATTTATGCATCAGCATTGAAGGGTAAATGTAATTTGTTAAAAGATGTTTGATTTAGAGGGTACATATCATAAATACAGTAGGTATTTTTGAAAAATAAAGTATCCCATCTGGTACCTTGCTTATACTTTTATAAATGCTGTTGCAGTTGTGACTTAATAAATGTTAAAAAGAAAGAATATTATGTAAAGTAAGTCATCCTAATTGTGTAAGACAATGTAATACTGAATACAGTTTTTCTGTTTTGTGATATTGCTAATATTGTTATTAATATTACATATTATTATTTACTGTATGGATCCCAGAGAAGTTTTAATTTACTCTGATAAAAATAAGTTTTCAAATTCTGCTGAAGATTTCATGGTGTGGGTTTTTCTTGGACCGTTATCTGATACTTTTCTGTCAACATTTCAAGTTAGGTATTGATTTGCATTACTTTCATTCTTGCTTGAAGAGTCCATCAGGGTACGCTCAGATAAAAGCATTGATCTATAAATAAGGCCATGGAAATATCGAGTAGGAGATCTACTTGGGTTGAATCAGGAGGCCAGTGGCCGTTACTTACTTTCAAGGCTGGTTTTACCCAACAGAACTGTATATGATTCCAGCAGGAGTAGCACCTTTTGCATTGTGTTGATATACCACACAGGATTTAGACTGTGTGTGTTCTCATTCCTTTTTCTGTCTTTGTGAGAAACGCCTTAAATTCACTAACTTACTCTGACAGACCAATTTGCTTTTAACAGCTGTACTCATAAGCAGATACCATGCTCTGCAGTTGTGGTTTTTCATTTGAATCATGTTAATGAATATAAACATGTCAATTGTCAATTGCTTCACATTCCTGATGATGCTGGAAAAGATTCTTTCTGTGTATCAATCAATCTTAAATAAAATGACCAAGAGTCTCTGATGTGGTCATTCGGAACAGGTATACAATGGCTGTGGTGTCACATTTAATTGGAGATGGTTACATTTTTTTTTTGGTCTTTTCTTACTATTTGATGCTTCCAATTGCTCAGTATCCTTATACTTTTCTAATACCTTCCATTGTAAGTTTAATTCTTGACCCAACCACTATGATATTGCATATATTACAACTTCTCTTGGCTTCAGATTTTCTCGTCAATCTAAGATAAAATAAAAGAAATAGCAACCCTTCCCTTATCCCAACACCTGAGTTAGTCACTTGACATATGAGTGTACTTCAAAAAGTTCATGAAAGGATTCACATTATCTTTTAATTCTATTTTTCCACGAAGTTTTTGAAGTACTCTCATACATCCTAGCAATTAATCTTCTGAATCATTTGGTGAAGTGATTATTTTTGTCCCAATTTTGCAGATGAGAAAATAAAAGCTCAAAGAGGTAACTTGCTTCAGGTCACTTAGTAAGAGTGCAAAAGGGATTTTAAATGTACATTTAAAAATGTACTTATAAGTTCCCCTTTTAAGTAATCTCTGAATCTGAAAGTTCACATGGAATATAGAAGGCTTTATTTGATCAGCAGAAAACACTAATTCTGGCTTCAGTTCTAAATTCATCTAAAATAAATAAAAGAACCTGCTCTCTTCTCATATATCGTTATTTTTTATTACCAGAGTTAGGAGCCAAAAAGATGTTCGGCATTTTTTTCTTTTTGGAAATGTTATATGATGACCTTTAGCTTAGTGTATTCTTTGGAAGAAGCTAAAAATGGATTTTCTGTGACTTAGCATGCAATTTGAATTATTTTTCAGCCTTTCTGCACTTGAGGTTTTACAGTGCTGTCAGACATTAAATACTACATTCAGCTTTTATATGTTGTATTTCTGGAAGGTAGTATGGATATGTGGGGTGTAAAATATATCTTTTAAGACATTTTTAGTCTAAATGGACTACTAAATCTCTCTCACTTAGCCTATGGATCAGTAGTAGTGCGTTTTGAGTATGACTATAGAAGAATTGTTTAACTTATGATGGCATTATAGTGTTAATCAGCCTCCAAGAAACTCATCTTCAAAATTGTGTGAAAAAATTATAAACAACTTCCCCCCAACTCTTCTACCCATTAAATCTCCATTTCATTAGACTTGAGGAATGAGTTAACATGATATTTAGCAAACTTCGAACAATTTTCTAACATTAAACTAGCTGATATTGTTAAAAGCAACTTTGGAAAAGATGGGTTGATACATCCCAAGTCTACTCTAAATGTAAATGGTTAAATCATTGAGAATGTTGCTTGGTAAGACTCTGTTAAATGGGGAAATGACCTAGCTCTTTCTCTGAGTAATTGTAATTTTAGGATGGAAAAAGTTTTTCTTAAGTCATCTAATCCACAATATTTTGGGTGTACTTTTAATCTGGTTTATTTTCCATATGGGTTTAGGTTTATACTTATCAAATATTTTTCTCAAACTCTTTTCTGGGTCAAGTTCTGCCTCAGGACATGCACCATGAAGAGAGGCTAGGTATGTCTAAATCCCAGAGCTGGTTCCCCCATTTCCATCTCCCCCAGCCCAACACTCCCACTGTCCAGGTGCTGCTTGCAGACAGCACAGTGATCTGAAGCAGCGTGGATGACACCAGTCACCCCCTGGTCTGCCCAGTAGCAAGCTGACCTTTCCTCTGGCTTCCTCGTCACTCTCACCCTCCCAATTCATTCAGCAGTTACTATCCATGACACCACTGACACAGCTTCTCAATTGTCATCTACATCTCTCCATTTACTTGTTCATTAATGTTATCCATGCTTTAATTAACATAGTGAGAAATATTGAGGGGACCCAACACTCTCGCTTTGTTAAGTGGCACATCTCCAATCCACTCATACCCAAGTTTCTAAACTATAATTTTTGGATCCATGTCAATTTTCTGTTCATGAATCTGTAATAACATTGTATTGTCTCCCCAGAATGATTTGAACTTCTTCCCCTAAAAACCCAAGTCATCCACAGTCTGGGTCAATCTGGAATTTCCAGTAGTACCACTTCACAGACTTTATTTAGCCAAATTATATGTCTTAGTTTCCATTCTTAGAAAATATTTTTTGTCTTTATTTCCCCATACATGTTTCTTGCTTTTATTCATATTGTTATCTTTATGATGAATACACACATCCAGATCTTACCATTCCTTAAGACCCAACTCAAATCACACCTTCTCCATAAATCTCCTTCCTCACCTAGGTGGAAGATTCTATCTCCTTCCATGCAGTGTCCCCACATTTCAGGTGCCCAGTATTTTTATCTTACAATTATTTGCATACTAGCTTTTACTTGGCTGAAAGAAGATCGTTGTGGGTAAGGACTTGATACTTATCTATATTTACAGCCACTGAAATATAGCAACTCAATTTATATTTATTGAACAAATGAATACATATTGTAAATACCTGTGCAAATACCAAAATCCTCTAATTGCCAAGCCTCTTATGTGTAATATTATTTTTCTCTTATTGTAAAACTAAACTTCAAAATTGTAGTTTCATTTGTAAATCTGTATGTTATGAGCCTGAATTGTGCCTCCTCAAAATTCATATGTTGAAGTCCTCACCCCTGATACCTCAGAATAGGACTGTATGTGGAGACGGGGCCTGTAACTAGGTGATGAAATTACAGTGAAACCCTTATGGTGGGCTCTAATCCAATATGACTGCTGTCCTTATAAGAAAAGCAAATTTGGAAGCACAAAGAGACAGCAGGGATATGCACAGAGAAAGAGTCATGAGAGGACCCAGTGAGAAAGCAGCCATGTGCACATGAGGGAGAGAGGCCTCCGAAGAGAACAAACCTGTCAGAACCTTGTTCTTGATGTCTTATGTCCAGAACTATAAGAAAAAAAGTTTCTGTGGTTTAAGCCACTTAATTTGTGGTATTTTGTTATGGCAGCCCAAATTAATTTATACACTCCATATCTCTAATCCCAAGATAAAGAAAAACCAAAGTATTAATTGTAATTTGGGGAGCAATTTTTTAAAACATTACAACTTATCTATGTCATGGAATACATTTTACTTGGCATTTATCCAAATCTTATCCAATAACATCATCTGTGATTTGATATCCGGCAGTCCCAAACCTTTCTGCAAAATACTCCAGAGAGCAGCACAGCATAAAAGCAGTCTCCTTTCCCAGATAGAAAGTAATTTTCCATTCATGCTCCTCTCAGTATCAGTTTTAAAAAATATAATAGTGACAGAAGCAAGAAAAAAAAGTCACTATATTATTATATGTGTCACTCTGAAGAAACAGATAAACCAACTTTCTTTTGTAGATGTTAGAATGGGATGGGGAAAATGTACAGATGTTCCTTGACTTACAATGGAGTTATGCGCAGATAAACCCATTGTAAATTGAAATGAAAGAAAATGCATCTAATACACCTACTCTACTGAACACCATAGCTCAGTCTAGCCTACCTTAAGCATGCTCAGAAAATTCATATTAGCCTACAATTGGGCAAAGTCATCTAACACAAAGCCTGTTTTATAATAAAGTGTTGAATATTTCTTGTACTGCATATAGCTGGCCAGGCACAAAATTAAAATTTAAAATTCAAAGTACATCAAAATTGTGACAGTTCGCACCATTGTAAAGTTAAAAAAATCTAAGTCGTGGACCATCTGCATTTGAAAACTTCTAGTTTCGGAACTATTCCCACATACTGTTATCTTCGTATCATATGTGAGCTCTACAAATACATAAAAATTGAAAGTGGTTGGGGTGAGAGGTGAGACTCTGTAGACTCGAGTTAGGAATAAGGGGCTTGACAGGAAGTATTTTGTTTTGAACTGCTGGTCAGATAATGTGGAAGGTTCTGGTGATACAAAGTAAAATAAGATAAAATCCTTGACCACAAAAATCTCAAAACCTAATGGATGGGGAAGAAATAAAAACAGATCTTTTTAATTAAACGTAAGTGCTGTAGCAGAGTGAAAATAAAGCTTCGGAGGGGCTCAGGTGAGGGCATAACCAACAGCAACCAAAGGCCAAGGAAGGCCACACTGAGTTCTTAGGTGATCACGAGTTCACTGTAACTGCTGGCAATTGTCAAGCACCTAACATGTGCCAAGTACCAAGTGCTGTCCATTGACCTCAAGTAGTCCTCCCAGCCAGTGAGACAGATACTACCACTGCCTCCATTTCACAGATGATGAAGCTAAGGCAAAAAGAGGTACAGACTTGCCCGAATGCAGCAACACAGTATCCTGACTCTCACCCGCTCTGCTCTTCTGCCTTTAATTTTATGAGGTGGTATCCTAACCTAAACAGTTATGGTTCCTGCATGACACAGTGTTAATAGCACAGGTAGAGGGTCTTGAGGAATCTGAAACAGGAAAAGCTCAACTTCTTCAAATGCCTCCTATTGCTCAAGAACATGTTGTGCGGATTTCCCTGTTATAAGCACTAGGAACATTTTTGTTTTCCCCTAAAATACTACTGTCTAGGGAGTTTAGAATTAGGGGAATTAATTTTCAGCCATCACATTGAACCAGTATTCGTGCTTGGGCTCATGTTCATGAAATGAAAAAGCATTTCTGGCTGCATCTGGGGACCCGAGGTCAAGTCCCAGCTTTGCTATGAACTACTGTGTGATTAGTTAATCTCCCTCATCCTCACTTCCTTTATTCTTTTCCTTTAATTCTGCTTTTGAATTTTTTAAAAAGCTATGTGTTATAGCTTTGCCTTCACCTCTGCACTTTGAAGTGGGTTCCACTGGGACCAACGTGCCACTTGTCATAAGAAAATCACCCTCAAATCACCTGGTTTGACAAATATTAGCACGATTTTCCATAAATCCTGACAAAATTGCATAGCCAGCAATATAAAACGCCAAGGGAGGGATGGAGCTGCCTTCCCCACGGTTGCCTTCCATCTGTCTTTGTAGGATGTGTGTTGGCCAGCCTGCAGTACCAGAATAAGGGTGACTGACTAGAGGGCGGCTGAGGACCGCACTGCATGGCCACGTCCAAAACGTGGTCCCAGAGCATGAAGCCACCGTGCACAGTGCCCCACTCCCTACTCCTCACCAAGTGAATAAGTGCTCGATTCTGGATAATAAACTCACTAGTTTGGGCAAAAATATGTTATACTAAATCCAAATTCTTAGAACATTTAGTTTGAAGTTTTCCTCACACTATTTCTGAACTCAAATCTACCACAACATGTTGCATGGTGTTTCACAGAAAAGGGACTCAAATTCAAATACTTGTTTTTGGAAATATTAGAAGAAACAAAGTTAAGTAGAACCATTGATATGTTAATATAAATTGTCATTCTTCAAAGGAGAGTGTTTCTTAAACTTATTTGACCAAAAATATTTTTTAAAATTTTTTAATTGATTTCCTTCCAGAAAAATAACCATTAAAAATGTCATGGGACACTGATATTTTATAAAACACAGTTTTGGGAATAGTGGGCTACATAATGTCTCCACATTGTTAATAAGATTAAAAAAAAAAAAAAGTAGTAGGTGAATAGATTGCCAAAGCAATTCTTCAAAACTCTCTGTAACACAAGTTTTGAAGAATTCTTTACAAATGATATCATAAATTAAAACATAAATCATGGTGTCATTTTTTGTTCAGTGTTCTATGTGTATTATTGATGCTATTTTTTCAATAAAACTTCCTCACTTTGCTTCAAGAAGAGATGATGGGGACAAATGGAAGTTTTTTATGTAACAACAGTATTTGACGTGATAGAAGATAGTTTGAAATCTACTAAAATTAGCAACCATATAATTCAGTGGACTGTCATAAGAAAAATAAATGGAAATATAAGGAAAACATTTGGTAGGTATAAATATTTTAAAACATTTAAGAATAAACCATAATATTACTAAATATTTACAAATTAAGAAAAGACAAAGTCATATTTATTTCTACTACCATAATGCAAATATACTAGCATATTTGTATATTTCTTTAGTATTTCTCCAGTACAACTGCCTCTATACAGTTGTAATCATGGTATATTTGCAATTTGTAATCAGTGATTTGAAAATCAATGAACATTATTTTAGAACATATTAATGTTTACAGAAAAATGGAGCAGAAAGTACAGTTTTTATAAAAGTCCCTCACCCACCTCCCATAGTTTTTCTATTATTAATATTCTCCATTAGTGTGGCACATTTGTTACAATTAGTGAGCCAATATTGATAGGTTATTATTAAGGTCCATTATTTACATTATGGTTCATTGTTTGTGTTTTACAGTTCTGTAGGTTTTGCCAAATATGTAAAATCATGCCTCCACCATTACAATATCATATTGAATAATTTCATTTTCCTAAAAATCCCCCATGATTCGCCTATTCATCCCTCCCTCACCCGCCTAACCTCTGAGAAAAACTGATCTTTTTGCTGTTTCTATGGTTTTGCCTTTTCCGGAATGTCATATAGTTGGAATCGTACAGCATGTAGCCTTTTTAGACTGGCTTATTTCACTTAGAAATATGCTTTGAAGTTTATTTAAATTAAGCTTTTTCATGGCTTAATAGCTCATTTAGTAATTTTCCATTGTCTGGATGTCCCAGAGTTTATATATTCACCTACTAAAGAACATCTTGGATGGTTCTAAATTTTGGCAATTATGAATAAAGCTGCTGTAAATATTCATGTGCAGATTTTTGTATGAACATAAGTTTTTAACTCATTTCAGTAAACACCTAGGATTGTTGGATCATATGATAGAGTATGTTTAGTTTTGCAAAAATAAAGCACCAAACTATCATGCACAGTGGCTGTACCATTTGCATTCCAATCAGCAATCAGTGAGAGGTCCTGTTAATTCACTTCCTGGCCAGCATTTGGTGTTATTGATATTTTGGATTTTAACCATTCTAAGTGTGTAGTAGTATTTCATTATTGTTTTACTTTGCAATTTCTTGAAGACATATGACATAGACCATTTTTTTTAATATGCTTATTTGACATCTGTTTATCTTCTTTCGTTGAGGTGTCTGTTAAGGTCTTTGGCCCAGTTTTTAGTGAGTTGTTTGTGTTCTTATTGTTGAGTTTTAATTTTAATTGCATATTTTGGACACAACTGCTTTGTCAGAAATGTGTTTTGCAAATATTTCTCTGTCTGTGTCTTACCTTTCATTCTTTTAGCATTGTCTTTCTCGAAGCAGAGTTTCTAATTTGAAAGAAGTCCAACTTATCAATGTTTTTTCATGGATCATGCTTTTAGTGTTGTATCTAAAACTCATCACCAGATCCAAGGCCACCTAGAGTTTCTTCTATGCTATCTTTTAGGAGTTTTATAGTTTCACATTTTATATTTAAGTCTATGACTCATTTTGAATTAATTTTTGTGAGAGGTGTAAAGTCAGTGTCTACATTCATTTTTGTTTGTTTTATATGTGGATATCCACTTATTACTGAAATAAGTTTTTCTAAAAACATGTTACCTTTAATAACCACAATTGCAATAGTTACAAAATATTCTAAGAGGTATATTTAGTTAACTTTCTCTTTATAATTTGACATAAAATTGTCTTCCATTTCTTAATATATATTATATTGAAATCAACTGATGATATTTAAAAGTGAGTTAGGCATAAGAGGACATGAGAAGGAAAAATACACACGTCAATCTTAAAAATACATGCAAATGTCCAACTAAAAATAAAAGAGTACACCTGATTACACTAGCAGAGATGTATTCATGTACTCTTGCTTTAAACCAGAATATATTACAACGTATCCTGTAAAACTCATTCTGAGGCATAGGTAAGTGTCACAGTATTAGAGTAAATACATTTTAAAGGTAAATACAGTGAACTGCCATTCACTTATAGACAAACAAACTTGAACCAGGCTACTTGTAACATGTTAATGTTTTACTGCATCCAAAAGTAAGAAAATGGAGTTGAACAAGCAACCAGGAATCAAGAATATTACATTGAT
Source organism: Cynocephalus volans (assembly GCF_027409185.1). Classification (NCBI taxonomy): domain Eukaryota; kingdom Metazoa; phylum Chordata; class Mammalia; order Dermoptera; family Cynocephalidae; genus Cynocephalus; species Cynocephalus volans. Next base: position 69,051,235 of record NC_084460.1, read on the forward strand.
CTTTAACTTTCCAGTTATGTTGAAATTCAGAAAAAGATATTTGAGAAGTCTAAAATAATATGCTATTCATTATTTGTAGGCATATGTTCAATGCATTTTATTCTATATTTTTTCATTGCACACATATGTATCTGAATGCATGCACATATTTAAACTATGTGTATGTATGTGCATGTGTGTACATTGTCAGTGTGTTTATTATGTATATAAATATTGAATTATTAAGAGGGAACACAGTATGGTGGAAAGAGCATAGGTTTTAAAGTCAAATAGACCTTTTCTTACATCATACCTGTAAGTCATAGCTGTGTTTACTTGGACAACTGAACTTTCATTTTCTCATCTATAGAATGAGAGGTGATTTAGAGTGCAGAACGAATGCAGAATGAAACACCTGGTACAATGTGGTTCAATGGCTTCTAGTACCAGAAAAGCCCTTAATAAATACTTATTGTTCTCTCATTTCATTCCCTCCAAATATGGAATTTTTAGCTGATGAAATTTGAACATTACATATCAAGAGAACTGTGAAAATAGAAAGGGGGAGTCTTAGCATCTATTTTTCAAGATACCTTAGAAAATAAGTGAGTGGGTAGATCTAATGAAAATATGAAACAACCAACATATGAAAAAATCAACCTCAGAGATGAAAGGCTGCTTGGGTCAGAGTAATGCTGGCAACAGAAAAGTTTCTGGGAGAGAGGAAGCAGCTGCTTGGTCCATGCAAGGACATCTTAGGAGTTCCTAGCCATGCAGTGAGACATACTCTATTTTCTCTGTTCAAGTTGATGCCATCAAGTAGGAAGTTCCTCAATTTCGGTCATTCACTGAAAGATGTATCTGTACCTGAAGGCATTTACTACATTCAAATTCTTTTCAGAGCACTGATGTTTTTCCTCCAGTCAACAGTGAAGACTGCTCATTGCCCAAGACAATTCCTATAATAAATCTCAGCAAATATATGCCATTGGTTGCCTTTCTCCAGAGAACCCTAACACATCATTATGAGATGTTACTCCCCAGGATTCCATCCTGTGCCTCCAACATGATCTCATCCACACACACGAAGTAAAAATCCTTCTACTCGCCCCACACTCCTATGTTTTATTCCCAGACATTTCACTTGAGCTCCGAACTTCCTATGAGACATGTCCATTCTTACTTTTTATGGTCACCTCAAACTCAACATGTATTTCTAAATTATTCCATCAAAGCTGCTTTTCCTTGTATCTCTATCCCAACCTATCCAGTCCTCAAACTAGACCCCAGCTTACCAGCAAACCCTGATTTTTCCTCTAGACCTTCCTCCCCAGGGCTGCTACCTTACAGTAGGGTGCTGCCATTTTTCACATAATTAACTATAAAAGTCTCAAGACTGGGCTTGCATTTTTGAATCTATTATACATATTGTTACAGCAGTGATCTTCCTAAAACAGATACATAAAAATATTACTTTCCTGCTTTAAATTTATAAATGGCTCTTAGAATAAAATACAAGTCCTTAGCACATTTTTTAAAAAAAGCTTTATCATGTGTACAGCCCACATCTCTGGTCTCGTTTTTCAGCAGTCCTCCACACACTCTCTGTGCTAGTTGTAGCAAAGTGTTCTTAGATCCTTGCATAAACCATCATCTCTCAAATAATGCCTGTGTCACTCATGACTGTTTTTCTACAATAAAAAAAATTTGGACATATTATGTTCAATGAGTGTTTGTAAAATGAATGTCTAAGTTCTGTATGAGAAATAGCAAAAAAGAAAATAGAAAGTATCTTATCTAGAAGGGAAGCTCTAAGCAGGTGATTCAGATAAAAGTGATTTTGAATAAAAGCCATTGTATCTTAGAAATTTAATTTTCAAGAACGTAGAGACCTAATGTGGCAGAGAAAACACAGGCAGAGTTAGGTTTTATTGTTATTGTTGTCTGGGAATTGGACCTGATATCCCAGCAGAAATCTGAGACGATAATTTAGCCATGATAAAATAAAGGCCTAGAAAATAAGTTTGTTTTAAGTCTGGAAAACAAAGGAAGGGTAATTACTTTCATTGAGCAAATGTAGGCCAGACACTCCCAAGCAATCCACTACTCCCTATATAAAACATTGTGGATTATAGCCAAGGCTTGCAGTGTATTACAGAAAAGGCACAGTATAAAGAAAGAATTGGAAATTATTCTTAGTTTACATGCTGCAATAATGATTCTGTTTTGGATAGTACTGAAGGTCTAAGATTAGGGAGTCCTACAAAAGAGCTTATGGTGAGCCTATCAAAGCCCCATCAAAAAATGGTATTTAGTAAAAAGTTTATGCTGCATATAAAAATGAATAATTATTTTTTTCTGAAAACCATTGTGAGAGATACACATTTCTATTTACTCCTGAATATATCTCATTTTTATTTTCATAATATCATCCTAAGAAGCAAATGCTCTATCATTTTTTGTTACTTAATGAATTTTCTGTTGTTAATTCAGATGTATAGTTTCTTTGTTTGCTATAACATACCCAACTTTTATATAAATATAAAATCAATCTAATTGCACTCCGATAAAGCAAGAGGTAAGCCCTCAGAATGGGAATACCATGCCAAAAAAAAAAAAAAAGAGTACTTTTCCTTTCACATTGAATTCAAAGCACAAGCTTTAATATATATATATATATATATATATATATAATTAAATATGATTTGATTAGGAATAGATGCAAATGGATTTTTTTTCTCCCATGGTATGATTTTTAAAAGCATTGCAATTAGGTGTTTGATTTTCCATCTATCTGTCTGCAAAGCATTTCTTTTTTTTAACTGATCCCCAATTGTCAGTGTAATTGCAGAACTTTTGAAAGCAGCTGCGTTCCCAGGTGCCTTACTATTATTCAATGAAATCAGGCAGTAACCTCAAACACTGCAAGCACACCTCACTAGTCTTGGAGGAATATGGGATGTGTAAATGAGGTACAGTATTTCTCTGCACCTTAAAAAACATCAAGAATCCCATTACCTGGGAAATTTGTCTTACCCCCAAATTTGACCTCTATGAGTTAATTTTTAAAGTTTTAAGATATAATTTTATTTTTTGTTTTCAAGTTTATAAGATTATGAGTAATTAAGTGTTTGTCTTTGTACACTCGTTGTTAAACTTTTTAAGATTCATAAAACTTTGTTAAACTTGCATAAATTTGAGGTTTAATAAAAGAAATGGCCATTTAAAAAAAATAGCATCATGTCTCAAGTATCTTTCTTACACATACTGAGTCAAAGGGAGACCTCCCAGGTGGCTGGAAATCCTTTTGATAGTAGTGTAATGTCATCAATCTCATCATCTTCCAGAATGCCAAGAAAATCATAAAGGAAGACAGTATCCAGGGGACTTTGAGGGAGAGGAGATGGGAAGGGGGAGAAAGAAATCATTCTAGAAATGAAAGAAAGAAACTGTCGTTATATAATAGGTTATATTCATTAATCTAAACAGAACATACTAACAATATTTTTCTAGTTGCAGCTTCTTCTAACCTGCCTTCTTTTGCTGTGTTAGCTGCTCCTGATAAGTAGTCTTCCAGTGACTCCTACTCTTGCAGAGCCATTCAATCTAGAGAGTTCTGCAATCCCTGCCTACCCAAGGAAGACACGCAGACATGACCACGGCCTTTTTCATTCCATGATGATGGTGCTTTTTGTATCTATGAAACGACATAAGCCTAGGTTAATGGGCCATTTACAATAAACTTCTGCAGTGGGAGCTTTCAAATCGTGTGTGTCTGCTAGTGCAGGACAAGAGTGAAGCCATTGCTGGTCACCGCATTCTAGTGCAGTGCTCTTTTTTTTTTTTTTTTTTTTTTCGTGACCGGCACTCAGCCAGTGAGCGCACCAGCCATTCCTATATAGGATCCCAACCCGCAGGCGGGAGCATCGCTGCGCTCCCAGTGCCGCACTCTCCCGAGTGCAGCACGGGCTCGGCCCTCGTGCAGTGCTCTTTAATGCCAGCACATCCCCGAGTTTCAGAAGGCACATGGTCACTCAGTCAGAAGCTGATTTTTTCCTGGCTCTCCTTTCCTGCTGGGTGTGAATAAGGCCTCAGCAATAGAATGTCAGGGAAGCGGCATGGGCAGCTTTCACCTTTCACCCCATCTCTTATAGCAATATTGCCCATCCTTCCCTTTTTCTTCCTGTTTCCATGGATGTGGTTTGGGAGCCAACTTTGGTCATGCAGTGGAGTACAGAGCCCTTCGGTAATAGAGGAACCACAAAAGAGAAGGTTCTGGATTCCTGGGTGGCCCTGTGGGGCTGAACATCCCCGTCAGCCTTGGATGCCTAATTTCTGGCTAAGAAAAATTAGCAAATGCCGCTGTATTTTTAAGTCATTTTCATATGTCGACTTATCTATCTTAAGTATGAGAGAGAGATGAACTGAAAACTCATACTATTTTGCAACATATATTTTGTTTAATTTTTTCAAACATTTTTAAAATCCAGAGACCAAGAAAGCAGGTCATTTTAATCTAAGTGATAGAATCATAGATGTTTGGATTTAAAAGGAACACCAATAGATCATCTAATCCAAAATGGCAGATATAACATTCTCCCCCCAATCACCTCTCTGTCATTCTGCCTGTGGTGTCAGGTATTTAAATCAATCTTAACCATTTTCCCTTCTGAGACTGGAGGCAGCTCCATCATCTATCTCCACACAGGGCTTCATGTAGCCGCCATGACTGACCACAGTAGGTGCAATGATTGAGAACTATTTGCTCTCCCCCAAATAGTTTGATTCTGTCATTTTACATGAGAAAATGGAGACCAAGAACTCAGCTCAGATTAGTTTCCTGAGTTTCTAAGTATGAGGATGTCTTGCAGTTCATAGGTTTCAGGAAAGAGAAACAAACCAAACAAAGGTTGCACTAATTAATAACTGGAACTACAGAAAACTGCCCTTGGAAGTAGCTCTTGATAACAAATTATCAAAACTAGATTCACTTTTTGGAATGATCTTAAATAAAATTTGGTTATAATTACATGAAGAAACACCTGACCTGGGTCTGGCAACATATATGTGGAGATCTTCTATATTCGACCTTCCACAAGTACAACTCAGGAATCTCCACCAGCTCCATCAATATTCCTATACCACTGAAATTCAGGTAACAAAGAGGCATGCTATCTTTTTACATTTAAAATTAAATTGGCTTAAGGCTCATTTGCATTCTTTGTAAAACCCAGTCTCCTGACTTGTCATGGTTCCTCCGGCTTTGAGAGCCTGTTCATGTGAGATGTGTACTGTTTGGCCCATGTCCCTTGGTTCTCCTCCCTACCAAGCCCCAGGTGGACTATGGCCCTTTCCTATGTCTTCTCTCAATCTGCTCATACTTCACGATGGGTTTGACCTGATGATGATATTTTAGTTTGTAGAAAAACAACTTAAAGTTGAATACTGGCCATCCCAGAAGCTGTGCTCTCCATGCCCCTGGGTCTCCCACTGGCTGACTCTCTCTAAAGGTTCCAGGCACCCCCTGGCCACCCCTCCCTCATGGTGCTGCCCCTCCATTGAACATGCAGGGCAGTGTTTGTCACAGTATTTCTCTGGGTCACATCTTTTAACAACCTAGAATATTTGGAAGAAGCCTTTACAGTTCAATTTCAAAATTACTGTTCCCAATTCACTGTCAGTTGAAAGAAACAGCAAAGTGGCATACATAGACTCTTGTGGACATAAATGTTGCACCTTTGAAAGCAGAGAATCTAACAGGCATTGAGACACACTCAAACATCACTCTTTTTTTTTTAAATCTTCAGATACTAACCATATGATACTATCTGATTAGAGCTCTATGTACTTCCTCCTTTCAAGGTTAGCTACTCAACCATTCTGTTCCTGCTCTTGAAAGACCAGGGAAAATCCCACCCTGAAGTTTCATGCTGTAGTGGATTGAATTATGTTCCCCCAGAACACCCTGAATCTTGAATTGTGTCTCCTAAGTTTTATGTATTAGAAACTTAGCCCCCACTGTGACTGTTAAGAGGGCTGGAAATCCTATTATGGTATTTGAAAGGTGGAGCCTTGAACAGGTGATTGGATTGTAGGACCATGCAGCAGTGAATGGATTAAAAATGGCGGTCAGGGGCGTGGTTCTGCAGGCTTTAAAAGGAGAGGAGAGTCTGTCTTTCTCTCTGCTCTCTCTGCTTCCACCGTCTTGCAATGTAAGACCCCAGGGTCACTGTTGCTACCACCAGATGGACATTGGACCTCCTAGCCTCAGAAGCTGTAAGCAAATAAATTTCATTTTCTTATAAATTACCCAGTCTCACGTATTTTGTTATAGAAACACAAAACGGACTAATATAGAAGTGGGGTACCAGAGAAGTGGGGTGTTGCTTACAAAAATACTTGAAAATGTGGAAGCAGCTATGGAACAGGGTGTTAGGCAAAGGATGGAGGAGTTTGGAGGATTCAGAAGAAGATACAGAGATGAGGGAAAGTTTGGAATGCCTTAGAGACTGGTTACCTGGTGGCAAGCAGAATGCTGATAGAAATAAGGACTGTAATGACCCTTCTAATGAGGTCTCAGATAGAAGTAAGAAGGAGATTATTGGAAACTGGGGCAAAGACCACCCTTGCTGTGAACTGGCAGGGAACTTGGCTGCATTGTGTCCATGCCCTAGGACTTTGTGGAAGTCGGAACTTAGGAGTTGTGAACCAGAGTATTTGGCAGAAGAAATTTCTAAGCAGCAAAGCACTAAGGAAGCTGCACGGCTGCTTGTAACAGCCTACTCTGAGTTATGGCGGAAAAGGCATGGCATAAAGCCAGAATCTGAAAGAGAAGCAGAGTGTAAAGATTTGGAAAATTTGCAGCCTGGCCATGTGGTAGAGAACATTTTCAGAAGAAAAATCCAGTGGTGATAAGAAGATTAGTACAAAGGAAAGGGATTATCAGGGGAAGGAGAAAAAGGCCGTAAAGTCATTGCAGAAGCTTCTGGTTCCAACTCTTCCATTTCAGGCCCATAGACCTACGGAAACAGAATTGTCTTGGGGAACAGGCTTGAGGAGCCCTCCACGGGCTCACTACCCAGGACCACCTCAAGAAGCTGCTTCTAGCACCAGCACCCCAGCTGCTTTGGCTATTCTGGCTCTGGGTAAATTGGCCTCAGATGTGGCTGGACATACAGCTTTGGGAAATACAAGCCAGAAGCCTTGGCAGAATCCACGTGGTGTTAGGTCTGCAGGCTTGCAGAATGCCAGAGCTCAGAAGCCTTGGGAGCCTCCACCCAGATTTCAAAGGATGTATGGAAAAGTCTGGGGGCTGAGGAAGAGATTTGTCACAGGGGCAGAGTCACCATGGACATCCTTCACTAGAGCAATGCCAAGTGGAAATGTGAGGTCAGATTTGCACCAGAGAAAACCCATCAGCACCATGCCTAGTGGAGCTGTGACAGTGGGACTGCCATGGAAACCCCGCATCTGTGGAGCTATCACAGTGGAACACCAGCCTAGGAGAGGTGAAGTGTGACCCGAGACCAGGAAAGCCAAAAGAGTGGAGCTGCCCAAGGACTTGGGGACCCAACCCCCACACCAGCAAGCAGAGGAGGTGGAACAAGGAGTCAAGGTACATGATTCACCAGATTTGAGATTAAATGCCTGCCCTGCTGGGTTTCAGACTTGTTTCGGACCTGTTACCCCTTTCTTTTGGCTTTCTCCGTTTTTGAATGGGAATATGTACCCTATGTTTGTCCCACCATTGTATCTCGGAAGTAGATAACTTACATTGGTTTCACAGATGGGACTTTGAACTTTGGACTCTTGAGTTGAAACAAGTTAAGACTTTGGGGATGAAATGAATGTATTTGTGTGAAAAAGACATGCGTTTTGGGGGGGAGGGGCAGAATGTAGTGGATTAAATTATGTCCCCCCAAAATACCCTGAAGCTTGAATTGTGTCCCCTAAGTTTTATGTATTAGAAACTTAGCCTCCACTGTGACTGTTAAGAGGGTGGGAAATTCTATTATGGTAATTGAAAGGTGGAGCCTTGAAGAGGTGATTGGCTTGTAGGACCGTGCAGTAGTGAATGGACTAAAAATGGTGGTCAGGGGCGTGGTTCTGAGGGCTTTAAAAGAAGAGGAGAGTCTTTCTCTCTCTCTCTTCTCTTCTCTCTCTCTCTCTCTCTCTTTCTCTCTATCTCCTCTTACACCGTCTTGCAATGTGAGACCCCTAGATCACTGTTGCCACCACCAGATGCACTTTGGACTTCCTAGCCTCAGAAACTGTAAGCAAATAAATTTCATTTTCTTTATAGATTACCCTGTTCCACGTATTTTGTTATAGCAACATAAACAGACTAATACGCATGCATATCCTGACACTAGGATTTCTAACCCCTTCTTTTGGTTTCCATGTTCTTTAAGTAAGAGCCAATTCAAGTGCAAGACCTGTCTGCATCCTCCAATGCCTACTATTGGTACAACCCCTGTGGAGGTGTACAAATGGTACTGAGGACAGCAGTCTTACTACTGGGTGAGCACTTTCCACCCAGGAATACCCAGCACTCTGAAGATTAGTGCAGTCAACTCTTTCTTTCCTGCAGTGCATCCGTATCTTGGGCATTCAATTCTCCTGAAATGCATCCCTTTGGATTCACAGTCAATTTAGATGGGAAAAAAAAAAAATTAAACCTGTTCTCCGGGGGACAAAGCACAGGTATGTATCTTAATGATGGAGATTCATTTCACCACCACAAAGAATGCTCAGAAGCATTAAAATTTAAAGTGGAACTGGATAGGCATCATTTGAACAATCTTCTCAGGAACGCAGTAAAGTGCTTTTCATGTTTAACACCACCACCACCACGTGACAGCCCATCTGAACTATTCTTCAGTGGGATGAATGTGAAAACCCAGCTAAGAAGCTCTTTGTTTTAACAGCTTCTCTGGGAACAAGTTTTAAACTGCAAGTTCATATTCCTTTAAAGAGCACAGCATTTCCTCCCGTCTCACCTGACTGCTCTGTATCCAGCTCATATGTGCCAGCTTCTCAGTGGTACTTTACAAAGTTATTCATGAAGTACATAAATAATAATCTCATAGTCTTAAAATAAAAACAAAACAAAGCCAAGGAAAAGAAAAAAAAAACACTCTCTAGGTACCATCTTACTTTTTTCAGAGATAATTTTCCAGGCACCTTTGGCACTTCATCTTATGAAAACCACGCAGAGGCTCTAGATTTTCTCTGATGCCATCTCCTTTCCTCACATTTCAGAGGCACACTACTGTGAAACTCAGCTCTAAAAACCTGGACATCCTGTGTTGATATTAACAGCAATTGTTCCTTTTTCCATTTTGCTCTGAGCCTAAGATTTCATGTGTGAGTTGTTGGCATTGTGGTGTATGATGCTACCCTTTGTACACTTTGTATTATTTTCATTAATTATACCTGAGAGAACTTTAAAAATTAAAAGTGAATTTAAAAAAGAAGACAAGCAAAACTACTCAAAGAGAGGGAAAAACACATTAGCAAAAGGAGAGTTTTGATTTTCTTCATATGATTAGTTTTTTTAGCTATCACAGTTAAGAGCACATTTAAAACTCTAAATTAGATTATTTTTGACATAGCACTTTAGAATCCAAGTTAGCTCTACCAATATAGCATAAAAAGCACCAGTGAGATCATAACTATCTTGAGCACATTTCCCACTATTTTTAGGATCCTAGAGTGATGTTAATTTGCCTCATGGCAATGCTATTAGTATACAGAATATTCCTAACTTCTCAGAGTAACATACATAATAGTACTTCTGAAATTGAGAAGATCTTTGGATCTATATTGAAATCTAATCCACTTACGAAGACCTTGAATGGGTTTGTTGGAATCCTACAGGACTAGGTTAGCATTCACCTAAAGAAGCTGTCCAGAACTAGCATGGAAAAGTCAGATGATTGATCCAGATGGAACTAACTTTGGTGTCAGGAAGTCCCTTTAGCCTATGACTATCGGTCTCCTGGTATGAGGCAGTCTTTGTTAAAAGTTAGCAGACCACGGGATTTAACTTCCGTGTTTCATATCATATCCCTGTTGCTCTACCAGTGCTAAACTTCAGGTTTTTACCACCCTGGGGCCCCACCGTGGGTGAGGAAGCCGAACCCAGCCGCACCCAGGTAAAGAGCACACCAAAACACCATTTTCACACGGGTAGCCCACCATAGCCAAAGCAATTGTCATGGCTGCTGCAAAAGTGGCTAGTCTCTATAGCAGCAGTCACAGCCACCGTGCACATGGCATGCCAGACTCCAAATGCATTGGCACAAGGAGCGTCACCAGCAGAAACCAAAAGAAAAAACAAAAAAGAAGAGCACACAAAGCACACTCCAGAGTAACAGAAGAAGCATCTGATTTACGATAATAGGGGAGGACTTGATCACACCTGTCTCAGTACTGGACAGATCATTTGCACAACAGTTAATCTATCAGGTGGAGAGAACAAATCTATGGTTATTAGAAGGGGAGAGAGAGGGGCAGGGGGAGGGGGAGAGATTGGATAAAGGGCATAAAGAATAAGTATGATTTATAATAATGAATATGCTAATAAAAAATAAATTTAAAAAATAGAATAACAAGCCAAACCCAAAAAATAAAAAAAAAAAACCCCAAAAAGCAACTTTAGGTTTTTGACATCCTTTGATAGTTAAATGTAGTTATTACATCAGTCACTTCTGGAATTTTTTTTCTCTTAATCAGTTTTCAATAATAGAATATTCCTATAATAATTTGGAAAACTAGAATAAGTTACCCTTTTAAATACTAATTGGAGGCTCTATAAAAATAACCATTATGATAATAGTTCAGTTGTATTGAAGTTAATAGTTAAGTTACATTTGACATGTATATGTCATATGCTGTTCTCTGAATGCGTTGAATTTACCTTATTTTTAACTTAGTATGCTCGATTATCTGCCTTAAGTGTTAAATAGTATGATAAGAATTATCATAAATAAGCAAAAATTAGGTTAAGTTTTACCTTCGTTGGTTTATTGAAACTTCATTCAGTGCTGGTCCCTGGTGAGGCAAACCCGTGAGCAAGCAGAGCGTCGTCCCTTCCCCTGCTGAGTAAGGACTGATGGGGCTGAGTGCTGAATATCAACAGAATAGAACTAGGCACGAAGTGATATTGGTGTGTGTGTGTTCATGGGTGTGGGATGCTGTCTTCCAGGCAAAGAGGATTTTAAAAAGCAAACCAGACCTGTGGGATGGCGTAAGCCTGGCTCATCGGAAGGGTCACTAATGCCCCTGAAGAGCACAGAACGGGGTGCACAGGGTACAAATAAGACTTGGGAATGTGGGTAGGAGTCAGGCCATGCAGTCCCAAGTAAGCCATAGCAAGGATTTGGGTCTTTAGTTTTAGAAAGGATGGGATGTTGTTAAAAGGCATTAATGTAGAACATAATCACTTTTACATTTTGTAAAGATCATTCTGACTTCAGTGGTGAACAGGTTGACAGGTTGGTAGGGGTTAGAATGAATGCAGGAAGGCCAGCTAACAGGCTTTTGCAGAAATCTGAGAGGGTTGGGAGTTTGGACATGGATAATGCAATAGATCAAGCGTGTGAGAGACAGGAGAGTGTCATGGGTGACTTGGACTTTCTGGCTTGTGCCATTGCGTAGAAACTACACTTGAGCATGCTGTCACTGAGGGCAGAGCCAAACCAGGGGGAATTCTGAAATAGGTGACGTTTGCTCTCGCTCTGATCATGTGGTTCTCTCCTTTTCAGCTGTCTCCCAACCCCTTCTTCCTATTAAAATGATCTCCAGGAAGGATCATTCATATCTCACTTTGGATCGCACAACTGGGTTTCTGGGTCTTTGGGGTTTTAATTCTTCATGATAAAATGTCACCCTTGTCAGTAGAGTTCAATCAGCAATGAAGAGAGACAGGACACTTCAGGGGTGGGGTATTCCTTAGTGGCCAGCATTTCTGAATATGGCTGAGACTGAACAATTCTCTACCTCAGTTTGCAAATGCAGAAGAACATTCTGAGACTAAAAAAAAAAAAGAAAAAAATTACATTAAAAAACTCATTAGCTTTCAACGTAATATAATTTCAACCAGAGTTATGGAACAGGGAAATTAAATCTTGCTCAAAGAAACAAAATATGTAAAATATGATGAAGCAACTTTTTAAAAGTTCCTTACTTTAGAAAAGTAAATCTTTTTTTCTATGTAAAACTAGTCCCTTTATAGAGAAATTTATATTTTTTCAACTTCAAAATGTTTTCACTGTAGTCAATGGATTAAACATATTGTAATTAAAACAGTGAGTTTGTTAATTTACTTAGGGGATGTTCAGCTCAAATGGGAAAATAAAATAATGAATACATTAAGATTTAACTATATACTATGTATGAGTCTAATTTTTTATTAATTCTTCTAAATTGGGACAATATTTTATCACAAACACACTTTTTTTTAGGCCAGAAAAGTTAAGATTTCTTTTGGGAAAATAAAATTCATTATATCATATTTTTCTATTAAAATTGATCTTGAATATTTTCATAAATTTAAATAGTAAAATAGTTTAAAATAACTACATTGCTGCATAATGACATTTCAGTCAACAATCAACCACATATACGATGGTGGCCCTATAAGATTATAATACCAAATTTTTCCTATACCTTTTCTTAGATACATTTAGGTGCACAAATACCACTGTGTTAAAATCGTCTACAGCATTCAGTATAGTAACATAGTGTACAGGCTGTTAACCTAGGAGCAATGGGCTATACAATAGGCTAGGTATGTAGTAGGCTATACCATTTAGGTTTGTGTAGGTATACTCCATGATGTTTTCAAAATGACAAAATTACCTAACCATGCATTTTTCAGAACATTATCTCCGTCTTTAGGTGACACATAACTGTAATATTAAAGGTTATGAAAATGGCCAAGAATATTTTTAAAAAATTTTAATTGACATGTAATAATTATACATATTTAAGGAGTACTGTGTGATATTTCAATACATGTATACAATGTTTAATGATTAAATCATAACAATTTAAAAAACATTAATAGCCAATAAGATTACCAACAGAGTCCATGGTGGTACAGGTCATACCACATCCATGCTGTTTTAATTTCCCATGCTGCAAGCTCATGAAAATAGACTTGAGTGACACCCTGAATAAATGAGTTATCTCTTAACTTCAGTATCTCAGTGCACTGTAAAATAGCCCCACTCATGTTTCCCAAAAAGTGTTTAAGAGACTGTTAATGATGTAATGTTTTGTCATTAAATTTAATTAGTGGAAATACTGAGCCCCCAAAAATATTTCTTTGTTTTATCCTGCCTTAAGTAAGCTAAAATGCATTCTGAATCTCTAAAATCAGGAGTGATTATGCAGCACTTTTCAAATCTAACTACCATGAACAATTTTTTTAACAGTATGCTAATACAACTCCTGACATATTCTGGGCAATTAGTAAAGGTTAATTTTGTTTCTCCTTCCTTGGGTAACTAAATTGATTAGAACTTGATGATGAGTTTGAGGTCTTGAGTTCAACTCTGAAACAGCACAGCTACCACCCAACACTATTTTTACAACTTCTTAGTTCTTGTAAACTAAAGATATCAAATTGGTCTATACTTATATTAATAAAAATCAATGGGTTCTAATTAAATAAAGGGAAAAGAAAACTCAATGTATACCTTGATATGCATACATTGTATATGTTGTTACCTTACAATAAAAATGATAGTAATCAATCTAAAAAGATTTTTGAAATGAGATGACATATATTTTTAAAAAGCATATTTATTCTATTATTTATACCACTAGAGAAATGTTCTCAGTGGAGAAATCAAATTCATCTTTCACAACATGTGAATAAAGCCAAAAAAGTGATCATATTAAGATATTTGATATTTGGGGGTGAGGTTGAGTCTCAGGCCAGAAAGGAAGGGTGAAAAAAAGGAAGGAAGGAGAGATGGAAGGAAGAAAAGAAGGAAATAAGTAAAATTGGATTGAATAAACCTATATACACCTAAGGTCAATTTCAAAGGTGTTTGAAATGTTAAAAAATCCATGTTCAGAATATATTTTCTTTCTTCATTTCTTATTACATTTCACAGCTCTACCTTGTAATCATACTGCTTGTTACAAATGGAGTAGGAGTTAGATAGTGGTACAAAGGTTTACCTTTGATGTTTTATTTTTCCTACGGCCCAGGCACTAAGAACATTATATGCCATATAAAGGAGTCACTCTTGTGGGCAAAGAACTATAACAATATCTGAGCAGGAATATAATGTGAGGCAGTATGCCACGTAACATTTGGAGTATTTTCACCTAAAATTAATTTTTTTCTGATTTCAAAGCATCCATAGAAGCATATTATAAAGCACCATGCTTAAAACATCCTCCTTTTTTTAACCTAATATTTTTTTTAACTTTTAAGCCTCTTCCTTTTTTTAAGTCCTGATAATTAGCTTCAAAGAAGGTTGCGATTTGACTGGAATACACCCGACAAGCACACGGTTTTTTCATGAGTCTCCACTAAGATTGACACATGAAGGACCCTGAAGCAAGGACCTCGTGCAAAGACAGTTTCCCTTAGTCGGTAGACTTTTAAGCAATCCTCACCTCTGTTTTTTCTGAGCTTCACTTGATACTGCCTGTAAATCAGTTACCTTAAGATCATATTGTTCCTTGATTTAATATTCATACATCTTGGAATTCTTTGCATACTCACCCTCAACCAAAAACCTCATCTTGTATTTGAGAGGCTATGAACAGTAAATGCTTTCCTCTACCCCTTGCAACTCTCTACTTTACTGGTGGTTATTTAAATATACACTTGCTTATAATCAAGGTATAGGCTCTGTACTGTCAACTTATGAGCATATTCTGTCTTTATTCTATTATGATCTTACATTAAATAAACTTACGATGGAAAAAAAGTCAGAAAGAGAAGTGTACAAATGATAACAGTTTTGAGTTTGACTGCGGAACTATAGGTGATTTATTTTTTAGTTGTTTCTACTTTTTGGTAACATCACAACATATTTTTAAAAAATCTTCATATAATCTTACATTAAGCACAATAAAGCATGACATCTGGAGTTCATGTTAATAAAGAAGGGGCTAAGAAATATAGCCTTGGAATACAATAAATAGTGAGGGACAAAATACCTTTCTAGGGAGGTAGAAGATGAGAGTTCATGTTGAGTTCATAGAAAGTGATGTCCACTTTTGTTAGGGATGTGTATGCACATTTTAAGTTTTAAGTCACCTGTAGGAGCTTATATAATTACCTCAATGTTGTATAAAAGTTATAACCTCTATGACTAAGGATATAACAAAGTTATTAATAATTCATATTTATGTAACGTAGACCATAAAAAATTTAAAGAGCAAAGATGCTGAGCAGGAAATGCCATCAGTCTTCCTGATCTTTTACAAATAGCCACTCTGTCATCAGTGTACAATTTACAGTGACGCATCACCTTGAACATCACCTTAAAAATGGGGCTTTCTCATCCAGGAGGAATTATCTTCCTAATAGAAATACCTGGAACTCATATAAATCTCACCCCCCCAATCATATATTCAAATGACACAAATCCAACATAGTTAATTTCGAATCTCT
Organism: Cynocephalus volans; assembly: GCF_027409185.1. NCBI lineage: Eukaryota > Metazoa > Chordata > Mammalia > Dermoptera > Cynocephalidae > Cynocephalus > Cynocephalus volans. The sequence goes on from NC_084460.1 coordinate 69,066,860, forward strand.
TTCATTGCAACCCACAAGCCATTACCATTTCTTACTTGATTCCAAACTCTTCCATTTGGTCTTATTTCTCTCTAATCCATTCCCTGTCAATACTGGACTTTCTTCTTACCTGACGGTATCCAAAATTAAAACCCTTCCAGGACTTCTCTTGTTCTTTGTGCAAAGTTCAAAATCCTCAGCACGGTTTGCAAACCCTTGTCTGGCCTGCCCTTGCAGACTTTCAATCTCTGCATCTCCATTCCTCTCTCATCCTCCAAAATGTGGTCATACAGAACCCTCTAGGCTCCAGAATCCTGGTTTATGCCATGCTATGGACTGAATGTTTGTGCTCCCCCCAAAATCATAAGTGGAAACCTAATCCCCAGTGCAATAGTATTGAGAGTTGGGGACTTCAGGAGGTGATTACATCATGAAGGTGGAGCCCTCATAAATCATATTAGTTCCCTTATAAAAGAAAACCCAGAAAGCTGGTTGGTCCCTTTCCACCATGTGAGGATATAGCTAGAAGGGGCCATCTATGTTATGAAGAGCAGGGCCCTTACCAAATACTAAATATGACAGTGTCTTGGACTTCCCAGACTCCAGAACTGTGAGAAATCAATTTCTGGTGTTCTTCATAAGTTACCCAGTCTAAGGTATTTTGTTAGAGCAGCCTGAACAGACTAAGACATGCCACGTGCCTCCAGCCATCATTCATCCTTGAACATTTTCTGCCTCAGACACTTTTAATCTTATTTCCACTTAGCTAAATCCTATTAATCTTTCAGTTATCTACTGAATGCCACTACTTCAGGAAAACTTTCTAGAGCCTCTTTGAGTAACTGAGGTCCCTCAGCACTCTTGGCTTCTTGCTTGTAAATCAGACATTGTTGTAATAACATATTGTGGTAGGCATGGGCATATACCTCCTGGGTCTCCTTAAAAAGATCATGTTGTAAGAAACATAGTTGACAGCCTCTACCTGCCACCCTTTAGTGACACGATAGCTTTCCCACTGAGATATCTCTGCCCCGGGCCACCTCCAGTCAATGACTGCAAACTTCAGACTGATCCAGTGAGCACCATGTGTTTTGGAATTTCTGTCCATCTGACCATACTTTCTCAGTACCATGCTGTGGTTTGAGTCTCTTCCTATACAGTCTTTCCTTCTCTTGATCCTTCAGACTTGTTGAACCTGCACTCTAATCTGAAGACTCTTCCCGCCTAACCCAAACAGGTTCACACATTTAAATTCTGCTTTATATGGTATATTTTGCATGGACAATTATTATGTTTTTCTCTTTTTCATTATATTTCCAATGGCTTACACAATGCCTTGTATGTAGTACGCATTCAACCCATACTTATTTACATGAATTACAAATGACGATATAATAGTAAAAATGATATTATTAAGAGAAAACATCACTGAATACTTAGTATTTTCCAGGAACTTGACCTGTATTCTCTCATTTGACTTTATAAGGCAGGCATTATTATAATTATGCCTATTTTACAGCTGATTGAGTGGTGGCCCAGAGAAATGTGGTGACTTGCTCAAAGCCATACAATCCATAAGTGATGAAGCCAGGATGACAGCCAAGACAGTTTATCCACAAAGGCCAGGCTCTTGCACACTTGTTGGCTCCTCCTAATCCCTCCCCCACCCTGTAAACGCAGAGACTTAAGGAAGTTTTAACATCACCACAAAAAAGAAAGGCCATAACTATTCAATGCTATCTGAAGCAAGATGACAACTATGCAAGGAAGATGGAAGGACATTCTCTGATAGAGCAGGAAAGAACAGAGAGAAGCGCTGCAGGTGGCATCACTTACAGTAGTGACATACAGGTAAACATGAGCAAGAAGCACAAGGTAGGAAGAACCAAGAAACCAAAATCTCAGTTAAGTACTACGAGTAATTATGTATCAGTTTTCCACAGAGGGAATTCATGGGCATTACTGCATGAGCAGAGAAATACCAACCTACTGCAATGGAGGAATCATTAAGGACACTGGGAAATCCCTACAAAATGGAAAATGTAAACCAAGAAGAGGGTAAACCAGAAGCAAGAGGGCTGAGACACAAATCCAGCCCCCAAATTACTGAATCATTTTAACTTTTTCATCAGAAGAAGTTGAGATTATGAATCAACTCACACTTTACAGATGACTTAGTTAGAAATGTGATTGTTCACATAGCAAACCTACAGCCACTTAGCAAATATAAAGTACTTAAGTGGTTAAATGATAATGTAAAATATGGAACAAAAATGTGCATATCCTGACTATTGAAATAATACTTATAAAAAGTTCTTAGCTTAAGAAATCTAGGACATATCAGACATGTCAGAATCTAAAAAGATCTAACTCAAGAGCTAGTCACAGCACTGATATCTAGACCTAGGACACAGTCAAATAGCAGTCCTACCTTGACCTTCTGACAGGCAGCACACTGATGGCAATTAGCAGTCAACATTATTCATCCTTAAAGATTTATTACATAAGTATAAATACAGCAGACCGTTAATTTAGAATATCAAGAAGAATTCACATGGCTTCCAAAATGCTCAAGAAAAACTTAGTCAATAAGTAATACTCCTTTCTTCATAGTAAAAATGAATGTATTTAAAGGAATTAATTCCACTTTCTGCAGCAGAAGTTGCCACAGGCAGGTAAAGTCAGTCCCGTAAACATGGTGTACTTGGCCTGCATGGTCAAGATTCCTATGGTGTTTTAAATACCATTTGATTTGTTTTAACCAGCTCAAAATCTGGGAGATTTCTCATAAAGATCTCGATCTCTGGAATCTCCTGAAGAATGAAAATAATGCCTGTCCTACACACAACAATGACAGGGCACATCCTCTCCAGTTCAGCACCGGGCCCTCGCTATGCATTTATCTTTACTTCTGCCATGCTGCTGTCATATTATAAGTGAGTTAAAAGCAATGAAGCATCTCTTGAAAACAATTAAGTCTTTCTTTACTTAAAACATAAAACCTAAAAAATAAGTGGAAAACTCTACATGTTACAAAATGTAAAGGAAATTTCTCCTTTAATATGCAAATTGTGACTATAGAATATGTGACCTGGTTACATATTAACATCACCAGACCATCCTTGCAGGATTTGAATGTGTGGCCCAGTCCTAAATATTGCTAAGTGTGAGAATGCTTAGGATCTCTGCCAAGGAGACTTTGAGTCAGGAAGTAACCAAAGAAGAGTAATTTTATTTAAAATGTTCCTTCTATAGCACAATTCCACAGAATGAATTCCAGCAGAGCACTAAACACAGTATATTGTTTTAGTTGTCAGACATTTGCTGCTTACCGTGTAAATGATGAGGGTGGGTGTGAGTTTCTTCAGGTGACCTGCAATCATTACCATCCAACTGTCTAGCACATCTTAGGTATGTCAGACAAATGTTTTAAATGTATGGATGAAGGATCTTCCTCTGATTTTAATTTTACATAAGATGAATGTATAAAAGGTTTAGAAAATAATAGTCAAATAATTGTTGATCTTGTAAACATTTTTCTTCACTTTCTTATCCTAGACACACACAAAGAAAACAAACACAAATTTCTTATAGACAATAGTTTTATACAATTTTTTTTCAGTTGCTAAATTTCCAATTAGTCTAAAGCAGAGACCAGTTTAAAATTTCCTTTTGTCAGTTTGGGTTGCTATAACAATAATTCCATAAACTGAGTGGCTTAAACAACATTTATCATTCAGAGTTCTAGAGGCTGGAAGTTCAAGATCAAGGTGCCAGCAGATCTGGTGTCTGGTAAGGGCCCTGTTTCTAGTTCATAGATGTCTATCTTCTGACTATTTTCACAGGGCTGAGAGAGCAAGAGCAAGAGCATTGTAGCCTCTTTCTCTTCTTGTGAGGACAAAAAGTCCATCATGGGGGCTCTACCCTCATGACTTAATCACCTCCCAAAGGCCCCATTTCCTAATACCATTCCATTGGGGGTTAGGATCTCAACATATGAATTTGGAGGGATTACAAATATTTGGTCCATAACATAGCTTATATGGCATAATTGTGATTTGATGTTGGGAATATAGATATTCCAAATTTTATAAGTATAAATAGTGATGTTCAATAGAAAAGACAAGGTATAGGAAATCCAGGTAACAATTATATTTTATTGCATGATCTAGTTTTATGCTTGCTTCTCTCAAGAAACACCTAATTCTAAAGTTTGTAGTTCCTGGTTACACTAAAAATGCATGTATATACTACACTAATACTGTTGAAGGCATTTTGACATGTCTAAGCATGAAATTATTGACCATAGGACTGCGGCCAAACAAAAATATATAAATAAAAGCCCTAGAAAAATATCTAGCAATAATTTCTACCAGCACCCAGAATCTAAAATATTTTACTTTTTCAATTATAGTGGAATCAATCCAGCATTATTTCATTTGCTATATACTGTTTCTATATGTATATATATGTCTTGTTTCTTCACGTAGCTTAATATACCCACATCTCTATGTTATATTTAATAACTGCTTTTCTAACTTCTTTATAAATTTTTGAAATGCTATGCTTAAAATAAAGAATGTGGGGTTGCATGGCAGAAGGAGCCTTTGGAATTACTATAATAATAGATGTCTCCATCTTCAAGAAAATGTATTCTGAGGTCCAGATTTAAGATATGCACTAAAGAAGAATTTTCACTAAGTGTTTCCTACCCAAGAATCTTCTCCCTTTTATTATAAGTGCCGTTCCTTATCATTCTGCCTGAAATTGATTTGACTCATTTCCAGTGACAGAAAACAACAATAACAGCAGCTTTTCTTATTTATGTCCTATGTCATAACTTCAAGGGAAATTAGATTAAGAATGCCTCATTCACTGTACTTCTGCAGAAAATTGAGAGTGAACAACTGTAAGTCTATAATTTTCTAAACCAGTCTGAGGCAGCTATGGCTAACCAATATGCCTAAAAATGGCTTGTAACTAACCATGCACAGCTTTGGTCTGCCCACGCTTACCTCTTCATTGTAAATTGCAGTGGGGTAACTCAATAGCAATTTTCAAAGAATAGATTTCTAAAACTAATTAAGTCATTCCAGATTTTTTTCTTCTGTTGGAAGACATGTTAAAATTTCTGATGCAAAATAATGCTATTGTTTCACTGAGTAGAAAATTATTTTCCTTTAATGTTTCCATTATTCACAGTATTATCTGTATTGGGGTCTATCCAACTATGAATTTTTAGTTTTTAAATACCCCAGGAATTGAGGAAACCTGTTATAAAGCATTTTGCCTATCAGTTGTATTAACTCTATTATTCTTTAATGCAGTTACACAAAATTATACTTTCTGATAAAGTATGGATGTGTTGTCCCTGCCAAAACTCATGCAGAAATCTGATCCCTTATGTGGCAATGTTGGAAGCTGTTTGAGTCATGGGGGCAGATCCCTCATGAATGAATTAATGCTCTCCCTGGGGGGTAGGGATTCTTTGTGAGATCTTGCTCTATTAGTTCCCGGGAGAGCTGGTTGTTTAAAAGACCCTGGCACCTCCCTTCTCTCTCTCTTGCTTCCTCTCATCATGTGATCTGCTTGAACCTGCTGGGTGCCTGCTGTTTTCTGCCATGAGTAGACACAGCCTGGTGCCCACACTAGATGCAGCTGTCCCAGAATCATAAGCCAAATAAACCTCTGTTCTTTAAAAATTACCCAGTCTCAGGTATTCTGTTATAGCAACACAAAACAGACTAATATACTTTCCAAGAAAATATATTACATTACCTGAAGATAAATAAGCACTTTGCTATTGACACTTAATGAAGCTGTGAGTCCATCTACAATATTCTAGTGAATATGTATATTTTCAACAATACAAATAAAGTTGTCACTAAAATACTAGTGGCTGGCACCACCTAATAAGACAGTAACAAAGTAATTTTTTTTTTTCTTCAAATAGGCAGGGAATACAGCTGCAATTAAAAGTATGACAAGAGTTCACAAAGGTGAAATATTTTATGAGAAATTAAGTTTTAGCATTAGAATTTTGGAATATATATATAAAAAGACTATTCCAAATATTTTTGGTGTAATATACATCTTAACTTACATAACAAAATTTATTTTTTTAAATTTATGTTTCTTGGCAAATAATAATGGCTAAGTGCTCTGGTCTTATTGTATGAAAATATAGCTTAATCATTTATTTCAAAAATATTGGTTGGCCTGAAAGTTTTTCAAAAATAAGAACAATGAGTTTGGGAATAAACTAGAACATTAAGCTAGCTTTAGCAAATTAAGACTTGAGCAAGCCGTGGGAAAAGCACAATCTTCCCAAATCAAATCCTAAATATATTACTCAAGATACTAACTGGTACCTTACAGTAAAAGTATTAGGAAAAGGGTTATGAAAAGAGCTTACAAAAATTAATCAGTACTTAAATATATATGGTTTTAAAAATAAATCATGGCATGACAACCATACTCAGAGAAATCAATGAATGTTTATGAAATTATTTGTACAGCAGCATTTATCTGGTTTATTTCATAGAGGACTAAATAACTGAGGGGTAGAATGGATGAGTGAATGAATGAATTGTTTTATTAACTAAAATTGCAATAATCGTGCTATTTCTCAGAGCTTGTAAATTCCCACAATGTTTATTAAAAAGAAAGTTAAATAAACAAAAATAAGATAAATGTTTAATTGGAAGAAAACTTTGTTACACTGGAATTAGACACACTGGGGGCAGTGGTGGAGATCACTGGACATGTGGCCTTTCCTTACCACACCTCCTTTCTTGGAAGCGGGAGAAATTAGTGCTCCAACTTACTCCATCTTCCACGTATGACTTAGAAATCACTGGTAATCTGTGAAAATACACCTTTATTCGTTCATTAACTATCAGAATTAGTCATTACATTGACGTTTAAAAACCCACAGATAAAGAGCTCTCAACAGTGATTGTGAGGTTATGCCTGTGTGTTTTGTCCTGATGAAGAATGGAGGCTCTTTTGGTCAGACATTGATTTCACAACACATTTTTGCTGGACCAGTTATAATGTTAATGATATGTATGATCTATATTGTGCTTATATTAAAATATTGCAGTCATAGAATTATCATATACCAGAAAGGAAAAAAAGATGAGACAGCATAGGCTAATTAACATTTGCCATCAATTGAGCTGTGCATAAATGTGCTTAGTAAGAGTTTCTAGTCTTTTTATTTTTTAATGAGTTCAACTATTCAGTGACCTGAAATTGCACTCTCATTTCCACTTAACTGAGATTCCTAGAGCTCAAGGACTCATTTAACTTTGGGTCTCTGTGGCTTCCACGGTGCTGGCACAGGGCCCGTTTTGGAAGCCTACGCATGACATCTACTCATTTCATAAAATGTGAAGTCTTGTTTAATGCAATCATAAAGATAAAATATTCATAGTGAAAAGCGTATTCATATCGCAAATGTTTTCTGTGTCTTATTTATGTGTTCATGAGTACATCAGTGAGAGATACTTAAAGGATTGTGGATTTCTGATTTAGCTACACTCACTGTCTTCCTTTCAAAACTCAGCACAGCAGCACACCTTCATCCTGAGCTGTATTGACGACTCACAATGAAAGCAACACATGCAGCCTTTGCATGGTACCATCCAAAATCAAAACAAAACAAAACAAAAACCTTTTAGGGTTCAAGCACTTCTTGATCCAAAATTTAATTTAAATAGCTTTCTACTGTGACAGAATAACATACACACTTTTGACGTGTGTCTCAGTATTTACTATATCCTAAACTATTCTTAGTGACCTCTGTAAACGTTGAAGTGAAACTTTGCTGTAATATTATGCTTCTTCAGTAACCTCAAAGAAATTGGCCCCTGGGGAGCAAAGTTTTTAAAGTATACTTGTAATTTATTATAGGATGGAATCTGGCCAAAATGTATTAACATGTAAGAGGCATTCTCACATGTAATTCATTCTTTCATTCAACAAATATTTATGGAGCACCTACTCTAAATCAATATGGCCAAAAATGTATTTTTTTTTTTTACTTTAGTTCCTCTGAGACTGCTAAGCTTCTTCTGAGCCCAGTGTTTCCTTTTGCAACTAAAAGGTGGGGATCATTCTCATTAATTCAGTAAGTAATTGGTGCTACTATCTCCTTCTTTTATGTTATGATGTCATCCTATATAGTAGCAATAATAAGGTTGCATCAGTGTTAAAGATGATGTAAAAAAAAGGAAGGTGTATTTTGGAAATATAAGCCCTGTGTTGCAGAACCATTTCTATTATATATTATGTATTTGTGTGACTTCAGGAAGGTCATTTAACTTTTCTCAGCGTTATCTTTATAATAAAAATATTTTCAGGAAGGCATTAGGGTACAGAGGAAAGATCACACCTTTCACCATCAAACTGACTTGATACTGAAAAACGCCTCCACCATGAATGACTATGTTACATTAGACGTGTCGCTCAACCTATTTGAACTCCAGTTTCCCTTGACCATAAAATGAAACAAAATTGTCTAAATACAAGGGTTGTTCTGAAGATTTAAAAATATGTGAACATATGAAAAAATGCTCAATATCACTCAGCATTTGGGAAATGCAAATCAAAACCACACTGAGATACCATCTCACTCCAGTTACGATGGCTAATATCCAAAAGATTGTGAATGATAAATGCTGGCGAGGTTGCGGAGAAAAAGGTACTCTCATTCATTGTTGGTGGGACTGCAAAATGGTGCAGCCTCTATGGAAAATGATATGGAGGTTCCTCAAACAATTGCAGATAGATCTACCATATGACCCAGCTCTCCCACTGCTTGGAATATATCCAGAGGAATGGAAATCATCAAGTCGAAGGTATACCTGTTCCCCAATGTTCATCACAGCATTCTTTACAACAGCTAAGAGTTGGAACCAGCCCAAATTGTCCATCATCACATGAGAGGATACGGAAACTGTGGTATATCTAAACAATGGAATACTACTCAGCTATAAAAAGGAATGAAATACTGCCATTTGCAATGACATGGATGGACCTAGAGAGAATTATATTAAGTGAAACAAGTCAGGCACAGAAAGAGAAATATCACATGTTCTCACTTATTTGTGGGAGCTAAAAATAAATAAATAAATACACAAAAAAGCGGGGGGGGGGGGGAAGAGGACATAACAATTACAATTCCTTGAAATTGATATGACAAGCAAACAGAAAGGACATTGTTGGGAGGGAGGGGGAGGGGGAGGAGGGAGGGAGGTTTCGGTAATGGGCCACAATAATCAACCACATTGTATATTGACAAAATAAAAAAAGTAATAAAAAATAAATAAAAATATGTGAACTGATCACACAACCAAGAGAAGTACTTCCTGATTTTCTTCTTTCTCTCCTACTCCCCAGGCTCTTATCAACAATTCTTGTTGACCAGCTCTGGCACCACCAACCTGGTTCAAAGCCAGCAATGTCTTTAGTCTAGATCATCACAGTAGTTTCCTAACTGCAAGCAGTGCTCCCCTGCTGCTTATTCTCCCCCTGTCACTTGTGATCTTTTACGTATAAATGGAACAATTCCACACCGCATCACCAAATCAATCTCCTAAACCTCTTAACTTCTGTCACCTCTACCACCACATCCTCAGTCCAAGCTGCCCTTCTCTCTTGCATAGACTGCTGCAGTTACTTACTAAGTTATCTTTCAGCATCCATTTCTCTCCTCACACCAGTTCTCCACGGTGCAGCACAACTTGGCCACGTGCGTCCTCTTTACTGCTATCCTGTCACTCAGAACAACAGGTGAAGGTGTGCATGACCCTCAAGCTTGGTGGCCGCATCACTACTTAACTCTCTAGGTTCCTCTCACTCCATCCTCGCTCACCTTCTGAGTCCCCATGGCCCTTCCTGTTTCTCTACAAAAGCACCAGTTTTCCTCTTGCCGGGATTTGCCTGAACCCTCCCCTGCCTCTTTCTCCAGGAGACCCTCCTGTCCATCCTGCAGGGACAGGTCACAGGTGTTCTGCCCAGGAGCTCTTTCTTTGCCACACTCTTCAAGCTAGATTGTCTCTTCCTGGTAGATCCTCTCACAGTGTTTCCTCCACCCTCCTCACCCTGGTGGACAAGTGTGTATTTACTCATATGCAGTCTCTGATCAACCACTCTCCCCACTATATCAAAACAGCAGGAACCGTATCCATTTTTTTTTTTTTTTTTTTTTTTGTCAGAAGAGGGGGAGGAGGCTGGGTCACTGTACATCCAGTATCTAGCTTAAGTTAAATTAGTAGATACTCAGTAAATATTTTTGTATAAATTTTAAAAAACATATACAATAATCATTTTCAGGTATAAGTACAGTAGCTAGAAAACTGAGAATTATTTTCCAATATGTTAGTTAACTCAACTACTTAGAAATATACGTTAATAACTATCCATATACAGCCTAACTCAAGTAATATTAAGATATTGACAAAAATTAACTATTAATACTAAAAACAATCTGGCTTTATTTTATGTATTTTTCCACAATTTTTTAGTCACAAATTACAGTTATGTTTAAATATATCTATTCAAAAATTAATGGGATGATTATTTAGGTTTATGTATGTACAAATCGTGAAAGCTCTAAGCTAAATTTTCTAATTAAATGAACATAGTGTGGACCCATCTCCATGGTGGCAGATATTAGATCTTCAATTTTTATTTCTTTAGTATTGATTTGATTATTATGAACAAGCCAAAGATCACTTGATAATTTTTGTTTTTATATATAATGTGCATATAATAAATGCTAATCTCCTGTTTCCTTGTTTTCTATTGCACTGAATTTTCTTTCTTTTTTTTTTTTTTAATTTCACAAAGTCAAATCTTCTTTTGTATGTATGAAAGTCAAATATACAAGGGGGAAATTCACGTCATGGTCTGTTAAGCTCTTCAGATTGGCTGACTTCACAGATTTCCTCTTGGGAGACTCTATGATTATTCCAATAATGATGCCTTCAAATATTTTAAAGACCTTATTGCAGAATTACTTTCTAAACTTACGGCACATTTCTTCAAATCTCAGGTAGAGGATTTTCTTTCATGGAGGGTGGGTTTTAGTGTTAAACACAGACATTTTACACTCAGGAATCCATCTGAGCTCTGTAACAGGTTCTGAAGAGGCCTGCCCCCCGCCCCCCCACACTGCCAGCCCAGCAGCCCCATTGTGGCCCACAGTCACCAGCCCTCTTCTTTATACTGGCTCTTCCCTTCAGGTTTGAAATTCCCATTCCCTCAGGCTATCCGCAGCATCAGCATCTGTCCTTCCTCACCAGGACAAGTCTTACTTATTCTTTGTACCTCAATGTAGACACTTCATTTCCTCCCTGAGAGCTTCCTCTGAATGCTCAGACAGGACAAATTGCTCCTTTAAAGTGCCCTGATTGCACTTCACTGCAGTGTTTCCATATGTGCACTATTTAGCTTGATTTTCTTTCTATCTACCTGCACTTGACTGAAAATTGAAAATAAGGAATATGTCTTATTTAGAACTACATCCCCTGGCCACATCCATGGGACCCAGCCCAGGCAAGACCCCACACCCAAAGGCCCAACCTGCTGACCCCCAGGGCCCAAGTCCTGCCTAATCAGCAGCCCCTCTGGAATCCAGGCCAGACACCATGGTGGAACCAGTGGACTGTGAAACCCTCTGCCACAATGACTAAACACCAACAGAGACATATCAGAAATATGAAAAACCAAGAAAGTATGGCACCACCGAAGGAATATAATAACTCTCAAGTTCTAGATCCTATAGATCAGAAAGCCCTTGAAATGACTGACAAGGAATTTTGAGCAATAATTCTAAGGAAACTAAATGAGATACAAGACTCAGTTAGACAACTAAATGAAATGAGTATACAGGATCTGAAAGAAAAAAATGTACAAAGAAATTAATGCCCTGAAAAAGAATGTAGCAGAGCTTGCAGAGCTGAAGGATTCATTCAACGAAATGAAAAACACAACAGAGGGTTTAACAAGCAGGCTAGAACAAGCAGCAGAGAGAATTTCTGACCTTGAAGATAGGCTGTTCAAAATAACACAGTCAGACAAAAAAAAGAAAAAATAATTTAAAAATTGATGAAAATCTAAGAAAGATAACAGACAACCTTAAGTGCTCAAATATCCCAATGATGGGTATTCCAGAAAGGGAGGAAAAAAGAAATGGTATTGAAAACATATTCAATGAAATAATAGCAGAAAACTTCCCAGGTATAGAAAATGACACAGATCTTCAGATTCAGGAGGCTCAAAAATCCCCACACTTATTCAGTCCACAAAGGTCCTCTCCAAGATATGTGATAGTCAAATTAGCAAAATTCAAAGACAAACAGAGAATCTTAAAAGCTGCAAGAGAGAAGGATCAAGTAACCTATATGGAAGCCCATATCAGATTAACATCAGACATTTCATCAGAAACCCTAAAAGCCAGAAGAAAATGGGATGATACATTCAAAATACCAAAAGACAAAAATCTCCAGCCAAGCATACTTTACCCAGCAAGGCTATCCTTCCAAAATGAAGGAGAACTAGTAAATTTCTCAAACAAACAAAAACTGTGGGAAGTCACTATCACATGAGCAGCCTTACAAGAAATTCTTACAAGGGAATGCTGGGCCTAGTACCTGAAAAACAACCATCACTACCATGAATACTCAAGAAAGAACAAGTTCCACCAGTAAAATAAAAATGCTAAAAATACAGAGAAAAAAAAAGTTTATCTATCATCCCAAAAAACCATCAAACACAGAAGATGAACAGTAAATCAGAAAGAAAGGAACAAAAGATATTTAAGACATCCAAACAAAAATCAATAAAATGTTAGGAGTAAACCAATACCTTTAAATAATAACTCCTAATGTACAAGGATTAAATTCCCATTCAAAAGACACAAACTGACAGGTTGGGTTAAATAGATGGGCCCAGCAATTTGCTGCCTTCAAGAGACCCACCTCACCTGTAAAGATACACATGGACTAAGAGTGAAAGGATAGAAAATGATATACCGTGCAAATAAAATGAAAAATGAGCGGGAGTAGCTATTCTTATATCAGATAAAATACACTTAAACCAAAAACCATACAAAGAGATAAAGAAGGTCACTATATAATGATAAAAGGATCTATCCAACAAGAAGACATAACAATCATAAGTACATAACAATCATAAGCACCCAACATTGGAGCAGCCCGATTTATAAAGCAAACACTATTAGACCTAAAGAAAGAGATAGATACTCATACCATAATAGTAGGGGACCTGAGCACCCCATTCTCCATATTGGACAGATCATCTAGGCAAAAAATTAAACAGAGAAACAAAGGATCTAAGCAACACTTTAGAACAATTGGACTTGGCAGATAACTACAGAACATTCCATCCAACAACCTCAGAATATTCATTCTTCTCATCAGTACATGGAACAACCTCCAGGACGGACCACATGTTAGGTCACAAATCAAGTCTCAATAAATTCAAAAAATGAATTATCCCATGTATTTTTTTCAGACCACAATGGCAATGGATTAAAATTAGAAATCAATAATAAACAAAACTCTGGAAACTATACAAATACATGGAAATTAAACAACATTCTACTTTCTGACATATGGGTCCAAGAAGAAATTAAACAGGAAATCAAAAAAATTCTTGAAACTAATGAAAATGATGACACATCATACCAAAACCTATGGGATACTTGAAAAGCAGTACTAAGTGGGAAATTTATCACATTAAATGCTTACTTCAGAAGAATGGAAAGATGGCAAGTAAACAACCTAACACTTTACCTTAAAGAACTAGAAAAACAAGAACAATCCAGACCCAAAGTTAGTGGACAGAAATAAATAAGATCAGAGCAGAATTAAATAAAATAGAAACCCCCAAAAGATACAAAAGATCAATGAAACAAAAAGTTGTTTTTTAAAAAAGATAAATTAAATTGACTAACCATTTGCAAGGCTAACTAAAACATGAAGAGAGAAGACACAAGTAAAAAAAAACTAGAAATGAAAAAGATAATATTATAACTGATACCTCAGAAATACAAGGAATCATTGGAGACTACTATAAACAACTACATGCCAACAAATTTGAAAATCTAGAAGAAATGAATAAATTTCTGGATATACACAAACTACCAAGACTGAGCCAAGAAGACATAGAAAATCTTAACAGACTAATAACAATCGAAGAGACTGAAGCTGTTATCAGCAGTCTCCCAACAAAGAAAAGCCCAGGACTGGGTGGCGTCACTGCAGAATTCTACCAAACCTTCGAAGAAGAATTAATACCAATTATCTACAAACTATTCCAAAAGATTGAAACAGAAACCATTCTCCCAAACTCATTCTATGAGGCAAACATCACAATGATACCACAACCAGACAAAGATACAACAAAAAAAGAAAACTACAGGCCAATGTCCTTGATGAATATAGATGCAAAAATCCTCAATAAAATACTAGCTAATAGAATAGAGCGACACATACATAAAATTACACACCATGATCAAGTGGGATTCGTCCCAGGGATGCAAGTTTGGTTCAACATATGCAAATCAATAAATGTGATACACCACACCAATAAAGTCAAAGACAAAGACTAAATGATCATCTGTATAGATGGTGAAAAAGTGTTTGACAAAATTCAACATTTGTTCATGATAAAGACTCTCTATAAATTGGGTATAGAAGGAAAGTATCTCAACACAATTATAGCCATATAGGACAAACCCACTGCCAATATCATCCTGAATGGGGAAAAGTTGAAAGCCTTTCCCTTAAGAACAGGAACAAGAAAAGAGTGCACACTGTCATCGCTCCTATTGAACATAGTGTTGGAAGAACTAGCCAGAGAAACCAGGGAAGAGAAGGAAATAAAGGGCATCCAGATTGGAAAAGATGAAGTCAAACTGTCCCTGTTTGCAGGTGATATGATCCTATATATAGAACAGCCTAAAGACTCTACAAAAAGACCTCTTAGAGTTGATAAATGATTTCAGTAAAGTTGTAGGATACAAAATCAACACACAAAAATCAGTAGCATTTCTATACTCCAGCAATGAACTAGCAGAAAAAGAAATCAAGAAAGCTAGCCCATTTACAATAGTCACCAAAAATATAAAATACCTAGGAATAAATTTAGCCAAGGATGTAAAAAATCTCTATGATGAGAACTACAAATCACTGTTGAGAGAAATTAAAGAGGACACAAGAAGATGGAAAGAATTAACATTGTGAAAATGTCTGTACTACCCAAAGTGATCTACAGATTCAATGACTTTTTTCTCAGAAATGGAAAAAAATAATCCTAACACTCACATGGAATAATAAAAGATGATGAATAGCCAAAGGAATCCTGAGGGAAAAACACAAAGGCTGGAGGCATAACACTACCTGACTTTGAACTATACTACCAAGGTATGGTAACCAAAACAACATGGTACTGGCATAAAAACAGAAACATGGACCAATATGGCAGAATAGAGAATCCAAAAATCAACCCATACACCTACAGTCATCTGATCTTCGATAAAGGCACCAAGCATGGTACTGGAATAATTTCTGAACTATTTCTCCTATCCCTACATTCTCTTAGAAAAATAATTATGCAACATTTTTCAAACATATATTTGTAGTAAATTATGTTCCATAAATTATCTGTAATCTTTGTATGTCATTAATGAGTCTCAAAAATGAATACAGGCCAGAGAGAGAGAGAGAAAGAGACTATGTTCATATAAAAGTTATAAAATATCCCATCAGGCCATACTTACTCTGCTCTTTTCATAATAGTATACTATCTTTAACTATATGCTCAACAATGTTTCAATTCCACATAAACATAAAATTTACTGGTTTAATGAGAAGCACACCTACCTCCTTTTTAGAAAAGCAATAACTTGGAAATTTTCCAGGAATAGTTGATGCTTCTAGGGACATATTCCTTTTCAGAGTTTTGTTTCATGCTTTATTTCCTCTAGCACTATTGGATGAATACTGTTTCCTCTTGGTAATTCATATCATTAAAACACAGCACTGAAATCCCTTTTCTAAGTTTTATTAACATTCATATCAAATACCAGCACACCACATTCCCTAAAGCAAAGTGCGCATGAAAGATACTTCTGTAAGAAATTTGCTTCTTTCCCACTTCATAGGCTCCATCACAATGATACTGTTTTGCAGCTGTTATGCACACACAGCTCTGTTTTGCAGTAGGACTATGGCAAGGTTTTCAACTTTGTATATTGTATTTTTTCAATGAATAAGTAAATGAGAACTTGTATGCATGAATATGTAATGAGTAAGAGTTATATCTATACAGAAGTAACTAAAAATTAATGATACAGATATTCATTAAAAATTTGCTGAATTAATTTTTAATTATTTATTTGTATATTTCAATCCCACTAGACTTTAATGCTATTGTTACACATAGTTAGCATCCTGTGAAGTCCAGTGGGTGAGGGGCCCTCTTTCCACATTGATCTTTCTGCCCGACTTGGAAAGCAAACAAACTTTATCTTTCATTTCAGAGCTATGTAATAATTTTAATAAAAATAAGTGTTCTCAGTCTGTCTATTGCATTACACTAAAATGAGCACTGAGGACTGATGAACAGTTAGAAGAGACTGTAATTTTTTTCACTCACTTTCCCTGCAAAAATAAAGATATAGATAATTCTAAAATGGTCAGGTTTTCAAAGGATTGGCAAGTTCTTGATGTATATACACATTTTTCCTTGTTCAAAGTAGTAAAGTCCTAAAGAAATTCCTCGTGATTTAGAATATTTTTTTAGATGTGTAAAGGAAGAAATAACCTTTACCTACAAATAATCGTACTCAGGTCATGAACATTACCTCATTTACTGACAAGGGCAATGCCTTTTGAACTATGGTTTCACTCCGCATTGGTTAAGAGATTTTCTCCATCTCTGTCATCATTTTAAAAGTAGAAATTAAAACTTTGTGTTTAGAGTAGATGATAATAGAAACAGTTTTCACATTATGAACTTGTGGATGTTATTTTGTTAAATATTTTGCCTTTCCATTCCCCTATAAATACAAGAAGAGTTTATGTACTTTACTGAAATGTAAAAATTGGCATCCCCTTGGAAATTTGAGAGCAAATACTTTTATAACTGACCACAAGTGATAGCAAAATGACTGATTCTAGATTTAAAAGTAATTTAAAGCAGACATACCCAGAAACCATCAACTGGATGCTTCTCTGAAATGCAAAGACATTCCCTTTTAAGCAAAGAAAAAATAAATAAAACTAACAAACAAAAGGAACAAGGTAAAGCAATACTTAATTAATGTGTAATATTTTGAAATGCCGCCAGGTGTCCTCTAGCTATAGCTGGTAATGATTTTTTTTTTTTTAAGTTGGGCTTATTTTGAATGACTCATAAAAAGATGTGATACATTTTCTTAGAAAGTAGTATGTTTCAGAAGATGGAGAGGAAATGCATGTGTTGATTACAACTAAATGACCATCAGAAAAAGGACAGTCATTTTTAGAGATCAACTAACTGCTGATATTACCAAACGGGAAAAAAGAAAACATCAGGATTGCCTTCATCTGGAATTTCAGGTTCGTAGGCTAAGGGAATGTGTAAGACACTTTCTTTTGTATACAGAACCATTTCAAGTACAGTGCAGAGAGAACACACCTGGCTACTCTAGCAAGTGCTGGAGATAAGAAGCGCCTCCTTGTGTTTGTTTCTGTCCACAGGAGGTTGTCTCAAGTTTTCACTGAGTCGGAGTGTGGTGATAGGTTACAGAACATCGCAGGGAGCCCCTTTCCTTGGGGGGGGAAATACACACACACCCACACACACATTTTATATATATATATTTTTTTAATATATATATATAATATATTTTTTAATATATATATATGTATAGTAGAGTCGAGAAGAGTAAACTGGCATATAATATTAGAAAAATTTGTTGTTCTTAGGCTGTCATTAATGTTTTAAGAAGAGAATATTGAATTTTTATTGCTTTCAGCAAGCAAGGAAAAGATAGAGAAAAAAGGGAATGGTTACAACCTTATGGTGACAATCAGAAAGAAAAAATAAATTATTCTATATTAGAAAATGAATAAATTTAAGTTTCTATTTTTACAGTCATACTTCTCCCTCTGCATACATTATGTCAATAATATTGCTGCCTCAATTATCCTTATACATGCTTTATTTTCCTGCCTAATTCAAAGTATTAACCATAAAATCTCATTCTTCTATGGTTTTCAGAACCAAAAAATCAATGATAGTAAGAAATAGGAAGCATCTTTTTTTCCAGTACTAAAAATTAAAGGGTTAAATTAAAGATGACAGACTATCTGCTTATCATTGCCTGGGAGAGAAGACGTGAAGAGCAAATCCCCATTCACTCCTCCGGCTATGACATGCATAATAATGTATTAATGTTGACTTTATAATATGAGGCTTGCTTATACTATTAATTGCTAGCTCATTACTCTCAGCATAATGAATGTGTTCATTGTAAAATATTGTTAGGCATGTGTGTTCACACTGCAAAGACCAGACATGAATAAATTCTGCAATTATTTAATGGCCACAATTACAAATATGTGATTTCTAAATTACAATTGCCATAGCAAAAAAGATGAAAAATTTAGATGCCAACCTGGGAAAAAATATACATCTTTGAAGTGTCAGAGTATCAAGAATAATTTAACAGT
This sequence comes from Cynocephalus volans, assembly GCF_027409185.1. Lineage (NCBI taxonomy): Eukaryota > Metazoa > Chordata > Mammalia > Dermoptera > Cynocephalidae > Cynocephalus > Cynocephalus volans. The sequence goes on from NC_084460.1 coordinate 69,085,591, forward strand.
TTCTGGAATGCATTGTACTAATACTTTTGAGAATACGGCAGGAGACCATATTAGGTCCTAACTACTGACAACATATAAATACGTGGCTTTTGTCCAGCCCACCACCCTTCATGTAGAATTTGAGGTTCCTAGGTTTAGTGAATGTTTAAGACACTTTCTGTCCTAGGAGTGAAAATGGCTACAAATGTTTGCCTAAGCCTTTTAATGTCCCGTTTCTTCACTTTTTGTGGTAACATTTATTTATGAAATGTATGATCTTAAAAGTTATACAGGTGCACTTATAATAACATGCAATTTCTTTTTGTAATACAAGTGATTTTACTCACAATTATTGTTTATGCCACTTTTTTGGGCTGAGACCAGGATAACTAGACTATAATATTTATTAATGAGGGTGCCATCTAGCATCCTCCTTGGAAGTGGAGAGATGGTGACCATGGGAACAGAGATGTTCCAGGAGGCAGACATAGACAGTTGAATTCATTTCAATGGAAACAAAAGTCACACCCAGAATATGTTAAATTATAACATTTGAATATATAATCAACACTTTAATATATTGGAAGCATTTTAGCTATTCAAAAGTACTAATTAAGACTGTTTTGTTATGTAGAATGTCAATACACTTTATTTCATATATGTGAAGCACCTAGCACAGTGCCTGTAATTTTGTGGCTTCTCAATACATGTTGTTAAAAATATAAATACTTTAAAGTTTAAAAAAAAACCTCCCAGGATTTGGCACTGTACTCTTCTCTTAGCTTGTAAGCTATTCCAGCAAGGTTTAATGTATGTTCTTCAGAGCTGTTGCGGACTTCTACAATATGGGTAAAGCTATAATCAGAATGAACTCATAAGAAAACAAATATTAAATATTTGAATTTTTTGTTTGTTTGCTTGGATGATTTTGTTTTGTACACTTGAGGACACTGTTAATAACTAAAATTTTGGAAGGTAATTTCTTCTGAAATAAATTAAAGTTTTTCTTCTGGACTTCTTAATAAGCAGACATGGAACATAGTTTGAGTTTTTCACGATATCCCATGTTTCCGTTGCAGAACTCAATTCTACCTATTTCTTTGATATGGCATTCTCAGATCTTCCTGAACTCTGTAGAGCTTGTGGCCCTTATAGAACACACCTGGATGGCTGTCTAATTTGACTCCTCATACTGACCGTCAGCCTTCTGTCTCCTTCCCTGCTGCCAATCCTATGTTTCCCTGCAGGCAGCTTTCTTGTTTCCAGTCAAAACTCTCAGGGTTTGGTGCTGTACTTTTCTCTGAGCTCATAAGCTATTCCATCAAGGTTCGAAGTACTGAACTCTTGTCTTCAGCTGTCCGTTGAGTACTTACTATTTGCAACGTTCCATTAGGTATTGGCTCTATAAAGACGAAGAAGAAGTAGCAATGTTCTCTCACCATAAGTAAATTTACAAACACCAGCAGCAAGAGCCATGTACCAAGTACAAGGTTGATGAAGAGCACAGATTAATTCTTCCTGGGCTAATTTGGAGAAGAGTCACAGTGAATCAAGTTGAGCTGAGGCTGGATATCTGAATATGATTATTCCAGTTGGAGAAGAAATGAAAGAAAAGCATTTCAAAGAGACGCAAACACCATAGCAAAGCAGTAGCATTGCCGCAATTCATGACAAGTCCAGGGAAGGCTGGCTGGTTGTATTAGCTTGTTTCTGTGTTGCTATAACAGAATACCTGAGACTGGGTAATTTATAAAGAACAGAGGTTTATTTGGCTCATGATTCTGGGACAGCTGCATGTGGCGTGGGCCGCAGGCTGCTTCTACTCATGGCAGAAAGTGGCAGCAGCCATGGGTACAAGCTGATCACATGGTGAGAGGAAGCAAGAGAGAGAGAGAGGCAGTGCCAGGCTCCTTTACAACCAGCTCTCTCTTGGGAACTAATGCATTCCTGCTCCACCATTAATCTGTTCATGAGGGATCTGCCCCTATGACTCAAACATCTTCCAACAGTGCCACATTGGGGATCAGATTTCCACATGAGCTTTGTGGGGGACAAACACATCCGAAGTGCATCAGTGGTATAGTTTGATGACAGGCAGAGTGGAGGAGACAGAGGATGCTAGTGCAAGTGACTCTTTTCAAGGGTAGCGATGCTGCAAGTGGCCTTCACCTATCAACGGGAGATGATGCAGGAAAGTAGATTCGTGTCAGATTGAGAAAGGCCTTAATTTTAATGTGAAAGTTGGAGAAGATTTTAAACCAATAAAATGATGTAATAGTTCTGTTTTTGAAAATCCTTCTGATAGTTTGGAGTGGCAAGTCTTCAGCGATGAGTAACAGGGAGACCACCTTGGAAGCTCTTGTAACAATGCACATAGGAGAAAGTGATGGCAGAGTGACTGGTGGGAGAATGAGGTTGGGTAGATACTTCTGAGGGGACTTGAGAGGAGAAAAGGCAGATGCTCGTGCAAACATCTGCATAGATAATGACACTACTAATGACAAAAGAGGGTGTAGGTGAAGCAGTATGTCCAGGACGGGAATGTAGAGGTACCCGAGAGACATCTAGTTATTGACTGTGGAATAGAAGCAGTGAACTGGCAGATGTCTAACAACTGGCTTTCCCAGCATGGGTGATTCCTGATTTTTAGCATTTACCAATATCTACGATGTAAATAATCCTTCCGTGGTAGATTTCAAGATCTCATGAGAATTTTTCCTAAATTTGCACCTTTTATTTTATTCTCTTATTTAGTTTTCATTAACTAAAATTTCCAGGAGAATATTACAGAATAGTAGAGAAAGTGCTATATTTGCCTTTAATCAAAATGCTTTGAAATTATTCCATTAAAATGGTACAAATGTTTTTAAAAGTATACTTTTTCTTATACTTGATGAAGTTTATACAATCAACAAAAAAATGAGTATTAAAATTTATTTACTACTTTTAATATCTATATTTAGTTAAAAATACGTTTTTCTATAATCAGCTAATGCATTGAATTTCCTTTTGTTCAGTCATTGTAATATTACTGAAATGAATCTTTGTTTATTAAAATTTCAATTTACTCCCAAATTCTACATTAATATTTATTTAGAAACTTATAATCAGTATTTATATGTGAGATTTGCCGTAGGTCTCTTTATGTGTGTTTTCTCTTTTTTTTTTTTTCTGTGCAATTTATTAAATATTTATAAAATTCTTTTTTGTTGTTGTTTATATGCTGGAGGAGTTAGTATAAACATGTAAGTTAACTTATCGTTACAGGTCTTGAGTAATTCATCCATACCATTACTTGATCTCTTTTTTTTTTTTTCTTTTAGGGGAACTGGAGAATGCTCAGCTCTCGTAGTACTGGGAGCAGCAGGTATTGTCTGAAATGAACATGCAAATGGGCTAAATTGCTACTGCTGAAAAACAAAGTTAATGGGATTTCTGCAGAAACATGAACATTAATATAATTTTTCCCATTTGCTTTCCCTTCTTTTAACATGTACACAGCAAATTAATGAATACTTATGCAGCATTGATAAGTCTTTGTTATTGTTATGATAAAAAACTTTGGTGTAATAATTTTAGTGCTAATTATATATTTTTGGCATAATGCTTCATCTCAAATGAAATACCTTACACATAGGAAAATGGCCATTTAGTAAAAGTGAAAAATAAAAGAATGCTTTTAGGGTCTTGGATTAATTTTCAATTATAAATAGCTCATAAAGTGACTATTTACAGCCCTTAAAGTTTACAAATAATCACACTTTATAATGAAAACAGAAAATAACAAATGGCAAAAACAGTTCATGGTTTTTATGATCAGGATTCTAAAATAAACCTCAGTTAAAAATATCATAGTAACTATTTCAATTTATTAAGCACCAACTGTATACTAATCATCTCACATGTGGGATCTCTTTTAATCTTCCCAATAATCTCTAGCTACGTGTAAAATAATTTCCGTTTTGCAAAAAAAAATTCACATGCCCACTAAGGTTAAATAACTCAAAAAGCTTATAGAAAATGTATTAGTTTGCTTAGGATTGCTGCTGTGAATTGAATGTTCTCCCAAAACTCACTGAAGCTTTCACCCCTATTGTAACAGTGTTAAGAGGGTGGAAATCCGATTATCGTATTTGAAAGGTGGGGCCTTTAAGAGGTGAATAGAATGTGAGGACTGTGCCCTCACGAATGGATCGATTCATTCATGGAGTAACAGTCACGGTTCTGATGGCATTAAAAGGGAAGCAAGTGAGGAGGTTAGTTCTCTTGCTCAGACTATTCTTGCCATGTGACACTTTGGTCACCACAGGACACTGTAGAGAGTTTCCACCTAGAAGAAGGCTCTCACCAGATATGTTCCCTGGACTTTTGAGTTCACAGCCATCGAAACCATAATGAAATAAATTTCGTTTCTTTATAAATTACCTGATTTTAGGTATTCTATTATAAGCAACAAAAACACACATAGAGTTGCCATAACAAAGTACCACCAATTGAGTGGCTTAAACAATGGAAATGTGTTTCCCCATAGCTCTGGAGGCCAGAATCTGAAATCAAAGCATCCACAGGGCAATACTCCCTCTACCACCTGTCAGAGGAGGATCCTGCTTGGCCTCTTTTTAGATTCTGGTATTTTGCTGGCAATCTTTGGTGTCCCTTGGCTTGTGGATATGTCATTCCAATCCTCCACATCCTCATGAACCTCTTCCCTTTGTGCCTGTCTATCCATGTGTCAGAATTTCCTTTTATAAGGACACCAGTCATATTGGATTAGGAGCCACCCCATTTGTCTCATTTTATAACTTGATTACTTCTGTAAGGATCGATTTCCAAATAAGGTCATGTTCTGAGTTACTAGGGGTTAGGACTTCAATGTGTTTTCTTGGAGAAATACAATCCAATACACAGTAGATCAGAAGAAACAACTACGCATTTGAACCTGTTCTATCAACTTCAAAACTTGTTGCCAATGTTACCCTTAGGATGAAAACTATACAAGTAAAACGTTTCAGCTTAGCATTGAAAAACTGTTAAATGCCTGTTTAGTTGGCTGTCTTTCCTCCCTAGACTCTAAGCTCTCTGAGGACAGATGCATCATTTTTATGATTGTATCCACATTACAACAGGTAAGTGTCTAGTACATTATTTCCTAGTAAACCATTTATTGTGTTAAATAGAATTGATTATTTAACAAGAATGCTGGCTCTTTTTTTGATACTATATGCCACATATTGTATTGATATTCATCTCTGTACCCCACAAATATGTATAATCAATTGTTTCAGTAAAAAAGTTACTTGTCAACTTGAATACCAAGTATTACTACAGACTAAATGAGGAGTTGACAAAACTATTTCACAAAAATGGGGGAATGGCATTCTTTTCTACTCATGGAAAGACAGTTGTAGACTTATCTGTTACTTCTGGAAATTAATGCATGAGGATAAGTTGTTAGTAGCCTTACATCTTGAGGAAAAAAGCTCTCCATCTTGTCCAGTTTATATGTCCGAAAGAAGACATTTCACCTCACTTTTAAGCAAAAACTTTCCTTATCACTATATGTATATTTTGAGGAGGTTATCTTACTAAGAAAACAACCGAACAAACCAACAAAAAAACAATAACATGTAAATGTGTCCCAAGGACATTTCCCTACTAGTTAGATAAAAAGCATAAGAACAAGGCCGGGAGAAGAAAAGTTAGTGGATGTCCTTAAGAGCTCTCAGATTTGAAATTCAGAGAGTCTGTGCTTGTTTCCTTGAGAGGAATGGACTGCTCCTCTTATTTAAATTGCTTCATGGCAGGACAATGTCTGCGACCCTAGTTTTGCCCCATTTGACAAACTGAAGTGGAAGGAAATCACAGTCTGTGGGGTGTAGACTAACGTGGAGATCCAGCAGGGCATTCCTGAAGTGTCCCCTGGCATGGATATTTTCATAGATTGCATTTGTGCAGCTCTTCACAGCTTCCAATTCACGTTCCCATGTATTATCTCATTCGGTCCTGCACATTGTTAAGTTGGTAGAACAGGTATGAAATCACAGAAAAGGAAAGGAGGTACAGGGGTATTAAATGACATTCTATGGCCATACAGCTCATAAGGAGTATTAAGAATGGGATACTTAAGTATTGAGAGTTCAATACTCTTCTACCAGCACTCAACATTTGTGGACTACTAAGTGTGGGAGATGGTATAATTTTCACAATTATTTCTCCATATCCTTGCCTATAAGAGGATCATAATCTCCATGCATTATATTATGATGTTCAGTGCATTCCTGTGGTTGGAGAAAAAATATTTTCCCCATTAACTGTGGCCAGATGGAAAGTGATTGAACTTCACTTATCCATGTCTGAACAGAAACTATGAGAGACATTGTGAGTTTCTGCCAATTGTCTTCTCTTGGGCACGTCCCAGATGCAAATGGCATCTATTAGGTCAGGGCAGCTCTTTCACCCCAGGTGCTGGATAAGAAGTCACATGCTGTAGAGCACAGGCTGGAACAGGCTACACAGTGCTAATAAGAACGAAACCACTGTGAAAGCTTATACACAGGTACAAGGGCAAAGCCTCCTCAGAGAAAGCAATTGTACTCTCTGAAAGTTTTTATATTTACCTTCCAAATGACATTTGCTAGCAGGCATCCCCAAAGAAAAACGAACATAGAAATAGAGAATGTATTAGCAAAGTTACCAGTTGCACTTATTGAGATAAAAGCCTCAGTATGATTACTCTAATGTTCCCCCAGTTCTCTAAGGTGAACTGGTTTAATGTAAAAAATTAATTCCTTCATCACATGTCCTAAGGCATTGCATTTACACCCTATGTCACTGAAAATTGATGTTGGGATTGTTTGATCGTATGAAAAGTCTTAGTAGAGAAGAAGCGGAAAGGGACTCTGAACAAGTAACGCATTTAAGAGGTCCAATGCCAAACCAAATAATTGATTAGAAAGTTAAAATAGAAGCTTCTACTGCCAGGAGAGATCGACTATTACTCTGTAGGTCTCAGATATGGGACAAAGAAACGTGTCACTAAAATACCTTTAGGAAACACAGTTGAGACCTTATTTAATATGGCTAGACATGTCCAGCATGTTTTAGGCATGCATATAATAAAATTGTAAATATGAGGAATGCATTTTTTACTAGTTATTGAGACAGGATGCAAAAGCCCTTAATGCATTCACAGGAAACTCACATAAAATTTAGAGAAGTTGGAAGGCTTACTTTTCTTCTATACTAAAAATACTTCCTGACATGAAATGTTTTAATTGTCTTATTATCATTATTGTTGTTGTAACTCACATGGAAGACATCAGCATCCTTAGAGAACTGCTACAAAAAAACTAAACTAAACATTTTATAAAAGATGCTTTATAACTACCAATTTTTTAGAAAGGCAAGTTGACTTTATTTTGTATTAATAAATAATAAAAAGAAGGTATATCTTTATTATTTCTATAATGAGGATTATAAAGATTGATGGAAAATAATGTGACATCATGATCTTTAAATTGTTTTAATTTACTTTAGTAAAGACTAAATTTTTTTAATAATTAAATATCATTGATTCTTCAACTGAAATTCTAGAGAATTAACTAAAACTATGATTCTAATTCTAAATATCTAGAATTAAAATTAGATTATGATGAGAGCAGTTTGGACTCAAATTTTTTATGGAGACATTGCTACATTAATATTGGCTTCTTACACTTCAGAACAATAGAAGAAAATTCTCCTGTTTTGAACCATGGAATACCACAAGTTTTTCACACTCCTTTATTTATTTATTTTTACATTTTAATCAATTGCTTTTTGTATTCAATTGCATTGTTATATTAAAAATTCCAATTTATCAATGTGTTTTAGAACTCATATTAAAACCATATGCATTAAGCCAACTTAATGCAGTGAATCTCCATCATTTCCAGTGTCAAAACTCCATTCAAAATGTGCATGAGTTAACAGAGTTGATCCCTAGAAATACTGCATAAATAATAAAGATAAATATTAATCCTTTTTCAAAAGAAGCTCAGTGGATAAAATAAGAGGGAAAGAAAAAAAACAGAATAACTGTTAAGTGACCTCAGCATCCCTTTTAGTTAGCTTAGCAAAATATTCAGTGCCAAAATATGAAAATAAAGTGAATATAATTATTTCAGTCAAAATTACCTCAAAATAATATGGGTTGTCTTTCATATTAAAACTGTAATTTTCTTTTGTTTTTAAATGTTGGCTCTAATGCTGATCAGCAGATCCTGTTATGAGATTAGGATGATTTCAGTTTCCAGTGAAGTTGGAATAAAACACAATTTTCAATGTTTGAGAGGACAACACATATTTTAAGTATATTCTGAAAGAGAGACTTATTAATTTACAAGAATTGTTTTTGAGAATTAGGATTTGACTATATTTCCTAAATGAATACTAGTGTAGATTTGTATATTACATATTTTAAGTTGGCATGTTTTATAGTCTTAACTATGTAAATTATGTTTTAGAAACTGGAAGGATTCATATTTGTTTATGGACAGTTGTTAAAACTTTAGGTCATAGACAAGTGATTTTTATCCTTTTTTTTCTTATGTCTATATTCCAAATTTAGTTCTACAGTAATAACTCAATTCCAAAGTTCTCGTATTATCAGAAAAGTAGACATGAGTACCCTGTCCTTAAGCCTTTAACCTTTAATTGACTAACAGAGATAAAGTCCAATGGATGCCCGCCATTGAGGTCTATATAACAAAACAGGAATCTGCATTACATGTCCCTGTATATTTGCGATGCTATTTGTCAAGACTGAGACTAGAACGTCTAGGAAGGAAGGATGACCGACAAGTTCACATGTTTCTGCTATTATGTTTGCCCTGGTTCATTTCTTCTTGTGGCTTTTAGCTTCTGACTTGATTTGATCATAACAGCTATGAATAAATTAAAGTAAATTTTTTCTGTATCTTCAATTTGCCAACAAAAAATCTAGCTTAAAAACTGTTTAAAAATAAAGCTATAGTTATATGTCTCAGAATAAAATGTAACCAAAAAACAACCAATCTGATCATTGTCCTTCCAAATTTCATCTTATTTGGGACTGATTACATTACATGGGTTTAATGATAATATTTATGCAAAAATATTATTTTGAGTTAATTTTGTAAAATTCGAATATAAGTTTATTCCTTGCTCAATATTCAGTTGCACCTCCTTTTTTAAGCCAAGGATCTGTTAAGAATGTGATACTCTGATAGCAAAAGGTAATTATTCACCATTGACTGTTGCCTCTTACTGTGTTTGGGGCTCAGAATCGTGCATGCACGTGTCAGACTCTTTGCCAGAGACGTGATTTGTCCTTGAGGGTCTGTGACAGAAATGAATAAGGCTTCCCGTGGTGCCATCCAGAACTCTTAAGCAACACCATCATCATGTTTTGTGGCTGGTCACCAAGAGTCCTACCTAACGCTTGCTAAGCTAATGTGGAATTTAACAGTTGTACAAATTTATTTCTATTTTTTTTATTTTATTGTTTTAATTAATTTAATTTTTTATTGATTATAGATATTCATGGGGCACAGAGCATTTTTCAAAACCAGTAAAATGACTGTCATATCATTGTGATCACAACTCTCAAAAAAGAAAGAACAATTTCAAATGTAATTTGAGTTTAAGACAACAACCATGGACATGTTAACTATACAAATAAGGCAAATATTAATGTTAGCCCAATGCAGCTTACCTTTAAAAATAAAATAAAAGAAGAAAATAAGCTATTTCCATAGGGTTGACTGACTCCTTTAACCACTGAACCTAAATGAATTTGCTATGACCAATGCTAGGGTCTTGTGGCGAGCTGTATCAGAAGTCCTTATAAATACCAGAAAAACAGGATCAAGGTGAATGTGAGAATCTGTGACATCTGTTCTCAGCCGTGAGCATCAGCAGCTACAATCTGTTCCATATGGCAACTCATGAGAAATCTGTGGCCAAGGGGGTGTGGTCAACACTAGGTCAGGTGCTTACTGAAGAAAACTGAGGGACATGTCTGAAGGGCTTTGTGGTTCATACATTTGTGCTCAAACTGAATACTCAGCCCTGAAAGCCAAGCAGAGGTTGAGTCCTGTAAACCTGATTATGCACATCAAGAATCGGAGGACCACTATGCATATAGAATGAGCCTCTAATGGTCCACAGAATCATCCTAACTGTGCTCATCCATCTTAACTTTATGCCTTACTCTGAATTTACCTAATTTATCAGGAAATCTGAAGAGTTAAAAAAAAAATTGCAATTGCAAACAGTATAATATTTTTCTTCACTGAAAGCGTTGAAGGCAAAAGTGCAAATAGTCACTAAGATCAAACCATGACATTTTCTAGCACATTCTGCGTTTAAAAATACTCTTCTTTATAGTTTTTTAATATACACTTTTACTCTGTCCTTTCTAGATGCACAAAAAGAATGTTTCCCTTATCTCATTTTTCTCTGACTTGTATATTTGAAAATCAAGTAACGCTGCTGTTTTAAGCTAGTCATTTCTCTCAAACGTTGGCAGGTGACATCTGATGGTGGGGAAGCGCTCATGTTTTAATTGCCGTGTCAGAGTGAAGCCAAATGAAGCTGGAGTAGAGACATTTGGAATAATCCCAAGATCAAAGCTGAGAGAGGGAAACATGCTCATGATGAGAGCATGTCTGAGACAGACCACAGCAGAGCCAATGGGCAAACCGAGGCCTCATGAAATATGTAGTCCGGACACGGAGCCGACAGCAATGGTAGGGTCTGTTTCTATTTTGGAAGCACCAGCAGGAAGCAGGAGTGGGAGGCCATATAGCACATTCGCAATTGATCTTGCTAAAATGACTTGCAGTAATAATTCACACTAATACTGAGTTTCTAAACTGCAGGACATGTAACTATCACTTGGCACGGCACTCAACTCAGCATGCCTTGAAAATCTAAGAGCTGGAATGAGAAAATACGCTTCAGGTAGAAATAAAACTAAACTTCAGAGAAGGGACTGTGTCTTAGAAATAAATAGGGTCTGTTTGGGAAGGGAACAGTCAAGGAAACAGGGAGAGAAAAAAGATGAACTGATTTCTATGCCAGAAGTGTAGCTCTGTGCTTGTTCCTGGCTCTCTCAGTTCACAGTGGTGTTCGAGGCTGTTCTTCTTGCTGCGATTACAACGTCACCTGATGCCAAGCCCTTTGCTACTCTCGGTTCTGTGTGTGGCTGAGTACAGACCAGAGGAAGATGGCCAGTGGCAGCAGGGCTGTCAGCTGCTGAAAGTCTGTGTGATTCTTCAAGGGCCAGGGAGCAAAATGGAGGCAAATGTGGACTGAAAATTGCAGTTAACCATGAGCTTTGCGATTATGTGGATGACTTTTGCAAGTGATATTGTATTATTGATCTATCCACCAGTTTTACACGCTAGAATAATAATAGATTTTGAAATAGTCATAAAGGAAACAATATCATCTCCCCAAAATAGAAAACTTATTTTATAAATCCAGAAGTAATATGATGCTTTGATTAAAAATAAACTCATAAAATTCCGTCCAACCCTGAACTTTCTCCCCATTTTATTAGCCTTGTTTCATATCATTGCAGGTAAGCAGATCTTCTTACATATAATGAGTACATTTTTTTGAAACTTACTAAGATGAAAGTTAAATTTTTGTCATGTACCACCATATTTAAAGAAGTGCAATGGTAAAGCCTGAAAATAGGAAATTCACTCTTCAACTATATTATTTTCATTCATTCATACATTTATTCATTCACTCAAGTAATATCATTAAGTGCTTATTGTGTTTCAAACATTTTTCAAGCCTCGTGAATACAGTGACTATTAAAGACAGGACCTCTGTAGTCAAGAAGCTTAAATTCTAGAAGCAGCAGTTGTAGGAGAGGTGGATAGTGAGCAAATGAGCAAGTATATATAAAATAATTCTGTCAGTGAGTAGTAAAAATTATGGAAGGGAATGAATACTGTCTACTCTGAGGGAGTCATTGTGCAGTATATACATGTACTGAAACACACTGTGCCCCACAAAAATAAATATAAACAAAACAAAAAAAAATGGATAACAGAAAAATATACTGTGCAGTCAAGTGCTGCTTAATGACAGGTATATGTTCCAAGAAATGCATCGTCAGGCAATTTCATCTTTCTGCGAACCTCACCAAGTGCACTGACACAAACCTAGATGGTACAGCCTACTATACACCTAGGTTATGTGGTATAGTCATTATAATTTGGGGGGGGACACCATCTTATATGTGGTCTGTTGTTTACCAAAATGTCCTCATGTGGCACCTGAGTGCATGTGAGAAGATATTGGAGTGCTAGGGAGTTGGGGATTGCAGGGATGGTGATTGACACTGTTGAGCATGGTGGTTGGAGAAAGCATCACTGACAGGCGACAAGAAGCCTGATGAATGTGCGGGCATGTGGCTTGTCCTTGTCCATGGAAGGGTGTTCCAGGAACGGGCCCCTGGAGGAGATTATGCTTGGTGTACGCAAAAGAGGAGGGAGGCATTAAAGGGGAGCAGAACTTGGGAGACGCTGTAGGGCAAGGTAAGGAGTTTGGCTTCTGCTCCTAGACTAAAAGTAGTCTTTCTGATGACTCTACATGGAAAACCATTGAAACATTCTGTGCCAAGGAGTTCCATGATCTAATTTCATGGTAAAAGGACACATCTAGCTGCGCTATCGACAGAGGAGGTGTAAGGCAGCAGCAGGGATGGGTGAGAAGACAATCATTGTGATCCAGCTAAGCCATGTGGTGGCTTGAAGACAGTGTGATGGCTGAGATCATGAGAAAAGAACATTTTCTAAATCTACCTGGAAGGTAGACCTGGCATGATTTGCCAAGGAATTGAACATGGGGTATGAAAGAGAGAAAGTCAAGAAAATGATTTCTTATTCAGGTGTTAAAGTGTGGGATTTCTACAATATACATCAGCACTGTTGTTTAAGACTATTATTGTCTATTATTGAGGTGAGGAACATTATGGTGAATTTATACTGCTCGTAGTTCATTATCTCTACCAAGCCCCAAAATAAATTTTTAATGATCAATTAATAGACAATGCCATAAATCTTTTTGGTGAAATTATGGAAACAATCCTTCAGGCATTTATTAAGTAAATCTGCAACAATGCGTTTTCCCTTACAAGTTAATATATTTACTTAACAAGTCTGCTTTCGGGAGGTTAGAAAATATCTAGCTTGAGCAAGAAGTTACTTTCTTCAGGACTGGTAACTAGAAGGCATTTGTTTAAAATTACCATTTAAGAATTCATCTGGTATGAGTCGAATGTTTCCCCCCAAAAGTTCATATGTTGGAAACTTAATCCCCATTGTGACAGTATAAAGAGGGTGGGAAGTCCTATTATAGTAATTGAAAGGTGGGGCTTTTAAGAGAAGATTAGATTTTGCCCTCATGAATGGGTTAATTCATTGATGGTTTAATGGGTGGTAACAGGCATGATCCTGATGGCTTTAACAGGAGAGCAGGTGAGGAGGTTAGCATTCTCTTACTCAGCTATCCTCACCTTGAGTCTCTGGAGAGTTGCCTTCAAGAAAAACACCCTCACCAGATCTATTCCCTGGATTGTGGACTTCCCAGCCTCTGAAACTGTAAAAAATAAATTTCATTTCTTTATAAATTACCCAGTTCAGGTATTTTGTTATAAGCAACAGAAACAGACTTACAGAACATCCAAAGTTAAGCCCTATAAATCTTATGTGATTGAAGCCTGGAAAATATTGTCATACTTTCCCTTGTTGAGGAATTTTTAAAAACATGGCATACTTAAATGAGAAAGAAATTAAAAGAATTGGGTTTAAATTTGGAGTCCCCCACTTTTGTTTTCTTCTGTTTAAGTTTTCTTATTCTTAAAATGAAATACTAATTCTGATGATCTCAAAGGTCTTTCCTAGCTAGGATATGTTACTATATTAATTAAGTGATGACTATGTTAATTCAAAAAGTCAGTAAATAGATCTTAAGTAACTGTTTTCTACATTTTGCTAACAGTATGTCTAAACAGTAAACACAATAATCACCTACTACCACTATGAAGTGTGATCTTATTATCAAAATGACATATTTTTAAAATTCCATTCTTAATAGGCCCGCAACTTCCAAAGACTTTATATTGCGCATCTTACAAGAAAATTTGCCAATATTAGAACATTTAACATAGGGAAACAAACAAACAAACAAAAATTAAAGAAGAAAGGGCCAAAGATGAAGTACTGCACCAGAAATAAATAAGCAGACAGAGGCCATAGTGAGCATACACTGCAAGTGGGTGTAAGATGAGACCTGGTTCTCTAATAGCTGTGGTAAAAATGGAAGCACGACGTGACGTGGGATTTTTATCATCTAAAATAAAAGGAAGCATCTCATTTAAGGAGAAATCTTCAGGTAAGTATTAATATGAAGGGCATTAAATCACCCAGTGGACAGTGCCTTCAACAGCTTTGCAAATCTTATGGGAATAGAGCTTTGTGTCAGCCTCCAGAAAAAAAAAAAAAAAAAATTGACAAATTGTAATTTCCTCAAAATTCCACACCAGAGGACACTCCATTTTCTCTTATTGTTCCCTTTTTCAGGGAAAGTGTATTACTTAAATGCTAATATGTTATCTACACTTTTAAAAATTTTATTTCTACTTTCTATTACGCCATTTAAAATTAGTATTAACCTGCCAATTGTATGTTATTTAATCTAATAACATTCTTTTTGTTGCTTCTTACAAGAATTTGGTTTTTTGCGTGTTTTTTTAAATTGATTTTTAATTTTAATTTATCAATATACAATGTAGTTGATTTTTGTGTCCCTTTACCAATTCCTCTTTTCCCCCTCCCTTTCCCACTTTCCCCCATCAACATATCTGTTCACTTGTCTCAACAAGTTCAAGGAACTGTGATTGTTGTGTCTTCTTCCCCAACCCCCCGTTTGTTTGTATATTTATTGAATTGATTGATTGATTTTTAGCTCCCACAAATAAGTGAGAACATGTGGATTTCTCTTTCTGTGACTGGCGTATTTCATTTAACATAATTTTTTCTTACAAAAGTTTGGAATGGCATGCATACATATGAGTGTGAACAATTGCACTCATGGCTAAAAACTTTAAATAATTTTGTTATTGAATCATTTTAACAACATTTAATTGACTATGGAGAGTGATAAGAATAAACCCTTATGCTGGAAATCACATTTAATGAAATTTTACTTTTTGAAATTTAACATCTGCATGCTTCCCTTACAAAACAGCAATAATTTTTCCCTGAAAAAGTAACTAGATATTTTTTTGTGTCCATATTAAAATCTTCAGAATAGTGAAAAGTGGCAATAGAGAATCATCCATTGTGCTCTTCTTCCCAGAGACAATTACTGTTAATATTTGGTTATATGTCCTTGTAGACCTCTGTCCATGGATTTCTGTGTTTGTCTGTATGTGTACAGACATAAAATTTTTAAATATAAGGGCAATTTTACTATAGGTACTATTTGTTAGTATGCCTTGGCTTAATCTTGTATTGTGAAACATTTTCATATCAAAATGTACAGACCTTCCTCACTATGGTGACTGCACAGCATCTTACTCGATGGTGGTCAAGTGGTGGATCTGTCTCTGCCTCCCTAGTGATCATCTGGTTTGTTCTCAATTGTTTACTGTTTTAAACATCAAACGCCATAGACATCCTTGAGAATGCACCTTTTTCCAATTATTTATTTTTTTAAAAAATACCTTAGGAATGAAATTTGTAGTTGAAACTACAGAAATGTATTAATACATATTAATGACATATATTTTTTTACATATTGCCAAATTGCTTTCCCCAAATTGTTTACCCTTCCCCTCACCTCACCAGCCTATGACAGCTGCTTTCCATTCCTATGCCATTTTGTTAAGAGAAAAAGTTTCTCATGTTCATTTAATGTGTCTTTTAATCATGATTAAGGACAAATTATTTGTAATTGCATTTCCTCATTTGTGCTTCAAAATGCAGCACTGTCACTTGATGCTTCCTTTCTGCTTTGTACACATACACTAATTCAATCCCAGTGCAAAACAGTAACTTCTCACCAGGTGTCAAAGAGCCTAAGATATTTGTAACTCAACTTAAAAGCCAACTGGAAATCGTGACCAATTCCACATACCTAATAAATTACTTGTGAATTTAGTCTTTAATTTGGCTTAATTTGCTTTTCTTTTCCAAGTGCTCATTCTAAAATAGCAAAATTTTAATAATTTAACCTGAGTAAAAAGAATGTCATACTTCCCTGCTCGACCATGGAAGGGTGTGGTAGAAGAGGGCTGGGCAGAAAAGCTGCTTTTCTCAGCAGGGGATTGGTCTTGTGCTGGGAGCAAAAGTCACCAGAGCAAGGGGTACAGTGACTTGAGCACTGGGAGCTCCATAATATGGATGCAGGCACACTACCCTCATCATTTTTTTTTTTTTTAATCACTGTGATTTCCAGAACAGATTTCTCCACACTGAGGAAGTGGAGGAATAAATGAATGCATGCATGCATGCTTACACCTGGGCCAGGAATGCACACTGGACATCGTGAAGACCAGGCAAGCTCACTGGGAAGTGGCTGGCATCAGTGCTCCCTGTCTACCCTACTGCTGCTGCCAACGCCACACCACCCATCTGCCCTGGATGTGGAGGCATGGGTGTGTGTGTGTGTGTGTGTGTGTGTGTGTGTGTGTGTGTGTGTGTGTGTGTGTGTGTGTGTGTGTGTGTGTGTGTGTGTGTGTGTGTGTGTGTGTGTGTGTTTGCACACAGTCTACGCATGCTCAGCAAACAGCAGCAGCAACTGGCCCTTCCTGGCTTTGATGTAATTTGGGAGGCTAAATACTAGCACAAATCTGATTGAATCAGAGCACACTGGAACATGTACTTATGGTTTCCTAAATGTGATAGGAAGAGTTTTTACTTATAAATTACGTGAAGAATTGATGGTGCAACACAGTGACCAAAGACACAACTGTCCAAGGAAAAGTGATCTTACAACATTAGATTCCCCTCAAAATTCACCGTTAGGGGGCTGTAGCAAGTCATCTTTGTGTGGGCTTAAACTTGTTATACATCAGGTGGGGCTTTATTCCTTACTTTTCCAGGCTCATATATAGTGGGATACAAACACACACACACACACACACACACACACACACGCACACACACAATTCTAAATGGGAGCCTATTGCCCTTCCCATAAGAGAATAAGAAAGCCACTTCATTTAAATAATCCCCATTTGGTGACAAGGAAAACAATTTGTGGAGTATGTAAACATTATTGTCCGTATTTAAATGATAAAGTTGTTGCAACAGGCATTTGAGCAATATTTTTGCAGCACAGGATGCTGTAGAGAGGGTTACATAGTTATCGTATTTCATCTCCACATTGATGCCTAAAGAAGATCTGTAGAGAAAACCTACAGGGCTTGGTTAAGGTCACTCTGCTAATATATTAGATTTTTGAACCTATGTTTGTTGATTCCAGAATCAAGTTTGCTACACCCTTTTTCACCCAGACCTGATAATACGTACTTGATTTAACCTGTGCCTCGGAGTATTTCATCAGAGAACGCAACCATAAAACAAATACATCAGCTCACATGCTGACCAAGTGGAAAGACTTCTGCTCAGGTGCTTGGATTTTCCCTTCCTCTTGGCTAGGTGATTTGAGTAAGGCTTATTTGGAATCTTTTAATGAATTACCTGCAACAAAACATCAATTTTCTGTCAAATGGCAATAATGAATCATTCACAAGTGAAAAAAGTAGAATATTAAATACTAATTTGGGTCCTTAACTGATTTTTTTCTCTTGTTCCTGACATTAGGACCACATAAAAACGGGGATTTTTTGAGAAATGGTACAATAGCAGTGTTATTTTTTGTGTGTTACTTTTATTTTTATTTTTTTTGTCTTTTTCATGACCGGCACTCAGCCAGTGAGTGCACCGGCCATTCCTATATAGGATCCGAACCCGCGGCGGAAGCGTCGCTGCGCTCCCAGCGCCACACTGTCCCGAATGCGCCACGGGGTCGGCCCATAGCAATGTTATTTTTGAAGGCAGAAGGCCTGCCTAATGCTGAGAAAATCCCCTCCCTTCAATCTACTTCTGCACTTGTAATTTAGCATTAGAGAGTATTTATTTGCATTACAAATATTAATTGCCAGAAGTCCTCATGTAAACAAGGGGGAAAACCCTAAAAGTATTCTATGCAAAATTAAAATTATTATGAGCAATTAATAATAGATACAGCATAGATTTGACAGTTTACTGATAAACCAATGTGAGAACTAACAGAGACAATAGGACGGTGGACATGTGAGTCCTAATAATAATTTAAAAAATTAGTTGCACATGATATATATTGTTTGGGGGGGAAAGGGGCTTCAGGAGTCAGCAAAGGGCACTGCATATTTAAGGTAGAGGCCAGAGACTATTTGGTCTTCACATTTGAGTTTCACACCTTAGTGGACTGCACAAAAATGTTAAAACCCTACAAACAGTCCTTTCTTGGAGGACTCCCACCATTACCACTGTAGCTCATTTTGAGAAGGTGAGGTTGACAGAAAGGGGCCTGACATTAAAGTCAGAAAATCCAGGGCCTAAATAAGCCTTCATCATTTGCTTTCTATTTGTGCCTCAGCAAATTATGTAAACTCTTACCTGATTTCCTCATTTTAAAGATTGAGATACTAATGAGAATTGTGTATGAAAACACATGTCAAAGTGTCTAGAACATAGAAACATAGAACATAAAAATCACCAGCTGAAAGTTAGCTGAATATAACTACACACACACACACATGCACATGCATACACAGAGTTCATGAAGCTAACACTTTTTAAAAATAGCCTAGTTGGAAAAATTAAAAATTTTCATCTAGAAGGATAATATAAAATACAATGTATCTACAGAATTTAAAATGCATAAATCTTATTAAAAGATAATCAAATATTGAGCCTTTTTTATAAAAAATTAGTCTTATGAAAACCTATAGCTATGAATTTTTTAGAGTAAAAATCATTCACCAATCTCAGATAATTTTCTAATATGTTACTTATTTTCTATGATTTATCTGAAAAACAATCATATTTGTAGCACAAAGTAATTTAGCCTGAAAATTAGAATTGGTGGATACTAATGACTTCACACTTATTTTCATATAAGAAAGATTTCCTATTTGTCTTAGATCCACAAACCATATAATCTATTATGTGCCTCCATGACTCCATGACACAAAATAAATGGGACACAATAAAAGGAAAAAGCAATTACATTTTCTAATCTATTATTCCCATGGACTCAATGCAAAGAAAGAAACAAAAGTAAACATGTGTATGCATGTACGTGCATGTGCACACACAACACACACACACACTCTGTATCACATGCTGCATAGAACTTAGAGAAGATAGTACGTCGTTAAATAATCTCTTCACACTGGATTTCCCCCCAAAGGCTGGAAAGCTCTCAAGCATACATAACGTAGAGCAGTGGTATTTCTTCCCATTTGCATATGAAGAGATTGTGGAAGAATAGTTCACTGACTTGTACAAAGTACAGCGGTTATTTAGAAATGCAGACCAATTTTCTAATTTAGTAGGTATAAGTAAATTAATTGCTTTGAAATTTCCAACTTCTAATTATAGAGTAGCCAAAATATTCAATATTCAATGAATGTTTGAGCAACAATTCTAGGTCTTCACATACCTATAAAAATATAAAAGTATAAAAATTTAATCTAAATCAAAAGAGATACTACATCCAAAAGTCCTTCTTAAATGAACAATTTTTATGATTGTAAGGTGCTATTTCTTGATATCATCTTGAGTACATAAACTATTTTGTTAATTTTATGAAACTGTCTATCCTGATCCCAAGATTATAAAAATAAAATAGAACTCCATTTCAGTAAATACTATTTCAATGTTTAACACAAAATTATTTTCTTCTTATTCTTCATAACCTATAATAACCATTCTCTTCCGGATATATCACAATTTCAAAAGCATTCCTTTGTGACTATATCAGATTAATTCACAGTCCCTAATTATTTGTTTGTACATTGCCCCTTTAAAAACTTAGATTCAGAATCTAGCCAGAATCATTTTCAAATTGCTCTGTAAAAAATCACATCACCATTTGGCAAAAGCCATAGAAAATGTACAAAACAAAGAGGAAACCCTAACATTAAATTGCATTAATAATAGTATAACAATATTGGCTCATGATTGTAACAAAGGTACCACACCAATGTAACAGGTTAATAACAGGAGAAACTTTGTATGCGTGTCTACGGGGGAATGGTAATGAAAATTATCTTTCCTTTCTGCTCAATTTCTCTGTAAACCTAAAACTGCAATAAAAATAAAATCTATTAAAAAATGAACAAACATATCACCATTTTGGTTAGATAATTTCTAAATTCTATGCAACAGTCTAGAGTGTTATTTTATAGTACACCCTGCCTAAGCCCAAGATGCTTAGAAGTCATCCTGTAAAAGTACTTCCTTTGTAGCTGGTAAAAAATAGTAAAGAAAACTCCGAAGTAAACACTCCACAAATATCTTGTTTTCTTTGAAGTTCCACATTCTACATATGAACATTTTTAAGAACTGAAAAAGCAAGATGAATGGTTTCTCATCCTACAAGTCCACCCTGGGCTTTCCAGTGAATTCTTTCCTAGAGAAGAGAAAAAAGAAGATGCCACCTACCCCTTTTTCTTCTGAAGAAGAATACCTCCTCTGAGTGTCACATGGACATGACCAGTAGAGGCAAATAATGGCCTCCAATATTTGGTGCAGCTCAAGAAATCTGGCTATTTAATTTCTGTGAGTAAAAATAGTTATTTTAAACTGGTTACAAACCAGTCCTTCATGCTCACTCTCTCTATATTAAAGACACTAAAGGACACAAAATAAAATGATTCTCATTTCTACATGTCAGCATATATCATTTTTGATAATGCTCAGTAGACTTTGGTTAAAAACAAAACAAAACACTAAGGTATAAGATACAGGGTCCAGCAACTAGCGAGAGTCTACCCTGGACATCCTGGCACTTGAGAGTCAGCTAACACTAAATTGGTTTTACTTTAGGAGCATCTTGATTCATCTGTCACTTACCAAATGGTGAAGATCATCACTGAACGTTTACCAAGGGTACCAGCATAAGTGCACATTTACCCTTCATTATTTTTAGAATCAAGAGGAAAAAGTTAAAGATAAAAAATTCATTTTAGTACTCTGATCATGTTCATTCTTTTAAATTTATAAATTATGGTCTTTTTAGCATTACGTTGGATAATAATAATATAATAAGCCTATTCAATGGACTATTGTGGTATTATCATCTATTTATTTAAAGCATTTTCATTTTTATTTTATCTTACCTGACATATTTCTTAATATTCATAAATTCTTTGTAATTTGTTTCTAAAATCTTATTAATTGATGATAGTTTAGGCTTGTTACCTTAGAAATAGTAGAGGTTATGATTAATTACATGTTTTTTAAAAGAATTTTGAAATGTTCGAATTCCTATAGAAACAAGCTTTATTTTATTATCACCATCTGCTCTTTTGCCATTCTGATTTATTCAAGCTATTGTTCACACTTACATACAAATAGATTAATATAAAAATAAATAAAATCTTTAAGAGCTTTCATTTTCTTTAGCTTGTTTCCTGTGATAAAGTATATAAAGTGATACAGATTTAACCAAAAAAATATTCAAATGCAAACTAGAAAATGGAATAGAAACCAGAGCTAGTTCCAATATTATTTAGGAAGATTAAGAATGTGGCAACCCTGTCATTCTCCCATGTTTCTAAACATGTAAGGTAGTTAGACCGATCTTTTGGTAAAGCACCTTACCTTGAACAGAGAATGTAAACATCCAGGTGAATCATCTATCAAGTGGAGCACGGCTCAGGGTTTCTGTGTGGATTGTGCCTGATTCCCCGTGACACTCCTCCCCCTCCTTTTCTATCCTGAGTAGCATTTTTAAAATAAGAACCTTGTTATAGAAGAAGCTCATTGGATGTGCTCTCCCCTTTTAGAACTCAGTTCAAAGACCCTTACCTCAGTGAATCTGTCCTTCATCCAGTTGTTCTCTCCACCAGTTCCTTGTTTAATTTATTCCATGGCTTTCATCATTATTGGAAAGTGGGTTATTCACTTGTTCACTTTTTAAATTGTTCATTGTCTGTCTCCTCCATGAGAATATTTATTCTATGAGACCAAGAACCCTTGTCTCTTCTGGTTGACTACTTTGTACCCAGGGTCTAGACCAATGCCTAGGACCTAGTTCATACTCAATAAATAATTGTTAATTAAATTTTAAAGCACAGTGCTTTTTACAAATATATATAATTTGGAAGATACTTTTTACAATAATGTTTCTCTTGGTCAGTTTTTTGTTGGACAATTTTTATGTCCTGTAATAAATCACTTAGAATATGCATAATGTTGACAAATCCCAATAATATTAAGTTGATTTTTCTGCATAAACTGCCAAGTTGCCAAGAGTCACATGAGAGGTTCCTGTTCCTGAAACAGAACACAAACAAAAACCTAGGGACCATCCATAAGGTCTATTCTATGGGACCAACCAGTTCCCCCATCTGGAAAGACCCATCCTAAAGAACTCAAGTGCAGACCTTTAATAGTTTTCCTATGTAGATGCTGCAAAGACTCGGCAATGTGGTATTCTCCCTCATGAGCAGCAAATTCTGTAAACTCAGCTTTGCTTTATGAACAACTATTTTTTAGGTGGTCTGTAATGGAGGGTTCGTCAAATATTTTTGAGGGCTTTAGCAGAAAAGCAAAACTAGACAAGAATCCTAAGGGGCTATTACTGAACTAAAGCTTACTTTATATTCTGGTTAGGAAACCAAGGAAAAAGCTCAGAGAATAGGTTATTATTCATCTCTCTGTGTGTATTTATTTTCTGATTCTTCTTATCTCTTACATAGGCTTCTCTTATATCCAA
Organism: Cynocephalus volans; assembly: GCF_027409185.1. Classification (NCBI taxonomy): domain Eukaryota; kingdom Metazoa; phylum Chordata; class Mammalia; order Dermoptera; family Cynocephalidae; genus Cynocephalus; species Cynocephalus volans. Next base: position 69,108,607 of record NC_084460.1, read on the forward strand.
CAGACCAACAGAAGCTTTTGATGTTTTTCTGAGATTCATAGCTGTGAGCATTGCCTCAGGAAGTAGTTAAATTATTTGCTAGATTTCAATCAAGCATTACTTTAACTAAACTACTAGATCCAAAATATAGTTTATGGACCCTCCTGTTGTTTTCAAAATTGGGGGAAAATGTTGTCAGTGTATTTTCAGAATCTTGGGAAAGTTCTGAAAGTATTTCTGACTTCACTGCTCAGAGAAAATGTTACGGGATTTTTTACATTACTTTACTTTTAATCTAAGACACATAAAATACAAAAGTATATGTAATAAAATAAATATAGTAGGCAAGAATAAATTCTTCACAAAAGAAATCAGAAGAAAAAAATCCATATTTTATTTCTAGGACAGATGGCACTAGCTTCAGTAATACCAGAATGAGATTAAAATTTGCAACTCTGTTCCAAAAAGGTTTACCTATTTATATCTCTACTCAGGCATTTACTCTCAGAAGGGATGCCAAACAAATATGAAATGATAAATATCTTAGTTGAATTTCACCAGTCTTTTGTCCTGGATTTAATTCATTTAAAAGAAGTGAATCTTTTTTCCTTACTTACTTTGGTGGGGTGGGGTGGGGGGCACAGAACCTCTTCATTATTAGTTTTTCAGAGATTAATTATTGTCATGTTAATGTTGTTGAATAAATTGAAGTAATAATATTAAAGCTATATGGCATGCTTCAAATGAACATAATCTCAATAACCAAAGACTGGCAATGTTTAGCATCAGGATTGATACTCAGTTCTGAGTGAGAACTTGTCTTTACTCCCATGACATAATTAATTTAATCCTCTCACATATGCTGGTGGTTGTGATGGTGGTGACTGTCATGCAGGCAGTAAAGGGAAGAGCCCACGGACTGGATAATTACAAACATGACAATAATTTAAGTCCAAACTTTTTACTAATTTTCAATGCATCTTACATTGATATTCCAAGTTTACAAATAAGAAATGTAGGTTTGAGGAAGTTAAGTGACTTTCCCAGAGTCTAAAATTTGGTAAATGGTCATGAGAAATGTTTTCTTTTATTTAATAATGGCTCAAGTATGAAAAAGCTACCCCAAACTGAGGAAAGATACACAAGACATGTTTCAATAAATGTAAAGAATAAAAATAATATAGCATATATTCTCTGACTACAATAGAATTAAATGAGAAGTCAGTACAATAAGATTACTATAAAAACACCAAATATCTGAAATTATACAACACTCTTTGTAATAATTCATGGGATAAAGGTGAAATCATAAGATATTACAAAATTTTTAAAGCTAAATTACTACAAAGTACAACCAAATCACTATAAAATACAACTAAATCACCACAATATTTTTGGCTGATAGACTAGAGTTTGGACGGAAACATAGACTCAACTACCTATTATATAAAAGAAGAAAAAGTTAAATCAATGACCTTATATTCTGCTTAAATCGCAAGAAAAACAAGAGCAAAGTAAACCTAAAGTGAGGGGGGAAAGAAGAGAGAAATAAGTGAAATAGAAAAATAGACAATTAAAAAAAGAATAAAGCCAAAGTTTGGTTTTTGAAACCTCAAGAAATTTGACAAACCCTTGGTTATACAGACAAAAAAGGAAGAGAATACAAATCAGCAGAATCAAAAATAAAAATCAATTATGACTACAAATTCTACAGACCTTGAAAGGACTTAAAACAATAGTATTAATAACTCTGTACCAAGACATTTGAAAATAGAGATTAAGTGAATGAATATTTTGAAAAATATAATTTGCCAAAATTGACACCAGAAGAAATAGAAAATTTGAATAGCCCTAAATCTTGAAAATACATTGAATTTATTTTTTAAAAGATTTCCTAAAGACAACTCCACAAACACATTCTTCTGTTGAATTTGATCACAAAATAACAACAAAATTTCACAAACATCCTTAGAAAGAGAGGAGCAAGGAACTCTGCCCTAGTATTCTTTTATAATTTTTAATTTTTTTTTAGTTTACCCTCTTCCTTAGAGCAAAACCTGAAAAAGGTGACAATAAAAGAAAATTATGGCCCCAAATCCCATACAAGAATTCTTAATGAAATATAGCAATTCAAACACAACAGTATATAAAGCATAATATCTTATCACCAAATAAACTTTATCCTAGGTAAGATTAACATTTTTTAAAAAGTAATTAGTGTAATTGAACATATTAATAAAAAAAGAAGAAGCAATTCCATCATTTCAATTGAAGCAGAAAAAAGCATTTGACAAAATTAAACACTTATTCTTAATAAAACTCTCAGTAAACTACTAACAGTAAACCACATACTGATAAAGGCCATTTATGAAAAATGTAACATATTAGTCAAATTTCAGTCCAGAGAGAGAAACTGCACTAGTAATTTTTACAGGAAAATTCAATATAAAGAATAATTAGCAGAGAATTAACTGGAAAGAAGGGCAAAGATAATTTTAAAAATAAAGAATAGCAGAACTAGGGAGAACATATGACCTTTAAGGTTGAGGCAGAGTTTTTCCTAAGGAGGAAAAAAAGAAAAAAATTATCCTCTTGTCTGGCTGAGATTCAGAACTTCTTGCAGAGTTGGTATTTAGTGGTCCACTGAACAGTGGAAAAGTTTGCTGAGGCTCAACAAAGCTGTTCAAGCCAGGAAGTGCTAGCTCATGTATGTGGGACCTTCTGGCAAGCTGCTCTATGGGGTGCCAGCAAAACTCGATGGAGATGTTTATCACTGGATGTCCTGTGCAATGCTGATAGCCACAGGACACAGGAGCAGAAAGATAAAGGCACACTGGAACCAGTAAGAAAAAGTTCATTCATCCTCCTGTGTCCATGCTGCACCTTCTACTGAGAAAGCTTATCATAATGCCAGCTGGCAAGTGAGGGACATTTACAGTGAACAGCTGTAGTGTCACAAAGCAGTGGGAAAAAATAGTAGATTTGCAGATGACAGGCAATACACTGATAAGTGGCACAAGCAACATCACATATGATGATAATAACCCTTTGATGATGAGGAATAAATAAATTAACTTTTGAATGTACTAAAAGTCAGACATCCAAAACAGGTCAGCTTCCCTAACGTGTCTCAGAAAGCTGCTGGAAAAGATGTCTCCCTCTGTGATAAGAACCAAGGCAAGGCAGGGATGTTCTCTTTTACCACTTCTATGTAACATTGTACTGAAGGTCTTACCATTGCAATATAACATGAAAAGGCAAAAAGGGGGAAGTAAAATTGCTTCTTTTTGAAGATGATATGATTACATAAAATTTTTTTTCAGGAAATCTTCAAAACAACCACTAAAAGTAATTATTGAAATTAGGAAGGTCACAGGATACAAGGTTAATACCAAAAAAATCAGTTAAATGTAGGGTGTTCTTATATATCACATGTAATCATGAAACATAAATGAAAAAAAACTGATAAATTGGACTTCATCAAGATTAAAAACCTTGTTGTTCAAAATATGCCATCAAGAAAATGGTTCTGGGAGAAATCACCTATAACACATATATCAGTCAAAGAATTTTTATCTTGAATATTCAGTGAAGTCTTGCAAATTGAGGAGAAGACAGAAGTCCCAGTAAGTAAGAATGGGTGAAAGATTTTAAAAGATACCTCACAAAAGAAGATAGCTGAATGACCTCTAAGCACATGAAAAGATACTAACATCATTAGTCATCAGGGAAATGCAAATACACATCACAATATGATATAATACTTCACTATATGTCAACAACAATGACTAAAAGTAAAAAGACTGGACACACCAAATATAGGCAAAGATGTGGAGCAAATGGAATTCATCACTGCAGGTGGGAACGTAAAATAGTACAACCTTACTGGAAAATAGTATGACCACTTCTTCAAAAGTTCAACATAAACCATATGACCTATCCATTTCACTCCTAAATATTTGTCCAAGAGAAATTAAAACATGTGTCCATGCAGACTTTAAAACAAATCATCATAGGAGGCTTATTACTAACAGCTAAAAATTAGAAAGCAAATAAACAAATGTCCATTAACAAGTGCTAAACAAAATGTGTCATATTTACACAATAGAGTTTTACTTGGTAATAAAAAGAATGCACTATTGTCACATAAAGACGTGTGGATGAATCTCAAAATTATTATTCTGAGTGAAAGAAACCAGGCAAAAAGGAATAAATTTCATATAATTTGATTTATACGAAATTTTGCAAAATGCAAACTCATCTATAGTGACAGAAAACATATCAGTGGTTGCCTGGCAACAAAGGGTAGAAAGAAAGACAGATTACAAAGTGACATAAAGGAACTTTTGTGGGTGATAGAATGATTGTGGTGGTGTTTCATAGTTGTATGTCAAAACTCATCACATTTTAACTTTTCTAAATTTTCACTTTAATGTTTATTAATTATACTTTAAAATGTGGAAATACATTAAGGAATCTATTTGTCAATCTAATTTTCAAAATAGCTATCAACAGCTCTTGTGTAGAGAAATCTAGAATGCATCCCATGTAGGTTGGGCTACACACACACACACACACACACACACACGAGTTCTAATTTGGAAAATCAGAATAATAGTTTTGCAGAAAAACTTGGCAGATCAATTACTAATTACATAAATGTTATTCATGCAAAAAGACTGACAACATGCAAGCACACTGTCGGTATATCAAACCATACCACTGCAACACAATGTATAATAGGAAAAGGGTGAACTCTACTGTAGAAGAACCCTTTGAGATTTGTCAAATCTGTCAATTTTCAAAATGAAGTAACTGAGCCTAGGAAGATTCAAGCTCTTTTGGGGCAAGGAGTTTTTTGGATGCCTCTTCTGATCATTCTGGAATTACCAGCATATGGAGTTGACAAGCCTGCAATTGTCAATTAAACTTCCAGAGCAGAGGCTGCAAAGCTGCTGCTACCCAGATGTATTTTCTGTGGCCTGCGCCACATTATAAAAAAGAAAAGGATCTCACATAATGAAGATTCCCTGCTGCTGCTGAACAATTGGGAGATCTGGAATGCTGGATCAGACCCACATTTGTACTTGGCAGCTGTGCATTGGAGCTAAGCAGCAGCTGCTCCATTTATATGGGGCATGAGTCTCCAGCTCACCATGGTTCTTTTACTATTATCTTATACCTGGTCTGTTTCACTGATTAACGCTCTCTGACTCCAGCACGCACTTGAGTTTGTGACCTTGGTCTAGTGAAAAAGAGACAAAGACCCGTAGGTCCAAATAAAACCTGTCTTAGTCTTTCATGTTGCATTCACTTCAGTTGGGGGTGGGATGCACTGAAGGCCCTGGGCACTCTTTAAAATTGAAAGTGTTGATGGTAGGTATTAGCAATTTTCATAAACTAACAACTTGGAATGGATGAGTTTATCATCACTACTTTATTCTTTGTTCAGTTAGCTTGCTGTTTATATTACTGAGATTGTGAGGAAACAGGAAGCCTACCAGTAACAGTTTGAGAGAGAAAGGGTTCTCTTCGACAGATGGGTCAAACAGGATGCCACAGGTAAGAAGAAAAACATTACATGAGCATGACAGGGAAACAGGAAAGAGGAAATACAGAACTCTACAAACTGCTCTTTCCACCCATCAAGTTCTCACCTTCTACTGCTTAGGTAGAAGTCACCTCCAGTCTCCTCCTCCGAATACCAGTTCATCTTCCTCTATTGTAGCTATTTCCTTGAATTCCAACTATGCCCTTTTTTGGCATTAACTTGGAAGCTTTTTTCAAATAACCTGTGCCTTTTGTTTGGCATCTTGAATGGAAATGTACTCAAATGCCCGTTATAGAACATGCATTTGCAGAAAGAATGAAGGCGCCACTAACAAGTGCACATAGTCTGCAGAGAACAAATTATCCATCAGGGCTCATCTATTTTAAAATATTTGAACAATATTTTCTCCTAAATCTTGAAATACACTTACTATGAGACATCTTAAAAGTCTTATAGAGAGGGTAAATTTCCAATGTAAAGCTTAAATAATCCTTTCAACATCCCTATGCAAGGAACATACATCACATTTGAAAGCACTTGACTCTTTGATAGTGTCTTTGATTTTAATGAGCATAAATTTATAAGCACGATAATAGTAAATATGAGGGTACTTTTTAAAGTTTGTGGAAAAACTAAATTAAAAAATAATATGAATCCTTCCATGAACTTATTGAAGACCCCTAGTACTCATGGCAACACCATTGTAAATTACACACCTCATTCTCTCTACCTCCACCATCACTAGTCAAAGTTAGGATTTGTCTAACTCTATTAGATAAAAAACAAACAAGCAAAAATCCACTGCATATGCCAAGCATTTGCATTTTAGAAATACCTAATCAAAAAAATATTTTCTATTATGTGGGCACATAAAGTGTGAAAATCGTTAACCTTGAGCAAGAAAACATAGTGACCGACAAACCTGAGTCATATTCAGGACAGGCATATTTTTGATGGGATGATCATGGAACTGTAAGAACTTATACAATCAAAGAAAAATGTCTTGAGAATCCATAAGATCTGTGAAAAATTGAAAAGCCATCTCCTCTAGGAAGACATTTTTTAGAAGTTTCCAGGAGGCCAAGGTCTTCTTTACCTCTATTTTTCCTTTTAGCTGAAAGGTTACTGGCCGTGTAAAACATTCACTTGTACTATTTCTGCTTATTCTCTGATTCTCCCTCTCAAATAGAACATACACCTTGTTCATCGTGAAACCATTTTCCTGAAGCCAAGAGCCAGATTGACAATTTATTTATTTTTTGATACTAGTGATTTCTAAAAGAAAAAGTAGCCAATGTTGGTTATAAAGTTTATGGAAGTAAGCAGTGGTCAAACAATAGGCATCACCCTAAGTCGTCTGCTTGAAGTTGTAGTGTAAGATCAATATAGTCTTTGAGCTCTTTGAGCTCGAGAAGTTGTGCTGAAAATAAGGTCCAGAGAGAAAATTGTCTGACCTTAAAGTGGTTGTAAGACATACACCAACAAAGAGCTGGACTCATGGCCTATAGACAAGGAAATCTAATTAGGGTCAGTGACCTCAGGTTAGGAAGGGCAGGGCACAGATCAGGGCTGAGGAAGTTCACTCCAGCACGCTTCACCGGAGCTCAGGTAAAGACCCCTGCCCACCCTGCCTCACTCTGCAGGGCAAGCAGGCCCCAAAGAGGTCTGAAGCCTGTATTCACCTACATCTCAAACCCTGAAGCCCTGAGCAGATTTCTGAATTCTGCCTTAGTTAATATTGCAGATTATAAGAAGTAAGCAAGGGGAGATGTAAGCTAGAAAAAACCGGATTTAAATATTTGCCTTTTTGCTTATTTTTTTTACTGCATTTAGATGTAAACAAAGTACATCACATTTCTAAGTAAAGGGATAGGTAATTGTGTTTGTTATGGTTAAAAACGAGTAGTATCATATTTTAAGTAAAATCATATTCCTTTTTTTTAAAAAAATTGTGTATTAAAAGTAGATAACTAACATATTCCTTTTAAAATTATTTTGTAAACAACTAATCCATTTATTCAATTACAATTCATTTGTTTACATATTCTAAGTGCTTGGCTACTGTGAAGAATAAAAAGTTAAACCAGCAGTAAGCTTTGCTACTTAAAATGAGGGGTAGCAAGAGGACAATAAGTAAATCTTAACCTTAAAAATTAATCATTTAACTACAAATCTGGTCATCCACATAAAGCTCATTTAAAATCCTGAAAATTCTAGGAAATCTGATTATTTATAGCTCTTTATTGCTTATTAACATAGTTTCCCAGTAAGTCATTTTAACAAACTATTTTTACAGATTCACTACCATGAAGAAGAATAAAAATCAATTAATATCTTACTGACTTTTTGACACTGTTTCATTTCCCAGAAACCAAGGACTGAAAAAAAAATACTTTTATTTCCTTTTGAGAGACAATGTGAAAATGCTTTTTGATGAAATTTGATTATGCCTAATACTATGGAAAACACACTTCCTTGCTGACACAATCCCAGATTCCACCTCTCATTTCAGGTCCCTTCAATTAGTTCAGCAACACCTCAGTGTCTGCCAGGTTACCACACCCTGGCACAAATGTCACTGTCTCCCCATCTCGGCTAGTTCTAGTTTACACAACATAAGCAGACACGGGTATACTTCAGGTATAGATTGATAATTACAGATGTTGCTATAAATCAGAGATGTTCATCCTGGGCATCTTTGTCATTTTATGGCAGATAATTCTTTGTCATGTGAGGCTGTCCTGTGCATTGCAGGGCATTTATCAGCATCTCTGTGGTGTACCTAACAGATGTCAGTAGCACTCCCCACCTGCTATGATAACCCAAAATGCCTCCAGACACTGCCAAATGTCCCTTAGGACATAAAATCACCCTTAGTGGAGAAAGACTGTTATAAGTATAGATATATGTTAGAGAGAGAGAGACAGACAGACGGACAGACAGAAATGTAACAGACTATAAGAATTTCAAAGACAGAGAACATGTACTTAACAACAACAACAAAAAATCCTCCCTTACTCCTGGCCTACCAGGGACACTAAAACAGCCTGCTTTTTCTGAATTGAGGCAAGATTTTATTCTGATTAAAAAAATTACATTGGCTGCTGAAAAGCCCTCTGAGAGCCCTCAGGCGGTTTAGATGCCCGAGTTGAGCTCCCCATAGCCCCGTTGAAATCACTGCAATGTGTTAAAATGATACACAGTTCAGGAAAACCTGAGTTCCCACTGTTATCTAGAATTCCCCTGATGGTGGTTTATTACGAGTTATTACACAGCTTATATTAAATAAGAATAAAAACTTGAGAGAAATTAGACACTCTGACATTGTGTTTATATTTACATGTAAAAATATATCTGAGGGAACTTTTTATGCGACTAAATAAAGATTTCATTTATTATTTTTTATGTTATCTTACACAGTGTAAACATTTTTTGTGGCCCTTTACCAATTTCTCCCTAACCCCCTTCTTCCTTTTACATACTCTAATTTATACTTAACCACTGCATTGATAGACATTTAAACATTCTTGACTTTTTAAAAAAATTATCAAAATGAATCAATAAACGTCCCTTTACATATATTTAAATATATTTGAAGATATATTTGTAGAATAAATTCTTAGCATAAATAAATTCTTGCTGGATGGAAGAGTTTGTAATTTTTTGTGTTTGAGAAAAATTTCAAAATTTTCTTTAAAAAATTGCAGCAGTGTAATACCCTACCAACAGGCTATGAAGATGTTTGTCCAATATCTTCAAAAACTCTGAGCTGTCAAAATTTAAAGCTTTGCCATTCAGAATGGTGAGCTATTATATTGCATTGTTGTTTTAACTTGCCTTTAATATACTTACTGCCATAAATTTTTTTCTTTGAACTTCTTGTTCATATATTGTACCTGCTTTTCAATTGAAAGATTTGTTTTATTTTATTATAGTTCTAAAATTGCATCATATAAATTAAGGAAATCAGCTCTTCATTTTTCATACTTACTTTAACTACTTTTTCTCAATTTGTCCTTTGTCTTTTGGAAGCCAAATTTTTTACTCATTTTCTTTATAATTTCTAAATTATGTGTCTACCCTAGAAAGATAATTAGAACATTATTTTAGTATTTTTATTTTCTATATTAATGTTTAAATTGACGAGGCAACATATTTATTTTGCTGTAAGTAGTGAAGTCAAAAATTAATATTTCATAAAACACTATCTACTTTCAGGTTCTTTGACCAGATCCAAAAAATATCTTCGTCTGCTAAAAACAGAGTCATATTGCAAACTACTTGGCTGTCTTCTTGTTCTTCTTTGCTCTTTATAAATGTCTGAATGTCTTTCCTGAAGTCTTACTTTCACAATAGAAATTTCCTAGAAGGTGGGAGCTATTTGAATGTTTTTTCTACGACACATGTATTTATGAATGCCCCAAAGACTTGTCTGCCTGTATTATTATTTTACCACATCCAAAATGGCCAAGATATGGAAGTGAACCATTAATTTTTGGCTATAGCAGAGCACATCACCATGGCATGATGAGGTAGCAGTCAGAATTCAAATACATTTTAAAACTTGTTGGAATGTTGCAAACATAATTCTTATTATCTCCATTAAATGCTTTATTATTTTATCTCTAGGATTCTAGTTACTAGTAGTATAACACTTGTTAAAAAATATGAGTTTTGAAAATATATATAAACTTATATATGTAGTTGTTCTCGACCCAAATTGTGCATAAAGTCACCTAGGGAGGGGACAATTTTATATGTCCATGTGTAGGCACCAATCTCATCCTCGATTTCTGATTTAATTGGCCTTCTCTTCCTCTCTAGCCAACTGCAAATAATCAAATTAAAACCAACCAAACAAACAAACAAACAAAAAAACCCCTCAAACTTACTCAGTAAGTACTAAGCTTCCCCATGAATTGCTAAATTAAAGCATATGTTAAAAGCAATTTTGAAGAAGTATTGAGGAAAATTATGTTTCGTATCATCATCCTAAAGTCTGTATGTAGAACAGTGACAAAATCCCATGATTATGGGAACATTATAAATTTATATGACAGGACCAAACACCTCCACTGTCCCCCTTTGGTGTCCTCATTTTAAGGTGCAATAATCTGTTTAATCTTTTTTTTTTTTTTTTTGGGTTTTTGCTACATAGTTTCTTTCTTTTATTGATTGCACATATCTGCGGCGTACAGCACTGAATATCAATACCCGTATGCAATATGTGATGCTCAACTCAGGATAATTAGTATATTCAACATTATACAATGTAATCATTATTTGTGGCTCTTTACCAATTTTTCACCAACCCTCCCTCCTCCTCCCCCTTTCTCACTTCTGTTGCCTCAGTTTTGTTCCCTCCTTTTGAAAGTTCAGTGAATTACTGTGATTGTTGTATCTTTTTTATATATTTATTTTTTTTAGCTCCCACTTATGAGTGAGGACATGAAGTATTTCTCTTTCTGCATCTACCTTATTTCACTTAATGTAATTTTCCCCAAGCTCCTTCATGTTGCTGCAAATGGCAGAATTTCATTCTTTTTTTCTTGCAGTTGGCCAGTACAGGGATTTGAACCCGTGACCTTGGTGTCATAAGGACAACTGACCTAATCAGTCAGTCCTTGAAACTTTTTTTTTTTTTTTTGGTAGCTGGGCAGTTTGGGATCTGAGCCCATGACCTTGGTGTTATAAGGCTGCACTCTAACCAACTGAGCTAACCAGCCAGCCCTCACTCTTTTTTATGGCTGAGTAGTATTCCACTACATATATACACCACATTTTCCTTAACGAGTTGTCCATTGATGGACACTTAGGTTGGTTCCATATTTTGGCTATTGTGAATAGAGCTGCAATGAACATGGGAGTGCAGGTATCCCTTAGACTTGATTATTTCCATTCCTTTGGGTATATACCCAGCAGTGGGATTGCTGGATCATATGGTAGTTTCATCTGTAGTAATTTGAGGAAGCTCCATACTGTTTTCCATAATGCTGTACCAATTTATAGTCCCATAGCAATGTGACCTGCATGTTCAGCCAGCACAGGGTGAGGGAGGACCCCAGAACTTGGGGTCATGCCACAACACTCTCGGCCGGGCAGATCACAGCAGCCCCGTAGGGATTTCTAAGCCTCAACTGGGCTACTGTGATTGACCTGGCTGCCAAGTGCTCAGGCTACCAACATCTCTCAACCCCCCAACTTCTGTTCTGGGGTCCTCCGTCACCCTGTGTTGGCCAAACATGGAGGTCGTTCTTTTCAGGCTAGACCACGTGGCTGGCCAAATGTGATTAGGTGTCAAGACTGGTGTTTGACATCACTATGAGGCTAGAGTCCACACAGAAGCTTTTACACATGCTTCTTCCTATGATTATCGGAGTCTTAATTGGGGCATTCGTCACCAGCCAAGCTAAAAATAAAATGGTATTTTATTTTTCCTGAACCATTGATCTGTGAATGGCTCCCTCAGGGCCTCATAGCAACAATGGAGACAAAGGTAGAATCTAGGAAATGCTAGATTTCTAGCCTAATATGATCATAATGCAACAGAGAACCTTTCTTAGCCTTTACAAGTTTGTAAGTTCTAAACATTACCAGATATAGTAAATATTACGTAGGTTTCTTAGTTAATGTTTAATGCATTTGAACACATTACAGCCTAAAAAAAGGGGAAAATACTGTGATATTTTAACAACATTTATTCATGATTTCCTGATTTTAATGGCCCTATTACATTCATCTCTAACCTCTTCATTATCATCACTGCAGAAAATCAGGGGTAATTTTGTAAAAGTTAGAGAAAGTTGAGATAACTGCCAAAGCTATTTTCCTAGGCCTTCTATTCTACAATAATCATGAAATAATATATCCTGATTTTCCACGTTTGCGTGATACAACTTTCCTTCACAGGTTCTGAGTTTCTAATAGTGTTTCTTTTCAACCTTTGATATTATAATGTTATCACAGTTGGAAATTGATGTCAACTTCAATTATTTTCTTATTTGGGACAAATAAATACTACTTCAAACTAGAGGATGTGTGCTGGATATCAGTCACCACATGGGACGGTCACCACGTGCTCATCTGAGAGGGAGCTGCATTGAGTCATGTTGGGTTATGGGCACAGAGGCAGGGATGTGTGGCCCTGACTCAGGAACACTGTGAGCCCAAGTCACCCACACAGATTTATGGACTGTTTGAAAATCAACACATGCTTTGATTTTGTTTTGTTTTTTACCTTAGAGTGCACAGGTGAGATTTCCTGAAATAAATATAATGTGAAATGGGCTTTGAAAAATAGGTATCATTTAGATGGGCAGAAGGAAGGGTGGGGAAGCAGATGAGACACACATAGTCTCTCCCAAGGTCAGATTAAAAAGTGACCCATCGGTCTGTTCAAATGAACAAGAAAAATTCCACAGGGAACAAATGGGAGAGATTGAGGCCAGGATGGAGGCAGTTCGCAGAGCTCCTTCCACGAGGGCCATGTTTACTGGAAAGGTTTATCTTTCCAGCAACACAGGCCAGGGGGAGGACAGCAGCAGGTGTTGTGCATTGGGGGAGGTGAGCCTGGAGCAGGAGTGACATTGCGTCAGTGCATTGGTCACCAGGTCGACATATGACAGAACACTGGGTTTCACTGGAGCATTTTCTGAGAGCATCAAAACAGGTTGTGGTTAATGAAGAGATGTTGAAAAACAAATATTTTAGTTTGGTTACTACATGGTTGGACATCTGTGGAGATTTGAGAAGCAAGAGGAGGTGCAGAATCAATAAAAGTCAGAGTTTTAAAAAATAGCAATAATCTGACAGCTCATAAAAATCAATGAAGAACTATTTGATCCTAAATAACTCAAAGACCAGATTCTTACTTCTAATTTTGAGTCAAATCTTTTCTCTTGTGCTTCTCAAGAAAAGCCTTATTTCAGCTTTCTACATTCACATAATAAAATTTAATTTATTGACAGGGGCACAAATATATGTGTTGTGGGTGTGTTTGCATTAAAGAAATAATCCAACATAATAACACACTGTAGATTTGTTTTTAACTTTAAAGGATTTTTATGTACAGTAAATAATATATTCTTGACTAAAATTCAAGTTATGTAAATATCAGTATTTCTAATATCTAAATTCTATGTTTCTTGGAGATTAAATCTACATCATAAGTTTATTTAGAAAAAAATCTTTACTGTGGTTAAACAAATTTTTGATAATGAAATGCTTGAGTTGTTTAACAATATAACTATTATAATTGTTTAGTTAAATATTATAATTGTTTAGTTAGTACACATTTTGAGCTACTATACACAGCTTTTGTGCAGCAGTAAAAGAACAACAGACCACGACAGCTCTAAATAGTGACTTTGGTGACAGCTCCGTAGATCAGCAGCCCTACATCAACCCTCTCACAAAAGTACCCTTCCTTTGAATTTCAGAGCTGCTTTAAGTGTTCTTAGCTAATTGTGTTTGACAAATAAACAACTGCTCCAAGATATAATAGGGAAACAAATAACATTAGAGTATTCCCCTCCCCTATTAATCAGAATTTGGTAGTATTTATAACTACTTTGCCTTTCTACTGATGCTGACTATTGAAAGAGAAAGCACTTTCTCACGTTTTCCCTGACAGTACTCACCTCGCTTTCACATTGTTATTTATTCAAAATTTATATTAGTAAAGACCCATAGCACTTAGTAGTCTTTGGTAGAATTCTGATTTTTGATACATTTTGCCTATTTGCATTATGATCCCTAGAACAGTCCCCAAAATAGTTACTGTGCACCCATAGAATATCTCCTCAGAAAAGCATTCTACGTATGGAGTTAAGAAAAAGAATTATGCAATTTAATATCAAGATGAAAGCACTCTTCTACCCTTAAAAACAAAAGACAGGTAGAAATATGACATATTGTCTTTTGTCTCAAGTGAAAAGTTATAGGTCACTTAGTAATTCATATGAACCCAAGTAGTCTCTTTCTTATCAATTTTTCTTGATTCCTCCACCAAAACTATCTAAGTAAAAGAACCATGGTGTTATATGTATAACTCACTAATATTTATAAAGGTCTCTAAGACATAGATGTCAATTTACATACAATTCCCTGGAATCACAAAATAAAATGCAATGAACCTAATTATTCTAATCCTAATATTGATCCTGTTACAATACTGAATATGGTAGGAATGATGTTTTATAAACAACACTATGCACATTAACACTATGTATAAAATGATCATAATACCACCATAAGAACATAAGAAAATAAATTGTTAAGAGAAAAGGTAATCATTCAAACTAGCATTAAGACAGTTTTCCTACATGTGAAAAAATTATAGGATGGAAATATTAACAGAAAGGAAATAAAGTATTTCTTAAGAGTACATATTTACTAGGCATTTTTTAATGGAAAGAGAAACAATTACTTTTAGCACAAAGTCATATGCATTGATATTTGAATAAACTAGATTCACTAATTCTTTTTTATCTTGTCTCTGCAGTTTTTCTTAAGGTTTATTGCTCTTACACCATACCTCTATTCTCTAGTAGTAACAGTAATTGAGAATAAAAATAAGTAAGTTACAAACATGTAGAAAAGCTGGAGTGATGATAAGAAATCTGGCATCAAATTAGCAAGGATTGCACTCGTTTATGTAAATACTTTGTTCAAGCATCCAAATGCAGGACCATAGATGTTGCACAAGTTTACATAACTGATTCAGAAAAGAGATAGTCATTGTGAAGCAGAGGACAGAAGTGAAAAACATGTTTCCAAAAAAGCCAACAGATATTGTACATGACCCACAAAACCTAGAAAGTGTTTCAGATTTGGAAATGCATAAAGAAAATGCAAATGAAATATATGTCCATACACATTAAAATAATATATTTTATATTTAGTGTATTAACCATGTAGTTAATATAATTATATACATACTAACATATTAACTAGATGTACAAATAAAATTTTGTTTTCTGCAGTTAGAGATTTTTTTCTTGTTCCATGACATCATGAATAAAATATGTGATTTTTATGCATATTACTGTTGGCATTAACATCAATACTATTTTATTTATCTATGCAGTACAAACCCTTCTGCCTACTGCCAATTTTTCTACAAGCCTTCATATATTGAGCAAACTTAATCTCTAATAAATGCATAATTTTAAAACCAGAGGATAAAGGCTTGTTTTGCAATATACACATACACACACACACACACATATATATATACATATATATATATATATATATGTTTATCAATTTAGTTAAGAAAATCTGATCACTTTGAAAGGATATTCCTGCTTCCTTTACCAAATTAAAAAAGAAAAATGGATATAGTTGTGCAGGTACAATTTCTTTCATGTTGACAAATTAAAAAATGCAATTTAAAATTATCCCAGAAAATATTTTTCTTTCTTCACTGTAAAATTCATAGATTGAAAGAGAAAATCAATGGTGAATATACCTTGATTGTCTAAACCAAAAGTTCTCCAGAGAATGCACTGTTCTTGAATGTTCTTGCCCCACCCATCTCCTGAATTCTTTTTAATGAATGCATTTTCCGACAATATAAAGGTTCATTTAGTTCTTGTCTAAATTATACTTATGCATTTATTTCTGTGACTTTTCTCTCAAATCCACAGTTGCTTACAAACAATGGAGTATTGTAACTTCTGTTAAATTACCTCAACAACACTGATTCACAGATCTTGAACAATTTGATATCTACAGATGAAGTCAATGTTTGATTCCAGCAAGAAATTGCTTTAAGGTGTGGGGAAAAAATGTGTACAATTTAAAAGAAATCTATAGTCTTTAATTTTTCTTTATACTAACGATATTTTTCTTTTCTGATAATGAAATTCAAATAGTAATTCCAATTAAAATTCAGAATCTGAATATTCAAACAGCACTACCTAATCTATAACATGAAGAGCCGATACTTTACCTCACTTTTAAATTTCCTTGTTGGGGCTGTCCATCGTAAACCGATAAAATGTCAAAATCTTCTTCAAGAGCAAAGGTATGAAATGACAACTGTATCCTATTGCGCTCTCCTGTGATTATTATCCAGGTGCAGTTGGCATAGTTAGGATAACCATGGGGAAACCCTGGGCTCTCAATGGTGCCATTGGGACCCTGGACCAAGCCTCCACAGTTCTGACCTGGAAAAGAAAACATAGAGAACAGCATATTATTTTGACCGTCTTTCATCTGTAATTTAAAAAAAAAAATTCTAACCATTTTGGTCAGTTTTTATCATGACTCCTTTTGTGATTCTCATGCACAAATATCGAGAGATTAAATTGCATCAGTGTTCTGAAGTGATGAAAGATCGGGAGAGGACACAAGAACAACAAAAAAGATGAAAAGGAAGAAAAATACACTACATTCGGGAACTCATAGTACAAACTTGGAGGAAATTTTTCTGTCATTTTCAAACACAGCTTCATCAATACCAGACTTTAATATACGCGGAACAAAGTTGGTGCGTACTATTCACGGAGTATCATGCTGAAAACACTCTGACCACAAGTTCCTTGTTGGGGAAAACTAAACTACAGACAAAATAAACATGATAAAACTGCATACGTACAGGCACACATGTATTGGTGTAGCCAAGTGACTTTAATCTGTGGTAATACGAGTAGTTGGGGGAAACCATGTCAACTATTGCTTCGCCCCTATGCTTCTACTTTGCAGAAGAGTAATGCAGGCCCGGGGGCGCTTATCTGGTTAAAGGACGAGGTATACACAAGAAAAGTTAAATGATGCTCAAAGGAAAGAGCAGCCCAGCAAAACGAAGACTAGAAGTGCTTTCCACCAGCAGCGTCTTCCGATTTAAGCTGGACTTGATGGAGGAGAAAGTGCGTATTGAACGATGGCGCGATGGAAGAGAAGGCTGAGAGTTAGAAACGCGCGGGGCAGGCGTGAGCCTTCCCTGGGCAGTTCTGCAGGCCGTTCCACGCTACACTCAGCCCGCTCACTCTAACCTCCCTTCGGCTGGTGGAATTGCGATTGCTCTTAGTGTTTAAGATCCACATTCAAGGGGTGAGGCGCAGGTGAGAGAGCTGGCTCCCCGGCCAGGGCTCCCTGGGGCTAACCCTGGGCTCCTCCGGCAGGTCCCAGACTCCAGGAGCGCTTCCAAGGAACAGACCCCTTGAGTAAACTGCAGGCCCCGGGCTTCCTACAGGGATCATCTGCTGAAAGGAAGCTTCTGAGAGATTAGTAGCGGCCACACACCTGCCCCACCAATTATGTCCCTACCACTAAAGCAACCGAAATCTCCCCTCCCCAGCCAGCCTCACTGCCTCATTTCCTCTGTAAGTCTACGCAACCATGCCACCTGTCAGGTTACAGTAATAGCTACGCCAGTTGTCGGGTAAGACAAATCATAACTAAAGCCAAAATGTTTCATTATCTTAGTTATACTAAGTTTCCATTTATATCGTCAGAACTAGGGCTCAGACCCTTCAAACCCATTGTACAGACTGGGTCACCAGACCCCTCACATGCCTGGCTGGGTCCCCAGACCCCTCACACGCAGGTCCATGCTAGGTAATTGGGAAAGATTCTGGGAGCTGTTGGCAGACGACACGAGCTCAGTCCTCAGCAGCAGCAGCTTACAGGTCTAGCAGCTTACAGGTCTGATGGTGGCGGTGGCCTCTCGGAGGCTCCCGGGGACACTGACAGCAACAGCTTGCAGCAACAGCCTCCAGCAGCAGTAGCAGGCTCCCCATGGTCCCCCTGGGGGCATCCCAGGAGTAGGGGGCAGTGTGGATCAGAGCCACTCATCCTTTATACTTAAGTCCTTAACCTAGGACACCCGGGTACACATGTGCAATTACATTAGACAATAACCAAGGAGCACCTGTGTGCACATGTATAATTACATCAGATGCTGGGCAAGATTCTGAACATCTGAGGGGCCCTGACCATTTTCCTATATTTTCACAACAACCTCTCTGCTGCTCCTGGTCCTTCACCCTCCAGCCTTTGCACCATGCTCCCCTACTCACCGTTTCTGTCCACCTCTCTCCCTACATAACTCCTTCCATGGACAAGCTTTCAGTAACATGCTAATTTGGTCCCTGTGCTTGTGTGCATTTTTTTCTGTTCAATTGCCTCTAACAATACACCTGCCATGGCTATGCCTGGGTCAATCAGAATGAATGAAAAAGAGCAGAGACTAAGATGAGGACACATAGATTCTTTCAACTGCCCCAATGAACACACTTCACTTCTTTTCAATTATTGCCATCATGTGACAGAACAAAATAGCTCCCCTCCAATCTTCCCAACATTTCCTCCGTCTGAGGTCAGCTACTTAGTACCTCCTGACAATTGTCTGCAGTGTTTCATTCCTGCTTTTTCTGGCCATTTCCCACCAGTGTGTTTTAAATGTATTTAAATGTTTAGATAATAAGAATATTAAGAATGTTTTGAAGGAACCTGGGCGTACTCAGATTATTTCATGCAGTGTAAGTACTTGAACACGAGTATTATCTCAGCCTTTATTGTTGAACTGCAAACAGAAAATTATTTCCAACTACATTTTATACGTTTAAAAAAATGCACAATAGTAGGTCTCAGTGAACTCAAATCTTTTACAGTAAAGAATATGAGCCATATCAAATGCTTCTGGGAGTTAGCTAAATCTTAATCAAAGAAGATTTAATGAAAGGGATTTATGAATTTAAAACCAAAAAAACTAATAAAAAGTCCATTTTCCACTAAATTTAAATCTAACAATAACACTGTAACAAGTAGATAATAAAGCTGTGGGGTTTTGAAAAGTCTTTTTAAAAAATGGCTTTTCTGGTTTATCTAGCAATTCTTGCTTCACAGAAAATCCCCAAAAGTAAAGACTTGATTATAAATTGCAGAAAAGAAAATAAATTCAACAGAAAAATGACAGCTAGAAAGTAGTTATTACTATAGACCCATCATGTTGAATCAGATTATCAGATATTAAGATTCTCCCAAGAAATAGCATTTCAGGCTGAATTTAGGGTACCAATCAGCACAATGCCTTTTGCAGAATGAATCAGATTTGATCAGTAGATAGACTTTTCCACAATCCCTGTTAGAAACTTTGGGAACTGCTCAAAAATTCTTAGTGGAGTGACTCTCATCCTTGGCTGTACATTGTAATCAACCAAAAAGTTTTAGAGTATTGATGCCTAAAATAGATTCTGATTTATATGGTCTGGGCCAAGAATATTCAAGATGATGCTGAAGAAGAACAAAACTGGAAGTCTTATGCTACTTAATATTACATCCTATCATAAAGTTAGAGTATTTAAGACAGTGTTTGGTCAGCATAAGCCTAGATAAGTAGCCAGTGAAACAGAATAGAAAGTCAAAAACCCACAAAGATGTAGACTCTAGATTTATAACAAAGGTGGTATGCCTTTTCCTCTTGGTTCGTATACTCTAATGGGCACTTGCCTGCTAAACAGTACTCTCAAATATTCTATAAATGTTTTCTTTTTAAATAGCTTACATCTAAGCTTCATTTAATGTTATATTTAAATACAGCTTCAAACAAGCAGATTATTTTAACTGTCAAAAAATTGTAGTGGACAAACATTTTTAATGCTACAAATATAATTTTATTTTAACATGTTGCTCAACATGAATAAATCTTGATTCCTAACTCACACTACATACAAAGATTAATTTCAGATGAATTGTTAGACATGAATGTAAGACAAAAAATAACACTTTCAGAAGACAACATAAAAAAAACTTTATAACATAGTGTAAATATTTTTTAAAGTGAACATAAAAATGATCATAAAAAGGTTTAAAAGAAAATGCAAAAAAGATAAATATTTGCAAAACATATATTCAAAAGTGACATATACATAAGATAGTGAATACCCTCACAAATCAGTAAGAAAAAGGCAACACAATAGAAAAAACACAGTAGGTAGCTAGAGATTCAGAATCACAAAGGGATTTTTCTAAAATTGGAAAGAGACAAATGGATAATAACGTAGAACCTCTGAAATGACTCTCAGCCCTGACCACTTTCTCCTCTGGGCCAGAGCCCATCCTGGAAGAATAAGTAAATAGCATTTTGTGCTAAATGAAAAAATACTGATTTCCTTGACCTTTTTTTGTAGAAGCAACAGCCCCACCCTGCTGCAGTTCAAGCAACTTTTGGTTTCCCTAGAGAAATCACGATTTGCCAGCAATTTAGTTAGTATCTCATGACTCATGAAAGTGTCTTGACTTTTACGTTAAATAAAAAAAGTAAAGAATATGAGCCACATTAAAACAATTGTTCGTCTAAGCAATATTACTACAATAGTATTGGCTAGAATTGCTCAGGACAAGCGGTATTGATTCAAAACCTATACTAATGTTGAGTTGAAAATTCTCCGTGATAACAATTACTTTAAAATTGTGGCTCACAGCACCACTATTATCTAAATACTGTTCATGCTTCCTAATGAGCTCACAAAAAGAATGGGTGACACCATTTATAATTAAACAAATCTAATTCTCCCAGTTGATTAGTCCAAGATGTAAAGTTGTTATAATTAATGAACACAAGTAACTTATAGTTTACATCTTTTCTCCTTCTATACAAAAATTCAGTTCAGATATCATGTTAATATATATTCTAAATAAAGATTGCTTCAATGGAATAAAGTATTTGTAATTGAATAAAATAAAGTCATAGATGAATGTATATAGGTTATATATGACATCTGTATAGATGTTTACATATATTTTCTAATAAATATAAGGTATGGGACTTACCAATAGTCCCACCACCGGTAAATGTCAAGGTTGGGATTTTTTCTGAAATGTTTCCAGTGAAGGTTTTAGCCCATCACCCTTGTACGATTTTTTTTCATCTCGGTTCTTATATTCTAATGAGCACTTGCCTGCTACAGAATATGCTCAATATTCTGCCAATGTACAGACATATATATGTATGTACATGTATATAGTACATCCATGTATATACATAAATACTTCTTTTTTTCCTATTGATATTAATTTTTGATTTCAATTATATATACACACATATATAAATTACATACATACCAAAATACATATCACACGGAAATATACACCTGATATTGTACACACAGATACATTTTTGCTGCTATAATCCAAACAAACTCCTATCAGAAATGTTGAACACATGCCATAATTTTAAGAAACTGGTAACTAAGTTATCTAGAAATTAAATTATGCCATATGAAACATCTGGCTTATATCTTAAATAAACAGAATGTTAGGTATAGAGGACTCATACGGAGTTAATTTTTTATAGATTTCTACCCAATTGATATGTCCTCAATACCATAACTTTAAATACAGAGGATTAACTGCTCTTAATTAACTCATTTTAATTCTGTCATGTATTTTTGGAGGGAGGGACTGTTTACAAAATACGTTTCACGTGTGATGTTAGTTGGCCATGAAAGCAGTTCCCCATCGTGATTTTATAGCTGTGGATGTGCAGGTGGAAATAGAATGAGTTGTCCAAAGTCTCTGAGACATAAAGCAGGGTCTTTTGATTGCAAAGTCCATCACTTATTCCACCACATCACAGCTGTGTCACTGTGGACAAACACACTGGAGAATGCAATACATTCTATGCTTCAAGTTTGCTTATCAAATCTTAATGTATATAAAAGTGAATAGCTTAGATTACAAAATATAAAACAGTGACTAAATACAGATACTTAGGAACTCTATACATTTAGGGACTCTAACTTCTGCCCTTTTTTAAAGCTAGTTGATGCACATGGCAGAGAAAAAGTATAAAGTAGCATTTAGAAACTCAAAAATCACTTATAGTCCATTACCAAAGACAATTATTGCTATCATCTTACTGAACACTTTTCTAATCTACACTTAATGGTGTCATATCACATGGTGTGAAATATGTAAGCAATTCGGTTTTGGATTATGTATTTGCTCGTGTTACAGACTGAACAGGAGCCGATAAGAACTGACTCTAGGCTGTGTCTTACTTCGGAGACAACCTAGTCTGCCTGTTGGTGCTGTTCTGTATTCTGAGAAGGTACACGAAGTCACTGCTGCCTGGGGAAGTAGCCTGCAGGAAGAATCCCCCTGGGCCCTGATGATGACAAGACAGCAGTGCCACTCTTGGAGACCTTGAGACACATTCCAGTAAAGTCTGTGCCCTATGACAATTCCCTACTTTGAAAGTCAGACTCAGCAACACTCAGCTGAGAAAATCACATTATGCCCTTATCATTTCTGAGATGAACTCTCCTTTCTGCTTTGACTGTTTCCCACATTTGGTCTGTGCCTCTCCTGAGCTCTTGCTCTTTACTTTGCACTGCTACAGAGTAGCACATACCTTCCATTTCCTAGAATAAGGTATTTGCTGGGATGACTCATCTGTGATTCATTGTAAGCATTTGATGAATGACCATATACATAAACAAATGCCTTCCTAGGTTCCATAGATGGTTGAAATTATTCTGT
This sequence comes from Cynocephalus volans, assembly GCF_027409185.1. Classification (NCBI taxonomy): domain Eukaryota; kingdom Metazoa; phylum Chordata; class Mammalia; order Dermoptera; family Cynocephalidae; genus Cynocephalus; species Cynocephalus volans. The sequence goes on from NC_084460.1 coordinate 69,131,627, forward strand.
TTCTCTCAATTCTGGGATGGATGACCTATTCTTAGAGAGTAGTAGAGGTGGATATAATATGTAAAATCTCATGTGCCAGGCACTTGGAATGAACTCTCTCATTTAGCTCTTGCACAGTCTTGGAAGCAAGAAGCAGCCGAGCCTGTGCTCTGCTAGCTATTACAATATTTATTCAGATAATGCTTTGTGATAAGGGAATACCTTTGCTATGCAACACCCCTTTTTGAAAGGAAGTGTTTGGCCATCTGGGGTTATTCCGACATGTAATTTAGTTTGATAACTCCAGAAAGGTGTGGTGCATATTGCTGAGGACGTGAAGAAAGCCGTGCAGGGAAATGACTCTGTCACAGGGAAACAAGTCACATGACCAGGGCTGGACAGGGCCACAGAGGAACGGTCTGGAGATGAGGACTTGGGAAATGTATCCTTGTCTCCAAAAATGTGGCCTGACATCATTTGAAAGAATACAATAATTTTTTCTCATTTTTGGTTTCACTTTCTGCAGTTTCAGTTACCCGCGGCCAAACACAGTCCAAAAACATTAAATGAAAAATTCCAGAAATAAACAATTCACAAGTTTCAAATTGCATGCTGTTCTCAGCAGCATTACAAGAGCTCTCACTGTCCCGCTGTCTCCAGCCCAAGACATGACTCCTGTCTTTGTCCAGTGTATTCACTCTGTCAAAGACACCACACTTTAGTCACTCAGTAGCCTCTTGGTTACAGACCAACTGTTATGGCATCGTGGTGCCTGTGTTCATGTCATCCTTATTTTATCTCGTAATGGCCCCCCCACACACTAGAGTAGTGATGCTGGCATGTTGTTGCAATTGTCTTCTTTTATTTTAAGTTATTGTTGTTAATCTCTTAGTATGCCTCATTCGTACATTAAACTTTATCATAGGTAGATATGTATAGGGAAAAACATAGCATAAATAGGGTTTGCTACTATCCTGGGTTTTGGGCATCCACTGGATATCTCGGAAGGTATCCCCTGAGAATAAGGGGGGCTACTATAAATAGATTTGTGTGTAGACTATGAGCAAAAGCTATATTACCGTCATATCTGTATCTTTCACTGGAAATAGAAATCAAACGGCCTTTATTGTTTACATCTTGTTACAAAAGCCCAGAGTACCACATTGACTTATTAAAAAAAAACACACACACACACACACAATTCGGGGGAAGTGTTTACATATTTATAATACTCAGTGGTAATCCCCATTTATTTCCTATACCCACTCTGTGAAAAATGACAATTTATGATTTTCTCATCTTATATAAATTACTATTCTAATGAAAATTTAGTTAATTCTTTACAACCAGATTTTTGACCTCCGAAGCTTCTCTTATTTGTCATTTTTGTGGTCAAACTACACTCTTAGACCTGGAGGCTTGCTACAAGACTAAAAATTGCCTACTCCTACTGGATGCAGCTATGTAGTAACTCTCAAGGAAAAGAAGATGGTCCATGTGATATTAAAGGAATTTTTCATTTTCTTTAATGACTAACGAGTATGACAGACTTTTAAGTGGTTCCAGAATTTCAGCTATCAAAGGGTGTCAAATTTCAAGGATGGAAATGGAAGTTATCCTGATCAGGTAAGGACTTTTTCAAGAGGTAAACAAATCAAATATGCATTAAAGTCTGCATTATCTTCTACAGTTTCATGGGCTATTTCAGGATCAGCATTACTTGGAAAATGATTAATTGCAGAAAGGCCGTGACTTAAAATGCCTTTCCTAGGAGTTTGATTAAGGTGTTTCAAAATTAAAGTCTTCAGGCATTATGCAGGAACAACATGCCCTGAAGGAAGTTTTAAAAGCATGATATTTCTCAGCACACCAAGAGCTACTGTGGCTGGCAGCCTTAGGGTGTTTACGTAGATTTTAATCCCAAACACTTGTGGGAGATTACTCACTACATGAGAAAAGAAGAAAAGTATAAAAGCCAGAGGCACATAAGCCTGAAAAAGAGCCAAGGAGTCAGGTTCTTGGTACACACTCCTCTGCCGATGAGCCCTTACTCTGCCAATGAAATATGCACACCCAGTTTCTATTGCTCATAAAGGAAAAGAGCTTTTCACCAGTCTGTGCAAATATAAAGAGTAAAATCCTTCTTTATTCTACTAAAATTTGTTCTTATAACCCTTGTAAGTTTGACTTGCTTTACTTCTTTCCTTTCCTTGAACACACTAAGCTTGTCCCTGCCTCAGGGCCTTTGAGCCTGTCAATCCAACTGCCCTGAATGCTCTTTCCACAGATGATCCCATATGTAACATCTGCTCATGCAGGTGGCAATGCAGATTGCTCTTCCACATCTCAATCAGCAGCCCACCTCCACCATTACTCACTACCCTATACTCTGCTTTGTTTCCTTGCAGTTTATTAAAATGTCTTGTTTACTTGTTTACTCTTTGTTGATCTGTTTCCATACTAATATGTTAACCTCCAGTGAATGAGAATACTGTCTGCCTTGTTTATATTCATGTTTCTAGAATAGTGCCTAGAATTCAATATTCAATTATTGAGGCACGTGGGTGATTTGAAGCACGTGTGGAGCTAGTGGTGGTAGTTTGAATTAAATCTGTATACACACTCCTATGGGAAGAATGAAAAGTAGTGATACAAAAAAAAAAAAAAAACCCACAAAAAACCTTTAAATATATACACCAGTCAAATGATTATCTAAGACATCTGGAATGCAGGTGTTGTCATTCTAATTCCAAAAACAGGAATCCTGTAATCTCAATTCTGTTTAGTAGCCTGATTGTCAACAGCTCCTTAGCCTAACTTACATACTTTCTGCTTTATTTGAATCTAACTTTTCTCTTATATGCTGCTTTTATGTACATGGGCAACTCTGCCTTTTCATTCTAGGAGGAGGCCACATTCAGGGCAAAGCAAATTTGCAATGAGTCAGACCTGGAACCTCATGGATGTGATGTTAACGTTGTTTCCTTTGCTATTGCACCCAGGGGAAGGAGGTTTAGTTAACTCCAATACTGTAATATTTTCACCTACTGATAAACTGCTTCATTAATGGTAATAAAGTCATTCAATGTCTACCCACTCTGAAGAAAAAAAATTGGTAAGACTGCAGGCATAGTGTAGGGGCCAAAAAGCAGTGGGATTTGGATCAAAAAAATGAAAAGGTGACTAATTTCCAGCATGGAGTATTGAGCTTTGAACAATCACCTCATGGATCTAAGCCTCAGTTTCCACAAAATTTAATTGAAGATAATACCCATTTTGTAAAGTAATTGTAATGACTGGAGATAAAGCACATTGAATAGAGACAAAAGTGGGAGAGAAAAAAAATGATTGTTACTATTAAAAACAAAGTTTGCCAGAGAACATCCTGATTGTAGAGAATTTTACACGTACAATCATAAGGAGCAGGACCTCTCGTGTCCTTTACGTGTTGAGACAACATGGCTTCTTAGGAGGTGCCTTCATGAGCACCCCACACCCGCTTGGTGACTCTGCTCACACTGTGGTACTTAAAATACTAATATTGCAATGGCCAAATTATTTGATTTTAGAGATTTTGAGTGATGGAGTTGCCTATATCGCTAAACAAATTAAATTAAAATACAACAAGCAAGCACTGTTTTATCTATGGTTTTCAGATGCCACACTGATGCTTTGGAATCAATATTTTACCTGAACCAGGCTACTGTCTTATTCTGAGCCTTTTCCTTCAGAAACTACAAATCTATATTTTAACACTATAAGTTACTCTGAGGGCAATTCTTCTCTCATAGAAACACACTATGCATTGCCAATGAAGATAATTCTCATCCTCCAAGCACTGTAGAACTAACATTTTTAATTGTATGTCAGCTATTTCTCAATCTTTTCATGAAATCCCTCGTGATAGGACATATCATTACATATCTGTAGGATTGAATTGGTCCCCAAATTTGAAATCATGTTATGTCATACTTCTGCTTTAATACAGAAGCCAAAAGAAGTATCAATCAGTCTGAAGGTAATGGTGGTGTATCAATCCCTAGAGAATTTAAAATCTAAGATGTTAACTGACATAGTTTATATAGATATATGACCAATGATTAATTCAGTATTACTCAGTAAGAACTGTAAAATAAAACTACCAGATAATTTACTCCTGCATTTTGGAACCCCTGTCAACAACATATGGATACTTTCCGCGCAGATATATTATTGCTACATCTTCCCTGCTTTCTTTCCTTCCTCAACAATAGAGAATGATTTCTAGATCAGCAATACATATTTTAAAATCTAATACTCTGATTTATTTTAATGTTTTAGTAGAATTTATCTCCAAAGAGATACTGAAAGGCTAAAAATTCATACTAATCCCTTTAGTCTCTTACTACGTGTGAAGCTTGAAGCTGATGTAAACTCTGAGAAGAGGGTAAAGAAGATAAGTTGAGGAGGTCTTCTGTACTTATGGGAAACTTTAGATTTAGAGACTAGAACATGACAAATTACAAACAGTTTTGTTTTTTTAACCTATACAGATTAGTAAATAATAAAAATGAAAAATTAATGTGCAGTGCATTTCCTGTATTCTGGGCTATGGGACCACCAGGACTACTAGCCAAGGCACCCCCCAGAGCCAAGGTCCTCTGGTAGGCCATCCAGAAAGAGTAGTTGAGTTGGCAGATAAGTCAAAATATTAAAGTTCATTTTATAGGTTAAATGAAAAGAAATTAATCTCCAAAGAACTGCATTTAAATTTATTAAAAAAAAAAAAAACACAAACAAGTTTGTATCTGCCTTTTTGGAAAAATAAACTACTGGGCCATGCAAGACTCCCATAATGTTTCAGTCTTCAATTTAATGTCTCTCATTTCCATTTCCCCAAAAGTGAATCACCTTGGAGTTGGTGCTGCGATCCAGATCCTCCTCGGCCTACCAGAGGATCTTGGTCGCCTACCGGCCCCTGATGGTGCCTTGGCCATTAGTCCTGCAACTGGGTGCATTCCATGGGGGCATACAACAGAGATCACACACATGTGTGTGCAAACACACACACACGCAGATTTTTGATGTTTACAGTTGTGTTTTTCTTCAGCATCTTTGTGAATTTAAGTAGAGGGTTAGTTGGGATAAGGGCTCTACTGCAAGCCTCTCTTATTATGGGGTTAAGACATCATACCATTAATATCATACTCCTATTAATACTTAATAGGAGACACCTAACCTCAGTTCCTGAGTACTTATGTCTAGTCTCCCAAGGAGAATCAAGTTCCATAAGCATATCATCTGTACTGTGGCTACCAACTCCTCTCAGCCCGCAGGCGTCAACTGCTGTCTTTGCCAGGATATTTAAATAAAATGAGTCATTATTGATACATCTGCCATTATTGTATGACTTTTTTAATACAGATATAAATGTTCTAAACTAGAACCCATATAAGGGCAGATACTTTTATCATAGTATCTATTGCTACATTCCAAGTGCCAAGTACAGTGCCTGGCACACATTAAACATCCAGTATATGGAAAGAGAGAAGCTGGAGCAACTGTTGTATCTGATAAGGGATGTTATCACTACCTGTGATAGTAATTGTTAACATCTATAGAATACCTAGTATAAGGCAAACATTTTCCAATCTTTCTTTAATTCTCACAATGATCTTGAAAGACAGGCATTATCATTCCTGTTTTACTAGTGAAGAAACTGAGGTTAAGTCAAACCCAGAGCAGAGGAACTGGTGGTGATAGCATGACTTTGAAATCTGTGCTTATTCTATTATGCCACAATTTAGAAACATTTTTTCCCTCTATTTTCTGAAAAGGATGACTTCTACAAATTGTACTATAGAAGAAAAGGGCAGTTTCTGAATCATAAAGACTCTCCTACTGTTCTTTGTAAGGAGCCATAAAACTATATAAGTAGGGGAGAAAAAAAAATGTGTTTATATCTGAGCTAAAGGCTGGATTCTGCTTATTTGCTTCAATTTCTGTGGGCATTTGAGAGAGCAATAATGGTGTTCCTATTTAATGTTTTAAAAACTACTATATGGATTATGCCTTTAATAAAGAAAAAAGCTTTGGGGTTTCAATAATAAATTTAGCTGTATAACTGGCAGTAGCATGTGCTGACATGTTGGTTGTGCACTGCACAAGCCCAGGGGTATCATTCACACAGGCAACCCGGCTGCCTTGGACATAAGATTGTTGAGCACTTGATTGATATGGGAATTTCTCGTCTCTGGGATGAGATAGCATTATGTCTGAAAATGCATTAAGAAGACAGAAGATACTGACTAACCAGCCATGAAAATATCAATGGAAACAAAAGTTCCATTTATGAATTTGCTGCTCTAATTGACCGTTAGCTAAATAGTTATGTCCATTTTTATGGCCTTTTGACTCTGTGGGCAAGAAGTGAAAGCCCTGACTTCTGCCCCTTATTTGATCTTGGTTTTGTGATGTTTCTGAAGAAACAATACATAGTAATATATAATACATAATTGAAATTCCATGGAGGATTAGGATTTGTTGTACAAATTATTTTGGCAAAAAGAACTGACACTCTTTCAAGTCTGTGGCCTTGATTTAAAAATTATGCAGTCTGTAGTTAACTCTGTGTGTGTTTTATTTCACTTATTTCTAATTAGCTTTGAGAGCACAGAATTTTTCTTTTCTCTTTAAACATAGTTATCTGTATTTATCTAGATTCTATTCTTTGTTTTACCTAAGTGTAGCTTCCAAGGTTGAAGAGCATAAATAAGACCAATGAGAAAAATAGCCTGTTGTCTAGATGAAGAATATGAACAGAAGTGTTGATCTAGGAAAATATTAACTTAATTTGCCTTACTTTAACCATTGCAAGTAAACTAGAAGCTTGTACTCGTAACTTGAATATTTATAACAAGAAGGAATATGAGCATAGAAACAAGGGACCATTTGCAATATTAACTGATCAAAGCTGTACAGTGAATGAAAACTTTTAGATCTACTGGTGATGTCTCAAGAAATTATAATGTGATGCCAAGTAAATGTCAGTACAAAAGCTGAAGCTAAAATGTGTCCATTACTTTCAACCATGGAAAAAAGTCAAATTAATGTACTAAATTCCATAACACCAAATGTCTATAAATTCAAGAACATCATATAGTTAGAGGAGAATAAGAGGGCATTTTAATAAATGATAAAAAACATTTGTTTAATTATCTAGAATTAAAGAGTTGGCATTTTTAGAAAAAAAGGTTGATAAAACCACCCTCTGATGGTGCCTTGAATATCCAGCTAGATGAATCCTGGAGAACGGCTGCTTCAGCAGCTGGGCGACTGCTCTGGGCTCCAAGCACCATCAGTGCTAGTTTTTCTCATGTTTCTGGGTTATAGTCACTTGTGGAAAACAAAACTTTGGACAAACAAGTGGGTCAAAGAAGAAAAATTAAAGTTTAGTGGTTTCTCTACTCAGAGTCATACTTCACATTCACAGTTAAGGACCAAACTGTCAGCTTCTCAGTACCCGGCTGCAAAATGACGTCCACGTGATCAACACCCTCTTAAGATTCTTATGCAACTGCGGGGAAAATTTTCACTGTACCAATTTCTGCCAAGTGTATGATGACACTCTGTCATTATTATCTCAATATGACACTTTAATGCAAGCACTCCTTTTATAACAAAACATAGAGCTCCCTGTAATTATAGGGATCCTATCTCATAAAGCATCCTGGCCTGCAAGTTAGAGACATGAGATTATCCTTAATATGTTAATACTATTTAGAGACCTGGTACTGAGGAATTTAACTCAACTTTCTGGGTCTAGCTCCCTAAGGTATAAAGAAAAGAGACTCAATTAGAAACTCTCTAAGTCTCAAGTTTCCTTTGAGATATAAATGAGCCATGGTTGAGTCAGGAAGAACTTGAATTGTCAATTCTTTAACGTCATTTTTTTCAATTAGATTAATAAAAAAGGAGATTAGGAGAGGCAGGGGAAGAAGCAATAAATTCTATTTCCAGTTATAAAGAATTAAGGGATTGCATTAAAGGAAGTCTTCCTAAGAACCGTAAGAACACAAGGAAGGGACTGGGAAAAATAATACAGGAAAATAAATCCAGTCTCATTTATATTTGGAGACCAGAAATAACTGTAAAAAGCCATTTCACATTTTTTGTTAGTCTAATTTATTATCAGTGAAGGTCTTTTGAAATAAACATATGAGACTGACTTCCTTTCTGATTTTTTCATCTGTCTCTTTCTGCTTTGGAAAGAAGTGGGAATTGCCATGAAAAGGACAAGTAGGGCCATTCCTGTCAGCCTGCAGGACAGAATGAACTTGCCAGCTAGCTGAGAACGGATTTGCCCCCACACTTAGCTAGCAGGGCAACTCCAAGCATAGAACAAAGTCTACAGCACTTGTTTAGGAGAGACAGAGCTTCCTTTCTGTTTCCTTGACACAAATCCAGCCCATTTAGTAAAACTTTCCAAAGTAGACGCTGATGATTAGTGATCTAAAGTGAAACAACAGAAGATGGTTTTGGAGATTAAGCAAATGACTTTCTATTTACAAAAATCTGGCACATGTAAAGAGATGATTTGATCTACAGACCACCAAGTAACTCAATGAAAGGTGACAATCACTAAAGCATAAATAACCTAAAATTTTCACTTTGGTAGACTATTAAGTAGATTGATTTTATTTTATGCTGCAGCATAAACTCATGAAATTTTTCCTATTACTGAAAATTCCTGTGTTGTGGTTCAGTTCACAACAGTAGCTAGATGATGTTGTTTTCCTCTTTAAGCAAGTTGTAAAATTTGAGTTTTAAATGAAGCAAAGACTGACAGGCATCAGACTTTCTAAAATAGATCTTAGAAACCCATGCTCATGATCATTTCTATTTGTTTCAAAATAGAACTTTTCTTTGTGATTTATGACATGCATTAAAATAGTCCCAGAGAACAACTCAGTGCCAGAGAGTCAGCTGCAGGGGTCCTGATCTCAATGTGACACTTGAGTGGTTAAGTTGCCCCAGGCTGAAAATAATCATAACACAAATGGCAAAATGGAAACAGAGAAAAATCTATATTCAAACATATTTTGTTCAAACTCTAACAAATGCTAAATATCATTTTGAATTTGAATGGAGGCACTTGCAATTTACTGATCTTTACCAAGTGTCATCGTTTTAGGATCCTGAAGGAGGCTTGCATTTTTCATAGTGTTATTTATGCAAAATATCTCAGTAGCCACTTTTCACCAAAGTTTAATTCCTTGGACGATACTTTAGGATAGGGTTGATTTCATTTACTCAGGATTAGTTTTCTTACATCCAAGCATTAAGGTTGGTTCTGAACATGAATTGACTACGATTGCCCAAGTTCAAAAATAACTCGCTTAAGTTCCATAATGTGCATTAGTAACTTTTGTCTTTCTCTATGCAAGCTGGGGCCGATTTTGCATTACATGTATGTGGTGCATTTTCTATTCCTCTGTTGCATTTTCTGTTGTCTCATCTTCGAGCTACTCTTCTGAACTAGTCTAGATGTGGGAGTCCCAACATATCTAAAATCTTTCTCAGGAATTCAGTTGATACTGAAGCTCAGGCTAATTTCAAATGAATACAGACTTATATTGAAAGGATACAAATGGTTCTAAGATGCTTTTCTTTCTATGTGGAGGTAACTTCATTAGCAGGTCTCTAATTTGTTTGGTGAGTTTGAAAGGAGAAAATAAGAAATTTTGAGAATAGATCTTTCTTTTCTGACCCTTAGGAGTGACATACCTAAAGGCAGCAAAGTTTCTTCTGTGCTTTTTTAGGGATGGGGGGGGGAGTTTAATGGAGGACAGAGAGAAAGGACTTAGGTCTATTTCAGAAATTTCATATTAGGAAGTTCACTAGCCTATAGATACAAACTAAAGTGTTCGACATTAGCTTAATGGTTAGTCCCTATCTGCCTTATACCTTTGCCTTATTTCTCAATGTATTCATAACTTAGGTAGAGAAGAAGGTTATTTTGGGGCCCCTTTTGTGTACATAGCAGACAACTTTAGAACTTTAGAAGGCAGTCTTTAATTGGCCAAACTGGAGCCCTGTCTCAAGGACAGTAAATAGCTAATCATTGTTTGAACATGAGGCTAAGCAAGCGCTTGACACAGACATGCCTCCAATCTCTTCCAATATTCTCTAAATATTTGTGAAGTTTGTCCAAAGGAATACATTGATTCGTTTCTATCACTAATTCTAAGGACTTTACTTACTAAGATAGTTTTGATTCTCTCAACTTTATCAAAAAGTCTTTTCTTAAATATAAATGAACAATTGCCTTTTTCATAGACTTGTTTTTCCTTCCACCCACAAATCTTTTATTTGTGACTATTGAAGCCCTCCAGGGTCACTTGACATCTTGGCTGCTGCCAAGCTCTGAAGGTGGCCACCAGGAGACAAAGCAAAACAAATTGATGGGAAGTGATAGAAAGTAAGTTTTTAAACAAAAATAATTATCTATATAGACTAGAAATGTCATGCTATAGACATAAATTCTGGCTCATTTTTATTTTTAATTAAAGTAAAATTTATGATAATCAGAATTTAAAAAGGATCTTAAATTATAATAATTACTTCCACTAACATTTTAAAAAGAAATGAACAGTTAAATTAATTAAATTAAGTGTTTGCTAAGCAGTTTCTATGTAAGTAACTTTATGGTATTTGCTATGGGAGAATATGACTGACAGTCACCTTAGCAATTTAGTTGAAAAGTACAGGCAATGCAAATCCAAGTAGGGCACAAAAAGGTATTACACATAAAAGTTATTTTAACAAGAAAAGCCCAACAGGTACTCATGTTTATAGTAAAATATATATGTGGGTTAAAATTAAGCTAATTCATTTATTGAGAATGAGAGAAAAGTGTATTTTGTCATTCATTAAATATTTATTAACTGTAAACTCTGTGTTGCTACTGTGCCAGGCTCAGGGAAGACAAAGATCTGTATTCTTTGGAACTCTATTTCAGTGCGGAGGGTTGGACTATAAACTATAAACCTAACAAATATGCAAATGACACATTCTGCTAGATGAGAAGCGTCAGGGAAGGAAAGAAAATGTAAAGCACAGTAAGGAGGAAAAGGCAGGTGCCAGTGTTATGGGTTGAGGTTCACAGTAGTGGCAAAGAGAGGCAACCTGATGAAAGACTTGATTTTGGAGAGAGTGCCATGAGGCTGTGGGATAAGTGGCAGTGGGAAGGCTTTAAGTTGAGAACCAGCCTTGCAGGGGCGGCAGGGAGGCCATTGGGCTGAGTGAAGAAGGCAGGAAGAAATGAGTTCTGAGAGGTGGCTTCGGGCGTGGTGAAGGTCAGATCAGTCACAGTTGTACAAAGTAATTATGATTTTGGATTTTAACCTGAGTGAAAGGTGGAGACTTTGAAGGGTTATTGTTATATATTATTATATTATGCACTTAAAATGAAAGGACTTGACTTAAACTGATAAAAACAATTACTAACCATTTAATTATCACCCATCTTGCAAATATTCTGATAACTTTGAGTTTGTTTAATTTAAGTTGCCACATTCAACTTGCAAATATGATTATTGTGAGTGGAAAATCAGTTGAATTTACTACAGAACAAACCAACAAAGGTATCTAATAACGTTAAAGTATGTGAAGCTAGTTTATAATCACTGATTATGTTAGACAGATTTTATTTCTGTGTCCTAATCTGTCTGGTGACTACCTGAATGACTGACAAGGGGTCTTGTCTATGTTTCACCTAGTTCAGAACTTGCTCAACACAGAAAGGTGGCCATACCTCAAACACCACCATAAGGCAAATGAACAACCACCTGGGGCAAAAGATCACAACAGAGGTAAACAATAGAGTGTCAACAGTGTGGTGAAGCCCTGAAGGAGTGCCCAAGGAGTGTCCCAGCACAAAAAGCAACAACCTGTAGACTGAGTGAGTTGTGCTGCTGTATTGTGTTGGTCTTTTCTTTTTCTTTGTCCCCCTCTCTCTACCTCTCTCACTCATTTTCCTTCTCTCTGGCTCTCCTTTTCTTTCCATTTGGCTGTTAGCATTCAAGGAAAGCTCTGTAAAAACACTGATTGAACATAAATAAAGGGGAAAAGACTTGAAAACACCATGAAAAAGAATAAAGCCTTTACAAAAAATAGTTTAGAAAAGTTACTAAACAAATAGCTACAGCAACAAAACATTTCTGCAGAGGAGAAAAAAACTAATTTCCACAGTTGGCACATTGTAATATTAAGCCTGTCCAGTTTTCATCAAAAAATTACAAGGCAAAGAAAAATGGAAGTACGATCCATTCATAGAATAAATCGACAGAAACATTTCCTGAGAAAGTGTACACATTGGACTTAGTATAGAAAAACTTTAAAACAACTGTCTTAATTATGCTCAAATAGCTAAAGGAAAAGATGGACAAGAGATAAAGAAAATGAAAAGAATGATGTCTGAGCAAGTAGAAAATATCAGTAAGATAGAGACGTTATAAAATGGAAGAAAATGGAAATTCTGGAGCTGAAAATTACAATAAAATAAAAACTCAGTAGAAGGTTTCGATAGCAGGTTAGAGCAGGTAAAAGAAAGAATCAGCAATCTTAAGTTTTTAAATAGGAAAATTGAAAATATCTGGTTTGAGGAATGGAAAGAAAAAATGAATAAAAATGAATAGAGCTTAATAGAAGCATGGGACACCACCAAAAATAACAATATACACATAATGAAAATCACAGAAGGAAGGAGAAAAACAATGGGGCGGCAAGTATATTTGAAGAAATAATGACTTAAAAATTGCAAAATTTGCTAATAAAAATGAACCACACATGTAAGAAGCTCACCTACCTCCAAGAAGGATAAACTCAAGGATATTCGCACCAAGGTACATTATAGTTAAATTGTTGAAAGACAAAGACAAAGAGTGAATCTTGAAAGCAACAAGAGAGAAATGACTTATCATCTATAAATGATCCTGAATAAGGTTACTAGCAAATTTCTCATCAGGAACTATGAAGGACAGAAGAGAGCATGATGATATTTTTATAGTATTGAACCAAAAAACAAAACCAAAAAACAAAAGTCTATCAACCAAATGAAGTAGTCTATATTCAGCAAAAGTATGCTGTAGAAATTAAGAAGTTAAAAAAATAAACAAATGCTGAAATCCTATAGTAAATTCTAATAGGAGGTCTCCAGGGTGAAATGAAAGGACATCAAACAGCAACTCAAAGTCATACAAAGAAATAAAGAACTCCAGTTAAAGGTAATTATATAGTTAAGTATAAAAGTCACTACTATTATATTTTTAGTTCCTACTTCCTTTGTTATATTATTTAAAAGACAAATGCATAAAACAATAATCATAAGTCTATGTTAATGGTAACACAATGTATAAAGATATAATTTGTGTTCATATCAATGAAAGGGGGAAGGTTTTGAGCTGTATTGGAACATAATATCTACATGTTATGGATGCTAGGTTGATATTAATTCAAACTAGATTGTTATAATTCTAGGATGTTAATTGTAGTTCCCATGGTAAACACTAAGAAAATAACTGAAAACAGTACACAAAACTAAGTGAGAGGAAATCAAAATGTTACACTAGAAAAAAACCAATTAAACACAAAAGAAGGCAGTAGTAAAAGCAATAAAGAGCTAAAAAGACATGACTTACAGAGAACAAATAGCAAAATGGCAAAAGTACGTTCTTTATTAGTAATTAATTTTAGTGTATATAAATTACATTCTTCATTCAAAAGTCAGAGACAGACAAAGTGGATTAAAAAAGAATAAACATGATCCAACAGTATATGATCTACAAGAGACTCATTTTAGACCCAAAGACACAAATAGGTTGAAAGTAAAAAAATGGAAAAAAATATTCCATGTGAATACTGACCAAAGAGAGCTGGTGTGGCTATATTAATATCAGACAAAATAAATTTTATTTCAAAAATTGTTATAAGAGAAATAATGGACATTATATATTGAGAAAAGTGTCAATTAATTAAAAAGATATGGCAACTGTAAACATATATGCACCAAACAAAAGAGCTCCAAAACATATGAAGCAAACATAGATAGGATTAAAGGGAAGTCAGTTACACAGTAACAGTTGGAGACTTTGTACTCCACTCTCAGTAATTTATAGAACCTTTAGGCAGAAGATCAATAAAGAAACTGAAGATTTGAACAACACTATAAACTAATCAGACCCAGTAGACATATGTATAACACTCCACTTAAAAACAGACAAATATCCATTCTTCACAAGTACACATGGAAATTTCTCCAGGGTAAACCATATGTTAGATAATAAACAAATCTAAATAATTTTAAAAGATTGAAATAATAAAAAGCACCTTTTCCAATCAGAATGGAATACAACTAGAAATCAATAACAGAAGGAAATCCAGGAAATTTCACAAATACATATACATTTATAATCAATTAAAAATTAAATACAATGAATCGATTAAAGAAGGAAACTCAAGGGAAGCTTAAAAAAAATACCTAGAGAGGGCCGGCCCCGTGGTTCACATGGGAGAGTACGGCGCTGATAGCGCTAAGGCCACAGGTTCGGATCCTATATAGGGATGGCCAGTGCGCTCACTGGCTGAGTGTGGCACAGACAACACCATGCCCAGGGTTGTGATTCCCTTACCAGTCAGGAAAAAAAAAAAATACCTAGAGATGAATGAAAACAAAAACACAACATACCACAATATATGGGATAGTGAAAGTAGTGCTCAGAGGAGAATTTATAGCTGCAAATGCCTATATTAACAAGTGAAAAAAGACTTCAAATCAACAACCTAACATTACTCCTAAAGAAATTAGAAAAAGAAGAGGAAACTAAACTCCAGTGCTTTCAGATGGAAAGAAATATTAAAGAGATTACATCATAGACAAACAAAATACAGAATACAAAATCAATAGAATCCATAAACAAATGTGACATATACCTACAATGGAATATTATTTAGACATAGAAAGGAATGGAGCATTGACACATGCTGCAACATGGACGAACCTTGAAAACATTATGCTAAGTGAAAGAAGCCAGACACAAAAGGTCATGCAATGCAAAAATTCATGTATGTGAAATATCCAAATTAGATATATCTTTAGACACAGAAAGTAGATTAGTGTTTGCCAGAGTCTGGGCTATTGTCCAGGGAGAATAAGGAGTAACTGCTTAATGGGTAAACAGATTACTTTTTAGGTGATAAAAATGTTTTGGACCTTAATAGAGGTAGTGGTTGCACAATATTATGTATGCACTAATGCCATTGATTGGTTTGCCTTATAATGGTTAATTTTATGTTATGTGAATTTCACATCAATAACTTTTTTAAATCAATCAATGCAAGGCTAAAAAATAAAAATCACATGAATTATAAAAATCATATCAATGAATAAAAAAGCATTTGACATAATTCAATACCCACTCAGGATAAAAGAAAAAACACAAAACCTCAAAAAATTAGTAATCATAAGAACTTCCTCAAATGGATAAAGAATATTTACAAAAAAAACCCTCTATATCTTTAATTATACTTAATGGTGAAATTCCATAATTCCATGCTTTCCTCAACACATTGCTGGAAGTTCTTAACCACTGCAATAAAGTAAGAAAATTAAAGTCATACTGATCAGAAAAGAAGAAATAAAACTCTCTGTACTTGAAGATGATGTGATATCTATATAGAAAATCTCAAAGAATCTATAAAGAAATCCCTATAAGTGAGTTAACCAAGGCAGCAACTTGGACAGAAAAATTAAAAATACAATACCATTTTAAATCATTAAAAATTACTTAGGCTATTAACCATATCTAGGAGTATTTTGATAAAGTCTTTAGGTTTTTTTTATATATAGTATCATGTCATCTGGAAATAGAGACAGTTTGACTTCATCTTTTCCAGTCTGGATTCCCTTTATTTCTTTCTCTTGCCTGATTGCTCTGGCTAGTACCTCCAGTACTATGCTGAATAAAAGTGCTGAGAGTGGGCATCCTTGTCTTGTTTCTGTTCTTAAGGGAAAAGCCCTCAGTTCTTCCCTGTTCAGAATGATCCTGGCAGTGGGCTTGTCATTGATGGCTTTATTGTGTTGAGATACTTTCCTTCTATACCTAATTTGTTGAGAGTTTTTATCATGAAGGGATGTGGAATTTTAAAGACAGTGAATAACAAATGCTAGTAAGGGTGTGGAGAAAAGGGAACCCTCCTGCACTTTTGGTGGGACTATAAATTAGTACAACCACTATGGAAAACAGTATAAAGCTTTCTCAAACAACTACAGATAGATCTTCCATAAGATCTAGCAATCCCACTTCTGGGTATATACCCAGAAGAATGGAAATCATCATGTTGAAGGGATACCTGCACTCCCATGTTCATCACTGCTCTGTTTAAAATAGGCAAGATATGGAACCAACCTAAATGTCCTTTGACAGATGACTAGATATGGAAAATGTGGTATATATACACCATGGAATACTACTCTGCCATAAAAAAAAAAAAGTGAAATTCTCCCTTTTGCAACAACATGGATGAGCCTGGCAAAACTTATGTTGAGTGAAATAAGCAAAGCACAGAGGGATAAATACCACATGTGCTCACTCATACATGGGAGCTAAGAGAAAAAGAAGGAAGTAAAGAAAGACCACAGTGGTGCATTGGACTTGCAGAGGGAAAGCATATATGTAGGGATACAAAGTGGAGTGGGAGGGAAAGAGAGAGAGAGGGAGGGCAATTGGGGATAACTGGGTGGAGGACATGGGGGTACAATCTCAATTTGTGGTAATGGGCATGCTGCCAGTATGGAACTGGGCTTCACATCTTGGGCATGAGGAGTGACAATCACCTTTGTATCTCATGAATATTCATAACAAAAAAAGAGGACTTGGGTAGAAATCTAATTAAACACTGAAGGAATGATTACATTCTAAATAAATGGAAACATAATGTGTTGGAAGACTCAATATAGTAAAGATGTCAACGCTCCAAAAACTGATATACAGGTTTACTCCAATTTCATTAGAAATCCTAGCCCAAATTTTTGTACATACTCTTTGTAGATGATTCTAAAATCTACATGAAAATGCAAAGGAACTATAATAACTAGAATAATTTTAAACAAATTAACACCAAAATCACAATCAATAAAAGGGAAAAATGATCAACTGTATCTTATCAAAATTAAAAACTTTTGCTCTGTGAAAAATTCTGTGAAGAAAATGAAAAGACAAGACACAGACTGGCAGAAAGTAGGTATTTGAGAATCACATATCTGACAAAGGACTAGAATCTAGAGTATATAAAGAACTCTTAAACTCAACCATAAAAAAATCTAATTAGAAAATGAGCAAAATATAAAGACGTTTCACTGAAGACATGCAGGTGGCAAATAAGCACATGAAAAGGTGTTCTACATTATTAGCCATTAGGGAAATGCAAATTGAAATCATAATTCGATATTCCTGTACACTTACCAGAATAATCAACTTTTCTAAAAGTGGTAAATTCAAAATCTGGCTAGATCACAGGGTAAATGAACTATCTACACATTGTTGGTAGAGATATAAGGAAATGGCACAGCCACTCTGGAAAACAGTTTTCAGTTTCTTCAAAAACTAAACCTACAACTATTATACAACCTACTAATTTCACTACTGGACATTTATCCTAGCAATCTGAGATCATATTCACACAAAAACCTGCACAAATGTTTGTAGCAGCATTGTTTCCAGCAGACAAAAACTGAAACAACACAGATGTCACTTGATGAGTGAACAGTTAAATGAATTGTGTTACATCCATAACACGTAATACCACTCAGCAATAAAACAGAACTGACTACTGACTTGATGAATCTCCAGAGAACCATGCTGAGTGGGAAAAGCCAATCCCAAAGGGCTGAACACTGTATATTTCAATTTATATAACATTCTTGAAGTAACAAAACTGTAGAAATGGAGAACAGATTAGTAGTTGTCATGAGTTAGAAGTACGTGGGTTCAGGAGGGATATGGGTGTGGTTATACGTGGCAAACACAATCTTTGTGGCGATGGAAATATTCTGTGTCTTTTTTGATTAATGTCAGCACCCTCATTGTGACAGCCGTACCATGGCTTTGTAAGATGTTATCATTGGGGGAAACAGAGTAAAGATACATGAGATTTCTCTGTACTATTTTTTACAACTACATGTGAATCTAAAAAAACCTCAAAATAAGTTTAATTAAAAAAGAAAATACAGACTAAGACAAATTCCTCTCTTATAAGACCATTAAATCTTGATAATTCTATATCCAAAAGACAGTTACCATGAGAAGTATGTTAGTACTAGGTAACATAAATTGTTAAAATTCAACGTTAGCATGAAAATAGAGCAAAATAGCATGCTGAGACAAGAATTTATACAAATCAGTCAATATCTTCTAATGTTATCATATTGACAGAATTTCTACATAGTTATACTAATCTACAGTGTTGTGATATAATCAACATAATTTTGCTCCATTAGGAAAGTTCATATTCCATGAACAAATATATCTTTGACATACACAGGTCAATTACATAAATGTGTTTGGACTGAAGAAACACCACACACAAATTAAACTTTCTGACTTTTCTAATAGATTATGATGAAATGTGTAAATTTCAAAGGAAATGAAAACCCCCCAAATAAGTCCATAAACATTTTCTAATGACTTGACATGTTTTCAAAGTTATACTACAACAATTTTTATAATTAATAGCAAATTTAATAAATATTCTTCCTTTGTAGACAAATAAGGGGTTTCTAAAAATAACTGAGTGCTGAATTACTCAGAGGAAATGAGCAAAGGCAGAGGGGCCATTTATAGGAACATGCATTGTTCCTAAAATTGCTGAGGAAAAAGGACTGGGTTTTACAAAAAGACCATATTGACACACTTTTCTTTTAATAACACTAATTTCTTTTTATTTTCTCCATGAAGCACTTTGCTTCTGTAGACTGGTGCTTTCCGCTCGTGAAAAGCCCATCTGTGTTTTTCCTGCACTTTTGCTGGTCTCCCTGGTGAAGGACAATGTAAAGATGTTATTCATGTGCCCACAATGTCAGTCTTGACTGTTGGTTACTATTTCCACACCATGTTCTTCGGGAGCAAGAAATCTCTTTCAGCAGTCACTTGCTTTTTGTGTTCTATTTTCAAGAATGTTTCTACACTGCACTTTCAGATTTTACACAGCCTCTTGTCATGTACACCTCCTGTTTCATTATTCCCACTGGTGGTGGTAACATCCCTTTTCTACTGGGGATTTGAGCTCATTGAACAAACAAGTCCCTACATTATCAGACATCGTAGCAGGACACTTGTCATGGTGTTAAAACATGGCTGACAGTGTCTATTCCAAAATGAGTTTAAAAAAAACAGAAAAACAATGAAAGAAAAGCAAAAGAGGTTACTTAATTTTTTTTTTTTTTTCTTCAAAATGATTCTTCATTCCACATGGAGAAGGAATTTTTTTTCCAGAACATCTCCATTTCAGCCCAAGGGTGAATACAGTGAAGTAACTGAACCTCTTATCATGCTCTGGAGCAGGATGAGGTAGCCTTGTGAAACTATGGAGAAATGGAGCTACATTTGTTTGCACTGGAAACCCTCTGGGTCAATTTAGGAGATGCTGGTATTGTTGATGAGGTAAGCCTGGGCTATGTTATCCCAGCCCTACATTTGCTTTTTACTTTTCATTACCTATATTTACACAGTAACAAAGTTAGAGCTAAAAGGAACATCAGACCCTCTGGACAAAGCCCTTCATTTTAAAGGGGAAGGGACAGAGCAAAAATATCTAGACTCTACAGGTATGATTCATTCCTCTAAGGAAATCTTTGGAGGATGCTTCATTCCTCTAAGGAAATCTTTGGAGGATGCTAACTGTTGTAGCAATTCCATGATCCTCACACTGTTACTCAGATTCTCACAAATGTCTTGTCTGGATCAAAAAACATCCTGGGAATCTTAGGATGAGAATGGATATTAAGGGTGTGGGATAATGGTGAAAGGAATATAAAGTCAGGTCAGGCAGAGTTTATCAATATGAGCCCCCTGAATAGAGATTCTGCACTTAATCTTGCAGCTTGGCGAGTTAGGAAAGGGGCTAACGGTTTGTTTTGTTGAGTGGTTGAAACACGGATCAAAAGGGAGCCCACTGTGAGTGAGTCAGCAATGCCTGATATCCTTTAGTTAACTGTAGAGGAAGGAATTCAAAGACTTAGGGAGACTGGAATTCAAGAGTAGATTTGTCATGTAAAACCTACTCACCCACACTGGGAGGCTCCAGAAGACATAACGTTCACCGAGAACTTGAGAAGTAGATTGGTGAAGAGAGCTTGAGCATTACTGAAGAGCTCTAGGATTGCTCTTCTCTGTAGACTGCACCTTCCAGTAGGAACCTTGGTTACTCAATTGGAAAACTTAAATGTGACAGGATAATTGGTTCCTGGTGGAGCAGAGGCCATGTGGTGGCCCTCGACCATCAAAGGCAAGGTGAGTGTAGTTACCATAATGAACAGCAGAGACAGAGCAACAATCAGGACAATCTGAATAAAGGAGATCTATGGTGCTGGCTAGTTAATTATGGTATTCCTAGAAGTAAAGTAGATAGGAAGCCTATTAAATTCTTCTTTGATCTGTGTAAGCAGAAGACATCTAGGCCAAGTGAACAAAAGTTAAAATGTGGAAGCAACTTTGGAACTGGATGATGGGCAGAGGCGAGAAGAATTTGGAGGAGCAAAATAGAGAAAGCCTAGATTCTGGTGATGGTTTAGAAGAGAAAAAGACCAGAAAAAGTTGGGAACATTTTAGAGACTGATTAAGTGGTGTTGACCAGAATGCTGATAGAAATATGAACTAAAAAGACCATTCTGAAGAGGTCTCAGATGTAAATGAGAAAAACTTATTAGAAATTGAAGCAAAGTTCAACCTTGTTATGAACTGGCAAACAACTTGGCTAAATTGTGTCCATACCTTAAGGCTTTATGGAATGTGGAAGAGCAATGAACTAGCATATCTGGTGAAAGAAATTTCCAAGCAGCAAAGCATTCAGGCAGCTGTGTGGCTCCTCATAACAGCTTACTCTGGGTTATGGCATCAAAGACATGACATAAAGGCAGAATTTAGAATTCAAAAGGACACAGAGGGTAAAAAATTGGAAAACCCTCAGCATGGCCACATAAAGAGTGAAAAAGTGTGTTCAGGAGAGGAAACTTAGTGTGACCAATTGCTAAAGAGATTAACACAGAAGGAAGAGATCATCAGGAGAACAGAAGAAAGACCCTGAAGACATTTCAGAAATCTTTGAGGCTGCCCCTTCCATCACAGATGCAGAGGCCTAAGAAGAATGTTCCTGGGAGAACAGCCCCAGGTGCCCTCCTCAGGCTTCCTGCCCTAGGCTGCCTCAGGAAGCTGTTCCCACACTTCAGCCCAGCACTCCTCCCTGATCCAACTATAGCTAAATTGGCCCCAGGTGCTGCTGGACCCACTACTTTGGAAGATACAAGCCAAAACCTTAGTAGCATCCATGTGGTCTTATATCTGCAAGCTCACAGAATTCCAGAGCTGTGGAGGCATAACTCACCCAGATTTCAAAGGATGTATGGAAAAGTCTAAGGTCAAGGAAGAGATTTGTTGCAGGGATGGAGTCTCCACAGAGAGCCTCCAACAGAGCAATCCTGAGTGGAAGTGAGCAGAAATGTGGGGTTGGAATTGCAACAGAGAAACCCCACCAAGGCCAAACCTAGGGGAGCCATGGCAGGGGGCCACCATCGAGACCCCAGAACTGTAGCGCTAACTCAGTGCAACACCAGCCTGGGAGAGCTGAAGCGTGGGCTGAGCCCAGGAAAGACACAGAAGAGGGGCTGCCTGGGGGCTTGGAGCCTAACCCCACATCAGTGTGCAGAGGATGGGGACATGGAGTCAGGGGAGATTATTGTCTCAGCTTTAGGATTTAATGCCTGCCCTGCTGGATTTCGAACTTGTTTGGGACATGTTATCTCTTCCTTCTTGCTTATTTCTCTCTTTTTGGAATGAGAATTTCTGTCTTATGCCTGTCCCACCAGTCTATCTCAGAAGTAGATAACTTGTTTTGCTTTCACAGGAGGGACTTGGGACTTTCAAGTTCATGCTTAACACTTTGCAGTTATGGGGATGAAATGACTGTTTTTGTATGTGAGGAGGACATGAACTTTGGGAGCCAGGAGCAGAATGTTATGGGTTGACTGTGTCCCCTCAAAGTTCATGTATTGGAAACTTGACCCATTGTAACAGTGTTAAGAGAGTGGGAAATCCGATCATGATATTTGAAGGGTGGGGCCTTTAAGAGGTGATTGGAAAACAGACTAATGCAAAAATCATCTAGCAATAGCTCCCTTAATGTAGAACTAGGAATGCTGATCTGAAAAGAGCCAGGGATTGGGGAAGTGATTCCTGTTTACGGTTCTAGCAGCAAAGCACAGCAAAACAGAAGCCCTTTTATGGGATCACTACTGTGAACTCTGTGAGTGAGTCATCTGCAGGATATCACTGAATTCTGTTAAAACTTCTCACGCCTGGGAACACTCAGAGCTAAGATGAGAAGAGGGACACTCTTGCTACTTATCTCAAAGTGGCCCCGGGAGTAGTTTTCATCTTTGAATTACCTTGGGACCTTTAAGAAACACTAACACATTATTTTTGTGTTACGACTATGAAGGAGTTTAAGAGTTGTTCAGATTGCCCTATTTCATTAATGTGTGCTTATTGTTATGATAAACTGTGAGCCACACAGAAAAAAATAGAGAAAAGTAAAATTTTATTTTATATAAAAATGTAAATGCTAATGATATATAGAGATCATTAGGTATCTCAATAGTTTAGAACTATGGCAATTATGGTGTCTGTTGTGGGAAAAATACTTGCTTTGTTTTATGCATTTCAAATGCATTAAAACCATCAAACTTTATTAAGCACAATGCATGTATATTATCACTTCATAGTTTCTATGTATATGAAAAGTTGTGTTGTTAAAGTTCTTGGGAATTTATTTTGGGTATATTAATAAATTTGAGCATTCAAAAGAAAAAAAGAGTATCTCATCATTTGCCCTGTTTTATTTAAATTATTATCAATAACTTTTTTAACACATTAGTGTACATTTCCTCTTCTGCCTTACCACATACCCGTACATTTTGTATTCCTTATAGTCTAGATTAAGCCTTTTTGTTTGTTTGTTTTTTACATTTTACACTCTATGGGTCACCTCTATCCAATTGCCAGACCCTGGGTTCTCTACTCAGATCTTTGAGTTCTGATGACCTCCCTCCCCCCAGCCCTTTCTGATACTTCCACGTTCAGCTAGTTCCCTTCTTTTCCCTCAGATTTGCCTCCTCCTCCCTTTGCTGACTTTTAATTTTTTAAAACAAATTCATCAAAGTCTAATAGAAGAAGAGTAAACCTCATTTACCTAAAATGGCTTGATGAGTTTTGAAAAGCACATGCAGTCATGTAACCAGCTCCACAATTAAGACACAAAATGTGGCCGTCACACCAAAAGTTCCTCATGCCCCTCTGTGGTCAGCCCTCTCCCCTGATGGCAGCTGCTGGTCATCCCTGATCTGATTTCTGTCTTTTCCAGAAGGTCCTATTAACATAATTATACAGTATGTAGCCCTGCTGTGTTTATCCCGCTAACCATAAAGTTTTCAAGGTCCATCCATGTCGCTGCCCGGATCAGTAGTCTATTCCTTTTGTCTGATGTGTAGTATTCCATTGTATGAATGGACCACAATATGGTTATCTGTTTGCATATTAATGGACTTTTTTTTTTTTTTTTTTTTTTAGCACTTATGAATAAAGTTGCTGTAAATATTCATGTAAAAGTCTTTATAGAGACATATGTTTTCATTTCTTTTGAGCAATTGCCTAGGAAGGGATCATAAGATCATACAGTAGGTATATATTTAACTTTACAAAAATATGCCCCAATATTTTCCAATGTGACTATGATTTTGCATTTTATTAGCGATGTGTAATATCCCAGGCACTTTGCTTCATCAGCGGCACTTAGTGTTGTCAGTTTTTGTTTTCGTTTCTTTGAGCTAATCAGTGTGCAGTAGTATCTCATTTTGGTTTGAAGTTACATTTCTGTGATGACTGCTGATGTTGAGCATCTTCTGATGTGATTATTACGCAGCATGGTGGACAGAATAATGGCCTCCCTGGGACGTCCAAGTCCTAATCCTGAAAACTGGGAAAATGTTACCTTACGTGGTAAAGGGGAATTAAGATATCAGATGGAGTTAAGGTTGCTAATAAGCTGACTTTAGAATAGGAAGATGATTTTTGATGACGAGGGGCCTTCATGTGAAGGAGGAAGGTAGAGTCAGTGTTACAGGGACGCAGTGTGACAAGGACTCGACCAGCTACTGCTGGCTTTGAAAGAAGAAAGAGGCCCTGAGGCAGGGAATGTGGGCAGCCTCTAGAAGTTGAAGGAGGCAAAAAAGTGGACTTCAACAAAGATCCTCCAGAAAGGAACACAGGCCTGATTTTGCCCATGAGACCAATTTTGGACTTCTGACCACCAGAACTGTAAGATATCATATTGTGTTATTTTAAGCCAATAAGACTATGGCTATTTATTACAGAAGCAATAGTAAATAAATACATCCATAACTCCACTTCAATGAAGTGTTTGTTCAAATATTTTCCCCATTTTTAAAATTTGTGTTGTTTTAAATGAGTTTTTAGAGTTCTTTATGCACACACAACTTTTATCAGATACATAGTTAGCAAAAATGTTCTCCCAGTCTGTAGCCTATCTTTTCATTTTCTTAAGTGTCCTTTGAAGAGCAGAACTTTATAATTTTGATGAAGCCTGATTTATCAAATTCTTAATTCCCTGCCTTTTCTAATAAAAAGGTCTTGGCCATAATTCACAATGTGTTTCTCCAATTTTTTGTTCTGTTTTACCATTTTAGTGTTCATACTTTAGTCTATCATTCATTTTTGAGTTAATTTTTGCATGTAATGTGATGTCTAGATCAAATTTTGTTTTGTTTTAATTTTCATATGGAGGTCCACTTATTGTAGCACTATTTGGTGAAAGACCATCCTTTCTCCATTGCATTACTTTGCCACCTTTCTCAAGCGTCCGGTGATCATATTATGGGGATTTATCTCTAAACTCTGTTTGGCTCCATTGAGTTATATATCGTTCCTTTCAGGAATACCACACTCTTGATTACATAGCATTAGAATAAGTCCTGAAAACAGCTAATGTCGGGGCTACAGCTCTGTGCTTCTTTCTCCAAACTGTTTCAGCCATTCTAGATTCTCTGCTTTTCTATATACATTTTAGATTAAGTTTGTCCATTCATCCAAAAAAAGCCTTTGGGCATTTTATTTTGAATTACATTGATTCTGTATATTAATTTGGAGAAAACTGATATCTTGACAATATAAAATATTCCAATCCATGAGCACCGGTATATTCCTCTATTTATTTAAGTGTTCTTTGACTTCCGTCATTTGTGTCTTGTACTTCAGTATTCAAATATTTCATATATTTTCTTGGATTTATCCTAAGTACTTCTGGATTTGGGATGCTGTTGAACATGTGACTTTTTTAAAATTCTAATTTTTGGTAAATGATTGCTAGTAAAAAGAAATTCAGTTGATTTTTAAAATATTCACCTTCTATCTTACAACACTGTTAAACTCTTGTTCTAGTAGTCCATTGGTACATTCCTTAGGATTCTTCTACATGCTCGTAGGCATTCATGTTATCTGTGAATGAAGGTAATCTTACTTTATCTTTCCAATTTGGATGCTTTTTATATCCTTTTCTGGCCTCAATGTACTGGTTATACTTGTTAAAACCTCCAATAAAATTTTGAATGATAGTGGTCAAAATGCACATTCTTGCCCTGTTCCCACACACGTGTTTAAAGTAGTTGTTTTACTTGTCATTCCAATTATTAAAAACCCACAATTCTGTTTGACTCAACTGCTTTTTAAGCTACATTGATTCTACAAGGAAATACCTCATTACTTATTATTTATCACTAAAATAAATAAATTTGTTTGACCTAGTCTTATTCTACCTCATGCTTGCTTTTAGCAGATACCTCCTTTTATCAACCTCACTAAGATTTTGGGTGGTTTAAACAACAGAGCTGGATGGATTTGAATGTAGGAACTTTTTCTACAGCTTCTTATCCTTCTGATCTTTGTAACAGGGCACTCAATACCAGAGCACAGCCACAGACCAAAATCTATTCAAATACAAGATTTGTAATTTATCTTTCTTGTGTGGTCAAGCGCCGGCACTGTTAAGGGCTCCTGGACTGTTTTGAACCCTCATGTCTACCCACTACCCACAGAGCTCTCTTACTTGCTTCTGATTTCTTCTTTCCATTAACTTAAAAACATAGGTTGGTTACGGGCTCCCCTTTAACCTCCCTTTGGTTAATTTTGCGTGTCCAGTGTTCTTTTCCTCAGTCCCTCAATGATGTGTTCAACATTCTCTATGACTTCTACTCCGTATCTGTTATCCTCGCTCTAAACAGGTTTAACCCAGACTGTTCCGTTACATTCAGGTTGATTTCTTTTTTTCTTTATTTCCCCCACATCTCTGAAACTTCATGGTATTCTTCTTTTCTAATTTATCTATTATTGCTGAAATAGTATGAGCTTTATTTCTGTTTTAGTTCCTTTGAGCTGTAGTCTTTCTTTTAATCTCATTCATTTCCTTTGAGATCTCATCTTTCATCTTATATTTCACAGAATTCACATGGCCTTTAATTTCTATGGGTGTGTAAATCTTTAACTCAATGTTTTTTTAAATCCATATATAGTATGTGTGTTTTCTTTTATTCTCTTCTTACTTTACCTGAGGGCTGTGGTATGAACACCTCACCCTCCCCTCCTTCTCTTTCCTTTTATCCTTCTTAATGGGGCAAGGAGTAGAGCTAGAAATATCCACTACTGTTGAATTTTGCCTGTGATGTCTTTTAGATTTATTTTTTTAAATCCCTGTGTGAAGTTAGCTCAACCTGAGAGGTATCTTCTGATTTGCAATTATTCCTTCAATTCAGATTTATCTATGGGTTTTTTTTGTACTTCTGCAGATGATCTGTCCTCATTTGAGAAAATACCTAGAGTTTTGGGTTGTTGGTTTTTATTGTTGTTGTTGTTTTGTTTTGTTTTTCAGTTTCTGAAGAGTAACCAATTTAAACTAGGAGGATGTGGAGAAATATACCAAATCATCTTTCTTTGCTGCCTACCTGCTTTTCTAAATAGAGAAACATCAGTAAGATTTTTTCAGAGATTTGTTTACCCATCTTCTCCAAAGAAGTACTCTAGATGCATTAGGGTAGACACTACACATATTTCTTTATAGAAACCTTTTTACCTTTGAACAAGGCTCTTAAAATTTTAGACTATGAAACTGCCAACTTTTTAACTTGAAAATTTTTGCTTTTTTGAAAAAATCCATTACATAGTTGTTATTCACCTTCTTAAGGTTGGAGGTAGGGGTAGTGCAATATTTTTTCAGAGAAAAAATGATTCGGAAAGACATCCGGGAAGAATGGTGTATTAGAAGCAAAATCACAAAACCTCACCAGGCTTCTGAGGTTTCTGGAAGTGCTAGAAAGGACAGTGGCTCAATGTCATACACTCTTTCATCCTTGAAAAGCTCTGTGTTTAAGGCTTTATAAATATTTGGAGCTGCTTAGCAGAATACATATTAACATTTGGTGAAGCACTGCCCCAGTATAGATGAATGTGTTCTTTTGGATCCCTGTTAATAGAAGTCCTCTGTAACTGGGTAAAGTGGTTTGGTGCACTAACCAGCAAAAGACAGGGGACTTTCTGATTAGGGTAGGGCTAGAGTTCAATTTTTTTTTTTTTTTTTTTTTTTACCTTCTACACCTATGTTAACATTCCTACTGTGTCTCACATGTCCTATGTGCTGGCTAATTTAGAACAGTAATGGACTATGGCCCCACCTCCATTTAAGCTTTAAGCTCTCACCCAATTTTGATGCCATTCTTGGTCTTGGCCCTAGTGATGGCAGACTTTCTCCTATTTATGACCCTGTCAAGATCATGGATAATAGGGAAATGCACTCTCTCCTAATAAGTGAAGTCATAAACAAGGAAATCATGTGTTTGGGATAGCCAAGAAGTAAGCATGTCCTGTGAGCTAGCCAGCTTATGGTATATGATATTTTTACTACCTTCACTTGAATACATTATTTTAATTAAAACTGCCAGCTTCAGGAATATTGTATCTTGTATTTTTGTCTATATCCTAAAAATGGGAAATAAAATATATCCTTGTTCTCTGTGATGTGCATTTTAACGTATTGCTATGCAAACGTTATCTGTTATAGCACAAAGTATATTCAAACATTGCTATACTAGGTTTTGATAGGATTCAGGACACTTAAGACAGCCACAAATAAAGGGTCACAATAAGTAGTTGAGAAGTACAGATACACAAAACTTTATAGTAGAGAGTAAAAGATGATTTGTTTCACATGCTCGGTAATAGTACACTTCTTAGAAGAGTGTAGGAATGCATTTGTGTGTGTAGTGATGGTGTGTGGGGGGATATCTCAGCAAGGAAATTTTAGTTTTCACTAAAAAAACTATAACTTTATAACTTTATAACTATACCTTTTGGATAGCTTTATCATTGAGCAGAGCCATATAACAAACACATCAGAGCTAGCTTCTGATGATAGCTTTATCAAGAAGCTCCATCGTCACCTGCTGTTTTTCCCACCAATAATTGTGAACACGATAGCAAATATTGCAAAGCTGGTTTCCACAGCTAGTTTGAAACTGTGGCTTGATAAAACAGCTTTGTAGGCAAGCAATATTCTCTCTTAGAATCTTGTAGCATGATTTATATACCTATGGAGCTTAGTATTCTATTCCTTTTAGTATTTTTCTTCCCTTTCAAGACAAAATATTCAATCTTTTTACCATTACAGCCATTAAATAATTTCTTTGTGAATATCAGTTCAGGTTACTGAACTGGCACTAGGGAAACACTAACATTGCTCATTTCTAATCCTTGTTTTAACCCCAATTGATGCTGTTTGTGCAGGTCTGTTTGTGTAATCAACCAGATACTTTTCATGAAGAGAAGAATTAACATTTGGCAAACAGGCTTATTGTGATAATTCTGGAAGCATGACAGAAACGCTACTGCTCCAGAACAATAGTGGCGATGTTGGCAAAATGCGGCTGGCTGGCTTCCAAATAGGGGTCACTTTCTCCTCTCCACATGAATTCACCAGACACTTTCAATAGACTCAGATGATGTTATCTTCCATAGTGCCTATCTCAGCACAGAGAGATTAAACTGAAAAGTTTTAAAATGGAACAGTTTTCATAGTTCGATTTAATTAATAAATCCATTTTATCTCACCTTGTAAGAAACATAGGTCATAAAGCATTGTTGCTTTTATATATACATACATATACATATATATATATATATTTTTTTTTTTTTTCTCTCTCTCTCTCTCTTCAGGAAGCTATCAGGCTGAAAGAGCCAGTGGAAAAAATGCATTTGAGGACTTTCATTCATGGCTCTTCTTTTCAAGCTACATTAAAAACGAGGACACAGAAGCACCCTATTAGCTGCCAGGAAAGGCTGCAGAATGGGTCATTTTTTCATAGCGAAGAGCAACCCTGCCCAGGTAGGCACCGCTTTTCTGGCTCAGAACATCTGATATGGTTCAGGCGGCTTACTGAGAGCATGGCAGCCTGTACCTTTTGTTAGGAAATGAAGTATTACTATGTAAATCAGGATTTCTGCAGTGACAGAACCTGGTAACTGATCATCCCTTTGCAAAGAAGTCCGAGGCAGCAGCCACCTATGTGACAACTGCTGGGCTTCCATTTTCCAGTCTCCTGGAACTTCAGGAAACGACGGAGATGGAAGCACTGCGAGGGTATTATTTGCACAGGTGTGTGTATGCTGTTTAACAGGACACATATCTGGAGGCTTTTGATCTCTTGTGCTCTCTCAAATAAAAACTTTCCTGGGACTTCCTCTCTCAACCTAGGGTAAAATCTGCAGGGTGGGTGGGTGCTGACGTAAGGTGAGTGTGAAGGAAGGTAGAGTCTGCCGACATTCCCAGATTAGAAGCAGACTTGGGAGTTTAAGCAGAAAATATCTTTAGTGTGTATAAAATAATCCAGTTCCACACATGAAGAAGGAGAAAATTTTATCTTCTATCATTTCTCTTAAACCAAAAAAGAATAAGTGTCATTAAAATAAGTACCTATAAGGTAAATAAGCAACAACAGAAAATGTAAGAATATCACTGATTCTCTACAGCAAATAAAATGTGCCAAGTATACAGAAAGATTAAAAACAAAATGAAAAAAAACCACGTTCTTGAAAGTGTTTACAGTCAGGGAGGAAAGAGGAAATAAGACTGTGTGTACACATACATAAAAGCACACACACTCACATACGTGGTGACATGGCACATGCATATATGGTGACATGTACACAATCGCACTGACATTACTGACATAAATGGTGACATGGGATAAAAGCACACTCACATACATAATGACATGACACACACACACATCCGTCTTTGGAAAACTAGAAAAACTCGAAAAGTGTACTCAGGGGAAAAGAAAATTGTAAAAAGAAAAAAAAGAAAGAACAAAAGGAAGAAAGAGAGGAAGGAAGGAAGGACGAAAGGGTATTGATCAGTCACAAAATAAAAATTAGGCCACCAGTTCGTTTTTTAAAAATGTCTTGCAACAGAGTCCCTTTGGAACCCTCATGAGAAATTTTTTAAAACTATCAAAAGACATAAAAAGCAAGACCCTCAAGACTCCAGGGCAAAATAAGTTCTGAAGGTTGTTCTTTTGATAGGGTTTTAGTATATTGTCTCAAGGTGACCTGCTGCCACCTGTTGAGATTTTTCTCTTACCTAACATGGGGCTGAGGTGTTGGAATGAACCTGTTATCACCGGCCACATGATATGAAACCTCAGGAGAAGATTGCTACATACCTTGTTGGAAGAAGCCCCCACAAAAGGGGCTCTCTGTTAGTTCAATATCTAGCATCCTTCTTCTACCTCATGCTTGGAGGAAATTGTGCGGCAATTCACAGGCTAGTTTTCTTCTAGGAACCATGTTCTATGGTTCTTGCTTTTTCTTTATTTTTACTCTGCTATTCCTTCCTCAAATTTTTCCACTAAGTATGACACATAGCCAGTTAATTAAACCTTGAAAATTCTATGCTTAGTGAAAGAAGCCAGTCACAAAAGACCACACATTGTATAACTCAATTTTTATGAAATGTCCAGAATGGAAAAATCCATACAGAGTAAAAGCAATTGAGTGGTAGTCAGGGGCTGCCTGAGGTGGGGTGGATGGGGCAGTGGAAGTGAATGGAAATAGGTATGGGTCTTTGGAGGTGCAAAGGAAGTGTTCTAAAATTGTTGACAGAGATCTTTGCAAAACTCTGTGAATAAACTAAATAACACTGAATTCTACACTTCCAATAAGCAAATTTTATGATATGTAAAGTATATCTCCATAAAGCTATTAAAAAGGTAAATAGAGAATATCTCATTTGTGTGCATTATTCTATTTATATAAACCAGATTCATAAATTGATGTATCTGACAATAGAAACATGATGTGGAAACACGTGTGAAGGGATGCTGTTGAGGCTAGAAAGTTTTACCAACCTCAGAAATTATGAGTGAAATGAATGAATGTGGAGAAATGCTTGTTTTGGCATTTGAGAACTACTGACTTATTTTACTCCAGTGTGCCTCAGGATTGTAGGAAAATTAAATAAGAGCAATGCAAGAATCATGCAGAGCGTGATTTGAAGCAGAACCGAGGCAGAGATACTCCAGGCTTTGCATTTGTGTAGAGTAGGAAGGTGTCTGTTTGTTTCCTAAACACAAGTTCCTAAATATCAGATCAGTAGGAAAAGCCAAAAGAGAAATGTTAAGTCTGAATTGAATATTTTGTTTCATGGATGTGACCAGATTTGACAGATAATAGTAATTCCTCACATTTGCTTTGTATAGGGCTTTGAAGTTTTTGAAGCAAATTATCTCCTTTGATCCTTGCAACAATCCTAGAAATTAGATAAGGATTCTCTGATCCCATATTGCTGAGTGATAATTACATGGTTCAGCTTTGCATACAGTGTTTCGACTGAACAATAGACACATTCTGTGTGTTACTGAGGTCATAGATGCTGGCCTAGACATCAAACAGTTTCATGGTACTTGGGATTGAAGATTCTTTAGAGAGTGCCTTTTCTCCTTTCTTTACAACACCCTCTCTATACATACTGAGATAAATTAGTCATGTTTCTCTTTCCCTGCCAAACACGGAAATAGATGCTCTTGTATGCACCTGCCCTCAACTGCACCGTCACCCAGACGTCGTTAATGTCCTTGCTTTGATGTCCTTATCCACTTCACCACATCTCACAGACCCCGCAGCTCTCCTAATCAGTTCATCACCAAGTCCTGCTAACTTTGCCTTCTAGGTCATAATGTCAAGTCAGTCTACATCATCAACAGCATAAGCTATCAGTTACCACTGAACACTGTCTTCACTGATGTCTCACTCTTTACCTGTAAAGATCTGCTTTCCAAGCCACAGTCAGAGCATAAAAACAAAAAACTTATTATAGTTTATATAGCCTATCAATGTCATTCCACTGTCTATATCTCTATGTCTAGCTCCTATCCCTCATTCCTTTAGTTTGTTCTCTAACTACTAGGGCTTTTCCTTGTTCTTTTTAGCATGTTCATTTTGTAAAATGCCTTTGAGTATGCTGCTTTTTTTCCTTAGAATAATCTCTCCCCCCCCCACTGCCCATTTCTCCCTCTCTCCTCCCTGATTTAGATACACCACACTTAACTTAGTTATTCTCTAATCATTTTTTATATGCCCAAGCCAGAATAACTTTCTCAGTGAAGGTTCCCTTTCTACCTACAGTAGATCCAACATACTTTCTTTGATGCTTTCATAGTGCCTGATTTTTCTTTATAAATTTTTTCTTTATAAAATTAATCACTGTTGCAATTTTACATTTTTTATGTGAACATTAATTAATATCTCTCTCTGAGTAATTTTAAATTGTATGAGTTTTGCTTTAACCAACCATTACATCCCTAAAACCCATTAAAGCTCTTGACAGTTGATAGAGTCTCATCAAATATTTGTGGGCAAAAAAGAGGGAAGGAAGAAATGAAGGAAGAAATAGAAAAAGGAAAGAAGAATGGAAGGAGGAAGGAAGCAGAAAAATGTCTCTAAAATGATATTTTAACACTTATGATGAATGCTGCAAAGTAACTATGAAATGAATAAGCTATATATTGGTTCCCTAGGCATAAAACACTAGAGGCAACAAAATGAAATAGACATAAACCCTGACTTTCAGTTTTTGGGCAATCAGAGACAATGACAAACAAATAACTATAAAGCCACATGGTGACTATTTTGTAGCAGCATACACTGACACACAGACACGTGTATGAACGAAAGAACCTGTTTCATCAGGCTGGATGAAGTCAGAGTCTACAGAGAAGAACTTATGTTTAGTAACTTAAGAACTATCATGTATTTATTGTCATTTATACAGTCAGGTAAATATACATGGTATTTCTTAAGTTATGGAGAATTCATGCTCAGTGAATTTTAAAAAGAATCTTATTTGTTGAAGGAATCTTCTAGCCAGAAATTAAAGTAAAGAAATAAATTATAATATACAGTTCATCATTAAGGACATATACTATCTACTTACCTTTCTTGGAAATGGATAATGGGGCAATGTTTCAACATAAGGCACTTATGCCAAAAGTAGATAAAGATGTTTTCAAGAAGGCCTGTGGTTAACACATAATGATTTTAAAACAATATAAATAGTGAGATTGTTTCTCTCTCATTGGCTTTTGGGCAAGTTACTATTAATGCGTATGTAACAAGGGTCTGGTATTTCCAACTGGTGTATCTCCAGTTAGCACAGTATCTAAAATTTTGTCATTGAGAAAACTTTAAAATTAATAATATTTAATAAATGAATTAATGGTGCTTACCCAAACTACACCAGCCAAACCAGCAATGGTAGCACCTGTGTTCCCCTAGACTAGTCTGCCCTCATCAGTTCAGCGCCTGCTGAGTCACCGTAGCTTCCTTCAGGGGCCTCGCATCCAGGCACTGCAATGCCTCTCTGTGTCAGTACTTCAGACAGTTTTTGGAGAAACAGGTGGGAGAAGGCCTAAGTTAACAGTCCCTGTGCTAGGGTTGCCACTTACTACTAATGCACATGCATAACTGGGGTGAAGGTTTTTCGCTTTGGCAGCAGCCTTCTTAATAATCAATGCCTTAAAATGATTTTTAGCTCATGCTCACTTTTGACGAACGTTAATATGTTGAGTCTTTCTTTAGCATTACTGAAATTCAAAATATAATAGATGTTGTGCCTAAAAACAAAGTAATAACTCCATTATGTTTATTTTTAGCCTAACCATCCTTTCCCCCTATACATACTTAACACTACTTTAGAATTTGATGAGTCTAGACTTTACTTCTGACACTGGGCCCAACACTCCAATATTGTGGGCCAGGAAATTTTTTTTTTCACATTATGAAATCTGCTGTAAGTTCTCTTATTTTTATTCATTTTTTAATTGTAATGTTTCTACAAAAGACAATATTTTACTAAGGAGTTAGTAGGTTCAAACAATATAACCATCTTAAAAGAGCCCAGACACTTAGTATACTTAGTAAATGTTTTCTGGATCTAAAGTTTATTGGTTGATGTAACTATTTATTTCTTTAAATGAAGCTTTATGCCTAAGTAATATGTGTATAAATATGTGCATATGCAGTAGAAATGATCACTTGTTGATTTTAAAGATGCGTAGAAATACCACATGTTCTCACTTATTGGTGGGAGCTAAAAATTAATATATAAATTCACTCACACACACACACACAAAACCGGGGGGGGGGGGAGAAGATATAACAACCACAATTACTTGAAGTTGATACGACAAGCAAACAGAAAGGACATTGTTGGGGGGGGGAGGGAGAAGGGAGGGAGGTTTTGGTGATGCGGAGCAATAATCAGCCACAATGTATATCGACAAAATAAAATTTAAAAAAAAAACAAAAAAAAAGATATTTTCCAAATCAATTGCTAGTTGTGTTATCCATTACAATGCAGATTTAAAACTAAATTTCCAGAATATTTGCTACAACAGCTTGGAATTCGTTTGAGGATTCTTCAATCT
Organism: Cynocephalus volans; assembly: GCF_027409185.1. NCBI lineage: Eukaryota > Metazoa > Chordata > Mammalia > Dermoptera > Cynocephalidae > Cynocephalus > Cynocephalus volans. The sequence continues at coordinate 69,166,956 of NC_084460.1, forward strand.
TAAGAATGTGTGCAGATGATGTGAATAAAACAATACGCCATTAATATGACTGGAATATATTTTTTAAATCACTAAAAGTTGAGTTGTATTTGGTAAAAGGCCGACTATAAATTTGTATAGCCGTGTGTTTTGAATCAGCCCTGCACTCAGGAATGTATTCAGATCAATTTGTGTATTGCAAAAATGCATGCTGTGCTCCAGGTCACTCAGCTGATTCTAGAAAATACATGTCATGTCATCACTAAGGCTTTACAAGGAAAGGTCTGCCTAGCAAAATGAGTCTAGAAAGTAACATGAGTCAGAAAGCACCAGGCCACTTACTTCACCCTCATATCTGTCTCTGCTAATGTTGCTTTCCAATATGAATGCAGTTTCTGGTGAATTTCCTTCATGCTTTGAAGCCACATGCAGTGAGGGACCATGTGGTCCTCCTCCCATGCTTGCACTGGGCGTTACAGAGCGGGTGGAGGGGAGAGGACAGGGCAGCTGCTCAGAGGAGCAGGAGAGACGGAAGCCAATACATCTTAAGACAGAGTTTGGTGTAACACGAGAAAAACACACATGCACACGCATGCTCACACATGAGCACACTTCAAAAAGTTCATGGAAAGATTCATATTATCTTTCAATTCTATTCTTCCATGAACTTTTCGAAGTACCCTCTTTTGTGTGTGTGCGTTCATGTTTTTAAAATTCAGAAGAATTAACTTGTGTTCTGACATTACGAACAAAAATCATTAATCTCTCCCCCGAATAACGATGATAAAAACACAAAATTTTTTGATATGTACGCCAGTAAGACTTCTGGAAAAGGTATCTCAGTCTTGGCATGAGTTGTCTTTAGAAAATGAGAGATCATTTGATACTAAGCGCCTAGACATCTGGATGAATAAATCTATTCTGCTTTGCTTTCAATTCACACTTCACACTTTAAAATTTGATGGGAGGTGCTATAATACTTGATGTAAGGACACTTGAGCAGACAAATGGTTTGCTAGTTTCAGTGGGCATTACTGCTGCCTCCTCTGCATCTATTTCCTCTTTCCCCCTCCTCAACAAAACCCCAGCTTTTCCAGTCACTGGACTTTGCTGATGTGAACCCACATTAGTGGCAAAGATAGACTCTTGTGAGCCTAATCTAGTCAGCAATCAGTACATCTTCCAAAGGTCCAAAGGTCATGTGGCCTAATCAGGATGCCACTCTCCTGACTGTGGTGATAGGTTTCTCCGTGTGATTGGGCACGTGGCCTAAGAGCGCCCTATTGTGGGAACTCCAAGACCAATGTCCAGTGGCTGGAAAAGAGAAGTTCTCTCTCCAGAGATTTTGTCTGTGAGCACAGAATCATGCGGTCCATGAGCCTCCAGCTGCCACACCTCTGTCATGAGGAAAGCCTGCCCGAGACACAGTTGACAGACAGATAAGACAAAGCTGAACGAATCTTAGAGAAATAGAATCATGCCTCTGAAGAAATCACGAAACAGGCTCAAACCATGTCTGAATCTCTGTTGCTACATAAACCTAGCATTCTCTTTGTTGTTTAAGCCATTTTGAGAAATGCTTTCTGATACCGAATGTTGAGAACCTCGCAAGGAAGACACTAGCCTCACTAAGATTCTTACATGACCTGCCTGTGCCATCGGCACGGTGTGGTCCGCACCACGCTCAGCCAGTGACTGCACCGGCCATCCCTATATATAGGATCCGAACCCGCGGTCTCGGCGCTACCAGCACCGCGCTCTCCCCAGTGAGCCACGGTGCCCGGGGGCCGGCCCCCTGTAGTTCTTTTTTTTTTTTTTTTTTGTCCTTTTTTTGTGACCGGTAAGGGGATCGCAACCCTTGGTGTGGTGTCGCCCTCACCGCGCTCAGCCAGTGAGCACACCGGCCATCCCTATATAGGATCCGAACCCGCTGCGGGAGTGCCGCTGCGCTCGCAAGCGCTGCACTCTCCCGAGTGCGCCACAGGCCCCCCCCCCCTCGCCCCTGCAGTTCTTTTAAAAGCAAATAAGATAATACATGAACATGCTAAGCAGTGTAAAAAGTCCTGTGTAAGTGTACAGGTTTTACAAAATATTTATTTTTAATTTTGGACTTTAGGATACTACAGATCACAGAAGTGTGTAGCTTTTTATTCTGGCAAAATAATACTCTAATTCTGTAATATTGGTCCAATATTACAGTTCTGACTTAAGGTTGAAAAAATGCTTCAATAAGTGCATTTAAGTAAATAATCTGTATAATAATCTGTATAATCTGTATAATAATATAATTTCTCATTATGCTAAATATATTAAATGTTTTTATTGAAAGACTAATAAATATTGAAAATGCATATTTCATTAACATTTTAATAACTTTGGAAAGTTTCCAGAGAAAGGGTACTCCCATTTCTCTTAAAAAAGTAGGTAATTATTTTTTTACATACACATATTCACACATATTGTACACACACTCAGATATTTCACTTTTCATAAGATATAGAAAGATCAATATAGTCCAATTTGTCAATGTGGGCCTGAAACTGGAAATAAAGAAAGGTTTTAATTTGTCATACTGTTAAAATTGATGATTTAGAACTGTCAATTCTGATCTGTTAATATGTTTCTGCAATTTTACTTATTCTAAGAGTAATATGGTCATGAAACAATTTAAAATTACTAAACAGAGTCATATGATCTCAATTTCCTTTTCAGAAAGACATGTTAAAGGTCATGAAGGTACAAAAATGCAAATTAAAAGCAGATTCAATAGCATATACATTTCCTACCAGATACACAGGCCCTTTGGGAGTGTCTTGCAAGGCAATACCCTCTTGCTCTCCTTCTGTGAGGCCCATTCTCATGGTTACACATTCATTACAGACTGAAAAACACACCGACTAAGCAAAGTCCATCAGACTCCAGTCCTGGAAATGCGGAGCTGACACCAAGAGAGGCTAGACCACATCTGCTGGGGACTGAACCAGGAAAGAAGAGGGCATCATTCACAGAGAAGCCAAGAAAGCCTTTCTGCAGAGTTGAGAAAACAAACGCAGACCCCACAGAGACACTTGGCTCCTGGAGCCAGGGGACTCCAGTCAGGACAGCAGCTCTGTCTCCTCAGGGTTCCACTAGGGGTCCCAATACACTGAGTAAGTTTCCTGTTTGTGTACAGTTAGCTTGGATGTGTATCTGCTCTCTAGGCACTAAGACTAAAGAAACATACAAACAGTGACAGCAACGTATAAGAACAAGTAGATATTTACTTCCTGGACATATACATTCTATATTTTTTGATCACTAAATTCATTCAAGAACTGTCTGGTAAAGCAGTAATTAGAAATGTGAAAAGAATATCATATATGAGGGAAATTTTTAATCAAAGGATTATTTATGATAATAAAATCTGAGGAATTATCAATATTACTCACTATTAGTTAAATGAGTTATTGTACACCAATATAATGACATTTTGCTACTTTTAAAATATTTCTTTTCAATAACATTCAAAAATTCGTAGAATTTTGTGTAAGTAAAAAAGCAGAACATAAAACAATGTTTTCCTTACATACATATGCATAGACAAATAAAAGAATGCAGTAAACTAAAATACCAAGAAGTTGTTGCTGAGCAAGTACATTGTAGGTATAGTGTGTTTTCTTCTTCATACTTTGAACAACTTTCTACTGTAAGAGTGCACTGATTTTTAGCCATACAAAAAATAGGAGAGCAGACTTGGTAAAAATAGGTTTGCTGTTTATCTTGCAACATATAATCTACCTTCTTTCTCCATCTTGTTTATATTCTCCAAATTCCAATACTTTCCAAAGCTGACATCTTCAAGCCAGAATCTTGCTTTTTGAAATAGCTGTTTGTTTTTTACCATAACTAGTCAGTTGTTAATCACATGTAATACATGTTCCCTAAGGATTACGTTAGTCTGTAAAGATTTTTTAAAGATAGAGCTATCTTTGTAGAGAGAGCTATTTTCAAATCCAGGACATACTGAGTACTTTGGCCTGGTTAATCTATTTGAATAATCTTGTGTAAATTAGGAACGATATTACTAAATCTAAAGATTGTAAGGCAAGTAAGTGAAAGAATACATCATCAGCTTTTATTTTCTGCCTCCTTCAAGGAAAGAAGAATAATGTAAAAATATTTTGAACTATAGATAATTAAACATAAATTTTAAGTGATTTGTTTTTATCTTTTCAATTCTTGAAAATAGTACATTTCAAAAAAAAACTTGTTCATTTACGTTTAAGCATCTAATGGACGTAAAACTCTGCTACTATTTCTTTTCTTTTCTTTTTTTTTTTGTGATCGGTAAGGGGATCGCAACCCTCGCCTTGGTGTCGCTCACACCGCTCTCAGCCAGTGAGCGCACCGGCCATCCCTATATAGGATCCGAACCCGCGGCCTCGGCGCTCCCAGCACCGCACTCTCCCAAGTGAGCCACGGGGTTGGCCCTACTATTTCTTCTTACACTAACTAATCACTCACTCAATAAAATTATAAAATTTAGTAATAATAATGCCTTTTACATTTTACTATTTGCTTCCAGTTGCTGAAATGTAAGCATATTTTTCTTTTAGTGGGGAAAAATGTGACAGTAATGCAGAAATCACATAGAAGAACACAGGCTTCCCACACGAGTCTTCTAACCCTCACCCAGTTATCGAATAACTTGTTTTTTTGCCTTCTAACAACACTAACGTAAAACTCATGAAGGGAAGAAAGAAATTCATTATGTGTTGCAAACTTACTGGACATGAAATGGAATAGGGAATCTCAAGAATAAAGGCAATTAAGAAAGTAGTGGATAGGAGAAAATAAACACAAACGCACATCTGCCCACCACATACATGTGAAAATGTGAACATTGTGTATATCAGATGAAAGCCTCATTGGCACTTTTTAATTGAAAGAAGACGATAAAATCAGATACATTTGAAAATTTAGTGAAAGGAGGTAAAATAGTAATATGAACTCTAACTTTTCTAAAGAAATTACATTTCAAATCTGTTGGCAAGATTATCATTTTATTTTCAGTTTTGGTAAAAAGGCTGATGTCCCTTTGGGAAATGAATACCTTGATTTTCAAAATGGAGAACTTTATGAAGAAACTTTTAGTATTTTCTTTAAAAGTGCTGAAGTTGTTATAAACAGAAATCAAGACTGCAAGGACTACTGATTTTAAAACCTTGTTTTCTCAGTCTAATTCCAACATGTTGTTTCAGAAAAAGAACTAATTAGCAGTTTTATCTTGTCCTGGAGTATTGTGGTTGTCTCATTCACCTTTTCAGTATGCACTTTTATGAGAGCAATCTGACACACCAAGTTCTGACGTCTTCTCCATGCTCAGGAAGAGAAACCATCCACGGTCCTGCTCTCTTCTCCCCCATCTGCAAAGCTGGTAGACCCTTTCTGACTGAGGTATGTTGGCTTTTCCTTTTGGCAGGTACAGGAATGGTCACACTCTTTCTCAGTGGCCAGTTAGAGCAAGTATACGAGGATACTTGAAAAAGGTCATTGAAAAATAGAATTAAAAGGAAATACAAATCTTCCCATGAACTTTTTGAAGTACTGTCACATATACAATCATATCTTTCTGGGTTGATGGGGTTCAGGACATAGTACCCCAAAACATGGCACCATGGCATCTGAGAAAACAGCAGGAGCAGGAAGTTCTCTCTCACCCTCTCCTCATCATTTTCCTCTGAAGCAGGTCAAGAAATCTTCATTTGAGAGGTACCCTCCCTATACCCCAAAAAAGGTCAGATCCTTGCCTCTGAAGGCACAAGGAAACAGAGAAAAAACAGGCCTTGCTGTGTTCTTCCAGTTTATTACCATTAGATTACACCCCCTTTGTCCAATTTTACCTCTCCATGAATATCCACCTGTGTGTCATCCCAAAGCATAAAAATGTACAGTTTACCTAGTTTTTTTTGTTCTTTATGTTCTTATGAAGGCTCCTGAATCACGTAAAATGTGTATTAAATACAGGTTTATGCCTTTCTCTTGTTAATCTGATTGTTGTTATAGAGGCCTCAGTCAAGAACTCAAGATGAAAAGATCTTTATGTTTCCCTACACTGTCCTATTTGGAAGGTCAGGACCACCGGACACTTAAGGCGGGTTGAAGGAAGAAGGCACATGTGAGCAGGTGATGGCCACAGATCAGAGAAAGAGATGTGTTTCCTGGTGCTGGAGGGACAGATAGCTGCTTAGAAATGGAGGAGACCAGTGTCCAGTCCTAGGCAGGACACAGAGAGATGGCAGGACAACCCATGAGAGGGGCACATGGCTGACAGGCCAGAGAGCTTTGATAGACGTCTTCTGAGGCTGAGATTCTGGTGACCCAGCACCTGTGCAGGTTCTGTGCAGGCCTATCCTTTACTCCGTGAGCACTGCAGATAGATGACCATGGAGCATCAGCACGGAAGATCGCCACTGACGGCCAGAGGCAGGGGTTGCAGTGTGAGCATCAGAACCAAGGAAGGGATGGCTCTTCCCCCTGTAGCCATAGGACACTGGCACTGTCAGATGAAGGGGCAGAAGGAGCCTTACCAGGGGTAGTGTGTGAAGCTGGATTGAATCAGATCTAAATAAACTAAGTAATGTATTGTGTCCTGCAAATGTGTAAAAAAGACCTATTAAAATGGAAAGAAAATGAAAACCTTTAATACAATGCTGATAATTTTACTCAACTCTAACACCACCTGGTCAATTTAAAAGAAACTTGTGGAAAATATGGTAGAGGACAGAACCTCTGGCACTGTCTCTGGGGTTATTTGGGGAGGAAATGCAGACATTTTACATAAGCAGCACAAGAACTGAGTAAGAGAGGTACATACTCTATAACTACTTTCTTAGTGAATTATAAAGTGTCTCACAGCTAAATAAATCAGTGTAGGCTTAAAATGGGCTGCCATTGGTTTTGACCTTTGAAGACAGCCAAATTGAAAGTCACCTCCCCTTTCCACCTCGTTTCTTCTGCCATTTCTGGCTCTCTCACCTCCTCACCCCCTCACTAATGCCTGTAGTGTGTTCACCCACAGACATATGTTCCTCTCTCTCTATGCCTCGTGTCTCCTGTCGACTTGGGTAAGTGTACGACAAACACGGAATGTGATGGCTGCTGTTTCACATCCTCATAATTTAATTCTGTTTATCTGTAGCATCTTCCACTTCTGCTTGGTTTCATCCAGTATGCATCTCAAATACACTATTGCATTTTTAGATGATGTTTAATTGATTATCTTCAGGTTTAGTCTATTCTCTTCCCCAGTTCTATGGCCTTCAAAATTCATATAGAATGTGGTGACTCTAGTATTTTTTCTAAGGTATTTGACTTTAGAAGTTTGTTCCAAGTGTAGTAGAAGACTCTAGATTCTTTGGATCTTCAACATCAGCCCTTATATCTTAATTGTCAACCTCAGATACGAACTTCCATATGCATATTGATCTAACATAATTAATCTTTCTCCATGAGAATTAATAAGCATGGACTTGGGCTGAAGGTCCACTGAATAAAACTAAAAAGCTACACAAGTCCAATGTGATAGGACTGTGATGTTGAGCACGACTAGTTAATAAGGTGCCACCTACAATGCCATACCAAGAGGGATGGTCACCCACGTTCCCTGCTGCCAGCAGGCATAAGCACTGGTACTGTGATAATAAGCATGATGGATTGAATTTCATTAAAACACCAAGGAAAGTCCTCTAAAATGGCTCTTAATTAAATGATCTCCAGCTAAGCAGCAGTCAAAATGTAAACTTCCCTACATTCTATTCAATTGAATGTCATGTTGAGTTCAGGGCCCCTGGGGGTAGGGCTTTAACTAACAACAATGCTTCCTGTTTACATGGGTCTTTCCATATGAGATCTTTGCAGTGCTTTACAAATATCAGCTATTACCTCACACAGTGAGTCAATCACAGAACTGGGGATAGAATCCAAGACTCAAAACTCCCCACTATTTGTAAGAATAGTTCTATAAACATCACAAGTTGTCTACTGTTATATGTATCTTAAATGGGGAAAATAAAGTTTGACATAAATTCTTTGACTTATATAATTGTCTTAATGCGAAATAAAATTGCCCATTGAAGCATTCACTTTTCTATTTTTCAAGAAATAGCCATTTTTGTAATTCTGATATCAATTACCCAGAGTAATCACAGGACTAAATTGTCTGTTCACATGAATACAATCTTCTGGTGTTCACATAATAATTCCCTATTAGGCAGCAAATTAATACATTTGAGTCTGCCTTGATCAATTTGTAGTCAAGCTAATAGATAACTTATCAATCTTATGATTTATGGATTCAGCAATGTAACAGGCTCCAAATCTGGATTTCGATATGTTCATTCTTTTGTTCTCAGGACTAACTGCTGATTTTGCACGTATATAAACAGCATCTTTGAAGACATAATTTATCAGTTTCTTGATTTGGGATATATAGAAAGACAAATGTGGGCATAGTTTAAGATTCACCCCTCATTATACACACCTTTCTGATTTTTTTTTTTTTTTTTTACTTTTAAGTCATATTGGTCATCTTAAATTGCCCCTATATTTCATAAGAAACGAGAAAACATGATTTACTAAGTATAAATTATATTAGAAGGTTTGGTAGGAAAAAAAGTTTTGTTTTTTTTCTGAGTTATTTCTTTGACAATTTCTTGGAAAATTTTTAAAGTACCATATGCATTCCTATGAATATTCATGGTTTGATACTTTTTTGCAAAGCTGTAGAACACAGTTCAGTAAGATCTGTTGCTCAGAGAATAGAAAAGGTGTAAGAGAAAGAACATATCTAAGGTACCAAAACAATTTTTTTTTTTTTTTTTTTTTTTTTTTTTTTTGCCAAATACCTTTGCTTTGCTTCCTGGCCACATGAAACTGCATAATCCATCTTTGGCTACAGTTATTCCTGTACCTGACTTTTTTCTCCTAGTAACATATTAGTGATTTAAGGCTGACTCTATACGGAATTCATCCATGGAGCCCCAGGAGTGCCTTTTATGGTTCCTTAAATACTAAGGTCATTATATGTTATCTGAATGATTAAAATCACTACATAAGTAAAAAGGAAAACCCCCATTTAAAGAGTAGCTACAATATTATCACTTTGTCCTGTTCAAGATGTGGGCTATAGTACCACATTAATCATATTGCAAAAAAAAATTCAGAAAAAATAAAAGTAATGGGTTTAGAGAAAAGAATGGTTCTAAAGCATTGTCGAAGTTCCATGGACAGGATCCGCACAGGTTTCTGTAGTCTTGTTCTATTTCAGCCAATTTCATTATACTTTGAAACACTTATTGCAATGCTCATAATTTATGATTACTAACACTGTGTATTTAGTCAACACAGTACTTTTTTTCTTTAACTTTGCAACATTTAGAGACGTCAAAATTTCTAGTCTAACGAGCCATAATGAGGTTTCCCTTGCCTCCAATCTTGAAGAAGGCCGTGCAGTTTAATGACCTAATGTAAGTAAAAAGCACTATCATAATTAAAATAGCTACTTCCCTATTTTTACATTTCTTAATAAGTTAAACTATGGAATGTTGCTAGCATATTCAGAATTCCAAATGATCAAATAGCCAAAAAAAAGTTTTGCAGAATTTAAGAAAATAACAGAATTTTTATTTTTTAAATTTCCTTGAATCATAAATTAATATTTTTGTATGACATTCCTTGGAAAATGTAATCTATGTCATGAAATGACATTCCAGGAAAAGGGTAAATTCTAAATCAAGGGATTATCAGTTAACAAAGCTATGCTGGTTTCTAAATTATGTAAATTTTGTTGTTCACAAGAGTTAGTCATTTTGTAAAAGAATCTCAGCATTCGCAATTTGACGTTATCAACTGAATTGTTATATTGCAGTCTTTTCATGGGAATCTGAACTCTTGAAATTATTGGCAATATATACTTTGAGACATGCACCTTTAAATTGTACCTGAATATTTTTAAATAAGTTTTTCCTCCTTTATGAAAGAAACAAATAGTGCAGGATATTTTAACTGCGAATGAGGGAAGCTAAATAATCAAAGAATGTCACCAAAATAAACTGCAAATCAGCAGCAAACACCTAGCAATGTTCTGCTAAGCAGAAATTAAACTGGAAAGCCAACCTGTCAGCAGAATGAATAGGTGGAGAGTCAGAATTCCAGCTGTAAGACTTAGTTTAATTTTCTTCCCTGATAACCTCTACCACAGGCTGTTATTTTAAAGTCACTTGGCGACTCACCTAGACAGACACCTATTACGAAAGCAACCACCTTCTTGCAGCATATTTAGTAATTATATTCATCTTGATAACATCCTTCTTGACAATTTTATCATTGATGGAACCCTCCACCTGTGAAGGTTATTTGGATTTTCCCCCTTTCTGACCTTATGTGCTGTCAAGCAAATACTGTTTGTTATGTTATCTTGGGAAATTGCTGCACTTCTGCAGGAACTGTGGCAAGGATTATTTATTTTCTGCAGTCCATATATGCCTGTCACGTCTGCCCTAATGGAGTGGAAGCAAGGACTTCTGCCCTCTTCAACTATGCTTATTTTTAACCCAATTTCATGAAGGTCCAGGAACACTATATCAGGACTGGGTGGCTATCAAGCCGAGGATTGCAATTCTAATCTTTTCTCCTCTAAATCATTGTTCAGATCTAACCACAACAAAGTTGAAGAGGTTTTAAATCGGCCAGTGTTTTCACATTTCTCAAGTGTGTTTCTATCATTTGGCAGATAACATGAACTTACTGTGAGGACATTTTCTCGTCACTTCCTACAATCGGTTCATGGCAAATACACTGCGGCTGTCATCTTACAAGTGAGCTCTCTTCTCTCTAAATGACTTGCAGACTCTAGCGCCCACCACATGTGGCCATTACTATCCTGGTGCACACAACGCACTCTACACATGGGCCTGCCCTCCAGCTCAGTGGCCTCTGTCTGTTGACCACTCTCCCCCTTTTGCTGTCTGGAAACCAGCAGCCCCTGCCCCGGGCCCTCAGAGGAAGAACAAGGAAGAGGAGGAAGAGAAGGAAGAAAAGGAAAGTATTAAAAACAAGGCAAAACAAAACAAAAACTCAGTTTCTACTTTCCAAACCCAAGTCCTGGCTGCCTTCTGTGGCAAAATTTTGAAGTGCTTTGGAGCTCATCATTATGATGGGAGATGTAGGAGTCAAGGGTGTTGATAAAAGGAAAACCCAGGACGTAGTGTCCGAGTTGAAGAGTAAGGTGCAGCCAGGTGATGAAGGATGGGGAGGAGGAAGGCCGGGAAGAACACGTAAATGCAGAGAAGACATTTCTGAAGGGCTCCAGGCACAGCATGTTGCACCTGGTGAGCCACATGGGGTCAGAGGAACTACAGCAGATGATGGGTCACCAACTATTCAGGTCTGCCTGGTTCTGTCCTCCTTTCAAAAAGGAAAATCCTGCATCCCTGGAAGCCCCTCAACAATGTGCAAACCAGTATAACCTCATATCAAACATATCAGCCCCTATCATAGCTCAGACTGGCCCTCCTTGGAATTCGCAAATTTCTAAATTTCTGCCACAGGAGTCATGAACCACTTCCTCATCAGAATGTCCTATGCTGAACAAGACTCTGTTGTAATTTTTTTAAGGTAATTGCAAAAATATCGATCAGATTGCCACAGCTTTACCCTATTGACACTAGAGCAGTTCATGCTGGCTCAGCTGTCTCCTTTCTTCTGTGGTTCCTGGAACAGAGGTCATGGTTGGGAAGCAGAATTCTGTCCAGAGACAAAGCTTTGCTGGGTGCCACAGCATTCACCACACATATGGATCTCCTCTCTGTGTCTTTCCATATGTTCATAATTTCTATTTGAAATTTCTGAGTCTCAATGTTGCCCTGCCCGCAGCTCATTTGGACAGCATTTGAATATTGAAGTGTGAGACACTGTGCTCAGTCCTTGAGATACGCTCATGAGCAAGTAATGTTCTTGGCCCATAACAAGATCACATTCACTGAGGAGCAGAAGGATAGGAAAGAGAAAGAAGCAAAAACAATTGCATCCCTTCAACATAGTGCGATACAGAGATGTGTGACGCTTACGTGAGCACACTGGAGCAGAAAATTTGAGGGTAGAAATTCCTGGAGGTATGTTCTGGCAAGACTGGCTTTCACAACCCTAATTCTTTCAGCACTTTTATCCCATTATTCAGTAACTCTGTGGAGACATCAGTCCTATACAATTCTTCTTTTCTTTTATCTTTTTTTTGCTAGTTCCTTTAATTTTACTGACTCATTTTACTCTTGTTTTAAATATGTACAGATCATGAGAGGTCCTTAGTGAGAGTCTCAGTAAGTTCAAACAGCTGGATTTTTCTTTCCATTGTATCTTCTCAAATATATGATGCTTCACATGAGCTCCCATTGCCTCAGCACTTTTTCATCCTCTATTTTCTGGCTTTTCTTTCCACTCTAATAAAAGGGATTGTAGTTATTTTGAAAGGTTACCAATGACTTTCTTACTGCCCATGTCACTTCTGCATTTAGCATTCCTTTGGCCTCTTGGCTAAACTTTTGTCTTCCACAGATTTTTGCACTGAAATGTGCCTTCCAGTTTATAGCCAAAGAAACTTCCATAAAGCACTGTACACATATAATTCCTGTATTTATGCAACTCCACAGCCTCCATTAAAATACCAAGACATTATAATATTCTCTAGCTAAGCTCTCACTTACTTCGCTGTCTTTGTCTTTCCCTACTCACCCTCTTGCAGAAATGCTCCCATCTCACCACGCTGGTATATTCACCATCGCCCAAAGGTTGGGTCTTAACTTCAACTATCATGACTTGTCAATTACTAATCCTTGTACATTGAACATATTCCTCTTTACTTCTCTACATTGTCATTGTCCTTTCATTTCCCAAGGAAAGTGTGACTGTCTTTTGAAGGTTTCTCTGACCACTCTGGTCTGTGATACCTTCTCTCCTATGATTTCTTATGACATTAACTGGCTGCACTATTAGCACTGAAATAATTTCATTCTGCTTTGTATCAGCAGTTTCCGTTTGATGTGCAATAGACTGCTTGAGAGTAAGGACTGACTCCCTCATCAGTGATGTCCTTTCAAACATATTACTTATACACGTATTATTTGATTTGAAAATTTTAATTATGAATGACCAGTGATATCTGTTCAGATCCTATGTTGACTTGATTTTTTCATCGTTTTTATCAATCACCTGGTTACCCTAAAATATTTTTAAAGGTTATTTTTTGGAGCAGTTTTAAGTTCACAGCAAAATTAAGCAAAGGTTCCTCATACATTCTCTGCCCCAACATACATAGACTCCTCCTGCTATCAATGTCCTGTAGCAGGGAGCTATATTGTTATAATCTATGAACCTACATTGACAACGTCATGATTACCCAAAATTCACAGTTTACGTGAGGATTCACTCTTAGTGCTGTACCTATGGGTTTGAACAAATGAATAATGACATGTATCCACTATTAGAGTATCCTACAGCCCCTGAGATATTTTTACAAGAGTTTAATTTTAAAATAATCAGCAAGTCATCATCCAGACCAGTGGCCGAGCATAGGAACCCCTTTGTATATGTCAGAATTAATAATATTTTAAATTATAATGAGGTCGACATGGAAGCCGGATAGTGATTGAAGTATTGGGTTCTGGAGGCAAGGTGCCTGCATTAATCCTTGATCACTATCCATGATTCCTTGGGCTAGTTACTGAATCTCCTTCTTACAAACAAAAATTTTAATAGTATCTAACTCATGATCAATCAAGAGGCTTAAATGAAGATAATGCCCTAAAAATTTCATAGAGCAGTTCTTGGTACCTGATAAGTACTCAGTGAATGTTAACTCTACTTTAAAAATCAATGCGTATATAATATTACCAGCAGTCTACGGACATGAGAGATATAATAGAAACACAAGAATTTGATAGTTGCAAAAAATCAAAAGTACTCTATGCATCCATTTATTGGAATATTTTATAATAATGATTTCTAAAGACTCTTTGCTCATCTGCTGTAAACTAAGGCCTGTCTCTATAATATATAGAGTTTTAACTATCTCTGAAACATCCCTCTTTTCCTATTTCTCTTAGTCAGAATTATAGTTCTGGGTTGAGCGAAATGGAGTGATAGTAACTTTGGAAACCTCTAGAGGGAAATAGATCTACTTAGGTTAGATCTAAAACCTTACACTACAAATAATTGGGCAGCTATTACATGTGATGTATTCCTTTGGTCTTAAGCTGAATTCTGTGCCCTGTATTGTTTTCTCAATTGGGGAACGTTGAGCATAACCAAACAGCTATGCTACACAAGTGGCCATTGACTAGGGTTCAATCAATGAGGTCAACATGCAGCCAAAGGCAATTCTCCAGGGATCAGTGTTGCTGGCTAGTGACATGGTTTTCCTGAGAAGTTCTAACTACTGAACATGAGAGTTCTGAAATGTGTGGATTACTTAATAGCTCAAAGTACAAAACAAAAGCATCAGTCACTTGGCATAATAAATTGTGGTGAAGTACAAATGCATTTACATTCTATAAGCAGAAAAGATAGTCTTAATCTCGTAATTAGTAAATCACTTAATATTTGCAACTTATATAAGATGTGAAAGAACATCCTTAAATTAAGAATAATTTACACAGCCAACCACATTTAAAACTTTGGTCCTTTCAAGACAAATAATGATGTTTAAATCTAAGGATTCACCTCCACCTATAATTTACACCAAATCATTAACATGCACATAGAAGAAATAAGATTATGAAATTGGAATAGCTTAATCAAAATACTAAGAAAAGTTCCAAAAATACGTTAAGTACTAATTCTGAAATCTGTGAACATTTTTGGTTTGAATATTTTGTTTTGTTGTTTTTTAAAAAGAGAACATCATGCTGTATGCCACAACCTCTGTGACATATGCATCTCATCTGTACTATACGATATCTGATTCTTCATTGGTATTAAAAATCCATTGTCTGCACGAGGAGCTGTGCTGACTATTGTGTAAAGGCTACTTCCAAATGTGTGTGTGATGGAATGGCACCTCATGAAACTTAGAAATATTACCCAA
This sequence comes from Cynocephalus volans, assembly GCF_027409185.1. Classification (NCBI taxonomy): domain Eukaryota; kingdom Metazoa; phylum Chordata; class Mammalia; order Dermoptera; family Cynocephalidae; genus Cynocephalus; species Cynocephalus volans. The sequence goes on from NC_084460.1 coordinate 69,182,053, forward strand.
GAAGAGGGCAAGTGACAAGTGTGTCAGGGAAAGAAGGCAAACATTACTGAGGGCCTCCAAGGCCTTCACCTGTATCCTGTATCAGAACAACAAGCTATGTGTGACAGGGCTAATCATAGACAAAGTTTTGAGTCTGTTTTCTCATCAGACAGTGAGAATAGCAAAGCACCTCATATGTCAGTGTAATTAAATAATGTTATACATATGAAAGTTTTTGTAAAATGAGAAGTGGCATATTTTTTCCAGGTACTACTTGTCCAAAAGTTCCTAGTAAGTATTTATTGAGACAGAGACAGTTTTTCTAGACTTTTTAAAAAACATTTTCTCTTAATCCTAGGATTTGCACATATGTAATAGTTGCACACGCAAATTTGAGGATTTTGCTTTTGTGTAATGTGTTTGTGTATGTGTTTGTGATGTGTGGTGTTTATGTATGTTTGTGTGTAGTGTGTGTGTGCCATGTGTGTGTTATGTGTGTAGTGCATATAGGAGTGTATGTGTAAGTATATGGTGTGTGGGGGGCTATGATGTGTAGGGTGTGTCTGTGTGGTTTGTTGTGTGTGTATGTTTAACACACTGAGCACCAGACACTGGCAGGACTGTAACTGAAATGGGAGCTGTAAGTCAAGGACAGAGACTTCAGGAATGCTGTGGTTTGTGGTTGGATGATGATTTTCTGAGCACACTTGAGAGAAGATTTTAGGGCAAGTCCTTCATGCCATGAGTCGTGCCACACACTCTCTCCCCAACAAACAGCATGCACTTTATCCCAAAATCAGCCATCAGTGTGTGGCCAGCAAATGGAAAGTTGCCTGCATATCTGATTTTTGTTCCACAAGTCTGCAAAGGAAGTGGCAGAGACCCACTTTTAAGATAAGAGGAGGTCAGTCAATCAATAACAGTGGAAGAAGTAGAGGAAGTAAAACAAAAGCCAGAGAGTTGTCCTAATTTCTAAATACCAAACTTGGAGCCTCAGAGGTCTGCTGGTGAGGGGACAAGAACCTGACCAGGTCTTTTTGTGGAACAACCAGAGTTGCTCTTGAAACATTATTACTGTTGTACTGTCTGAGTGAGTGATGCCCCAGGTGGTAACTGTCCTAATGTCTGTCTATGTTGGTGTCAGGACCATTTATCTCTACTTTTATACCTTTAAAAGTATCCCATTGCATAAAATAGTTATTGTTTCTTGTAAGCTGAGAGAGTACCTTTTCCTTCTAACCTGAAAAACCCTAACAAATAAGGTTGCCTCAATTTGGTTCTGCATTCCTAATCTTAAACACGTGTACACACACAAACACATACATGCAGCACTCCAGTTTTACCATCTAACCAACTCCAGTCAGCATCATGCCCCCTGCCTTATCATGATGACTACGTCTTTGACCAACTGAAAGCTTGTCCATGGTACTGGGGAAATATGCACTTTAACATAGACATCCTGATAGATTACTAGGCCTTTCCTTTCTTGTCACTCAGTCAATTACATGTAGGACACCAGATTTGGAAAGATTAATTTCAGTTTTCACTCTGGACTGCTGAAAGTCTGCTCAGTGCCTACAATTAATACTCAAATACTTCCCCTGGTTTAAAAGAAAACTTCCAAATGTTTGATCTTGAATTTTATCTGTCCTTTTCTCCTGCTCTACAACAATATGATCTTTCTGTATCAGGCAGAATGCTTTATTTTTTGTCTCTTTAACAGTCAATATGAAAATTGTCTCCAAACCCTGCTGATGTGAGCTCACCCATAACTCATACCTCTCTTTGATCACTCAGTCCTGCTTGACTCCCTCTGTTCTGTTGTCAAGACCCAGAGTCAATGATATTTTCTGTGAAGTTTTCCCTAAATCCATTTTTCCTAGCAGTAGTCAAAGTTGTACATGAAACACTCAGCATGTGCTGTTTTCTACCTTTGCCTGGGGATCTTTTATTTCTAATTTAACTGGTAAGAATACAGACATCAGAGATATCATTGCTTCTACTTCCTAAATATCCTAAAACTAGGGAACAATAACACTCAAACCACTCCCAATTTTTTGTGAAAGCATGTATTCCTAAGCTACACATTTTACTGTCTTAAGGAATATCTCCTAAAAAGTTGGGAATAAATATAAAGGGAGAAAAAATGGAGTGGGGAAAAACAAGGAGAAAAAGTAATTATTTAATTTTCCAGTGGTTTTTCAATAAAATTATGGATGGTATTTTTCTCCCATTAAAATAATAAATATTTCTTTATTACATATAGATATTTACATTCTAAAAATCCCTTCATTAACAATAATGAGAAAAAGATGTCTTTATATTTTATATATTTTAAAAAGCTAATATAGAAAATATGTTCTCTGACAATAGTAACAGATGAAAATTTAGAAAACTCACTATGTGTGGAAATTAAACACTCTCTCTTAAATAAACAATGGACAAAAAGAAAATCACAGGGAAATTAGAGAGTACTTTCAGATAGAGATCAAAGTGCAATATATCAAAATTTATAGGATGCAGGGTTCATGCAGTGCTCACAGGAAAATTTACACTCGTAAACACCTATACTGAAAATAAGAAAAAATCACAAATCAGTAATATAAACTTCCACCTTAAGAAAATATAAAAAGTGGAGCTAACTAAACTAAAAGCAAATATAAGTAGGAAATAACAAAGATTACAACAAAAATATATTAAATAGGGAATTAAAAAACAATGGAGAAAATCAATAAAACCAAGAGTTGATTCTTTACAAAGATTGACACAATTTGTACACCTTTATCTAGACTGACAACGAAAAAAGAGAGAAAACTAAAATTGCAAAAATTAGAAATAAAGTAGTGGCATTATTACATTGTCACTATGGCTTTTCGTGGTGGTAAGGTTTAGTTTCTTTCTTTTCCTCATTGGCATTTTTGTTCTAGCAGGGGGTTTTGTTCTTTCTTGTGTATTTGTGGTAGTGATTATCTTCTTTCAGATTCAAGATGCAGGACTTCCTTGAGGATTTCTTATAAGACTGGTCATATGGTGGTGAACTCCCACAGCTTTTGTTTTCTGGAAAATACACTGTAGGTGAATTGACACTTTTCTCTTGCTTCTTTTAATATTCTCTCTTTGTCTTAAGCTTTGCCAGTTTGACTATAACGTATCTTGGAAAGGGTCTTTTTGGGTCAAATCTGTCTGGGAATCTTTGAGCCTCCTGGATCCGTGTCTCTCCCTAAACCTGGGAAGTTTTCTGTTATCATTTGTTGAATAGGTTTTCAATACCTTTTCCTTTCTCCTCCCTTTCTGGAACATCCATTATTCAAATGTTTGTGTGCAAACGTTGTCTTCTAGCTCTTTTAGATTTTCTTTGTTTTTTAAAATTCTTTTTTTCCTTTTTTTTTTTTTTTTTTTCGTCCATCTGGGTTATTTCAAAAGGACTATCTTCAAGATCAGAAATTCTTTCTTCTGCTTGCCGTAGCTAGCTGCTTAAGCTGTTGGTTGTGCTTTTTATTTCATTCAGTGAATCTTTCAGTTTCGTGAGTTCTGCTACACTCTCTTGTAAGATATTAATCTCTTTGTAAATTTCCTTCTTCATATGTTGGATTTTTTTTCTTGTTTCATTATGCTATCTAACTGAGTATTCTTCATCTCAATGAGTTTCCTTAAGTTTGTTGCATGAAATTCTTTCTCAGTCATTTCAAGGGTTTTCTGCTCTATAGGGTCTGGTATTTGAGAATTACTATATTCTTTTGGTGGTGTCATATTTTCTTGAGTTTTCATATTTCTAGTATCTTACACATTGATATCTGGTCATCTGGTAGAGCAGTTGCTTCTTCTATTACTCTGGAGTGGGCTTTGAGGAGAGAGATTTCCTCTTCTTTTTCCAGTCTCTGGTGATGACTCTCCTTGTATCAATGCTGTTGAGTGTCCTGTGGACTGCCTGCACAGTGGCTGTGACTACTGCTGTGGCATTGAGCTGTTTTTTTCAGCAGCCGTGGCTATGGCAGTGACCGTGGTTGGCCACCCATGTGGAAGTGGTGTTTTTGGTGTGTTCTCTTGCCTGCTTTTGGGCAGGGGTTACTGCCCTCTGCTCCTTGCCTAGGATCCAGGGCATGATCTCTTGACTAAAGTTATTTAAACCTTGATACAATCATATTAAAATGAGAAAATTTATGTTCATAGATATTATTGATTACCTAAAAACTAAACCAATATACATACAAAGTGTTATTTTTTCAATTGTAATTCTTTCACACTAAGTTTAACCAAAAGATAAATGTATATATGACTATATGGTACTGGAACAGGAATTTTATCTATCACAGCTTTCTCTTTGGTTTTCTGAGAAAACTGGGAAATATATTTGAGCATGTAATTATATACTTGTTTTCTGTAGTAAAAGTAGTACATAAAGAGGACATATCTTTACCTACTAATTTGCTTGCATGTTCCTCTACTGTAGCTTCACGTAAGTCTGTACATGTTGTACATGTTGAATTGAATTATAGAATATCTAAATTAAGAACTATGTATTTGAACATTTCTATCAATTGGATTTTCTTGAGTTTAACTTTATTTTAATAAAAAGAAAGTGAAATTTATGAAGTAAATCGAAGAGTTGAGGAACAAATGCAAACAAAATACTTGCCTTCAGGATCCTGACATGTATTTGATGAGCTGTGAAAACACATGCCAGATAAGAATATAGAACGTTTTAGACCAATGTCATGGTTTCAAAACATTATTCTTCATCTCCCAGACAATTTACTAGGTGTTATTTTCCATCGAGATTAATTGAAAGAAGACAGTATTTCAGGATTAGTTTGTAAAGGAAGAATATGGTGCTTGAACTATCCTTTAAGGTCTTAACCACTCAGAGAGGAAAAGGGAGATTAAATACTGTGATCAAGAACAAGAAACTAAGGTTTTTAGGTATAATGGAATACTTTGGAAGATTAATATTCAAATCTAGATAAATAGGGTAGGAATAGAATATAAATAGGCTTGGATTCCGCAGTTCTCTCTCATAACAATATATGGCTTCAATCTATCTTCAAGAGTACTTCAGAAAGGTCGTGGAAAAATAGAACTAAAAGATAATACAAATCTTTCCATGAACTTTTCATCATCTCTTCTGCTTACCTTATAATCCTCTATGAAGAGCCACAAAGGAGAAACCACTGAGTTATTTTTCTAGGAAGTGGCAAATCTTGTTACTAACCTTTTAAAGTCAGTAGCTTTGAAGTCTATGAAGCAAAATCTTGAAATCATAGAAACAAAGTAATAAAACCAGACAAGAAAATCAGAGACAGAATCTCCTGTTTTCTAGCACAAAAGATGAGATTCAAATTTAATGAATGCTATAAACCAAGGTAAATTTAATAAATGATATCTTATTTTATCATTTATTTATTATTTATTTATAATAAATAAATATTATAGAAATTAATATTATTTATATATTATTTATTATTAACCTAGATCATTTGCTTTATTTTTCTCTTCATGATTTTAACTTATAAGTGTGTAGGTTTACTTTATAAAATCTTATTGTTCAGTAATCACCTGCATATTTATTAAATTTGAAATAATTAAAATATGCATGTTGCATTAAAAAAATCTAAAAGAGAGACAAGAAATTTCAAATGATATAAAGCCCAAGTGTGATTTGCTAAAGGTTTTAATTAGTGAAACAATTGGTTATCATTAACAGAAGTAATAAATTAGATCTATTACAAAAAAGTAAGATAAAATATAAAGGAAATATATGTACTTCTACATGACATCTATGCATGTGATATTTGAAAACTCACCCAACTGTACTCTTAAATTTGGCACATTTTATTGTATATAATTTATACCTCAATAAACCCTGTCATATAAGTGATTGGAAAATGAGAAAAAGGTAACAGCAAAAATGGAGGAAAAGGTCAAGGAAGAATAGAGCAACAGCACTTCAGTTCCACATGGAACAGCTTGGAAAGATTTTCGCAGAGTGGCAAACACTGTTGGAGAGGATTGCTTTTGGATGTCAAATGATCGTTTGTGGAATATGGGTACATACTTTTAATAACATGCAAGTTTAGGAGCTGGGTTTAGTAGTTAATGTGAGGCAGATCAGTAAACAATGTGTAAAAACAAAACATCTGCCAGAAGAATTTTAGTGAATTAAGGGTAGGTGAATGTTGCAACTACTCCAAGAATTCAGGCTCTTCACACAGGCTGTGGAAACCCAAGAGTCAGGGAGTCAGCCTGCTGTTTGCCCCTATCTCACACCCATTCTCCACGCAGAGTTCCCTCATCCCTTCTGCAATACCCACTCAACTTTGAAGGCTGTTTTTGGAGTCATCCTTTCTTTGATGCTTTTTCTTAACTCTGCTTGAGAAGAGTTGGCTACACCTTTGTTTCTGTCCCCAGGAACTTCCCTAGACCACCCAGAATTCTTTCCCTTATGTTATCATTTGCCTGGGATCCCCCTTGAGAGTCTGACTGGGAGGGACCATCCTAGCCCTTCTCCATGTGCCCAGCACAGAGCACGCAGGCAGGCTCCCAGAAGGCACAGGAAAGGCATTTATGGTGGTCCTGTGAAGAAGCAATAAGAGACTGGTTTCTCATTCACAAAAGAACTATTGATCACAACAGTCTGTCAGGTTCTGTGCCAGAAGCTGTTGAGGAGAGACATCAATAAGAAATGGACTAGATCCGCGCATCTTCTCTGTCAAACCCCTCTTTCCTTAAAAAACAAAACAAAATAAAACAAAACAAAAAGTATGTAATGATGGTAAGTCAGAAGATTCTCTTTTTGCTAAAAACAACCTAACACTGGATTCTTAAGTTTTGGAAAACTTTGGGTTAAAATTTAGTAAAAATGCATAGTCTTGTACTTTCCTCTGGGATGAAAACCCCATAAAACCCTGTTAAGAATTCAATAGGTTGCATTGGTTCTGAGACCAGGATGGCCATGGACTGTCTGACTGGATTATGAATTTTCCTTTAGTTGACCTCCTCTTTTTTGAAGCAACCATTCCAAGAATAGACTTTCTAACAAAGGTTTGAATAATCTTGCTAAAACAACCTTGAGGGAGATGACATCGCGAAGTTCAGTCTAGAGCAGTATAAATAGCTTCATTCAGTCAAATTGTTTTTTTTAATAACATAGAAAATAAAAATATTTACAAGCTTAAAAAACCACAAGACATTCATACAGTACAAGTCATTTGATAGATTTAGTATGAGGACACACTGGCCTTTACAAGATGAGCCTCATGACTAGTCAAAAACAAATTTAGAATCACAAATAAAGGTTTCCAAGAACCATTTTTAATAACTTCTAATATGACCATATTTCTTATGGTAACCACTAAAAATTCTGTCACGTAGAATTTCACGTCTATTCTTGGGAGGGAATAAACGAACCTCATTTTGAGAAAAATGATAGGAAGCAAGTTTAATAATAATTCAAGGATTCATCACATCCTCTCTTCATCTTAGTGCTTTGAAGACAGTATTAAAACAAGTGCATTGTTGTCATTTGAAAGTATCTTGAAAGCTAATTATGCATTTTCATCATAGATTGTGTAGTTTAAAAAATATTTTAAAATTAGTAATTTACCATTAGAGTCTCAAAATATATATTTTTAAATATATACTCTCAAAAAATAATGATTATTTGAAAATCTGAACAATATTTGGTAATATTTTTATTGGTCACATTTTATGGTTATCTAAATTATTTTATATCATATGTTTTTTGCATTTGAGTGATGTGTATTAGATGTAAAATCTGGCAGGAAAAAAATTATATACGTCCATTCAAAGAGATTCAAGTTTTCTTGGCAAAGTTAGTGGTCAGTGCTATCTATAGCTCACATAGTGTAAGCCAGTGATTCTCAACCACTGGTAATGTTGGGGGGAGGTTGTGGAAGGAATAGTAAGTAGTGTGTATATCAGAATCACCTCAGGAGATGTTTCAAATACATTTTCCTCCATAGCCCTTTCTGGAAGGATCTGCCTTTCTCCACTGATAGGAGAAGTAGTGAGGTAACCAAATCATTTTCAGTCACCTGAAATTCACTATGTGTACTGTGCATGAATAGCCTATCTTGCAATCACCAAAATATGGAGTAATCGCAAATACTTAAAATATGCCTACTTCATAAAGTGAAAAAATTGATAGTCACTTTTACCAGTTTTGAAATGAATTAGAAATGTAGCATAATCATAAAAAGTAATAATAAGTCTTTGGTATTAAGGAAATATTTCAATTATTTTGAACTGGGGTGCTATGGGTCAAAAGTGTCCCCTAAAAGTTCATGTATTGAAACTTGATTCCCACGGTAACACTGTTAAGAAGGCAGGAAATTTGATTATGATATTTGAAAGTTGGGGCCTTTGAAAGATATTTGGATCTGAGGACTGTGCCCTCATGAATGAATTGATGCATTCATAGAGTGATGTGTTGATGGTTTAATGAGTTGTCATAGGCACGGTTCTTATGGCTTTATAAGGAGAAGGAGTGAGAAGGTTGGTTCTCTTGCTCAGGTCATTGTCACCATGTGATACCCTGTTCACCACAGGACGTCATAGAGAGTTCCACCCAGAAGGCCTTCTCCAGAAGATGTACCCGCTGGACCATGGACTTTCCACCTTTAAAAACTGTAAGAAACAAATTTTGTTTCTTCATAAATTACCCAGTTTCAGGTATTCTGTTTTAAGCAGCAGAAAAAGGACTAATACATGGAGATTTCTTTGTATTTCAAGAAAAGTAATCTAAAAGACAAGTAACAGTTGACTTAGCATTTTCCATGGCCTTGATTTAGAAGACTTTCTAAAAGAAAATCTCAAAGTTGTTTTATTAAAGTTCAGTGAGTACAAATACTAAAAGGCATTAGGATAAGAAGAGGTCTGATCATTTAGCTGGATTTTCAAGTCTCAGTCTTTAGTAACATCTATTTCCAGAATCAATAGAGCATTTGAAAACTATTCACTCACCTCAAGTTTAATAGTTTTGTAGTGCCTTATATTGTCATTTAAACCCCTTCCATCTGTAATCCCTGTGCTGTTCCCAAGTACACCAGGGAGACAGAGATTGTCACTTATCTTATACTCAACTCAGCATCTAATGTCTTACTGTACACACAAATGCATTTGCTGAGACTTGGTGATTGTACTTATTGCAATCAGTAAGAATCTCATTTGTTTGTTCATTTACTTATTTATCGTTTATATGTGTCTGTTACAGAGTAGGGTTTTAATAAATATTTACTTGAATAAATTCAATTTTGGAAAGTTGAATTTTTATAGTACATTTTTTTCCCTTTCTAATTTGATGTTTCAGTGTAATTATACAAAGATTCTGACTGCTATTGATTAAAGAACACTTGACTGAACATTATCACATGAATCAACTCTGTTTTCTAATTCTATACATTTCTTCTTTTAACCGCTCTTACCTCCTACTGGTCATTTAAATAAAACACATGTTCACAAATGTTTTTTGCTTGCTTGCTTGTTTAATGGAATGCTTGCCCTTTGAAATGCTCTAGATGCGTATATATTGTGCAGTCAGGAAGAGAAGGAGAGTTAGCATGGCTGCTGTATCTCTTCATTGGTGAGACATAATACACTAGACTGTAAAAAAGGCTTTGAAAAATTCTGTAGCAAAGAAAACTGTTAACCTTTGTTTTAATAAAGTTTACTAAACTTCGTATCAAGTCGATTGGTAATAATACATAGTGCTATGTTCTAGGGATTCCATTATAGAAACATACTTTCTGTAAACAATGGTGTAAGACACCCAGCATCTACCAGGGGCATGTAACACTATCCAAAGTTACAAACCCTATGACAGTCCCTTAACCTCCAGGTGCCCCTCCATACGAACACATACTCACATACAGTCATTCTGTCACATACAAATGCAATTATGATCTCCAAAAAATGAAAGCACATATTTCCTTCCTCTCTTCTTATCCCTAGAGTCTAATACATTCCTACTTCTTTTTTGACTGATGGGTAGATGTGCCTATAGCACAGCTCTTTTTACTTATATATTATATATATATATAGTAAATTAATTATCATTGTTATTACTTTTTTACATTCTAAGATTTTGTGGAGCAGTTTGGGGAGGTGGAGAAGGGAAAAGGGAGGAGGATAAGGTAGGAGGAAGAGGCATGAGGGGCATGGTCAAGGGCCGTTTCACCCCCTTCATTCTAGCAGGGGAGCTCAGGGGGCTTCCAGTGGTGGCTGGGTCATGGCTTGGCTGGATGTAGACTTCAGGGAGGCGTGACTCAGGCCCTCAATCCCAACCACCCTGGCTTGGGGGCCCGGAGCACTTCCAGCTGTAGCCTGATGGTCATTGCTGCGTTGGATGAGGATGCTGAGGGGACGTGGTTGGGGCCCTCGGACCCCCACCACCCTGGCTCAGGAGCCTTGGATGCTTCTGGCTGGTGGGCAGGTATACCTATAGCACAGCTATTTTTACTTATATATTGTATTCTAATACTCTGACATGGAGAGACATCCATATTCTAGGCTTTATATCTCTCTTGTCAAATGAATCTCACATTCTTTTCTGAGTGTCCCTTCAACACACTCCACATTAGCGTATTTTGTTACTGAATCCCTTCTGACATTACAAACACAGACTAGATACTCCTCCAGATACAATACCATTTTAAGGCTCAACCTAAGACCTATGGCCATAATTGACTGTGCTGCCCATTTCATATATTGCTGAGCTTGTCTTGAATTGTTAATTATCATCCATGCATATTTCATTTCTCCATCTATAAAGGAACCATGGAAGGAAGCATGTATTACTTTTCGTTTATTTGTCAGCATATAATACAGTATCTTAAATCATGAAACTGATATCTTTTGCTGATAATTTTGAATTTTTTTAATTCCATAGTTTGAAGGACTTTTCTTAATAAATTCTGTTTTGCTTTTCAAACTTCCCTGACTACTTCGTTAATGCTCTTTTCTCAATTATTGCCTTCCCCAGTGGTAGAGCCCTCTAGAGTTTAGTTCACAGGCTGAAAAGCCAAAAACTTTGATAATAGTTTTTGTAGATTTTGGAAGTCAACATAATTTAGGGACCATATTCTGAGGACAGAACCCAGTGGACCAGATTCCAGGCCACCTAGTGGGAGGGAAGACTGAGAGTTTCTCAGCAGGCTTTGATTGAGCATACCAGCATTGGACTATAGTAAAAGGCCTAATGGACTGCATTATTTAGCTTTGCATTAGCTGCTAAGAGAGCATGTCTCCTTAAGAGAGATGGGATGCATGTCAGTTACCAGCCTATATAATGTTGTGCTAAGCATACTCAAATGGCTTCAAAATTATCAGAAAAAAAATATGCTTCTGCTCTATTTTTTCAGACTAATTCATGGTTTTTTTAAAGTTACACAATTTATCAATCAGTGCATTAAAACTAATATTTAAAAACATGACTGAAAATAAGAAATAAGAGATTTTTGTCTTAAAGAGTTCCTAGTCCTGAGAGAAACTTTGTTGTTTGATGGACCAGCTGCATCAGAATGATCTGAGAGGACTTTAAAATTTACAGATTCCTGAATTCCACTATTGGGAAATTAGGATCAGTAGGTCTAGTGGTGGTGTGTCTTATTCAATAGAGAAATCTCTTCAACAGCCCTCTAGATAAATGCTTAGATAATCTCTATTGAATCTAATTTTTTCAGATAGAGGTCAAGTATTTATCTGGGTATCTGGATAGTGTTAATTGTTTGAAGTTTCCACAACATACTTTAGCTAATATTTATCTCTTTTTAATCCTTATCCATTCACCTTGTATCTACCCTATGAACAATAGTAAATAAATACTTTTCTTTGTGATAACCCTGCAAATTCTTGTATTTCATACCAAATTGGACTGAACTGCTGATTCATTATCTACAGATGAAATGTATATAAATCATAAAATTGGCATTGTGCAATGGGCTGTTTGACCACCAAGACCAGCAATCCACAATTGTCCCTATAATAGAACAGGGAAAAGTAAGGAAGACATTAAAACATTTATCTCAAAGCAACACATTTCATAAACAAAAATGTTTAAGTCAACATAATTTAAGTCATCTTATGCCACATCGAAACCAGTTCAAATATGTAGTAAGTGTCTAGTTAGTACAAACAGTATGTTAGGAGTGATGAAATAAAAATAACCATTCCTAATCGTGACATTGGCAGAAGTAGACAGGGACATGGGAGTCAACAAAGAAAAGACAGAGGTGTGGGTTGGGAGGCAGAGGCATAGAGAGGGGCTCCCGTACAGAGGCATCAGAGAAAGCTTGTGGGAAAGGCAGTGGTTGAGTTGTGTCTTAGAAGATGATTACAGTCAACCAGATTGAGCAAGTGGGGAAAGTGTTCTATAAATAGAAGAAAGGCATGAAAATTTCAAAATTCATGAAGCAACGAGTAATTCTTTCAACTGAAGCTTGGCAGAGATTGGGGTTAGAGTGACAGGGATGAATTACAAAGAACATTTTTCTTGAAGTTTGGGGACACTATATCAGCAGATCTTACTTAGGAACTTAACATGATCAGAGATGAAATTTAAAAAGACTATATCAGTGCTGTGTAGAAAATAAAGAAGACATAAAGTACAGACAATGATAATAAAAGAATAGCTCTCTCTTTTGAGTAGGTATTACACACTGGACACAATTGTTATATTGTGTCACACATTATATTATCTTATTTTTATTATTAGCCCAGTCCTAGGAGGTAAGTAATACTATGTCCTTATTTTAAATATGAGAAAACTGAGGCTTGGAGAAGTTAAAATTAGTTTTTCCAACATCACAAAGCAGAGCTGGGACATTATTTAGAGAACATCTAGTTTCCAAAAGCATGTTTTTAATCATGCTAAGAAACAAAGACAAAAATGATCACATAGTGCAGAAACGATGGCGTGAGGATTCACAGAAGGGCACAGGCTTTTACAGGGTTTAGGAAGGTGAATCAATACAGGAGTTAGTGAACCATTAGATGGAAGGACAGCTCATGAAGCAGACTCTAACCTAATTCCCAACTTTCCATTGCAAATGAGTAATAAGGTAAGGAAAAGGAGAAGCTTTGATGTGATTCTTGATTCCCTTCAGAACATAAATGAGCTCCATGAACATTGAGAATGGATCTGTCTAGTTCATCCCTCTGTTCTGTGCCTGGAACAGTACACATAATAGACAGTGATAAATGCTTTACTAAAGGGACCAATTATGGAAGCAATGAGAAAGTTATGGCTACCAGCTTGATAAGTCACAATAAATGATCTGTCTGTATCAGTCTTTTTAAAAACGGACTTAAATTTAAAAAATTGATTACCACATAACATTGTATCTTTGGAAGGCAACCAGAAAGAATTCATTGAATTGCTAAAGTCCTATTGTTTTATATTATTATTATTCTAGTTACCATCCTAATCAGATTGAAATTTTTTTAAGTATAAGAGAAAGACTTCCCCATTATTTGGGGTTAAACTGTATTCCCATAAAAATTCACATGCAAAGTTCTAGCTCCCAGGTACAGCAGAATGTGATAGTATTTGGAGACAGGGTCTTTAAAGGGGTGAGAAATTTAAAATAAGGTCTTTAGGTTTGGTCCTAATCTAATATGACTGGTGTTCTTATAAGGAGAGAAAATGGGGACACAGAAACACACAGAATTGGGATGATGTAAACTAACACAGGGAGAAAACAGCCATCCACAAGCAAAGGAGGGAGGCCTCAGGAGAAACCAACCCTGCTAACACCTTCATCTTGGACTTCCAGCATCCAGAACTGTGGGATAATACATTTCTGTTGTTTAAGCCCCTAGTCTATGGTACTTTGTTATGGCAGCTCTAACAAACTAATCTGCCCACTGATAAGGTAGACTGAATTGACCTGGGAAGGATTTCTTAACCACCTGGAAATTGTGTGTAAAATAAAGCAATATGGTATTTGACTCAAAACTGAGCTCACAGTCAAGAAAGAGGAATTCCTAGCTGGTAGAAGTAAAGAGGTAAATCAGAGTTACAGAGTTGTGTAGGAGCTAGAGGAAAAAATGCTCACTGGCTAATTGCAGGTAGAAGAAAGTATTAAACAATGGGGGCTGGGATCTGAGGCATCTTTGAGAAGGAAGTCTGGGCTGTAGTTCCCAGTGAATGCAGCAATTTAGAGCCAAGGAACTTCCAGAAAGTCTCACATCACTTAGAGCCACTATGACCTCAAAACAGGAACTAGATGGACTCTGTTCATAGGCTACAGGGAGCAGCAGGACCCAAGTTTACTACCTTCTCAGGCTGCAGATAGACAGGGAGTAGTTACCAAGAAAGACAGGAGCCTCACGCTCGTGCCAATTCTGAATGTAAAATCCAAATTTCTATAGTTTCTTAAAGCAGAGACCCAAAGGCTAGAGATAAATATAAAAACTGGCCAGGAATCAATGAATGTTTTGGGTCCTCATCAAAGATAATTGTTTAAATGAGTCTAGAGATATTCCACAGCCTAAGGCACATGTAGAAAACACAGCAAGACGTCCTGCTAAAGGTCAACTCACAGCCAATGCATCCTGACCACATGCAGAAAGAAATCAAGGAAAAGAAAGAGTGAGAGGTAGGAGACTGGAAATAAAGGTAATGTTCAGTCAGACCACAGACCAAAATACAAACTAAAAATAATAGAAAAATCTAAACAAAAATTTAAAATAAATATGCTTGAACAGGCTGAAGGCTTGAAAGACTAGAAATCATAAAAATAAAAGGTGACTTGTGAAAATAATATCAGGTTGATTTAGAAATTGTAGTAATAAAAATATGAATAATTAAATAAAATATTATTGGATAGTTTGAAAAGGTAACTAAGATTGCTTAATAATCACTGATTTGAAAAATTTGGGAAAAACATACAAAATACAGTTCGAGTAAGACCAAAAGATAGAAAATATGTTTTTTTCAAGTTAAAATACATGGAGGATAAAATGAGAAATTTTAAAGTACATTGAATATGAGTGCTAGGAGAATATTGAGGTGGGAACAAAGTTTAAAGATAAAACAACAACAACAGAAAAGTTTATAAATAGAAAGTGACCTGTAGCCATATATGGAAGGACCATACCAGATTCTGAAGCCATTGGACATGCCCGTGGGTATGCACCTGAATGACTGATCAAGTGATGGACAGATGTGCTCAGGCATTTGGGCCAGTTAAACACCAAAAAAAAAAGGAAATGGAGAAAAATGAGACGATGTTTCAGAAAATAATTTCATTTATATAGCAAATGATTATAAGAGAAGTCTTTGGGAAAATAGATGTCTCAACAATGCTTGCAAAAGTGGACCTTTTGTTAATCATACTTTGAAAGTCAAACACGAAGTAATAGATGCAAATCACACTACAAAATGAGTTTGCTGGAATAATTACACTATGAAATGACACTCACTTAAGTCGTTCTCTATTTATCCTTCATATAGAAGGCCAAATCAGACCTTGGTTTTGACTATTTGTTGTTAAAATTTAGCTCATGTTTTCAGGAGGTTAACATTAAGTGGACTTGTTTTAGTACCAGTGATTTTTAGATAACAGGTTCTTTAGTAATAGCTGCATTTTCAAACAAAAATATGAATAATACTTTTTATTCTTGTAAAGCAAAGTTGACTTCCAGAGAAACTATTTTGGGTACAACTATCCTGAAAAAGGTGTAATAGAAACATTTGATGGTTTTTCAACAAAGAACAGAGAAAAGTGAAAAAAAATGTTGGTACTAAATTTAAAATACCACCTATAACAAAATACCATCACAATAGGAAAGGCCATTACTATTTCTTTGCTGTAGGTAAAATGTTTCTTTCTTTGTTTTAATTTTATTAAAGCTTTTGAACCTAGAAACAATTTCAAAAGAATTCTTCTGGAATTTTCTTCAAAGGTTTTTTGTTTGTTTGTTTTTACCTTTTCCATAGACTGCAGAATTCACACATTTGAGAAAGCTCCCCAACCAAGCAGTTTTGTTCCATCGTAGTAATTATCACTGTTAACAGGATGGTGACTTTGCTGCAAATAAAACTAGCTGGATAAAGTGCTTATTATGGGAACAAAACTGGGCTTGGAGCTTCATGAATATTAAAAGTTTTAAGCTCAAGTCAGTGATTTGAAATATGTGGCTTTGTAACAGTCTACAAGAAAATCTACAGAAGAGATTTTCTCATGAGAAATCCTGTGAAATGCAAGTTAAGAGACATGAAGAAGAAATTAGGCGACTCCCCCCCTTAGCAGTCACTTAATGGGACTGGCAGTCATTGAGGCTGGATGTCATAGACGTCCTCTTCATAGACTCCTACTTCATTTTTCAGGATTAAATATCTGTGAATCTTTTAGTTCTTGACCTCCACTCAAGATTTTCACTACAAAAAGCATTATTCAATATTCGCTGAGGAAACCACCAGGTGAGAGTGCACTTCAGCCTAGGGGACATAACTTTACATCTGACACATTCAACCACTCTTTTTAAACACCTTCAAGTATTACATGACACAAATACAACTGGTCTAGCAATCTCTAACTTAAAAATAAAAAGAGACGGAGGCAAGATGACCAACTCTTATTTTGAACGGATTTTTTTTTTTTTTTCTCGTGTGAATGAAGAAGAACTCTTGCCTACGGGGAAATTTCCCTCATCAGAATGAAGATGGTAGGAGAGATAGAAGTGACCAGAGAGAACAACAGGCTTTGGAATACTAAGATATTTAGAACGTACTAACTGTTCATTTTTGATGACTAGATTTGCAGTATATTTTTTTCTTCTCTGATTCAGCAACCAGTAAAAATTCCACATATGAATAATAATGACTGATGCTATATTTTTTCTCTATTTTAACTTGTAATATTAAAGATGCTTTGTTTCCCCTTCTTTCTTTTGGGATTGTTGACCTTTGTTTAAGTGCTGAGACACACTCATACATGACTATAATATCTAAAGCTTTTATTTCAGAGAAGTCTAATCTGGATATACAGGTATATTAATAGACATATATATTGATTAATGAGAGAACACTATCCTCAGAAATATTGCTTGATCAACATACAAGGCTCACACACACACGCACACACATACAGAATGAAATTTTCTGCAAAGATGAATCCTCAGGCATTAGCTGCAGAAATATTAGACTGTCTGACTACATGATGTGATTTTACGGATACCGGAGAAGCTCTTCTGACACAATTGGTCCCTTCTGCACCTTAAATGCCCACCGTTAAAGTCATTCATTTGAGTTAAGAAAATTGCCAGTAAGACCTCTATTAAAATGCAAATGTGTTCCCTGAGTGAGGAAACACATTAAATCATTATCAGCCATTAACACTTTAGACCAAATTAGTTTGAGATTTATTAGTCAATTACTTAAAGTACAGAAGGAATGCCGTGCAGGAGAGGTTAGCTTAAGTTGGTTTGGGGAGAAGTGAGGGACTGAAAGAACCATCTCTATGAGGTCTTCAATGGTTTTCAATCTTTTTGTTATTCAGTAGTTGTTGTTCTTTTTTTTAATAAAGTAATAAAAGTTCTTAAATAAAAATATGAAAAAGTCAAACTTCTCTTCACGAAATAGAAATAGAGGTCAGAGCCCAGAGCTCTAACTGCTTCTCTCCTCTTCTTTCCCACTAAGCCTCCCAGCTTGGTTCCTGGGCCAACTCTGAA
Source organism: Cynocephalus volans (assembly GCF_027409185.1). Taxonomy (NCBI): domain Eukaryota; kingdom Metazoa; phylum Chordata; class Mammalia; order Dermoptera; family Cynocephalidae; genus Cynocephalus; species Cynocephalus volans. The sequence goes on from NC_084460.1 coordinate 69,199,720, forward strand.
GAAAGCAAGGTTGTGAGAACCATGCTTTGAAAACCATGTTAGGGTATTTATTCTAGTCTCCGTACTTTCCTCTGATGTCTTTTTCCTGTGTGTTGAAGAGCAGAAGCTAAATGCAGAGGTGGAGGTGGGGCTTGGAAAGAGGGCTCCTAAAAAGCACTGTGGGTTTTGCACTTGCAAACACCAGGCTCCACGAGCAACATGCTGAGCGGCTTCTCTATCATTCCACTACATCCCTGAGAGCCAGGAAAAGATACACTCATCCCAAATGAATATATGTAGCATTTTTTCTCTGCAAGACCACCCTTGGTATTCATGGTAAGGCTAACCAAATGAAGAATATGATGTTTCCAAATTTCAGATCTCTCAAGGAGCATCTTGGTCCCCAGAAAATCCTAGAAACTGTTCTGAGGAAGAAGAGATGCCGAGGAAACTCCACGTGGGAACCAGAGTAAATCATCCCTGACTTCTTTTGATATCTTGCTAAAGTCTATATCACTCATGGAACTCATATGGGATTACGATCCACCGAGAGTAGAGTTGTTGACTGAAACGTCATTGTGCAGCACATGACTGTACATGTCTAAGTGTTTTTCTGAATTTGAGTTCATAAGATAAACGGGTTAGTTTAGCTGTGACAAAATATAAAGGGTTAATTAAAGCCAGTTTGACATGATCCCTGGTTGGTTTGCACAAGCTATTAAAAAATTCATAAAGAAATGCTTAATTGAAAGGCAATTCTTTAAAACTGAATATATAAAAATGTAAACCCTTTCCTTTGTTCTTCTATCTTTTCTATTTGCTCATATTCCCTTGATAACCTCATCTGGTTTCAAGGCTTAAACACTACATAAGACTGATCATCTTCAGATTCATATCTCCACTTCAGACCTCCACTTATAATTGCAAACTTAAGTATGCAAGTGTCCACTCTGCACTTCTATATGGATGCTTCACAGACATCTAAAACTTAATGTGTATAAAAATGAGCTCCTAATTTTTTCTCTTCAAAATAATTTTTTCTTCAGACTCATTTAAATTATGGAAACATTATCCTTCTGGGTGCTTGATTCAAACACTATTGTATCATCCTCAGCCTCTCCCTTTCACATAGATTCAATTCATCAGCTAATTTTGTTGGTTCCACCCGGAGAAACAGGCACATCTGACCATCTCTCTGGACCAAGCCATCGTGTAAATCATCCTTGTGAAATGTAAGTCAGATCCTGTGACTCCTCTGCTTAAATCTCACCAGTGACCCTAAAAGCAGAGGCTGGAGTAGATTACGAAGTCAACAAATGGGGGAGGAGCCAGCAGAGAGAGAGATGTTGCCCCTGGGGGTGGGGTAAGGTGACCGTGAGTCATGGAGAACCACAGAGGTCACCCGCACGTGAGTGACTTCACTTCACTCCTTCCTCACATGTTCCACCAGAGCAAGACACCGCCAGGATGAGGGCTTTTACTCCACAGAACAGATGACCATTTGCCAAGAATCCTTACACCTGATGTCAGCCCTGAGTCTTCCTCCCGGAGACACCCAGAGAGACCATAAAGGATGGTGTGATTGAATGAGCACTGATTTTTTTTTTTTTTAAGAGAAAACAAGCATTACTTCAAGTAACTAATCATTGGATTAGACTAAATTTGAACTGTTTTAGACATTTAAAAATTTTTATTTTATTATCATTATTATTATTACCAGTAACTACTGGTTTGAAAGGTTAAGCATTTGTGAGGACAATATCAGCTGTGTAAAAAAAAAAGAAATCATATAGTTTTATGTTTAATCATATTAAAATATAAGTTAAATATCATTAGATGCTTAAAATAATGTGCAGGTGATCAATGAAAGTTAATATTTTGTTTTCCCTTCATTTAAGGATTTAATAATGTCAAAAATGAAATGATATAAACAGGCATTAACATAAATATATAAATTTACATTCATATAAATTTATAAATTGATTTATAAATGAAAATATAAAAAGCAAAAGTTTGGAAAACGTATACATAAAAATGTGTATATGATCGAATATGCATGGCATATACAAGTGGGCACATATATCTGATCTTATAAAATTATGTTCATTATACAGTAGGTAGTTAAGATTGTAATGGTTGTGGTCAGATACACATAATTTAGGAAGTTTAATAAGAATATTTAAAATTAGCAGTGTTTGAGAGAAAGAAATACTTTGTAAAAATAGAGGAATATTAATAGAAAATTTAAATTTTTATTATTTGTTTTTAGTTACGAATCTTCAGAATCGATGCACTCAGCCGTCACTGTCGTCGTGTTGCTGCTTGCCTCGCCCATGACATTCAATCCCAATCCTACATTGCTTTCAAATGTTTTTTATTCTTTCTTCAAAAAGTCTTTGGATTCTCAAATATCGAAGCCACTGCCCAAATATTCAGATTCATTGATGTTGGAAAGGAAGAGAATTTGTCAGCGTTACGTGGAATAATTCTATTATGTGGTAGGAAAAAAGACATGAAAGAGAGCGGGAGTTTTTCCCTTTCTAGCTTCAGTGACAGCTCTTCTCTCCAGGTTAGCCCATGGAAGATACCTTTCCTGCTGTCTGTGCTTCATATGCGCTGGGTATAGAAATAAAACACCTACATTTACGTAATATTTTAAAATGTGGAAGGTCAATCCCAGACTGAGACTTTTTAAAAATTGATACATGGAAAATAAAAATGAATATCTGGAAGGCAGAAGCTTTCAGTTATCAACACAATGTTTTTAGATTATTCATCATACGTCAACATCCATTACCTACACGTATCCATTTTCATTTGACAGACAAATCTTACACACAGATATTAAATCAATTTACCATATTCTTATAGGAAATGAGTAGCAGAATAATAATTAACACAAGGTCTCTTGAATTCTTGGCCTATTCAGTGTTTGAGAAAACTACTCACATTTCTTTTAAAGTCTGAATGTCTGCATAAATACAGCACTATTCAAGGTGATTTTAATTCTGTGGTTTTATGAGAATTGACTAAAAACCAAGGTCAAATAAACAATGGTGGCAGGAGATAAGTCAGTGTGTTTCTTTTTCTTTTTCTTTTTTCTTTTTCTTTTTTTTTTTTTTTTGCTGTTTTCAGCAACAAATGAATTTGAAAGAACCAAATATTCTGTATGTTTAGATTGGAATTAATTTTTTTTAAAATTAGGAGAAAATTGGCATCTAGATTTTTAAAATGAGATTCAATTGGCTAAAAAATTAAAATCGGTTTAACTTTATTTTAACCATAATTGAGACTTCTGGTATAGGAGCATGACTTCTGGAGACAGATTTTTCCCTGTTTACTCCCGAATATCATAAAAAATCAATAAGAAAAAGAAATCTCACCCTCTCCTTTCTGCCTCAAAGCACTGTTTTCATCCAAACATTGGAGCATAATCTTTAGGGGAAAAATATGCTCAGAAGTGAGATATTTGGAAGTCACGGAGAAAGAACTGAAGTGGAAGAGCACAAAGAACTTGAGAGCAAGGCACACTCCACCTGCTCCTCTCTAGGCCTCCAAAGCATCGGCCCCTCCCCACTTCTCTCTCTCTTTCTATATACGTATATGTTACACACACACTCACATACACATAGATATATATGTGTATATATGCATGTATATATGTGTGTATATATTTTATATATATGGGAAGGGTTGAGGGGAGCAATATATTTATATTTCAATAATGATGAAATGACTGGTATGGGTGGGAGCATTGTCTACAAAATATTGATTCAGAGGACACTGGGCCACCCCAAAACAGAGGAGTCACATTTGCAGGAAGCAGTCAGTCTCCATCAGAGAACAAAGAGCCTTCAGTATGTGCAAAACCATAAACCCTGGAAGACTACCTGATTATTCCAGGCCTCACTCCCACCCCAGCAGACTGTGATACTAAGTCCAAGATATTTAACACCTCTTTATTCATTTTTAATAATAAATAGAATTGCTAAAATATTTATACAAAGATAGTATAAGAAAAGTGTGGGAAACAATATAAAATTTTATAAAATTTATTAAATTATAAAAATATACATGATTTCTCATATTATAAAAATTCACTAATTATTGTTGCTAAAATTCACCTAAGTATACATAAACTCATACTTACTTAACATGATAAAATACATCTAAATCACTTCTAAATCCAGTCTCATACTTAAAAATAAAATCTTAGAGACATTAATACTAAAGACAAAACCTATATAAGAGTTATTAATATTCTCACTTTCATTCAATATTTTACATCAATTACTATATAAGGTAATTTCAAAAGAGAAAGAAAACTTATTAAATAACCATAGAAAAGATAAACATGTATCACAATTTGCTTATATAATTTCATACTGGAAAATCAAATAAAATCAATTGAAAAAATAAGCTGCTATAGACTTTGAATCCAATAAATTAACAAGAAATAATTTATCATAAAATAGTTATAAGAATTATTAGCTTTTACATAAAAAAACAACAAGTCAAAAGCTTTCATGGAACAGGAGTCCACTTCCTAGAACACCAAAAACTTAAAATATGAGGCCACAAATTTAACAAGAAATATTCAAGACTAAATTTAAGAAAACCTTACACACTCCCAAAAGACAGGAAGATGTAGATGAATGAAAAGACATGATCTTTAAAATCTATGCAATCTTATAAAAGAATGAGGAAGTTCACAAAACACTGATATTTAAAAAAGACTTTCAAGATGAAGTTTTAGGAGAACAAATCACTAAGGGTTGTAATATTTTTTAAATGCAATTGGTTTCTGCACAAAGAAGCTTGGAATGATAAACAAAAACTAATGACTAATTACTCAAAGAACTTGAAAGAGAACTACACAGAGAAGGGCGGGAGGGAGACTGCACAAAACACATTTTTATATTTTAACTTTTGTATTTTGTGCATATTACCTCCACTTCTAAGTAAATAAATCAATTAATTTTAATAAAAAATGAGGGCTTTCTGATCTTTCTCTCTGAATTTTTATGTTGTATTAAAAGTATTCTCATAAGGCATTTTACTGCATCATTTCTTCTGAAACTGGGCCTCTCGTCCTCTTCAAGTATTTTGTAAGCTTATTAGTTCTTAAAAAAATCTTTAACAAACAACTTCTTTAAATATTTTTAAGAACTATTGAAACCTTTCCAAGATATTACAGAATTAGTGGGATGAGTACGAGCGAGGTAAATAAAAAATTGGCTCCTATTCCTATTTTGTTTAAAAGCTAAATTCCATTTATTTCATACTCTCAGATGAAAGTAATTTGATTTATAAATTTCAGTAAAAGCTAGGGAGTTTTAAATTAAATAAGCATTGCCAATATGCATTCATGATTTTGAAAGGATAAATTACTATTTCCCCTTGAGAGCAGGAACTGTTGCCTTTCACATTTGTAAATAAAATCTTATCTCATTAGAGTAGTAGAACACATTGAAAAGGATGCCCTATATAGGTTTCACATATATACATTCAACCCCAATTTTGATTGATTTTACCAATTGTTGATAGTTACTGACACCTCCACTTTAAATTTTTCTTGCTTATATTTTACCTGCAAATAGTAAGCCATTCTCATTGAATGTAAGTGCTTACTTACACATCATTAAATCTTTGAAAGAAAAGATCCCTGTGGTGAGATTTTTTTAATAAAATGAAAAATCCTTTATAATATAAAATACTACTTCTTGTTTTGCAGTTTGGATTTTGGTATTTTGGATTTTCAAAGCTGGATACTTATGTATATTTAAAAGGGAAATTTGCCCTCTTGTTGTGTTTTAATAATTAATATGTAAAGAGAACATAACATTTTGGGGAAATCTGAAGAGCTTTCACAAATAAAGAAAGCAACGTGGAATTGCTTCTTCTCGAAACAAAAGTATTTCACCAGAATAATATGGTACAATATATTACTTTAAAGAAAACACGATAAATGGGATGAAATGCTAAGCTGGCAGCTACTACTTCCCATTTGAAATATAAAATTAAACTAATTTTCTTAATTGGAGTATTTATAATTTGAAGTTTTTTAAAAGAATGTTTTGACCAATACTCTGTGACTTAGAATTCAATTCTAAATTAACAAGGCCATTCTGGGACAGTAGGAAGAACACCTAGAACCCAACAGAAAACCGAGATTCTAGTGTCATCTATGACGCTAACACACCTGGTGACCTTGACTAAATGTCTTAATTTCTTAAAGTCATAGATGTATGACTTACTATTTGTAAAGCTTGCTTTCTTAACAGGAAGACTTTTCATTTGAACTGAATTTAAATACATAGATAATCATTGAATTTATAGGCTCATCTGTAAAATCATAATATAATCAAAACAGCATAAGGGTTAAGTGGAAAGATTAAAAAGACCTTGAGAACTCACAAATGTAACTCAACAATAAAGTCCTTGCAGCAAAAATCTAATAAAATCCTACTATTGCTATCTATGTACTTTATTCCTACCTACATGAACTGCTTCAACATATGGATGGTGTTTTCCCTCTCCATATCTCTCCATACCTAGTATCATGTTTAACATGTTAAAAGTAGAAATAAATAAATTTGATTTTATAGCTATTTAATAAAAACGAGGTGGTTTAATTAATAGAAACTTTTTTTATTCTATTGCCTAGTGATAGGCAAGAATCAATCAAGCATTATCAAATGGAAAATGAATCTGACTGCTGCAATCCACGTAGATCAAACTATTTTGAAATATATCAATTGTTTTGGAGGAAGCTCAACATCAGCAGCTTGTCAGGGAAATGCAAATCAAAAACACAATGAGATATCACCTTATACCTGCTAAGGTGGCTAGTCTCAAAAAGAGATAACAAGTGTTGAAAGAGATGTGGAGAAAAGGGACCTCTTATGCAGTGTCGATTGGAATGTAAATTAGTACAGCTGTTTTGGAAATACAGAGGCTCCTCAAAAAATTAACAATAGAACTAGCATATGACCCAGCAATCTGTCCACTGGCCATAAACCCAAAGGAAATGAAATCAGCACCTCACAGAGATGTCTGCATTTCCGTGTTCATTGCAGCTGTATTCACAATAGCCGAGCCATGGAAACAACCTGAGCGAGTGTTGACAGATAAACAAAGAAATTGTGACATGTGTGTGTGTGTGTGTATCTATATACATATATATGTACATATGTGTGTATATATATGTATATATATACATGTATACATATATAATGTATACATAGTATGTATACATATATAAAGTATGTAAACACACAATAAAATATCATTCATCCTTTAAAAGGTGATACTGTCATTTGTGACAATATACATGGACCTGGAGGGCATTATGTGAAGAGAAATAAGCCAGACACAGAAAGGAAAACAGTGCAAGATCTCACTTACAGATAGAACCTAAAAAAAGTCAAATACATAGAAACAGAGTAAAATGATGGTTACCAGGGGCATGGGAGAGGGGGAGAGAAGGAGAATGGGGACGTGTAGGTTATAGGCACAAAGTTAAAGTTATGTAGGATGAATAATTCTCAAGATCTAATGTACAACATGAGGACTATAGCTAATAATATAGTATGGTATACTGGAAATCTGCTGAGAGTAGATTTTAGGTGTTCTTACCACACACGCATACAAATACACACACACACAGAGGTAACCATGTGAGGTGAAAAATATGTAAATTTACTTCATTGTAGTAATTATTTTGCTATGTATATGTATATCAAAACATCATGCTGTGCACCTTCAATATAGACAATAAAAAATAAAAATAAAAATTGTTTTGGTGGAAAGAATGACAGTATAGTATATTTGATATGTATACAAATTTTAATTTTATCCAAAGCAAAGTAGTTAACTATGGCTACTTTTTCCAATGCTGTCACTTCTAGACTAAGTTAAAAATTATGAATTTTCTTTTAAATGTAATAAAAATTCATTTTGTTCTGCATTCCCAAGTCACTATATACTGCTTTGTTTTGCAGTCCCAAGTCACTATATATTGCTTCCATTAAGGCTTGTTAGGATTGCTGATTCTTAGGATTATGCTCTGAATGGGGTAGAATTTTCCAAACATATTAGATACTTATGAATATTTATCTTCCTTTCGGGAAGAACACAGAAAGGTGTGCACAGGATGCACAAATCTAGAGAGAATGTGAGTAATATTCTTAGCATCTCACTGCTATCCTCAATGGGAAAAAAACCCCAAAAACCAAAAACCTTGCTCATTTGAATATGATGAATTGGCTGACTTTTCAAAGAACAAAAAAATTGGCAGTCCTCAGGCAGGAAAATGACACTAACTTGAATTCAACTACTTGAATATTTCAGGAATACTTCTATTCTTCAACCTTTTAACAAACTCACAAATACTACCAACATGGTACCGCTTTAGGAATTTCAGCAAAAATATGATTTGTCCTTTGTGAAATACAACGACCTGACTTCTATTTTCTATACCCAGCTGATCTTTTTAGATCTAAGCTCCGTGGAGTTTCAGCTTAGAGTGCTAAGGCATCATTTCTCCTTCCTTCTGTGATTACAAGAGTGTCCAAGAGATAGAGCTATGGAGGATCTTGGCGAAACAATATTGACCTCCTTTCAACAATGAACAGAGGTCAGCTATCTATCTGGATACTTACATATCTGACTTGGACACCTAACACCATTAAAACCTTTTTGAGTGCATTAGCGAAAATGGATTCTATTATATGGTCTCATGGGAAACCCACTAGGAAGTAACAGAGCATTATGTAGACTGCTACTTTTAAAGACATCTAGCCAATTTTTGTGCCATTCCTTAACCTCATTTCCACTGGCTAACTGGAGATAATTCAATCACAATATCTATGATACCCAGGATTGATACTCAGGAGTTAGTAGAGATCTCTTCCAAGGAGAAGATTGACTAAACTCAAAAAAATATGTTATCATTTCTGAAAGCACAAAAGAGAGTTTAATGTTGCAGAGCAGGAAAATATGTGAAATATATCTTATCCTATCATTCGAATCATTAAAGTTGATTATCTGACACAATGCCCATTTTGTACCTTGTAGGATCAATGCCCTTGTATGGTATTCCTTGTAGGATCACTACCCTTATAAAATTCATGAGATGAATTTTATTTTGCCTAAAATAAATGCCTAATATTGTAAACTTTATGGGAAAGAGAGAAGAAAATTTAAAAGCAGGTAATAGTAGATTTAGCAGTCTGCTTAGCTAACGACCTTATATATCTATCTCTGTTTTTACCATGTCTTTTTGATATTCTGATAAAAACGATGGATAAGTACATATAGTTAATAATCATAAAAGAAATTTTGATAATTCTTATAACAATCTAAAATGTGAGCACAAAATATGCTCTAAGATTCAAAAAAGGTAGATCTTCCTCACTGTGTACCCTGTAAGGTGTTCCTGTTGCCTTCCCAGAACAAATTCTCATAGGAAGCGGATTACTGCTGCAAATACTTCCCTAGGCAAGACTTTAAATAACTTGCCAGGGAGATATGTTCAATTCCTGGTCTGAGAGAATGTGTGAGCCATTCTTTCAATACTGTGTAGTACTGTGTCAGGACTCCCAAACATGAATCAGTGACTCATTTTTGTAGTACAGAAGATGGTAAAAAAAAAAAAAAATTACCTGCACTTAAACGAGATATCAAAAAAAATTCATTTTTCTATACAACAACTATACCTCCTCATGGGAAAGAAAAAAATAAAACAAAATAAGACGCGTGCTTTGGAATGTGCTTCATGATTTTTATGACTTTTATAATAATTACTATAATCTCAAAGCAAAATATTGACCTTGCAGCTGTAAGAATAGTAATTTTATGTTGGATAATCCATGCCAATATATGTCATTTTTAAAAAGCTATGTCCAAATTGTGTGTAATCATATTTATCATGCAGATCACCGAGTACTACATAGAAAGCTAATAATATTCATGAGAATATTATAAAATCTTCTATTTTTCTTATAACATATTTGGTATACTTTAAAGTAAAAAAAGACTGGAAAATACAAATAAAGACCTACCTCAGTTGCTAACCATCTTTATGCTCTGGTTGGGGATGACTTTATGTTCTAAGGGAGTTTTTTTTTTAACACTCCCTAGTAGACTAAAATGCCCTATGGCATTCTTTATCAAGAAGTAATTAAGACTCAGAGATGAATTTTATATCACAAACATGTTGTAGGAACTTTCATGTAGTAGTTTTTCTGGTTGCAATGTGAGTTCACATCATTATCAGTTCATGTCATCAAAAAAATGGTGCATGATACATAGAATGCATATATAATACACGAGAAAAGAAAATATGATAACGCATAGCAGATAATCAAGACGTCATCTGGGTGAGCTATTTGCACACAGATGGATAGAACCATAAGATTTTCTGTATAAAACTTGGAAGTTTTCAGCTGTGGCCTAATCACTGTGTCAGATTCAGGAAGAGCTCTTTGTGTTTCTACAGCTTGTTTCCCCTTTTTTTGATCCTTTGTAGACATGGAGACTAAATGGGTAGTGTGTTCTTTTTAAAAAAAGCTTTTCATATTCCCAAAAGATGGTTATTGTGACCAAAAGCTTTCTCTCCCAATGACTAAAAATAGAGCACTCCACCCTTGCTAGAGTTCACAGAACCTGTTTTCAAACTCTAGGCCTTCATGCCCCTCACCCCCACCTCACATTCTCCACTTCTTTCAAGTGAGGCCCCAGTGGACAGTGCTTTAATATGAATCTAAACAATGTTAACCAGAGAAACAGGTTATTTCCTTGTCTGCCAGGTGACTCTTTTGGGACTTCCCATTAACATTTACATAGAACAGAAAGTCTGGGTCGTTATTTCAAAGTGCCCAGTCCTTCTCTGTTGCTCTGCCATCAGCACTTTCCAGCATTTCTAATTTTCTTCTTCCTCCTGCTGGTACTTCCATGTCAGCACTGGCTGGGGTGTGATTGGATTTCCTTTTCTTGTTCCTGGCTGTGTCTTAAGAAACAAAGATGTCAATGGATAAGAAACCCTGACATATTGAGTTTCAAAAACATTATTGAAAATATAAAGAGCTGGAAAAAATTGCTTTGTATGAAGTTATTCTGGGAACTGTACATATGTATTTGGAAAAAAATACATTGATAATTAGATGGAAAATAAGATCCCTGTGAGGGATCCTGGAATAACAATAAAAAGTTAACAAACTATTTTCTAAATAGAGTAATTGAGGTTTATATGAGAGCTTTCTATTTGCTGAGCAGGGGTAGGAAGCTGGGACGCTGTGGTAACTAAACATCCTTCCAGCGGGAGTCTCAGCTCTCCATTCTCTCTGTGAGATGACTGATCTGTGATTAGCAGTACTTTCCACAGGGCACCCAAACACTTCTGTTCCCACAAGAAATCGGTCTATATCAGTTAAGTCTGCAACAGTAATTAAGTCATTTAAGGGTTTTAAAAACCCATGAACAAAGAATGTGAAAGAAAATTTTCATAGAAACAATAATTCTTTATGTTGGAAGCTTTGGAAATCTTCATAAGTGCACCCTATGTATAAATAATTCTCAGGAATTAGGTTTAAAATAACATTAAAAGACTGGCAGAAAATAATAAAAATACAGGAGTTGGCATTAAAGAAAAAAATAAATAATGTTTTTCAAGTGTGATTTGGGGAACAAAAACAAGGCAGAACTCCAATATACACATTTATCTAGTACCATCTATATACTAACAACTTTGAAGTTTATGTTTCCATCATCTGCCTCACCCTTGAAATCCACATGGAGCAGCTTAGTAGTCACGGCCAAATTAATAGGCTCAAAGGTCAATTCTTGTGTTCTGCTATCTTTCTTTTACCTTCTTTTTCTTTTTTTAACTTCAGTTAATGCCTGCTCTTTGCTTCCAGATGCCAAAATTTGGTGTGCATGTTTGGTGTGTGTGTGTGTGTGTGTGTGTGTGTGTGTGTGTGTGTGTGTGTGTGTGTGTGTGTGTGTGTGAGAGAGAGAGAGAGAGAGAGTAATCCTATATAAAGGTAGGTAAATAAAAACGCATGTATAAGTTTTAGGTTAAAAAGAAATGTTGATATTAGATATGTAAACATTTTTGTTATTCTATCTCTCAAGTATTTGCTTGCTTAACTAAGTTGGTCCTGATTACATTATATAAGAGACTGTATGTAGAATGTTTCAGTTTGCAGACTATAAATTCCTGAGGGCAAGAATCATTTCAGTCTTGTTCCCAATTGAATTTACAGCACATAGCAGAGGGCCAGCACATAGTAGTTACTCAATAAACATTTAGTAGTTGAATAAATGGATTATCTCCCAATTAGCTTATTCAGAGCATTCTATGTCTTTATTTAGCTCTGTTACTTTTAAATGTTTCACATATGGCTTTACTACTCCAAATAAAAGTTTGAAGACCCATTTATTTTAGGAAATCTTAAGTAGTTAATATTGCCTCAATGGAAGATACTTCCACACTGATGTCTTAAATAGTTCTATTTGTGATAGTATTTCAATAGGTACTCAATTAAGATTGCCAAATGTCTGCTTGATAAAAATAACTGTACGTCTGCTGGCACCTAAAAAAATCAAACTACGTTATTTAAAAGCACCTTGAAGCAAAGAGCTGGCATTTACTGAGATTAATAAAAAATGTGAAGGGAAAGATCAATGCAGAGAGAACACAAAAATCTGGCTTGGAACATGCCAAGTTTAAGGTAACTTGAAGACCTGCCAAGACCTCCATATAGGATTCAAATGAATAGCTGAATTTCAAGGAGGAGGT